>NC_134355.1:180259835-180899834 GCF_048569485.1 Anomaloglossus baeobatrachus | reverse complement strand
CCCCCCTCCCTGTGCGGGTGACCCCCTCCCTCCCTCCCCCCCTCCCTGTGCGGGTGACCCCCTCCCTCCTCCCCCCCTCCCTGTGCGGGTGACCCCCTCCCTCCCTCCCCCCCTCCCTGTGCGGGTGACCCCTCCCTCCTCCCCCCCTCCCTGTGCGGGTGACCCCCTCCCTCCCTCCCCCCCTCCCTGTGCGGGTGACCCCCCTCCCTCCCTCCCCCCCTCCCTGTGCGGGTGACCCCCTCCCTCCCTCCCCCCCTCCCTGTGCGGGTGACCCCCTCCCTCCCTCCCCCCCTCCCTGTGCGGGTGACCCCCTCCCTCCCTCCCCCCCTCCCTGTGCGGGTGACCCCCTCCCTCCCTCCCCCCCTCCTGTGCGGGTGACCCCCTCCCTCCCTCCCCCCCTCCCTGTGCGGGTGACCCCCTCCCTCCCTCCCCCCCTCCCTGTGCGGGTGACCCCCTCCCTCCCTCCCCCCCTCCCTGTGCGGGTGACCCCCTCCCTCCCTCCCCCCCTCCCTGTGCGGGTGACCCCCTCCCTCCCTCCCCCCCTCCCTGTGCGGGTGACCCCCTCCCTCCCTCCCCCCTCCCTGTGCGGGTGACCCCCTCCCTCCCTCCCCCCCTCCCTGTGCGGGTGACCCCCTCCCTCCTCCCCCCCTCCCTGTGCGGGTGACCCCCTCCCTCCCTCCCCCCCTCCCTGTGCGGGTGACCCCCTCCCTCCCTCCCCCCCTCCCTGTGCGGGTGACCCCCTCCCTCCCTCCCCCCCTCCCTGTGCGGGTGACCCCCTCCCTCCCTCCCCCCCTCCCTGTGCGGGTGACCCCCTCCCTCCCTCCCCCCCTCCCTGTGCGGGTGACCCCCTCCCTCCCTCCCCCCCTCCCTGTGCGGGTGACCCCCTCCCTCCCTCCCCCCCCTCCCTGTGCGGGTGACCCCCTCCCTCCCTCCCCCCCTCCCTGTGCGGGTGACCCCTCCCTCCCTCCCCCCCTCCCTGTGCGGGTGACCCCCTCCCTCCCTCCCCCCCTCCCTGTGCGGGTGACCCCCCTCCCTCCCTCCCCCCCTCCCTGTGCGGGTGACCCCCTCCCTCCCTCCCCCCCTCCCTGTGCGGGTGACCCCCTCCCTCCCTCCCCCCTCCCTGTGCGGGTGACCCCTCCCTCCCTCCCCCCCTCCTGCGGTGACCCCCCCCTCCCTCCCCCCTCCTGTGCGGGTGACCCCCTCCCTCCCCTCCCCCCTCCCTGTGCGGGTGACCCCCCTCCCTCCCTCCCCCCCTCCCTGTGCGGGTGACCCCCTCCCTCCCTCCCCCCCTCCCTGTGCGGGTGACCCCCTCCCTCCCTCCCCCCCTCCCTGTGCGGGTGACCCCCTCCCTCCTCCCCCCCTCCTGTGCGGGTGACCCCCTCCCTCCCTCCCCCCCTCCCTGTGCGGGTGACCCCCCTCCCTCCCTCCCCCCCTCCCTGTGCGGGTGACCCCCCTCCCTCCCTCCCCCCCTCCCTGTGCGGGTGACCCCCCTCCCTCCCTCCCCCCCTCCCTGTGCGGGTGACCCCCCTCCCTCCCTCCCCCCCTCCCTGTGCGGGTGACCCCCCTCCCTCCCTCCCCCCCTCCCTGTGCGGGTGACCCCCTCCTCCCTCCCCCCCTCCCTGTGCGGGTGACCCCCCTCCCTCCCTCCCCCCCTCCCTGTGCGGGTGACCCCCTCCCTCCCTCCCCCCCTCCCTGTGCGGGTGACCCCCTCCCTCCCTCCCCCCCTCCCTGTGCGGGTGACCCCCTCCCTCCCTCCCCCCCTCCCTGTGCGGGTGACCCCCTCCCTCCCTCCCCCCCTCCCTGTGCGGGTGACCCCCTCCCTCCCTCCCCCCCTCCCTGTGCGGACCCCCTCCCTGTGCGGGTGACCCCCTCCCTCCCTCCCCCCCTCCCTGTGCGGGTGACCCCCTCCCTCCCTCCCCCCCTCCCTGTGCGGGTGACCCCCTCCCTCCCTCCCCCCCTCCCTGTGCGGGTGACCCCCTCCCTCCTCCCCCCCTCCCTGTGCGGGTGACCCCCTCCCTCCCTCCCCCCCTCCCTGTGCGGGTGACCCCCTCCCTCCCTCCCCCCTCCCTGTGCGGGTGACCCCCTCCCTCCCTCCCCCCCTCCCTGTGCGGTGACCCCCTCCCCCCCCCCCTCCCTGTGCGGGTGACCCCCTCCCTCCTCCCCCCCTCCCTGTGCGGGTGACCCCCTCCCTCCCTCCCCCCCTCCCTGTGCGGGTGACCCCCTCCCTCCCCCCCTCCCTCCTGTGCGGGTGACCCCTCCCTCCCCCCCCCCTCCTGTGCGGGTGACCCCCTCCCTCCCCCCCTCCCTGTGCAGGTGACCCCCTCCCTCCCTCCTCCCCTCCCTGTGCAGGTGACCCCCTCCCTCCCCCCCTCCCTGTGCAGGTGACCCCCTCCCTCCCCCCCTCCCTGTGCAGGTGACCCCTCCCTCCCATCCTCGCCCTGTGCAGGTGACCTCTCCACCCCCCCCCCTTCTTCCCCATCCTCACCCTGTGCAGGTGACCCCACAATCATTGCCCTGTGCAGGTGTCGTCCCCCCACCCCCAGTTCTCGCCCTGTGCAGGTGACCCCCTTCCCCATGCCCATCTTCGCCCTGTGCAGGTGACCCCCACAATACTTGTCCTGTGCAGGTGTGGTCCCCCCCCAAGCCTCCCTCCCCCGTCCTCGCCCTGTGCAGGTGTCGTCGTCGCCCCCTCCCCCGTCGTCGCCCCTCCCCCTCCTTGTGCCGGTGTCGTATTATCCCTTCCTAACCTTAGTTTTTTTGTCTTGCCCTCCCTGACTTTTTTTTTTTTTGTATAGTTTCAGTAAATGTTATTTTATATTATTCAAAATGATTAACGGAGAAAATATTCAATAAAAACTATTAAAAAAAAATGTTGGTAGCGTGCCTCCACAATAAAGAGCCGAGGTGATTTTTTTTTTTTTTTTTTAAATTTTGTAAATGATGCACAAATACCATCAGTGAAAGTTCTATTTTCCGTCCATTTTTGCAGGTGTCACAACCAATGTGAAAATTGATGAAACCAATTCAATTTCCCCACTCAGTGCAGACTCTTACAGGCAGGTATTCCTTAGTGGGCCAATCTTGTGCCATAGCTTGAGTTGTAAGAGGCTCTCGTGGAATATATTATCTCTTATGGACGTGTCAAGGGTGTTTCTGATGTACTGAAATAAAGGGGTTGTCTCGTGTAGCAGTGACATGGATGGATATGATTTTAAATGAACGGAGCAGGCAGTACTTGTGTAAAGCTGCTTTCACACATCTGTTTTTTGTCATCAGGCACAATCCGGCGAAATGCGGATAAAACGGATACGGCAACGGATCAGTTTTATTTCCAATTGACTTGTATTAGCGCCGGATTGTGCCGGATGGCCTTGTGTTGTATGCAGTGTCTGGCAAAATTTCTTCGTCAGGCTGCCGGAAAGGACGCAGCCTGCAACATTTTTTGTCTCCGGCAAAACACTGGACCACGTTGGAGACGGTGCCGTTTGGCATGTTATATAGTGGAAATCTATAGGCACCGGATCCAGCATATGACGGAATCCAACCACTGATCACAGTATCACAACGGATCCGTCAAACGGAAGGACCGCATGGAAAAAACTGACGTGACAGATCAGTTTTTTCGCCGGATTGTGCCTGATGGCAAAAACCGGATGTGTGTAAGCAGCCTAAGCTGTGCCACCTCCCAGCGCGTCCTGACAGATTTCACTGTTGTGGCATTGATATCCCGTCTACAGCCAAGCACAAAGTTGTTATGCCAAGCCAGTGATTGGCTGCAGTAGTCATGTGCTGAAGACAGGAAGTCGCTAACGCTGACCTGTGAACAAAGCCCGGGGCACAGTGCAAGGCGGTGGAAACCCATTGACAGTCCCTCACTATTTGAAAAGTAAGCAAACCTTTGCAATGTATTTTCATAGCTTTTATAAGTACAAGCAGATGGGATTGATTCAGGTCGTGGAATCTGCAGGGCTCCAATGTCCCCAAGAGGTGTGCATTTCAGGAGCGCACAACTCCTAGTGCAGGTAGGCCAGGGTATTAAAAGAAAGCATGCATTATATACGATTGAGTCTGTACCCAGCTCTGCGCACTCTCCTCGTCCCGGGGGACGCACACCTTTTGGAGAAGTTGGCGCAATCGGTGAGGATACCAGGACCCGAATCCCACTCCGATCTGCTTGTAATTTTAAGCGCAATGCGAATACATTACAAGGGTGTAGGAATTCTTTCACATTTGGCATTTTTAGATTCCAAACTTTTGTGTATATTAAAGGAGTTTTAAAGTTATCACATCGGGAAATAATGTACGCTCACCTGTTCACTTCCTAGCATTTCAGCATTTATAATCTACTGGCTTCCTCTTTAAAGGGAACCTGTCAGGTAATTTGTGTTTTAACCTAGAAGCAGGGTGATGTGTGGCCTAGTAACCCCTTCCTACCCATCCCTGTGTTGTAATAGTGTGTATTATGAATGTATAAAAATGTTTTATTACTTATGTGTTCCCTATGTAAATGAGCGGGGGCTCTAGCTCCCTGGGTGTCTCATTGCCCTTTTGGTGTTTGCATGCGGTTCCGACCATGCGCAGTGCGCGTCTGAAGATGAGACGCAAGCACCCGCATAACCACCCTTCGGGAATGGCAAGCGTGCACGAGCGGGATCTCAAGGAGCAACGTGACGTCGCTCATGTAAATCCATGGTATCCTGCCCACAGGGACGTGATACCGCGGAAAACATGCAAACAGCCACGAGGCAATGCGATGCCCATGGGGCTAGAGCCCCTGCTCATTTACATAGGCAACGCAAGTAATAAAACATTTGTAGACATGCACATTACACAATATTACAACACAGGGATGCATAGGAAGGGGTTACTAGGCCACACATCACACTGCTACTAGGTTAGAACACAAATTACCTGACAGGTTCCTTTTAGGCTGCTTTCACACTTCCGGTTTTAGAAGTGCGGCTCAGTCCGGCTCAAAAACCTATGCAACGGATGCGGTGGAAAAAACGGATCCGTTGCATACGTTTTCCCATGCGGCCCGTCTGTTTTTTGACGGATGCTGCTTGATACTGAGCATGCGCAGTGCAAAAAACCGCATCCGGCTTCCATAGGCTTGCATGCGCCGGATCCGGTGCGATGCAGTTTTTTCGCCGCACAAAAAAATGTGCCAGGCAACGTTCCATCCGGCCGCCGCATGGGTTAAATATGCCGCATCCGGCAAAAAACAGATGCAACGCAAGGCCATGTGGCACAATACGTCCTAATGCAAGTCTATGCGGTAAAAAACGCAACCGGCAGCAAAAAAAGGTTGTGTTTTTTCTGCAAAGCGCCGTATTATGCCGCTCAGCAAAAACCGTATGTGTGAAAGCACCCTTAACTAGACATTAGCGGTAAAATCCCATATACCATATGTGACTGCTGCAGCCAATCACTGGCCGCAGTGTTATAAGGCACAAGACGTTAAGGTGTTGTCCTTCGTGGCTATGACACAGTACATAGCAGGGGCACATTTATAAGATTATTTCGGCACAGGAAGATTTTTATTATTACATCCAGTTGTGGAATTTATTATTCCAAGATCTGTTGATTAAAATGTTCTTAAAGCCCTTTTATTCCATCCTATAATAGCCAATCAGCCGAGCACAACCTGCTGCAGTGACGTCACTACAGTAAAGGGTGCTTTACACGCTGCGACATCGCTAGCGATAGCACCCACCCCTGTGGCGCGTGTGACATTTGGTGATCGCTGCCGTAGCGAAAATTATCGCTACGGCAGCGTCACACACACATACCTTGTCAGTGACGTCACAGGAACGACGAACAACATCGTACCTGCAGCAGCAGCGATATTAAGGGAAGGAGCGACATGTCAACGATCACCGTTTTTAATGACTTTGCGATCGTTGATCGTTGCTCCTTGGTGTCATACGCTGCGATGTCGCTACCGGCGCCGGATGTGCGTCACTAACGACGACCCCGACGATATATCGGTAGCGATGTCGCAGCGTGTTAAAGCACCCTTAAGCCTTGGCTGGCTAGCACATTTGAGTTGTCTTAACATCCACACTGGAGATCAAAATTGAGAACAATGTATGATCACTTTCTTTTTTTAGAAATAATGTAATCTACATTGATCAACAATTGAAGGTTTGGGGTTTTTTTTGTAAGGAATGCACCATGCCACTAGAACAGTGTTTTACAAAAGATCCAAAGTTTATCAACACAAAGCCTTTATTTTGCCCAAAATGGGATGATTATTAGAGAACAATAATGACTGTAGCACAGAGAAAGATTGTAACTACATTTTCTGAAGGTCACCAATCAGTAGGAAGTGTACAGGCTTTTGCTTTGAATGACTTCTGCACATCTGTGGCCACAGGACATCACTAGTCCCTCACACTGCTCTGGTGTGATTTTGGTCCACTCTTCTTCTAGTCTCTTCCACAGTTCTTTGACTGTTGTGGGTTTCTTGGCCATAACTTTGTCACCAAGGATTTCTCAGAGGTTTTCTGGAGTGCATCACGTGACACTCGGCTCCCGCTATGCTGGAGTGTTAGCAGAGTGTCATGCCACTGTGATGCAATCCTGCAATCGCAGCACTGCCGGGGAGGAGGGGGCACGCTCTGTGGAGGAGAGGGAGGGACTAATCTCCCAATCTTCTCCATTGTCAGCTGGTGCGTATATTGCACTGCACTCCGCTGTAATGTGAATGCAGTGTGATGTTTCTCTCGCACCCATAGATTTGTATGGGTGCAAAAGAAAACGAATGGGATTCCACCCTCAGCATGCTGCAATTGTTTTCTCAATCCAATTAGGGCTGGGGGGGGGGAAATATCGCTCATGGGAGTGACCATATTGAGTAACATTGGTCTGAGTGGCATGTGGTTTAAAAAAAAAATTGCATTCCACGCTCCGTTTTTCTTGCCGTGTGTCCTTAGCTGTAGATGAGGACTCGAGACTGGCCATTTCATTGTTTCAGTGTTTTCTGTTTCAAGAAACTGCTTTACCTGTTTTGCTGTGTGACAGGGGACATTGTCCTGCATAACAATTGCTGATTGAGGGATGAATGCAAGTAAGGATCCACGTGTTGTCGAACAAGGTTCGGATACACACTTGTGTGCACTCTGCCATGTAGCTGTATGAGAGGTCCAACTCCTAATGTGAAAACATTCCCCAAACTATGACACATCCACCACCACTTTTCACTGACTTCTTAACACTCTGGGTTCAGTCTTTCCCCAGTTTGTCTACAAACATAATGTTTCCTATCAGACCCAAATCAATTAAACTTGCTTTTATCACTAAAATGAACTCTGGACCATTTCTCCTCTGTCCACACAACATGCTGTTCACTGAAGTTGAGTCTAGCCTTTTGATTCTTTCTGCTAATGCGAGGTTTGGTCACGACAGAGTGAGCTTTCAGTCCAAATGCTCTTAAACGTTGTGACACTATGACAAGACAGATCCTTACCTGTTCGTTGCTGAACTGCCGAGCAATTCCAGTTGCAGTGTTGAAATGATTACCCATGGAGATTCTCTCTGCATTATCCTGTCCTCTCTTGCATTTGTCATTTGAGGGCGACCAGCCGTCTTAGGGGACTTGAAAGAGTTTGTGATATTGTAAAGAAACAGAATTCTCAAAATCACAGACTTGGAACAATCAACTTTTCTTCCTATGGCTGATAGGGTCACCCCTTTGGTCTTCATCTGTATAACCTGCTGCCTTAGGATTTCAGTCACTTTGGAACAGCACACCAGTTTTGCAAAGTCAGTGCAAACTGGAAAGAGAGGCTGCCAATTAGGCCGATGTCACACTTGCGATTCCCTCCCGTGTTTCTCGCGTCACGGACTCTCACTCTCCTCACAGGAGCGGGTTGGCTGCATAGAGATAAATGCAACAGACCCGCTCCTGTGAGCAGAGTGTGAATCCATGACGGGTGATGCACCGCAAAACTCATGCAAGTGTGACACCGGCCTTACATGGGGTTTGTCAGATAATTAAGGAAATTCGCACCAGATGCCAGATTAACACCAATAACTTGCAGGTATCTGAAAGTGTTCTCTGATTTTGATCTCCAGTGTACATTTTGCGTAAGCCGACCAGTAGCAGGAAGGTAAGTATAGTCACTTGTTTGTAATTCTGACATTTTGAGCTGATAAAAAAAAATGTTTCTGTTTCTCCTAGGCCATGTGCTCAGTTAAGTGTTGGGTGAGTGAATAATACAGAAGTGGTGCTCGTGTCTCTATTACACCTTTCCTCTGATTGTTCCAATCCTGGTTTGGGCTTACAGATAGTGAAGTAAAAACTCACCAAATACTCACTGTGTGCACGTGGCCTTAGTGTAGGTGCACACATCTAAGGAAAACGGTTCAATCATGCTAATCCGAGTTTGATCATTGTGGGATCTGTATTTCTCAGAGTTGGAGAAAAAAAAAGTTCTTCACCTTCTGCATTCAATCAGTCATGAAAATCAATACCACACTCGGATGTTATCTTGGTGCGGTCCCATGTATTCCACTGACACACAGACTTGCATTGCTGATTTTGATCCGACATGCGATAAATGTATATAAAACTTGGGGACAAACTTACTACAACCTACAAATATATAAGGGGACAGTACAGAGACTTTTCTAATGATCAATGACCACTGAAATGGTGACAAGTGGACATCATCTAGAGGAAATAAAATGTAATCATCACAGACGATGATTCTTTACTGTAAGAGCAGTGCAACCATAGCACTCTGCCATATAATGTTGTAATGGTTGATTCACAAATGGTAAAGGTTTTATGCTTGCTATTAAAGGGACAGTGGTCTTGTCAATCATAAAAGGTAACAGCGCAGAAAAACATGAAGGATCGGTTGCTTTCGCAAAGGTGAATATATTAGGATCCGGCATTAGTGAAAACAGATGAATTCCAACATTTCGATCAGTACATGGGTCTTTTTCAAGGCCATCTGTATAAGGAAGGAGCTGGGCATGTGACGCATGTGTCTGCTGTAATGCCACACATCATCATATACCCGGCTCATTCCTTACACCGATGTCCTTCAAAAAGACCCATGTACTGATAGAAACGTTGGGATTCACTAAGGCCGGATACTAATAAATATATTTACCTTTACAAAAGCAATGAAGTCTTCACCTAATTTTGTGATTAAGTAATGGTTGATTCACTACAAAAGTTCAATGAGGGCCTGGATGCCTTTCTTCAAAAATATACTATTTCACGCTATGGGCACAAGTTTCTGTGATTGGACGTTGATCCCGGGAACAAGTCCGATTGCCATATGTGGATTCAGGAAGGAATTTTTTCCCTAAGGCCGGAGTCACACTTGAGAGTTGCCTTGCATCACATCACCCAGCGTGGCCGCACAGTCTCCTGACATGAGAAGATATGCAGCTGCATGTATCTCTATGCAGCTGAGACGCTCCGGTCTGGACAGCGTTAGGCCATGCTGGGTGATACGGGACTCGTGCATGTGGTGCTAGCCCTATATGGAGCTCCTCCATGGGTTTTTTGTCTTTCTCTGGATCAAAATTTTATGGTATAGGATGAGCTCTGTGGACTTATCTCTAGATTCAGTCTAAAATACCTATGAAATGGTGTTTTCCTTCCCCAAGAAGATGATTTATTCGCCTTTCTATCATTTGAGTGCAAAGCTTATCATACATTTTGTTTTCTGTGTCTTCCTTTTTCAATAGTGTTTTAAAGACTCTGTACTGTAGAGGCTGTGACAATGCCATTGGAGGTTTTTATACGGCGACAACGAGAGCTCTGGATTACAAGCTGGAAAAGTTCAGCTTGAAGAAAAGTATGCTTACTAGGTAAGGTGTTTTCTATTTCAGTAACGCCGGGTCACACATCCGGCAATCCGCCGCTTTGCCGGATCCGTCACACTCCAGTACAGTGCAATACAGTACAATGGCATCGCGGCAAGCTCCGGTCACATGCTGTCATGTGACTGGAGCATGTGACTGGAGCTTTCCGCGATGTCAATGCCCAATCTGAGCATTGTATTGGGTTGGATACCTTGCACCTGGTATTGTGGAGACATTTTATACCAGTCCACACAACCTATCACCTTCACAAAATTACATAATAACATCAGCAGTCCATGGTGAATGTGTCTGTATGGCCATTGTTTAGCATGAGGGTCCTGCTTTCTTCCATGATATTATTGGGTGGATGTGGGCAAGGACTTGCTTCAAATATGGATTTGGTCTGCTTGACCTTCATATTAAAGGTATTTCTCATACGTAGCAGTATATAGCCCGCTTGATATTGGATCCATCTGAGGTGCTAGTATCTAACCCTTCCTGACAAGTGATGTACATTATGTGTAGGCTGCCTTGTGTATGGAGAGGGCTTAGTCAATTGCTTACTTAAAAGCCGCAGAAACCACAAAACCATTGGCAATGAATTTCTCATAATACAGCGGGAGGCCACTGCTGCATTTATAAGGCATATACATCTTTACCTCGGCCGGCCACCAACCGCTGTGTGAAGACGCCAGAGTCCTGATTTAATTTGACAAAAATTGGTTGTTTGATATTCTGTGGTTATTTACACCAATTTCCCTTATTTCACCCGAGGTAGTGCACATTCTGATCTGTGGCCTCGCTGGAAGTTATTTCTTTTATTAACGCCCTATGGCAGATGTATCAATGATGGAATGGATAAGAAGCTGAACTCGCTCCACATGCGGCAGATCGAAGCTAAATTGCCATATATTTTTTTAACTATAAGTCGCACCTGTTAATAAGATTCCCCCTCCCCCCAGTTTAAGACAGCAGAAAATGGGGGCAAAAAATAACCTGCATATTATAACTTCCTGTGGGTATAAAGAACTGAAGAGATTAATAAAAATATTACTTTAAAATTACCATAACTGAAAACGTTAGTAAAATGTTATATAGTTTTCTATAATACTCATCTTGCCATTTGTATACATTGTTGCTGGGTTCCTCCTCTGCTAATTTTTATCAGTTTTTTTTTTTATTGTCATCAGTGGTTTTAATTATATAAGGCCGGTTTCACACTTGCGTTGTTTTGACGCAAACGGAATCCGTCACTAATGTAGTACAGTTCATTGTTCTTTTTATCTACTTACATAATCACCAGTTCTGTCTGTTCCCCTATTCCGTGATGCACTGCGGCATTATCCGTTGCGGAGCCGCAGTTCGAACGATGCTCCGCCTACCGGGTCCTCACTGCACACACGCATGCATACACACATATACACACACAGCAGACACACATAGATACACCGAGCACATACACACACATAGCGCACATGCACACAACACAACCACACACACTGCTGTATACTCACCTGTCCGGGGACGCCGCCGATTCTGCTGTCAGCCCTTTACTGCAGTTGAATGCTTTGTGACGCCGTAAAGCATTCAACTGCAGTAAAGCTATGACATCAACCTGCAGCGGCTGCTCCGTACACCGCACGCTATCACGGAGGAGTCTGTGTGCTACAGCTGGAGGCTCCGCGGGCACGGAGGACAGGTAAGACACGGCATAATAGGGGACAGAAAAGAACCAGCAGGAGCACATTACTAAACAATGTGCTCATTGCTGCAGGGGACATCAGCCTCCCTCCACCAGATCTGTATACCCCCAGCCCCCCCCTCAGATGTGTAGCCCCCCCCGCCAGATCTGTATGCCCCCAGCCCCCCCACCAGATCTGTATGTTCCCAGCCCCCCCCACCAGATCTGTATGCCTTCAGCCCCCTCCACCAGATCTGTATGCCCCCAGGCCCCTTCACCAGATCTGTATGCCCCCAGCCCCCTCACCAGATCTGTATGCCTTCAGCCCCCTCCACCAGATCTGTATGCCCCCAGCCCCCTCACCAGATCTGTATGCTCCCTACCAGATCTGTATGCCCCCCCACCAGATCTGTATGCCCGCAGGCCCCCTTCACCAGATCTGTATGCCCCCAGCCCCCCTTCACCAGATCTGTATGCCCCCAGCCCCCCTTCACCAGATCTGTATGACCCCACCAGATCTGTATGCCCCCAACCCCCCCCCACCAGATCTGTATGCTCCCAGCCCCCCCCACCAGATCTGTATGCCCCCCACCAGATTTGTATGCCCACAGCCTCCCCACCAGATCTGTATGCCCACAGCCCCCCCACCAGATCTGTATGCCCCTGGCCCCCCCACCAGATTTGTATGTCTCCAGACCCCAACAGATCTGTAGCCCCCCCCCCACCAGATCTGTATACCCCCAGCCCCCACACCAGATCTGTATGCCCCCAGACCACCTCCCACCAGATCTGTATGCCCCCAGACCACCTCCCACCAGATCTGTATGCCCCCAGCCCACCTCACCAGATCTGTATTCCCCCAGCCCCCCCACCAGATTTGTATGCCCCCAGCCCCTCCACCAGATCTGTATGCCCCCAGCCCCTCCACCAGATCTGTATGCCCCCAGCCCCCCCACCAGATCTGTATGCCCCCCACCACATCTGTATGCCCCCAGTCCCACTCACCACTGCTCCTGTCAGCACCACTAAGCATAGACAGATGTTTCTTTCACCGCACTCCCGATGAGATAGCATCGGGCCTATTTCTAGTATTTAATAAATATTACTTTTATAACACAGTAATTTTGCTCATATGCTGGATTTTTGTCAGTATTTTCATGTTTTGCTATCCAGCCTACTAATTTTATTAGTCTTTTTCCATTTTGGTATAACTTTCTTCTATAGGTCTTTAACACCTTCACCCCCTGGATGATTTTTCCTTTTTTTATTTTCGGTTTTTCCTCCCCTTCTTTTGAGAGCCATAACTTTTTTATTTCTTTGTCGCTCCATTGGGAGACCCAGACAATTGGGTGTATAGCTTCTGCCTCCGGAGGCCACACAAAGTATTACACTTAAAAGTGTAAAGCCCCTCCCCTTCTGCCTATACACCCCCCGTGCCTCACGGGCTCCTCAGTTTTCATGCTTTGTGCGAAGGAGGCTGACATCCACGCATAGCTCCACATCTTGGTCAGCAGCAGCTGCTGACTAGGTCGGATGGAAGAAAAGAGGGCCCATAACAGGGCCCCCAGCATGCTCCCTTCTCACCCCATTCTGGTCGGCGGTGCTGTTAAGGTTGAGGTACCCATTGCGGGTACACAGGCGGGAGCCACATGCTGTTTTCCTTCCCCATCCCTTAATGGGCTCTGGGTGAAGTGGGATCCTAATCGGTCTTCAGGCACTGAGACCGTGCTCCCTCCGCAGCCCCTGGGGAATCTGCTGGACAGGAGCCTGGTATCGTCAGGGACAAGGCCCTGCTACTGTGAGGTACTCTGTGTCCCCCTGGGGGACCGCGCGTGGAGCGCTTGTGCCATACACACTGCAGCACTGCTGGGTGTGTTAGTGCGCCGGGGACTACCGCGCCGGCCGCGCTTATTTGCCGGCCGCGCTTATAACTTTAGTCCCCGGCTTTTGCGGCCTAGTATCGCATATTCCCGCCCCCAGGCCTGCCAGTCAGGGGAAGGGCGGGACGCTGCACAGGACGTCAGCGCTGAGGGCTGGAGCATACTCTGTATCCTCCTCCCCCCTCACTCAGCTCAGTGGGGCATCAGATTCCCGCACTTTCTAGGGCACGCCCACGGCCCCCTCCTCCCCACAGAACGCCGGCAGCCATTCCTGTCAGCACTTCTGACGCTGGAGAGGAGAGACAACACGGCTCTGGGAGGCCCAGGCAGGGAATCTGGTGATCACACAACCGCTTTGAGCGGTCGGTAAGCAGCACCTGGGTGCTGGCCCCACTGAGTGCCGAAGTGTACATATATATATATGCTTATATGCTATACATTTACACTGTACGGTCGCACTGTTGATTTTTGGCTATATACCCTCCTGGATTGTACTCAGAGGGGACAACAGCATGTCGTCCGCAAAAAGCAAGGGTGCCAAAGCACAGGCTTACTTTGCAACCTGTACCTCATGTGCGGCTATACTACCGGCAGGTTCCACCGATCCTCATTGTGTGCAATGCTCGGCCCCTGTGGCACTTACTCAGCCGGAGCCTCTGCTACTGGTGGCCCAGGTGGAACCACCTGCTACCACTGTCCAGGTGACAGGGACGGAGTTTGCAGTATTTGCTGACAAACTGTCTGAGAGTATGGATAAATGGTCTGCTAAGATACTAGAAGCCTTACAGTCCAGACCGGTGACTCAGGCCACGGGCACTGTTCAATCATTGACCCCAGGCCCCCCTCAGTTGGAGCAGCAAAGTGCTCCTGGGGTGACCCATAGGTCCCAGGGTGAGGTCTCTGACACGGACCGCAGTCCCAGGCCGCCTAAACGGGCTCGCTGGGAAATTCCCTTGACCTCATCACACTGTTCGGAGTCTCAGCAGGAGGACTCTCTGGATGATGAAGCGGAGGTAGCAGATCAGGATTCTGATCCTGATGCCGCTCTCAACCTAGATACACCTGAAGGTGACGCCATAGTGAATGACCTTATAGCGACCATCAATCAGGTGTTGGATATTTCTCCCCCAGCTCCTCCAATTGAGGAGTCAGCTTCTCAGCAGGAGAAATTCCGTTTCAGGTTTCCCAAGCGTACATTGAGTACGTTTCTGGATCACTCTGACTTCAGAGAGGCAGTCCAGAAACACCGAGCTTGTCCAGATAAGCGTTTTTCCAAGCGCCTTAAGGATACACGTTATCCCTTCCCCCCTGACGTTGTCAAGGGCTGGGCTCAGTGTCCCAAGGTGGATCCTCCAGTCTCCAGACTGGCGGCTAGATCCATAGTTGCAGTGGAAGATGGGGCTTCACTCAAAGATGCCACTGACAGACAGATGGAGCTCTGGTTGAAATCCATCTATGAAGCTATCGGCGCGTCTTTTGCTCCAGCATTCGCAGCCGTATGGGCACTCCAAGCTATCTCAGCTTGTCATGCGCAGATTAATGCAGTCACACGTACGTCTGCTCCGCAAGTGGTGTCCTTAACCTCTCAGGCGTCGGCGTTTGCGTCCTACGCCATTAATGCTGTCCTGGACTCTGCGAGTCGTACGGCGGTAGCATCCGCCAATTCGGTGGCAGTCCGCAGGGCCATGTGGCTACGTGAATGGAAGGCAGACTCTGCTTCCAAAAAGTTCTTAACCGGTTTGCCATTTTCTGGCGACCGTCTGTTTGGTGAGCGATTGGATGAAATCATTAAACAATCCAAGGGAAAGGACTCATCCTTACCCCAGTCCAAACCAAACAGACCTCAACCACGGAAGGTACAATCGAGGTTTCGGTCCTTTCGGTCCGCGGGCAGGTCTCAATTCTCCTCGTCCAAAAGGCCTCAGAAGGATCAGAGGAACTCCGATTCATGGCGGTCTAAGTCACGTCCTAAAAAGACCGCCGGGGGAACCGCTCCCAAAGCGGCCTCCTCATGACTTTCGGCCTCCCCAAACCGCATCCTCGGTCGGTGGCAGGCTTTCCCGCTTTTGCGACGCCTGGCTGCCACAGGTAAAAGACCGTTGGGTGAGAGACATTCTGTCTCACGGTTACAGGATAGAGTTCAACTCTCGTCCTCCGACTCGGTTCTTCAGAACATCACCGCCCCCCGAGCGAGCCGATGCTCTTCTTCAGGCGGTGTGCACTCTGAAGGCAGAAGGAGTGGTGATCCCTGTTCCTTTTCAGCAACAGGGTCACGGTTTTTACTCCAACTTGTTCGTGGTGCCGAAAAAGGACGGATCCTTCCGTCCTGTTCTGGACCTAAAACTGCTCAACAAACATGTAAAAACCAGGCGGTTCCGGATGGAATCGCTCCGCTCCGTCATCGCCTCAATGTCCCAAGGAGATTTTCTAGCATCAATCGACATCAAAGATGCTTATCTCCACGTACCGATTGCTCCAGAGCATCAGCGCTTCCTGCGTTTCGCCATAGGGGACGAACACCTTCAGTTCGTGGCACTGCCTTTCGGCTTGGCGACAGCCCCACGGGTCTTCACCAAGGTCATGGCAACAGTAGTAGCAGTTCTGCACTCTCAGGGACACTCGGTGATCCCTTACTTAGACGATCTGCTTGTCAAGGCACCCTCTCAAGTGGCATGCCAACACAGCCTGAGCATTGCTCTAGAGACTCTCCAGAGTTTCGGATGGATCATCAATTTTCCAAAGTCAAATCTGACACCGGCCCAATCACTGACATATCTTGGCATGGAGTTTCATACTCTCTCAGCGATAGTGAAACTTCCGCTGGACAAACAGCGTTCACTGCAGACAGGGGTGCAATCTCTCCTTCAAGGCCAGTCACACCCCTTGCGGCGCCTCATGCACTTCCTAGGGAAGATGGTAGCAGCAATGGAGGCAGTTCCGTTTGCGCAGTTTCATCTGCGTCCACTTCAATGGGACATTCTCCGCAAATGGGACAGGAAGTCGACGTCCCTCGACAGGAACGTCTCCCTGTCTCGGGCAGCCAAGGCTTCCCTTCAGTGGTGGCTTCTTCCCACTTCTCTGTCAAAGGGGAAATCCTTCCTGCCCCCATCCTGGGCTGTGGTCACGACGGACGCGAGCCTGTCAGGGTGGGGAGCGGTCTTTCTCCACCACAGAGCTCAGGGTACTTGGACTCAGCCAGAGTCCTCCCTTCAGATCAATGTTCTGGAGATAAGGGCAGTGTATCTTGCCCTAAAGGCGTTCCAGCCGTGGCTGGAAGGCAAGCAGATCCGAATTCAGTCGGACAACTCCACAGCGGTGGCTTACATCAACCACCAAGGCGGAACACGCAGTCGGCAAGCCTTCCAGGAAGTCCGGCGGATTCTGCTATGGGTGGAAGCCACAGCCTCCACCATATCCGCAGTTCACATCCCGGGCTTAGAAAACTGGGAAGCAGACTTTCTCAGTCGCCAGGGCATGGACGCAGGGGAATGGTCCCTTCACCCGGACGTGTTTCAGGAGATCTGTTGCCGCTGGGGGATGCCGGACGTCGACCTAATGGCGTCCCGGCACAACCACAAGGTCCCGACATTCATGGCACGGTCTCAAGATCACAGAGCTCTGGCGGCAGACGCTTTAGTTCAGGATTGGTCGCAGTTTCAACTCCCTTATGTGTTTCCTCCTCTGGCACTGTTGCCCAGAGTGTTACGCAAGATCAGGTCCGACTGCCGCCGCGCCATCCTCGTCGCTCCAGACTGGCCGAGGAGGTCGTGGTACCCGGATCTGTGGCATCTCACGGTGGGCCAACCGTGGGCACTACCAGACCGACCAGACTTGCTGTCTCAAGGACCGTTTTTCCATCTGAATTCTGCGGCCCTCAACCTGACTGTGTGGCCATTGAGTCCTGGATCCTAGCATCTTCAGGGTTATCTCAAGAGGTCATTGCCACTATGAGACAGGCTAGGAAACCAACGTCCGCCAAGATCTACCACAGGACGTGGAGGATATTCTTATCTTGGTGCTCTGATCAGGGTTTTTCTCCCTGGCCATTTGCCTTGCCCACTTTCCTTTCCTTCCTTCAATCCGGATTGGAAAAAGGTTTGTCGCTCGGCTCCCTTAAGGGACAAGTCTCAGCGCTCTCTGTGTTCTTTCAGAAGCGCCTAGCCAGACTTCCACAGGTCCGCACGTTCCTGCAGGGGGTTTGTCACATAGTCCCTCCTTACAAGCGGCCGTTAGAACCCTGGGATCTGAACAGGGTGCTGATGGCTCTTCAGAAACCACCTTTCGAGCCAATGAGGGATATTCCTCTCTCACGCCTTTCGCAGAAAGTGGCCTTCCTAGCAGCAGTCACATCACTTCGGAGAGTGTCTGAGCTAGCAGCGCTGTCATGCAAAGCCCCTTTCCTGGTGTTTCACCAGGACAAGGTGGTTCTGCGTCCGGTTCCAGAATTTCTCCCTAAGGTGGTATCCCCCTTTCATCTCAATCAGGATATCTCCTTACCCTCTTTTTGTCCTCATCCAGTTCACCAATGTGAAAAGGATTTGCACTTGTTAGATCTGGTGAGAGCACTCAGACTCTACATTTCTCGTACGCCGCCCCTGCGCCGCTCGGATGCACTCTTTGTCCTTGTCGCTGGCCAGCGTAAAGGGTCACAGGCTTCCAAATCAACCCTGGCTCGGTGGATCAAGGAACCTATTCTCGAAGCCTACCGATCTTCTGGGCTTCCGGTTCCCTCAGGGCTAAGGGCCCATTCTACCAGAGCCGTGGGTGCGTCCTGGGCCTTGCGGCACCAGGCTACGGCTCAGCAGGTGTGTCAGGCAGCTACCTGGTCGAGCCTGCACACTTTCACGAAACACTATCAGGTGCATACCTATGCTTCGGCAGATGCCAGCCTAGGTAGGCAAGTCCTTCAGGCGGCGGTTGCCCACCTGTAGGAAGGGGCCGTTTTACGGCTCTATTTCGAGGTTTTACTTACCCACCCAGGGAGTGCTTTTGGACGTCCCAATTGTCTGGGTCTCCCAATGGAGCGACAAAGAAGAAGGGAATTTTGTTTACTTACCGTAAATTCCTTTTCTTCTAGCTCCAATTGGGAGACCCAGCACCCGCCCCTGTTCCCTTCGGGCTGTTGTTCTTTGTGTACACATGTTGTTCATGTTCAATGGTTTCAGTTCTCCGAAATTTCTTCGGATTGAATTTACTTTAAACCAATTTATAACTTTCCTCCTTCTTGCTTTTGCACCAAAACTGAGGAGCCCGTGAGGCACGGGGGGTGTATAGGCAGAAGGGGAGGGGCTTTACACTTTTAAGTGTAATACTTTGTGTGGCCTCCGGAGGCAGAAGCTATACACCCAATTGTCTGGGTCTCCCAATTGGAGCTAGAAGAAAAGGAATTTACGGTAATTAAACAAAATTCCCTTCTTTTCTCTAGTCCCTTCCACGACAGCATAGGAGGTTGTCTCTCCACGCCCTAATTGGGACAGGAAGTTCAAGAGGTTTAAAAGGACCCTCCCACCTCCCATAGCCAGTGTCTTTTCTGTCCCCATGGGGCATGGAGAGGTTTTGTTTTTTCTCCTATGCTGTGGTGGCCGGCGAACTGCAGTATATTTTTTTTTTTTTTTTTTCCCCCCTATTACCTTCAGCCGGACGGCATCGGTCGGGCCTTCACCGCTCCTCCCTTGCTGTTCCCTCACGCTGTGGGGGACCGCTGCTCCAGCCTTCCGGATCCTCCTGAGGGGTGATGCAGGCTGTTGAGCTCCCCGGCCGGCGTCCTCCCTGAGCCGCCGGCCGCCTCCCGCATGCACGCTGCCGGAGCGATCCGGAAGTGCTCCCGGAGGCGGGACTTCTGGTCTTGTGGACTTCCGGTCGAGCGCTTCCGGTTTGCGGAGGCAGCGTGGAGGCACGCCGACTGCGACTCGACCTGCCCAGGACCGGATGCGGGAGGCGGGGAAACGTGCACCGTCACTGGGGAGGCAGGCCCTTGTCCATAAGGGCTGCCACGAAGACATCAGATCATGGTAAGACCGTGCTCCCTGTCATGTCTTCCGCTGCAGCTGCCTCTGCAGAACCCAGTGTGCCCCCTGCTACTGTGAGTATGGAGGGGTCTGGTCCCTCGGACATAGGTCTCATCAGTGATTATGGCTCTCTGCTCTGTGTTTTCTAGGAGGACAAGGCCACCAAGAAAACTGACAGAAATGAGAAATCAGAGAAGCCTGAGAAGTCAGAAAAAACTGACAAGTCCGATAAGCCTGATAGACCTGACAGAGTGGACAAAATTAAAAAATGTCCCATCTGTATAAAGAAGCTCCCTGCAGTATGGGATAAAAAGCTTTGCCAGCAATGTACGGACCAGGTTATTAGGGCCGAACAACCATCTCTGATAGATGAGTTGCGGTCCATGATGAAACAGGAGATTAGGGCCTCACTGGCTTCTCTCCCTGTGCCTGGCCCTGTTCCTGGCCCTGTGCCTGGCCCTGTTCCTGGCCCTGCTCCTGGCCCTGCTCCTGGCCCTGCTACTGGACCCTCTCCTCCAAAAAAGAGGAGACTCCAGTCGACCCCTTCTGATCAGGAGGACGCTGATTCCACCTCTGAGGGTCCTGATGAAGGATTTCCATCTGGGGGGTCTGACCAGTCCTTTCTTTTTCACTCAGAAGAGTTGGGGGATCTTATTGAGGCAGTTCGGAGCACTATGGGTTTAGAGGAAGTGCAGTCTCTTCCTTCAATCCAGGACGAAATGTTTGCTGGCCTGAAGTCAGTCAAACAGTTGGGATTCCCAGTTCATGCCAATATATTGGATATTGTTTCTCAGGAATGGGAATGTCCTGAGAGGCGGGTACGGAGTGACCTTAGACGCCGGTTTCCTCTGGAACCTTCGGGACTACATTGGGAGATCCCAAGAGTAGACGTTCAGGTGGCTAGGGTAGCTAAGCAAACGGCTCTTCCCTTTGAGGATACTTCCCAACTGAAGGATCAAATGGATAGGAAGGTAGAGGGCCTGATGAAGCGGTCCTGGGAGGCATCGTCTTCCTCTATTCAAGCCAACATTGCCTCCACCTGTGTATCCAGGTCCCTAATTAGGTGGTTAGACCAGTTGGAGGCTCATATTTCCCAAGGGACCCCTAGGGAGGAATTACTGGAATCCCTTCCCTTGCTTAGGAAGGCTACCTGTTTTCTGGCAGATACCTCGGTGGAATCTGTCCGCCTGGCAGCCAGGACCTCGGTGCTTTCTAACTCTGCCCGACGTGCCCTCTGGCTTAAGGCCTGGAGCGGAGACTCCACCTCCAAAATGAGGCTTTGTTCACTTCCGTTTAAAGGGGATTTAGTGTTTGGGCCTGCCCTGGATGATATCCTGGACAAGGCGACCGATCGTAAGGCCTTGCCCGATCCTAGACCTAACAGGAAGCGGTCCTTTCGTCCCTCGATGCCTCAGGCATCCCAGCCCAGAGGGAAAGGGAAGGCTGGCAGGTGGAGCTATCCCAAAGGTAGAGGGAGAAACATCCTCATCCCTCCCCATCAGCAACGTCCACAGCAGGACAAACAGTGACTCGTCCCGGGTGGGGGGAAGACTCTCAGCGTTTCTTCCCCAGTGGCAGTCCATAACCACCTGCCAATGGGTTCTGAAGATCATCTCGGATGGTCTTCTCATAGAATTCCTTTCCCCCCCTCTTCCGGGTCTCCGAGTCACTGCGCTGGCGTCACCGGGTTCACAGGCTCTGTTGTACACAAAGATTATAGAGCTAGTGCACTCGGGGGTAGTTTCCCCAGTCCCGAGTCAGGAAGAAGGGGTAGGACACTACTCCCGTCTCTTCCTGGTCAAGAAGCCATCCGGCGACGTCCGTATAATTATCAATTTAAAACGTCTAAACCGTCAGGTCAGGTACCGGCGGTTCAAGATGGAGTCAGTGAAATCAGCTATTCCCCTGATAGGTCTACACCATCAGATGGCCTCTATAGATCTGAAAGACGCCTACTTCCATGTACCCGTCCATCCGGGACACAGGCAATACCTCAGGTTTGCGGTGCTTCACAGGGAGGAAGTACTTCATTTCCAATTCAATGTACTTCCCTTCGGGATCTCCTCAGCTCCAAGGATCTTTTCCAAGATCATGGCAGAGGTGGTCGCCTTCATGAGATTGCAGGGTATCTGTCTGGTTCCATATTTGGACGACTTTCTTCTCATGGCTCCATCTGCTCCAACCCTCCGGAGCCATGTGGAAAGGTCTTTGGGAATCCTTCGGTCTCTGGGATGGATTCCCAATCTCAAAAAATCACAGTTAACCCCCTCCTCCACTCGGCAGTTTCTCGGAGTGCTGCTGGACTCCGACAGACAGGCATCTTTTCTCCCAGAGGGCCACAGGATAGCTCTGTTAGCCAAAATATCAAAGCTCCGCAGGCAGGCTCGCCCGACGCTTCGAGCGGCTATGTCAGCTCTGGGTTCCATGACATCCTGCATTCCTTCAGTCAGGTGGGCTCAGGCCCATTCTCGGTGTCTCCAGGATCATATCCTGGCACATTGGGACAGACTCCCGTCATCCCTAAACAGACGGTTTCGCCTCTCGGAGTCCGTCTCCTCATCCCTTCTCTGGTGGCTGAGTCCCGCCAACCTGCAGGTGGGGGTTGCCTGGACTCAGAAACCCCTGGTTACACTGACCACAGATGCCAGCCTACGAGGATGGGGGGCAATGGTGGCAAATTCCCCAATTCAAGGGGTCTGGAGTCCTTACGTCAGCTCCCAATCATCCAACTACCGGGAGCTCAGGGCAGTCAGGGAAGCCCTCCTTGCGGCTCAGGACTTCGTCCGGGACTCTCACGTCCTGGTATATTCAGACAATGTCACAACAGTGGCACATCTCCGCCATCAGGGCAGTACAGGCTCAGGCGCCCTGAAGTCGGTATCCTCCCGAATCTTTCAATGGGCAGAACAATCTCTGCTCTCCCTTTCTGCGGTCCATCTGAAGGGCTCCCTCAATCTTCAGGCGGATTTCCTGAGTCGTCGGGATGTTCATCCAGGGGAATGGAGCCTGGATCAGGCGGTGTTCTGCTCTCTAGTGGCAAGGTGGGGTGCACCAGAGGTAGACCTCTTTGCCTCGGCAGGGAATCGCAAGGTCGCAACATATTTCTCCCTGAACCCAAGGGACGGGGCGTTAGGGGTAGACGCTTTCTGCCACAGATGGTCCTTTCGCCTCGTTTACGCATTCCCCCCTCTTCCTCTTCACGCACGGGCCCTGAGGAAGATCAGAGACGAGGGGGTCCCAACCATACTGGTAGCCCCTCTGTGGCCCCGGAGGAGTTGGTACAGCCTGGTCATGACGCTAGGAATCGACGGCCCAGTCCTCTTAGGTTCGGACCCCAGCTTACTGTCACAGGGTCCGATTTTCCATCCGGCTCCCCAGAAACTCAACTTGGCTGCCTGGCTTCTGAGGCCCGGGCACTGAAGGCCCAAGGGCTTTCTGACAAAGTTGTGGCTACACTACAGAAGAACCGTAAACCTGTGACTCATAGTATATACAACAAAATCTGGAAGAGATTTTCCTCCTGGTGTGGTTCTCGGCCTCCTGACCCTCTTCGACCAAATATTGCGCAGATTCTGGACTTTCTCCAGAGTGGGTTAGACTTAGGGCTTAGGCCTAGCACCCTGAAAGTTCAGGTGTCAGCACTCAGTGCAGTCTTTGACACGGCTCTGGCAGATCATCGTTGGATCCGTCGGCTCTTTGTGTCCGCTAGTAGACTCTGTCCACGTCAGAGGGTCCTGACGCCTCGCTGGGATCTCAATACGGTCCTTACAGGTCTATCTCAGTCTCCGTTTGAACCTCTGTGCTCTTGTAACATTCGTTCCCTTTCTCACAAGACTGCCTTTCTTGTGGCTATTACATCAGCTCGCAGAGTCGGCGAACTTCAGGCTTTGTCTGTTAGGGAACCTTACCTGACCGTCAGAGATGACAGCATTGTTTTTCAGCTGGACCCTTCCTTCCTTCCCAAGGTGGTTTCGGATTTTCACCGTTCGCAGTCCATCGTCCTGCCTTCCTTCTGTCAGAATCCTCGGACTCCGGGTGAGGAAGTGTTTCATTCTTTGGATGTCCGTCGGATAGTGTTGCACTACCTAGAGGTTACTGCTTCTTGGCGCCTTGATTCTAACCTGTTCATCCAGCCCTTTGGCCGCAATAAGGGCAAGAAGGTGGCTAAGAGTACCGTCGCCAACTGGATTGTGCGGGCAACTAGAGATGCATACCTCGCTCAGCATCTCTCTCCACCTACTGGATTCACGGCGCACTCCACCAGGGCTACCTCTGCCTCCTGGGCCGAACGGGCAGGGGCCTCCCCTGAGCAGATCTGCAAGGCGGCTACGTGGTCTTCGCTCCATACTTTCACGAAGCATTATCGGTTGGATCTGGATTCCAACAGGGATTTGGCCTTTGGCAGGAGGGTCCTGCAGGCTGTGGTCCCCCCCTAGGTATCAATTCTTTGGTATTCCTCCTATGCTGTCGTGGAAGGGACTAGAGAAATAAGAATTATTCTTACCGATAATTCGCTTTCTAGGACCTTCCACGACAGCAGGTAATTCCCTCCCCTATGTATTCATGTATTCCTGAATGTGTAGTACTTCTCATATGCTATGGATTCTTTGTAAGACACTGGCTATGGGAGGTGGGAGGGTCCTTTTAAACCTCTTGAACTTCCTGTCCCAATTAGGGCGTGGAGAGACAACCTCCTATGCTGTCGTGGAAGGTCCTAGAAAGCGAATTATCGGTAAGAATAATTCTTATTTCAGTCAATATTGCCATATGAGAGCTTATTTTTTGCGGGACGAGTTGTACTTTTGAAAGATTTTTGAAGTTTTACCATATAGTGTACTGGAAAACAGGAAAAAAAATCTAAGTACGGTAAAACTGCAAAAAAAAGTGCAATTGCATGATAGTTTTTGGGGTCTTTTATTCAGTGTTCACTATATGGTAAAACTTATATGTCAGTGTGATACCTCACGTCGTTACGAGTTCATAGATACCAAACATGTATACTTTTACTTTTATCTAAGGGGTTAAAAAAATTCATGTTTGTTCAAAAAGAGTAGTGTTTTTTTCGCCATTATCCAAGACCCATAGCGTTTTCATTTTTTGGGATCTGGGGCTCAGTTTCTGCTTTTTTTTTTTTTGTGTCTTGAGCCGATGTTTTTAATAACGCTATTTTTGTGCAGATGTTACATTTTAATTTCTTGTTATTGTATTTTAAATTTTTTTGCGGCAACCAAGAAACGTAATTTTGTCATTTGGAATTTTTTTCTTACCCCGCCATGTACCGATCAGATTAATTGATTTTATATTATGGTAGATTGGGCATTTCTGATCGCGGCAATACCAAATATATGTGTATTTTTTTTATTTTTTCAACTGTTTTATTTTCATTGGGGCGAAAGGGGAGTGATTTGAACTTTTAGGGTTTCTTGATTCATATTTTTAAAACTTTTTTTTAACATTTTTTTTTTATTTTACTAGTTCCCCTAGAAGACTTTATCACTGCAGTGTCCGAGAACATTGAATTCCATAAACAATGTATATTCCCACCATACAGTTAGGTCCAGAAATATTTGGACAGTGACACAAGTTTTGTTATTTTAGCTGTTTACAAAAACATGTTCAGAAATACAATTATATATATAATATGGGCTGAAAGTGCACACTCCCAGCTGCAATATGAGAGTTTTCACATACAAATCGGAGAAAGGGTTTAGGAATCATAGCTCTGTAATGCATAGCCTCCTCTTTTTCAAGGGACCAAAAGTAATTGGACAAGGGACTCTAAGGGCTGCAATTAACTCTGAAGGCGTCTCCCTCATTAACCTGTAATCAATGAAGTAGTTAAAAGGTCTGGGGTTGATTACAGGTGTGTGGTTTTGCATTTGGAAGCTGTTGCTGTGACCAGACAACATGCGGTCTAAGGAACTCTCAATTGAGGTGAAGCAGAACATCCTGAGGCTGAAAAAAAAGAAAAAATCCATCAGAGAGATAGCAGACATGCTTGGAGTAGCAAAATCAACAGTCGGGTACATTCTGAGAAAAAAGGAATTGACTGGTGAGCTTGGGAACTCAAAAAGGCCTGGGCGTCCACGGATGACAACAGTGGTGGATGATCGCCGCATACTTTCTTTGGTGAAGAAGAACCCGTTCACAACATCAACTGAAGTCCAGAACACTCTCAGTGAAGTAGGTGTATCTGTCTCTAAGTCAACTGTAAAGAGAAGACTCCATGAAAGTAAATACAAAGGGTTCACATCTAGATGCAAACCATTCATCAATTCCAAAAATAGACAGGCCAGAGTTAAATTTGCTGAAAAACACCTCATGAAGCCAGCTCAGTTCTGGAAAAGTATTCTATGGACAGATGAGACAAAGATCAACCTGTACCAGAATGATGGGAAGAAAAAAGTTTGGAGAAGAAAGGGAACGGCACATGATCCAAGGCACACCACATCCTTTGTAAAACATGGTGGAGGCAACGTGATGACATGGGCATGCATGGCTTTCAATGGCACTGGGTCACTTGTGTTTATTGATGACATAACAGCAGACAAGAGTAGCCGGATGAATTCTGAAGTGTACCGGGATATACTTTCAGCCCAGATTCAGCCAAATGCCGCAAAGTTGATCGGACGGCGCTTCATAGTACAGATGGACAATGACCCCAAGCATACAGCCAAAGCTACCCAGGAGTTCATGAGTGCTAAAAAGTGGAACATTCTGCAATGGCCAAGTCAATCACCAGATCTTAACCCAATTGAGCATGCATTTCACTTGCTCAAATCCAGACTTAAGACGGAAAGACCCACAAACAAGCAAGACCTGAAGGCTGCGGCTGTAAAGGCCTGGCAAAGCATTAAGAAGGAGGAAACCCAGCGTTTGGTGATGTCCATGGGTTCCAGACTTAAGGCAGTGATTGCCTCCAAAGGATTCGCAACAAAATATTGAAAATAAAAATATTTTGTTTGGGTTTGGTTTATTTGTCCAATTACTTTTGACCTCCTAAAATGTGGAGTGTTTGTAAAGAAATGTGTACAATTCCTACAATTTCTATCAGATATTTTTGTTCAAACCTTCAAATTAAACGTTACAATCTGCACTTGAATTCTGTTGTAGAGGTTTCATTTCAAATCCAATGTGGTGGCATGCAGAGCCCAACTCGCGAAAATTGTGTCACTGTCCAAATATTTCTGGACCTAACTGTATATGTAGCATAGACCCAGCTGCAATGCCACACCGCCAGCACAAGTCTGACACTGAGGGCAAGACCTTGTGTAGCCTAGTGGGACATCGGTACCGTATAGATACAATCTTCTGATTTTTCTCCTGAGCAAAGCAAGTAATGGATAATTTGTGGGATAATATGAATGCTTTTTGCCAATTCTCATCTGATATTTGACTGACCAATTCCCTCTCCCAAGCCCCAATAAAGGGTTGAGGGTCTGTTCAGGAGTCTTTGCGTTGCTTTATACGCTGTGTGCAGAATTATTAGGCAAGTTGTATTTTAGAGGATTTTTTTTATTGTTGACTAACAACTATGTTCTCAATCAACCTAAAAGACTCATAAATATCAAAGCTTAATATTTTTGGAAGTTGGATTGGGTTTTTTTTTTTTTTTAGATTTGGCTATCTTAGAATATCTGTTTTTTCAGGTAACTATTACTGTGCAGAATTATTAGGCAGCTTAATAAAAACCAAATATATTCTCATCTCATTTGTTTATTTTCACCAGGTAAACCAATATAACTGCACAAAATTTAGAAATAAACATTTCTGACAAGCAAAAACAAAACTCCCAAAAATTAGTGGCCACCTCTCTTTATGATGACACTCAACAACCTACCATCTATAGATTCTGTCAGTTGCTTGATCTGTTTACAATCAACATTGCATGCAGCAGCCACCACAGCCTCCCAGACACTGTTTTCCCTCCCTGTAGATCTCACATTTTATGAAGGACCACAGGTTCTCTATGGGGTTCAGATCAGGTGAACAAGGGGGCCATGTCATTATTTTTTCATCTTTTAGACCTTTACTGGCCAGCCACGCTGTGGAGTAGTTGGATGCATGTGATGGAGCATTGTCCTGCATGAAAATCATGTTTTTCTTGAACGATACCGACTTCTTCCTGTACCACTGCTTGAAGAAGTTGTCTTCCAGGCAGTAGGTCTGGGAGTTGAGCTTCACTCCATCCTCAACCCGAAAAGGTCCCACAAGTTCATCTTTGATGATACCAGCCCATACCAGTACCCCACCTCCACCTTGCTGGCGTCTGAGTCGGAGTGGAGCTCTCTGCCCTTTACTGATCCATCCATCTGGCCCATCAAGAGTCCCTCTCATTTCATCAGTCCATAAAACCTTTGAAAAATCAGTCTTAAGATATTCCTTGGCCCAGTTTTGACGTTTCATCTTACGTTTCTTGTTCAAAGGTGGGTGTTTTTCAGCCTTCCTTACCTTGGCCATGTCCCTGAGTATGGCATACCTTGTGCTTTTTGATACTCCAGTAACGTTGCAGCTCTGAAATATAGCCAAACTGTTGGCAAATGGCATCTTGGCTGCTTCATGCTTGATTTTCCTCAATTCATGGGCAGTTATTTTGCGCCTTTTGTGCCCAACATGCTTCTGGCGACCTTGCTGGCTATTTGCCATGAAACGCTTGATTGTTTGGTGATCACGCTTCAAAAGTTTGGCAATTTCAAGACTGCTGCATATGATAACCAAAGGTAAAGCAGACAACTGGGGCTAATACTATCAGGGTAATGGTAGTTAGGGTTGATGTCAGCTGTGTTGTGTCAGCTGGCATCAAGCCCTGGTGTTAGCAATGGAGAGGCATTTATCAGACACCCCCATTACAAACCTTGTAAGTGAAAAAACAAAATAAAACAAAAAAAACACATATTTTATTTGACAAATACTCCCCCACACTTTCCCTGGTTCACCATTTAAAAAAAAAACAAAAAAACATGCAAGTCTGCCATAGTCCAGGCATTCTGACATAGTACACAAATGGAAACTTAAAAGGCATAAAAAGAGACATCTAAAAGCAAGAAAGATCAGAAAGATGCTCCATAGACTTTGAGCAGCAGCCAATCCCGGCTCCCGCTGCACTCCTCTAGACCCGGGACACTGATGAGCGGTGTCATCAGGAACATCACAGCTCATCACTCTGTTGAACTGTTGGCATCACTGCTTATCAGAGTAATGATCGGTGACGTTCCTGACTGGCTGCTGCTCAAAGCCTCCATAGCCTTTGATCTAGGTAATCAAGGAACATTGTGGGAATGTTGAACTATCCCGAACCTGGAAACTTTGCTTTCTAATAAATTGATGAACAAGGGAAAGTCTCTCTTGTTTTTACTCTCTTTATGTTGTTCAGGTTTCTGTTTGCGATCTACGTTGGAATCCCTGGACTATGGTGGTTTTTAATAACATGGTGAACCAGGGAAAGTGTGAGGGAGTGTTGTTTTTCAAACAAAATATATATATTTTGTTCTTTTTACTTACACAGTTTATTATGGGAGTGGTTTTTTTTAAGTTAAAATATTTTTTAGTGTTTTTTTAACGGTACACTTACTGGGTTAGTAATGAGTTGTCTGATTGAATCCTCTCCATTACTAACACCAGGGCTTGATGCTAGCTGACACTCCACAGCTGACATGAACCCTAACTTACCCCAATTGCGAAAGCACCAGGGCAATTGGGAAGAGCCGAGGCGAAGTGTTAGAAATGGTGCATCTAATATGATGTGGCACTTCTGGGGTGGCTTGGAAGGGACCAATAACCATGGACTTTCCCAGTTTGATATCAGCTTGCAGCTGTTTGCTTTATTAGGTTAAACAAGACTAAACACCCTTTAGTGCAGGGGTCTCAAACTCGGCTGGGTGTATGGGCCGCATAGAGGAAAAAAATAATTTGGGGGGGCCGCATTCTTTGCAGGACAAAGTGACATTTTTATTGGTACCAGATATAATATAATTATTTTTTTACACACCTTTGGATCACTGATTTTGAACATTTTCACTTGTTTATTATAGAAAACGTGCACATTCTTTGTTTAAATCTAAAAAAAAAAATATTTTTTTTTTACATTTTATTCCTTTCTTATAACTAATAGTCTTACAATTAGCACTATATAGAAATTTTGACCAACATCTTTTAGTAATGTTCCCCATCTTGTTGTAACGTGCCCATCCTTGTCCCCTTGTAGTATTGTGCCCCATCTTAGTCCCCATCTTGTAGTAATGTGCCCATCCTTATCCCCATCCTATAGTAATGTTCCCAGCCTTGTCCCCATCTTATCGTAATGTGCCCATCCTGTACTAATGTGCCTATCCTTATCCCCATCCTATAGTAATGTCCCCAGCCTTGTCCCCATCTTATCGTAATGTGCCCATCCTGTACTAATGTGTTCATCCTTGTCCCCCATCTTATAGTAATGTTCCCCATCCTTGTCCCCTTGTTGCAATGTCCCCATCCTATAGTACTGTCCCATCCTATAGTAATATCCCTATTCTATAGTAATGTGCCCATCCTATAGTAATGTCCCCAGCATTATCCCTATTCTATAGTAATGTTTCTCATCCTTGTCCCCTTGTAGTAATGTCCCTATCCTGTAGTACTGTGCCCATCCTAGTCCCCATCCTATGGTAATGTGTTCACCTTGTCCCCATCCTTGCAATGTCCCCATCCTATAGTAATGTCCCCATGCCATAGTAATGTGCGCACTTTATCCCCATCCTGTAGTAATGGGGGGGGCAGTGGCTATAACTTACTGATCGCTCCCCTCACATTCCACAGACGCCGGAGTGAAGCTGAGGGGCGCGGTCTCTGGCCCCAGATCCACAGTGATTGGAGAGATCGGTCACATGGCCGGTCTCTCAAATCAGAGCTGGGAGTGGGTGAAACTGAGGTCACCCAGCTCCAGCCAATCATCAGTGCTACAGCTGCACTGACCATGGCAGGATTTCAATGTTTCAACCATTTTCAATGGCTAAAACATTACAGTGGCTGAAACATTACAGTGGCTGTGATTGGCTGAGCGGCGTTTGTCAGCCAATCACAGCCTCCGTAGGTTCGGGGAGGAGACACCACCCCTCCTGAGGTCAGCCAGAGATCCCCTCCTCCCCGAATCTAAGGTATTTGCAGCGATCGCAGCCACCGGGGCTCCGGGGGCCGCGATTTCGCCATGACGTACTGGGTATGTCATGGGTCCTCAAGTTCCAGGGAGCCATGACATACCCAGTATGTCATAGGTCGCTAAGGGGTTAATGTGTCGTCCTTCACATACACACACACAAAAAGCAAAAAACACCATTCTTCTCACGTGTCCCGCGTTCCCTCGGCTGCCTCATCTCTGCTTTGTGCGGCCCCCAGGCCCGTGCCCCTGTTCACTATTGCAGCCGGCGCAGGGGTCGCAGCCACTGTCAGTGATTTATGTCAGATGATTGTGTTGCCGGCGCGAGAGCGCAGCGCCAGCAAAACATTCATCTGACATAAATCGCAGACAGTGGCAGCGGCCCCTGCACCTGCCACGATATTGAACAGGGGCACGGGCCTGGGGGCCGCACGAAGCAGCCTGAGGGGCCGCAGGCCGCGTGTTTGAGACCCCTGCTTTAGTGCCATGAAATCGAGTATAAGGTGCAAGTGTATAATTTGTATTGGGGTTGTGAAATTTGATATCTATGTCTCTATTTATTCTATCCAATATATTTCTATCATCTATCGATATCTTTATATTTTTTGTGTGTGTGTTTTGTATACGTTTGTGTGTAATGGGATGTGGTCGGTTATAGTGTTTCTTATGAGATGGTGAAGCACAGTAATCTGTAATAATACACTTATTTCTTTGCTTTGGGCAACCTCCTGTCTGCTCTGCTGCCTGCTTTTCAACTAACATTTATAGAGTCAAAAAACGCAGGTAAACTCATATGTGGAATTGGTGCAGAAATTGTCAAAAAGTCAACAAACACTGAGCTTGAGACCGTACCCTAAATCTGTAAGGGGACTTTAGTGCTGACTCGAGACGTCCAACTAGGCATTGTGGAATTCTCATTTTCTGGTAATCTTCGTCTGGTTGCAATAATTAGTATGTTACTAATAATAATAGTCTTTTTTTCCAGTTATAGTTTTGCCAACACTGCTAAACAAAGAGGAAGAAAGAAGAAAAGACATGCAGATGTTGATGGCATGGAGAAACAACTGAAAAAGGTACAAGGGGAAACTTAACAATGTAGCGCAGCTATCAATGATAAAATTACTGGAACTATGAGTGATCCGATAATTAATGTAGAGACCTGCGGGGAATTTCACTTCACACCGGGAACACACCTTCATGGAGTGTGTGTGTGTGTATCAGGCACAAAAACAAGGTATTGATACCAAATGGAGAAACTATTCTACAGTATTTGTCGTAGGTTTCTTCTCCCTCTTCAATTTCTCATATTGTTTAGATTAAAATTAAAGGGTTATTCCCATCTCCAAGATCCTATCCCAATATGTAATAGGTGTAATAATAGTATGGTTCTTCTGAGTCACTATGTCCCTTACCTCATGTTCAGGGCATTGCAGGAAGATGGTGCAAGACAGAGCACACGCTTACGGAGTCTGCTCCATAATAGTCAATGACCCCGTCGGCGCATGCGTCCGAAACACGTTTTGAGAGGGGAGGGGGGTTTGGACCGATGCCTTGACAAGACCAGTGAACATAGGTGAAAACGCAATGTGAAAGGGGCCTAATAGTTCTGCCGCTATCACCAAATACCAACATCCTGCGGGCAGCATAGTGGCTCAGTGGTTAGCACTGCCATCTTGCAGCGCTGAGGTCCTGGGTTCAAATCCCACCAAGGACAACATCTGTGAGAGTTTGTATGTTCTCCCCATGTTTGCTTGGGTTTCCTCCCTCAATCCAAAGACATGGTGATAGGCAACTGTGAGCCCCAATGGGGACAGTGATGATCATGTCTGTAAAGCTCTGTGGAATTATTGCTGCTGTATAGGCTGAAATACAATATTTGAATTGGATAAACACAGGCCATACAAAGGCCATGGTATCAGGCGTGTAACCTAATATCAAAAAGTTATCGTAAAGATAGATGCATTATGCGCTAACAAGCCTAACGCTACAAGCTCATCCACCTATGGAATGGCGCCAGCCCCAACACACTTTAGTAAGACCCTTCATTGGGAGAAGCCTGTGTTTCTCTGAAATACACTATATGTAATACATCTCCAGGCTGTCATTATCTTATCTATAGATTCTGGTGTGCTGACTACTGGTAACCTATTAATAACATGCTGATGTGTAGTCCTTAGGCTATGTGCCCACGCTACAGGATTTACCGCGGATTTACCGCGGATTTTGCCGCGGATTTACCGCGGATTTGCCGAAAATCTGCAGCAGCAGCACTTCCAAGCCATTTCAATGGCATTTTGGAAATGCTGTGCCCATGCTGCGGATTTTTCCGCGGCGGATTTGCCGCGGATTTTGATCCGGAAAAATCTGCAGCATGTCAATTGTTTGGTGCAGATTTGGTGCGGATTTTTGGCTTTGAATGGGGAAAAAAAAAAAAAAAATCCGCATCAAAATCCGCGGCAAATCCGCGGGTGCGGATTTGCCGCGAAAGTCGCGGATTTTCAGGCAAAAAAATCCGCAGGGACATTCTAGCGTGGGCACATAGCCTTACTGGTGAGTTATTATGGTCCTATTGTACAGTCTCCTGCTTGTTTTACTGCATCTTCTGCTCTGTGACTCCAGTATTTCTAACCATTGTTTGCCTAGATGCATGTAAATAAAAGTGGACTTGTGCTGTATACACCTCTGGGCCCAGTAATTGGCTGATCTAGGCTCGTGCTGTAGCGGTCACATTTCTGCTGCAACCTGTTTGGAAAAAGTTATTTCTAGGAATATATGTCAGCAGGATTTCACCCCCCAAACTGTTTATATGTGCACATAACGCTTTCAAAGACAAGTCCAGCAATACCATTACATGGCCAGTCTGTGCCTTCATTACTGAGAAATCCGCGTTTCATTTGATATGGAAATGACGCTGCAAATTGAAAGCCTCTCACTCCAGCTCTATTCCCCACCCAGCACTGCCTCCTTATACTTGACTTATAGCTTCTATACTGTGTAACTTTGGGAAAAGAATCCGTCAGTCAAGCAGTAGAAGGCTGTGCTGGGCGGGGAATAGAGCTGGAGTGACGGAGGCTCTAATGCCTTATCTTCATATTAATTCAAACACTAATTTATTAGTAACACAACGAAGGGACTGACCATGTTAAGATATTGTTGGATTGCTTTTTGAAAGAGCTACATGTGCATATACCGTATTTTTCGCTTTAGAAGACGCACTTTTGTTCCCCCAAATTTTGGGGGAAAGTAGGGGGTATGTCTTATAATCCGAATATACTGCATGGTCCATGGGAGGTGGGGGCAGCTCTGGAGCGGTGCTGGGGGCTGGTCAAAGCTGCAGGAGGGAGCCTTTGATCTCCTGCTCCCGCTCATATAATATGCATTGCCGCTGTCCATCACCGTGGTGCTGAAACCGCACCGCGGCGATGGGCTGGGGCAGTGGCGCATATTATATCTGCCTGTGCCCCCTTTGATGGCACATGATCCCCTCTGTGTTAGATATGGCCCCCATACTGCTGCCCATAGTAAAATAAAAAAAGCTTTACTTACCTCCAGCGCTGATCTCCCGATGTCTCTGCTGCCGCTGTCATCAGGCACGCAGAGATGATATCACTCTGCTGTGCCGATCACATGACCGGCACCAGAACCACGAAGTGGAGGAAGAGCAGCAGCACGGAGTGAGACACGAGGAGGGACAGCGCTGAGAAGGTAAGGAAAGAGTGTTTTATTTTACTATGGGCAGCAGTATGGGGGCCATATCTAACACAGGGGAGGTGTGCCATCTATAGTGGCCATGGGCAGCACATATGGGGGCCATATCAAACACAGGGGAGGTGTGCCATCTATAGGGGCCATGGGCAGCACAGGGGGATGTGTGCAATCCATAGAGGCCCATGGGCAGCACAGGGGAACATGTGCAATCCATAGGGGGCCATGGGCAGCACAGGGGGACATGTGCCATCAATAAGGGGCAATGGGCAGCACAGGGGGACGTGTGCCACACGTAGGGGGCCATGGGCAGCACAGAGAAACATGTGCCATCCATAGGAGACATGTGCCAGCTATAGGAGACGTGTGCCAGCTATAGGAGACGTGTGCCAGCTATAGGAGACCTGTGCCAGCTGTAGGGGACGTGTGCAAGCTATAGGGGATGTGTGCCAGCAATAGGAGACTTGTGCCAGGCTGCCAGCAATACGGGACGGGACGCGTGCCAGCACAGGGGAACATGTGCCATAAATAGGGGACATGTGCCAGCAATAGGGGATGTGTGTCATCAATGGGGGATATGTGGCATCACTGAGGGATGTGTCCCAGCACAAAGGGGCTATATTCAATATAAGAGGGCCATATCCAGATTAAGGGGGGCTAATTTTAGGATGGGGGGCTATGAGAGACATATACCCTATATGATTTGTTAGACGGACACTGGCATTAGAAGATGGACCCCATTTTACATTTAAAAAAAAAATTCTCTTTTCTTTCACCAAATTTGGGGGTGCGTCTTATAATCAGGAAAATACGGTAAATACTTTGGGGGCTGAAATCCTGCTAAGAAATTCCCTAAAATATTGTGCTTCTTTTCACTTAAGATGCCTAACATTCTTTTTTTTTCTTGTTTCCCACTTTCAGATCAGATTCATGCATGGTCAGTTTATGAAAACCTTGTCTGAATTGGAAAAGAAAATAGCTCAATCTGAGTGATTAGTCATTTTTTCCAGTGTTTGATGAAAACATTGGGTATTGAGGCGGACCTGATGACAGAAGCCGTTCCAGATTTTTCCCATTCTACATGTTGGGTACATTTGGTTAGATAGATTCTGGTCCTTTCTGTTACTTCTGACTATTCTAACTGTACATTAATGTTTCACTGTAAAATAATGGCACATTCCATAAAGACACCGGGGCCATAGTGTCTTACACATAATACATGTGGCCCATGGTATTATCAAGATTTCTTTTTTGGAGGGGAAGGGCAATGTGATCCATAATTGTGGCACATTTTAGTTAGCAATTCTCATCGTTTTCCCTTTAAGTTGTACGGGTAACAATATTTGGGGTTTTCTATGCAATAAGCCAATATGTAGGGCAGCTCTATGCCAAGAAATCTTTTCTGTGCCCTGTGACAATCTTTCTTTTGCTTTATCTAGGGTATGTTCACACTTGGCGTTTTTTTTTGTTTTCTGCTAGAGTACATAACCCACACTTTTGTTGCGTGTATACATGTACCTTTGCAGTGTAAAAAGAGTTGCAAAAAGAAAATCGAAAGAATTGATACACGGCCTAAAATATGCAGCCAAAACGCTGAACAAACCCCACAAATAAACATGCCCTTACTTTTGTCATGACTGTGCATGGCCGGTATTTTCATCGGCAGAAAGAAAGGTTTGGAGACATTGGAGACCCCCTTTAGTTCAGTTCCTAACATTAAAGGGATGACCTCTGGCCATAGACATTCAAGGATGAGGAAACACACCTCAGTTGATTTGGACAGTTAAAAAGTGATGAGTAGTGTTTACCTTTCTGTTGTGCTATATTATGTTATTATAGGCATGTAGCCATAAGGCTATAGTGGGTTTTAAGAGTAAATAAATGTTTGTTATGTTATTATGTATTGTAATTAAAAGAGTTTAAAAAAAAATCAGCTTAAAAATAGTTTGTCATTATTTACTGTGTCTCGTTAAATGATTTGATAAGAAATGCTACCTGTTTTTAATACGATTGTTTGTTATATAAGCAATTTCTTTCTTTTCACCGTCCTGATCAGTCCAAAGGTTTCACATGTGAGATGTGACCAGTAGTAATAACTCTGGACCACTTCTATGTATCCCACTGATTCAGATAGTGGTTTTTGTGACATATTGTACTTTATTAGTGATAAACTTAGGTTGATATGATTTACCTATGTTTGAAAGTCACTGAAATAAGCCATACCACACAAAAATAGTTAATAAACAGTGTGGATGTGATCAATGATGAGCGAGCGTGCTCGATACTTGATCGATCATTGGGGTGCTCGGGTACTCATTTTGCTCTGTGAAGTATTGCAGGTGCTTGGATAAGTCGTTCATGAACAATCCAACAGAGAGTAGGCTCCCTTAACCCCTTCGCGACCATTGACATACTATTATGTCATTGGTTGTGTTCTCTTGGATACTGTGGGCTCTGGCAGTGGTAATCCCTGCCCATGTCTGCTAATCTGATCAGCGGACATGTGCGGCTAATAAGCATGGGTGGATCAGAGATCCACCCGCTCCTGTAACCCCTTTGATCAAGTTGTCAAACACTGAAACTGCAATTTAAAGCACCGTGGCCATCACGGGCCACCAATGTGTTACCAAGACAGCGCAGGGTCAGATGTCATCGGTCACTTCCTGTGAGTCAGCAAAGCATCGGTGCTCACAGGAACACTGCATTTCTCCTGAACAGAGTGATGCTGTAGCCCCCTAGGGACTATACTAGTAAAATCAATAAAAATTGTAAAAAGAAAAGGTTATAAAAAATAAAAAAACAATATAAAAATAAAAAAAGTCAAATCACCCCTTTTTTGCCCAATTGAAATTAAAACAATTTAAAAAATGCACACATATTTGGTATCGCCACATTCAGAGATATCCGATCTATCAAAATATAAAATCAATTAACCTGATCAGTACACGGCATAGCAGGAAAAAAAGTCCAAAAGCCAAAATTGTTTTTTTTTTTATCGCGGCAACATTGCATTAAAATGCAATAACAGGCGAAAAACATCTGTGCAAAAATGGTATAATTGAAAACGTCAGCTCAAGATGCAAGAAATAGACCCTGGATCCTGAAAAATGAGAAAGCTCATCGGAAAATGGCGACAAAAGCACAATTCTTTCTTTGGACAAAGTCTGAATTTTTTTTTACCACTTAGGTAAAAGGAAAAGTATACATGTTTGGTATCTATGAACTCGTACCGTCGTGAAGCTTCCTATTGACCTGTCAGTTTTACTATATAGTGAACATACTGAATAAAAAATTAAAAAAAAAACCAAACATTGTGGAATTTCACTTTTTTCACAATTTCTCCAGATTTGAAATTTCTTTCCCAGTTTTCCAGTACAATATATAGTAAAATTTTTCACTCAAAAGTAAAACTCGTCCTGCAAAAAATAAGCCCTCATATGGCAATAGTGATGAAAAAAATAAAGTTATGGCTCTCTGGAAGCGCCCGGGGGTGAAGGGGTTAAGTGAATGATGTGAGCCGCTTGCAGTTTCTGAATGGCTATCACTGGGAATAAAACATTTTCGGATGCTGTGTGGTAACCTGGCCAATAATTGACTTTCATGTTACTTGTTACTTGAGCCTGTCCGAGCGTCTTGAGACCTGCTCGACTAGAGTAAAGAGCACTTGAGCAGTGTAGTAATCGCTCATCCGTAGTCAGCAACACTGCAGCCTATAACTGAGCTCAGTGACTCTGTCTGTGTAGAAAAAATAAAACGCCAGAAAAAAATATACCTAGTATTGGTCCAATTAGGTAACAACCAACAAGAAAAAAAACCATGCAAATTGTGAAAAACACTCTTGAGAATACTTTACACAGAGAGCTGTGCCTCTGAAAGGAGGGATAATAGGCCTGAATACGTAGAGTAGGGCAGCAGAAAAAAGGCTGATTGTCTCTCGTGTGCCCTAGACTGCCCTTACCAAGCCACAGAGGTTGGCACCCTAGATGTATGAAATGGTGCCCCAATCATTGAAGACTGTCCCTGTAATCCATGGTACACACCTACTCTATAAAGTGCAGGACAGGTAGTAAAGAGACGCAGTCCCAGGAATATATCAGCTATAGCCAATAATGAGGGTAAATACTCCCTAATAGCAAAGTCGATGCTCAAATCCTAGGAGAATACCAGTTCAGCACCAAATAGTATATTCAGGCCCAGAAATATATCAAACCCCTAATATGCAAAGGTCAAAATGAATTCCTCCAAACCAAAACCAACTGGTTAATTGGTAAATATTCATAATCCCCAAAACGAGTACTAATATACAGCCACCTGTGTCCTATGGCCACAAGGTAACAGAAGGATGCATGCACATCAGGGACAATTAAAGGGAACCTGTCATCAGAAATTTTCCTTTAAACCTAAAAGTTTCCCTCTCTGCAGCTCCTGGGCTGCATTCTAGCAAGGTTCCTGTACTTTTTGTGGCCCCTTTTAAACCAAATTAAATACTTTATAAACTTGTACCTTTTGCTATGTAAATTTTGTAAATCGTCCATGGGGGCGGGCTATCTGGTGACCGTTGCTGTTCCTCCAGCAGATTTACGCCGCCCCCCAACGCTGAATTTCATATCTCAGGACGCCGCCCGTGGTCCCGCGCATGCGCTGTGCGACTGTAGCGGGACTGTGCACGTGTGACCGCTAGTGACGTTTTGCGCAGGCACGAGGTTATGGGCGGCGCTGTGAGTGTCATCAGCAAGTGCCGCCCATAACCTCGTGACCGCACTTTCCCCTCTTCCTCCAGCGTTCTGCGCAAGCGCTTGCTGGCCAGATGTCACCTCTTTCCCATCTTGCCCTGCTGCAGGGTAAGATGGGAAGGAGGTGACGTCGGGTCATTTGGCCGGCGAGCGCTTGCGCAGAACGCTGGAGGCAGTGGGGGAAAGCGCGTCCACGAGATTATGGGCGGGCACTTACGATGCAATCACAGCGCCGCCCATAATCTCGTGCTTGTGACACACGTCATCAGCGATCCTGGCGTGGGCGGCACCTCAGGCGCAGTGGGCGGCGTCCTGATGGATGAAATGGAGCGTGGGGGAACGGCGTCAATGTGCTGGAGGAACAGCAACGATCACCAGAGAGCCCGCCCCCATGGACGATTTACAAAATTTACATAGCAAAAGGTACAAGTTTATAAAGGATTTAATTTGGTTTAAAAGGGGCCACAAAAAGTACAGGAACCTTGCTAGAATGCAGCCCACGAGCTGCAGAGGGGGAAACTTTTCAGTTTCAAGCTAAATTTCTGATGACAGGTTCCCTTTAAGTCTTTTTTGTTTCTTAGGCCTAAGCCACACGGAGAGAAAAACAGTGCAGTGCGAGTGGAGTGCAATAAAACATCGCACTCCACTCGGACCAATTCTAGCCTGTGTGTCAGCACCCATGAGCGATTATTTTCTCAGCCCTAATCGGACTGAGAAAACAATCGCAGCATGCTGCGATTGTAAGCTGAGACTCTCTCGCACCCATTCAAGTGAATGGGGCGAGAAAAAAATCGCACTGCACTCGCGGTACACCGGTGTACCGCGAGTGCAGTGCGAGAATGGCAATAGCCGGCTACGCAGGAGAGAGGGAGAGAAATCCCTCCCCTCCTGAGTGCTGGCCCACCCCCGCAGCTGAGGTCTGCTCGCACGAACGGACCTCAGTTGCAAGGACACACGCATGACACTCGGCTCTGCTGTACTGCCAGCCTGAGCCGAGTGTCATGCAAGTGGATCGCAGTAGTCCCCGTGTGGCCCCAGCCTTACTGTAAGGCCCCCTTCACACATCCGTGTCTCCGGTACATGTGACGTCCGTTATCACACGTACTGGAGACACTGACACACTTAGGCCCATTAAAATCAATAGGTCTGCACACACGTGTATCTTTTCACATGGACAATGTGTCCATGTGAAGTATATGTGTATCCATGTGCTCCACGCGTAGACATGTTTGTTTTTCTCCAGCAGTGTGGGTGTCACGGACCGCACGGATGTGATCCGTGTGACATCAGTGTGACATGTACTGGAGAAAACCACGTTTCTTTGAAATAAAATGAATTTCTACACTCACCTTCTCCAGCGCTGTTGTCTCTGCTGCTGCTGTCACTTGCTTCTGGGCCCGCTCATTATGCTCATCAAATATTCACTGCACCGAGGACCGGAAGCAGCAGCAGCGCTGGAAACATCAGCACCATGGACAGGTAAGTATAAAAATTCATGATGTCAGTGTGGTTTGTGGATGTCACACGGCTAGCACACTGACAGCACATGCTGAACACACATGGACACACATACACCATGGACTGTGCATAAGGCTAGATTCACATTTCTGTTGTTTTGCATCAGTCACATGCGACGCTTGTGACTGATGCGTTGTACAACGGATGACAAGAATTGTAATTCATTGTCATCATAAAGCGGATTCCGTTGAAAAACGAGAGAGAGAGAGAACGATCAGCTGATCGCCCAGCGGCCGGCTTCTGTGAACGATCAGCTGATCGGCCGGCTTCTGTGAACGATCAGCTGATCGGCCGGCTTCTGTGAACGATCAGCTGATCGGCCGGCTTCTGTGAACGATCAGCTGATCGGCCGGCTTCTGTGAACGATCAGCTGATCGGCCGGCTTCTGTGAACGATCAGCTGATCGGCCGGCTTCTGTGAACGATCAGCTGATCGGCCGGCTTCTGTGAACGATCAGCTGATCGGCCGGCTATTGTGAACGATCAGCTGATCGGCCCGCTATTGTGAACGATCAGCTGATCGCTCTCAAAAGCCGGCGGCCGGGAGATCAGCTGATCGCTCACAGAAGCCGTCCGCTGGGCGATCAGCTGATCGCTCTCAAAAGCCGGCGGCCGGGAGATCAGCTGATCGCTCACAGAAGCCATCCGCTGGGTGATCAGCTGATCGTTCGGCCGCCGAGAGAGAGAGACATTCATTTGAATAATTAAACACAAGATCTGAGCAGGCGCAGTGAAAACATAAGGATTCCGCTGTTCAAAAAACATTACATGCTGCGTTCCTGTCGTTCGACGGTCAGTCGTTCCACGACTGATCAGTCGGGTGGCGGATGCAACGCATGGGCATCAGACGCAATCCGCCGCTCATACAAGTCTATGGGAAACAACAGAATCCGCCAAACGGATTGCGTTGTTTATCAGAGCGGCGGATTGTGACTGATCATAAACAATGGAAATGTGAGCCTTGCCTAATGTGTGTGTTTTGCACAAATGTGTGAAAGAGGCCTCGACAAGAGTGAAAAGCTAAATTGGGAAATGTGTAAGTCATTAAATGGCCCCATACTTTCTAAAATGAAAAAGAATATCTAGGACTGCAATAAGGTTCTCAAACATTATGTTCACACTAGAAAAATGATTTTTCTTAAGAAATTTCCTGAGTGAAGGATTAGCGCACCTGCGTTAAAAAAAAAAAAGCACCAATAACGCACCAAAAAACGCATGTGTTTTTCCAGGTTGGTCCCTGCTTTTTTAATGCTTTAGCAGCAATAAATAATCTAGATAATCGATAGATAGATAATGGATAGATAGAAAAATGGATAGATAGATAATAGATGCGAAAGACCTATATAATGTCCTACCCCCCTGCATATTCTAAGCTGGCACCCTTTAGTGACTTTCATGTGGCACTAAAGGGTGCTTAGCCTTATATTTAGCCAAAAAATAAGGAATTAAAAAAAAACGACGTTGGGTCCCCCTATCTTTTATAGCCAACTAGGGTAAAGCAGACGGCTGCAACCTGCAGACCACAGCTGGCAGCTTTACCTTGGCTGGTAATCCAAAACAGGGGGCACCCTACGCTGTTATTTTAAATTAAATAATTTAAAACAAAAAACGTGGGGTCCCCCCCAAATTGGATCACCAGCAAAGGTAAAGCGGACAGCTGTGGTCTGGTATTCTCAGACTAGGGAGGTCCACTGTTATTGGACAGTACCCAGCCTACAAATAGCAGGCCACAGCCGCCCCAGAAGTGGCGCATCCATTAGACTTGCCAATCCTGGCGCTTTGCCCCAACTCATCCCAGTGCCCTGGTGCGGTGGCAAATGGGGTAATATATGGGGTTGATGCCAGATGTGTAATGTCACCTGGGATCAGGCCCTGGGGTTAGTGATGTCATGCGTCTATCAGATACCCGACATCACTAACCCAGTCAGTAATAAAAAAATAGACAAAAAAAGTTTTATTTGAAAAAACACTCCCCAAAACAATCCCTCTTTCACCAATTTATTTAAAAGAACAATCAAATCCGGGTCCAGCATAATCCAATAAGGGGGTCCCATGACGATCCATACCATAGTCACTGTCCCAGTCAATGAAGAACAGAAGGTTCACCATTGACTGGGAGAGCAGTGCAGTGACTTGAGCTAACATCAATGGGTCAGCCCAGGTCACTGCAGGGGAGCTGCTGTCAGGAGGTTAGATGAGATCATTACCTGCTGTGACGATCTCCTGCACTCCTGACGTCAGTGCTGTCACTGACTTCTATGCCCGCTGCGTTCACAGCGAAGATTCGCGGGAGCCCGTGACGTCACTGCTAGTGACAGTCTCGGGCCGCCCGTGAGACGGGCATAGACGTCAGTGACAGCGCTGACGTCAGGAGAGCAGGAGATTGTCACAGCAGGTAATGACCTCATCTAACCTCCTGATGGCAGCGCTCGTCATCCCCGCGGCTGCTCGCACTGCTATGTGAGAAGCTTCTGATGCAGCAGTGCGGGCAGACACTGACACAATGCTGTGCGGACAGCCGCGGGACACAGACTGCACGGGCACCCGACGGAGGTCACACGGAAGTGCTTCCGTGCGGCTTCCGGGGATTTTGCGGGCCCATTGACTTGTATCGAGTCACGGTCCGTTATCATGGAACAGAATAGGACATGTTCCATAATAACGGAGCGGACATACGGCATCCGATGTGCTTTTTGTAGGATCTGATGCACATGGAAGTGCTTCTATGTGCCATCCGATCCTACACAAAAGACATTGAAAAGATAGTCCTGATGATTACATTAGTCAATGGAGTGAATAACGCAGTTAGCTGCAGAAAAGAAGTGACATGCTCATTCTTTTTCTTAAGAAAATTCTTTCAGTAGATTTTCTTAAGAAAAAAACGCAGTGTGGGCACAGCTAATTTTTTTTGCCATAGGTTTTGCTGGGGAATGTCTGCAGAAAGGTGACAAGAATTTCTCAAGAAATTTCTGCAGCAAAAACGGACCAAAAACACGAGTCAAAAACGCAGTGTGTGAACATAGCCAAGCGTCTAACCTAAGAAAACTGGACAAGACGGCTACAGGAGCTGGCATTAATCCATTCAATGGCCATGATGAAACAATATGTGTGCTCTTGTCTGGTATGGGGAACCTCCTTTTTATGTAATTGGTATGTGCACACGTCTTTTTCATGAGGGTCCCCTCTGAAATCCACCTGAATAAGCAGTCACGTAATGCTCAAAAGAATGAACATATACAATTATATGTAAAGCAGCTTACTATTCATATTTCAGGCTTTTGTGCATTTTTTTAACCATTTCATGCTTCACAAGCCTCTAAGAGCAGTGATCGCTTCATTCTTCAGGTCTTTTCCTCTCCAGACTTACAATACAACTCAATGGTAAAGCTCAGAAGATGCCAGACGTCTTTTCAGGTGTTTTTTTCAGCTTTTTTACTATAGCAATTGCTAGAAGTTTATTGTTGAAAAGAAAAAAAAATTACGCCCCAAAAAGGATGGAAAATCTCTTAAAAATGCTGTGCAGCCTTTAAATGTGTCAAGCAAGCATTAACCCCTTCACAACCTAGGACATATGTATATATATGCCCTAGGTCGCCTCCCTCTCACTACCGCAGGCTCGCTGATCAGCAGACATGCACCTCTTAACCCCTTAGATTTTGACAGTGTGATCTAACGGGGGAAATCACGCTTTGCCTCACTACCATTGGCCACCGCGTGACGTGATCATGGGGCGCCAATGGGTTGCCAAGACAGCGTGGTGTCAGACGGAGACCCATGTGGCTGCCATGATGCTTATCAGCCATACAGGTCACCTTCCACAGCTGGGAGCACTTCTGTGCAGAATTTAAAGGCAACCTGTCAGGTGCAATATGCACCCAAAGCCACGAGCAGTTCTGGGTGCATATCGCTAATCCCTGCCACTATATCTCCAGCCGTTCTATAGACTGCAGGCTTAAAGTGCCCTACAGTCTGTAGAAGGGATAGCGCTGTGAGAATACAATATATTTTTCTATGAGCTTTTCTACTGTGAGAATACAATACATTTTTCTGTATGCCTTTCTATAACCAAGCCTTCTTTTCTATATAAGTAACTAGAGACAGTAAGCATGTCTACACCAAGGTCAGCAGCTGATATCGGGAAGCAAGGGAACTGAATGAAGAGATTGATAATGATGATGACTGGCTACAAAGCTCGGATCCATGGCTGAGGTGCTACATGACAAAAACTCTGCAATTTTTGGAGTTGAAACACAGGAGGGGCTGGAGGGGAAGTCCCAAAAAAATGCATAAATGTCACAGGCTTTTTGCATATGCTTTTAATATAACCAATGGTATACTCAGGAATTTTACTAAACAATTAACCCATTATTGCTCTATAAAAAGGATTTATGATAGTAAAAGCACGTGACATGTGCACCTGCTTTTCACTGAGAAAGGAATTCATACCAGCTGTATTGTGTGGCCGGAGTTTCTCCACCGGCTCTCAGTGACCTTCAATTCGAGATTACAGCAGACATTCACTGTTAAGATTTCCCGAAGCGATGGAATTTCTCCTTTACAGCGGAAGTGCAGGGACCTTGTGTATCCCTGCTCTACTGCAGAGCTTAAAGGATATTCCCATCTCCAATATCCTATCCCAATATGTAGTAGGTTTAATAATAATATTAGCAAATTCCTCCAATTAGAAATATAGTATAATTCTTCTGATTCACTGTCGCTTACCTTGTGCTGGACATTGCAGGACCTTAGGTCTCCGTGGTTATGACCACGCTTATAGTGACAGTTAGTTGCTCTTGGTTGTAACCATGGATACCTAAGGTTCTGCAATGCCCTGCACATGAGGTAAGCGACATGGCTATATCAGGAGCACTATACTACTTTTATAATTGCAGGTATTTGCTAATATTATACCTACTACATATTGGGATAGGATCATGGAGTTGGGAATACTTCTTTAACTATAGTGGTGCTGCGCATGCCGATATAGTTAAGCGTAGCGGTAGCTCCAGGTGGGCCTCTCCGAGTGTAGGGTGCTTGGTGACAGGCCTCTCTGAATGTAGGGTGCTTGGTGACGGGCCTCTCCGAGTGTAGGGTGCTTGGTGACGGGCCTCTCCGAGTGTAGGGTGCTTGGTGACGGGCCTCTCTGAGTGTAGGGTGCTTGGTGACGGGCCTCTCCGAGTGTAGGGTGCTTGGTGACGGGCCTCTCCGAGTGTAGGGTGCTTGGTGACGGGCCTCTCCGAGTGTAGGGTGCTTGGTGACGGGCCTCTCCGAGTGTAGGGTGCTTGGTGACGGGCCTCTCCGAGTGTAGGGTGCTTGGTGACGGGCCTCTCCGAGTGTAGGGTGCTTGGTGACGGGCCTCTCCGAGTGTAGGGTGCTTGGTGACGGGCCTCTCCGAGTGTAGGGTGCTTGGTGACGGGCCTCTCCGAGTGTAGGGTGCTTGGTGACGGGCCTCTCCGAGTGTAGGGTGCTTGGTGACGGGCCTCTCCGAGTGTAGGGTGCTTGGTGACGGGCCTCTCCGAGTGTAGGGTGCTTGGTGACGGACCCCTCTGCCCCCCGGGAGCTATGCTACTGATCACAGCACAGGGGTCCGACAGGTCTCTGTACTGCAGTGTATTTCAGCTGGATGTGCGCCCTCGGATGCACATTCAGCTGGGGGTCAGTGGATCCCCTGTACCCCACCTCTGCCATCGCTACGCCCCTAGCTAAATCCATGCTTGTTTTTGACAGCGAGGAATGGAATGAATGGATCCTTTGGGTGACTGATGGAAATGGCCCCTGAAGAGCCAGTGATTATTGTGGGCTGTCAGTTCTGCATTATGCGCTGTTTCTTCCATTACATAAACCGGACCCAGCATGAGCAGTGATGGCCGCCTCCATCTGTCACAGATCTGTTCTGGAGGGGAGTTCTCTTCGCCCCTCACAGGAGCGTGCTAACGCAGGTGTGACCGGGGCTTTATTCTCGGGGCTTATTCCTAGTTCTATTGTTACCTGACACTTGTTCTAAATACAATAATAACCCGGCCGCTGCGTCACTTATGGCGTGTGTGGAGATGAAGAGTGTGAATACACAGCAGCAGGGAGGCGGGAGCGGTCAGAGATAGACGGACGCGTCTGTATGGCTCCGGCAGTGCACGCCAGCACGGGCTGTGCAGTTCCGCTCTGCTGTGAGGCGGTGTGCGAGGCGCAGGGCCCTCCCCGGAAGGGGCAGCTCCGGCCTGACCGCTCTGGTGCCATGCTGCAGCCCGCGGCTCCCGGGACAAGGTCACCTGCAGGTGGTCGGTGAGCGGCCCCATGGGCAGCAGGTAAGGGGGCGCGGGCCGGTCCTCAGCGCATGTGACCTGCGGGGTGCACTAGGCCTGAATGTATCCGCGCCTCCAGCACACAGGACAGTGCAGCTCACTGCCGCAGTGGAGGAGTACAAAGCGTGCCCCCCTAGGGAATCTGCACACACTGGCCCGATCATCAGTGTGGCCGCCATACAGGTCACCTTCCACAGCTGGGAGCACTTCTGTGCAGAATTTAGAGGGAACCTGTCAGGTGCAATATGCACCCAAAGCCACGAGCAGCTCTGGGTGCACATTGCTAATCCCTGCCTATCTGTCCCTGTATACACTAGCATAGATAAAGAGCTTTAGAAAAAGGATTTCTGAAGATCATTTCTTATATGCTAATGAGGCTATGACTCGTCATAAGGGTGTCATTCCCCCTGACTAGTCGCCCTCTTAGCATATTAGCACACCCACAGGGTCATGCTAACCTGGTATTCAGTGCCCAATGTCATCAGTGGTGATGCGCTACCAGTGTCCATTGTCATCTCTTCAGACGCCGGGCTTAGGTTCAATTTGCATGATCAGAATGCCCGGCACTTCCAGTCATGCGTACACCCGACTTCATAGTGTGAGTGATCAGAAGTGCGGGGCATTCTCATCATGTGCACTGACCCTAAGCCCGGCATCTGAGGGGGTAACAACGGACACAGGTACGCGCGTCACTGCCCCCGAGGTCTGCACTCACTGTATGTGTCGCTCTATGGCTGCAGACTTGTGGATCCTTACATCACATGCACTGTGAGGATTCTCCAGTGTCAGAGCTGGGCACTGTGGTCATGTGGCCAAACATTTGCAATATGTATACTCCCGGCCAGGGTCAAACTTGATGGGCATAGCATCTCTCAATGCAAGTGTAGTGATGGAGGCTGTGCCCCCTAGTCTGAATGTGGCTGGGAGTATACATACCATATCTCATACTCGTGGCCACCGTTCCCGGCTCTGACACTGGAGAATCCTCGCAGTGCATGTGATGAGAGGGTCACACGTCTGCAGTCACATAGAGCGACACATACAGTGACTGCAGACCTCTGGATTTAGACCGGACAGTCCCCTTAGGCTGGCTGACATGGCGGTGTCACACAACAGCCACTGTAAGTGACATTTATGACAACTCTCTTATTCAGGTTGTGCATGGACATTTATGCCAGATGTGTGGAGTGCGACCAGCGACAGAAAATCCACCGCGTGGAATACAGCCTCACAGGAAATCATATCCACTAGTGGAATGTCCCTGCGATTTCAGTGTGGCCTTGAAGGGAATCTGTCACCAGGTTTTTTTTCAACCCCATTTGAAAACAGCATAACGTAGGGGCAGAGACCCTGTTTCCAGTGATGTCATTTACTGGGCTCCTTTCTGCAGTTTTGATGAAATCACTGTTTTATCTGCTGCAGATCTACCAGTTCTCTGAATATGGAGCTCAGTATAATTCCGCCTACAACACTGGTTGGCAGCTTTCTGTGTACACTGTGCATAGGCAGTATTATTTTATGTACATAGTGTATTGTTTTTGGCCAGAAATGGGGTTAAATGCGTTTTCTCTTTGCAGGCAGTGAACAGCCTTCTGCTTGTGAGACCTTATACAAGTTGAAGTCATGTATTCCATGTGGGCATCTCGGATGGGGTTATCGGTGGTCCGTTGTGCACCTCCAGCTGGGACATCGGTGCTTCTATGCTCAAGACAGACTCGCAGTGATTCAGTGCCCAGGTGTAATGGCTTCTTACACCAGTGTCCTTCCTCCGGGATGTCAACAGCGGCACACAAGAAACAAAAGCTACAAAAGGCCAAGACTGAGGACAGCACAGATCTGAAGATAGCAGAATCATGTAGACACTTCAGAAGGTTCATAGTGGACCCCGGACTTATAAACTCCATTGTGGAATGCTTGGCTCCTCGTGGATGTAGCAGAACGGCCCCAGTTATTATGGAGTGTAACCCAGGTATGGGCTCTGCTGCTATGGGGTTCATGTTAGAAGCTGTGACGAGTGGTGAAACGCCCCCCACAGCCCAGTCACTCAGGGATACTGGGGCCGGCCTCGGTGATGTCAGGTCAACTGGAAATTGTCATGATATCATCGGATCCCAGAGGTCACAAGAAGGGGATGAGGGGAGCACGGCTCACAGGCACTACTGCCAACACAAGGTATTTGAGAGAAACCTTGTTTCTCAACATAATATTGATGTGGCTTGGAAAAATAACTAGTCGACCACCTCTTAAAGTCAATGGGGAACTTGAGCATTTTTCCTGAAGAGTTGTTGGAAAAATGCTTGAGTTCCCTCTTCCATTATACTCCGGCACTTGCGTTGCACCCATCCAAGCTTCCAACTGCTCGTTAGGAGCCCAAGCATGGTAGTGCCGGCTCATCACTAATCACCACCCTAAAGGTGTGGGGTTTTTTTTCTGCATTTTAGTTACATGAAAACAACTCCACAGCTAGATGTTTCCATAAGATCATCTATAGCAAAAATAATGCACAAAGTAATTGGACTTGAGGGTGAAGCGGCTATGTTCTGACAGTTTGCAGCCACAGAGGTGTCACCCGGTCTCGCTTAACCATATCTGATATCTGGAGACTTCAGCTGGATCAGAAATTCCCTCCATATTCCTTGTTCACACCTACCACTCCGAGATATGTGCTGTGCTGTGCACAGGCAGGCACAGCAGTGAGCTAATCTTTACAGCGCTGTCTCCCCCCAGCAGACATTACAGCTCGTACACACCATGTGACATTTATAGCCAATCCCTGGCCTTGGGTGTATGACTTGTCACCGCTCAGACAGTTACTGGCTGCAGGCTGACGTGTGAAGCCGCTGTATAAACACTATACTGGTGGGGTGACGCAGCGCTGGAACAGCGGTATTATTTCACTGTTTTTGTTTTGCTGTTTGCACGTTACTTTACTTTCTGGTTTGTAAGACTTTTTTTTCCCCTAAAACTAGGGGAAAAATGGGGGTGCATCTTAGAAATCGCATATAGTTTGCTGGGTGGCAGTGGTGGTGCAGGGTTGGCAATACTGTGAACTCGGGGGTCACGGCGGCGAGTACCACTGATCTGCCAGCAGACTGCAAGCTGCTTTGAATCTCCCGCAGTTGTTGACATGGACTTGCGCGCGCGTAGATAGGACTCTGCAGCAATTTTCTTGAAGTCCATCGCGTCAATCTGAGCACGCGACGCCTCCATGGCCATTTTCTTACAGTTTATCTCATCATCAGCAGGAGATTCAAGCCGTCACAATCGCATGCAGTATCGCTGACCATTTACTGCCGCACATTGACCCTCTTGAGCTGCGACACCCCCTCATACGAAACCGCTGACAGATCAATAGCACCTGCTGCTGTCACACCCCACGAGCCCACAGTATCGCCGATACTCCTGAGCCGCGACACACACTCCGCCATGCCCGCAGCATCGCTGACCCTGTGCACTGGAACCTTCCTGAGCCGCTCCCCCCTAGTGAGTTATTATAAGAGGCACTAGGATTATAAGACAGACCCTACAGTAAAAAAGGATTTTATTCCTATTTTCCGCCTTGAAATTTGGGGTGCAACTTATAATCCGGTGCGTCTTATAAAATGAAAAATATGGTATCTTGGATAACCCCTTTTAATGCTTTCCTGACACATGATGTACATGTATGTCACATAGTGTGTGGCGCTGCCTCTGAGAGCAGTGACCAGAGCTGCCTCTGATTACTTCTGTTTAACTACTTAATTGCTCCTGAGTCCCTGACAGCTGCACTTAGAGGACATGTCACCAGGTCAAAATTGGCTCTTACTTTATTCCCGCTGCTCCCCTGAGTATTCAGCTTTTTTTTTTCTTTTTTAAAATCTTCCATAAGGTTCCAAATATGAGGCGGTCATTCAGTGCTAAGGCTTATGGTCTTTAATAAGAAGGCGGTGCTCACAGGGTTCTAATACAGAGAAGCTTAAAGATCCTGCCCCCTCCTAAAGATCATAAAATTAGCACTAATAAGAAGGCTCATATGTCTGCAATCTTATGGCAAATTAAACATACAACAACAACATTTGAGCATCGTCTGGCTATGTTAAGTGTTGCGATCATGTGACAATGTAATGTTATGGCTCTGATAGTAAGGGGTTAACAGTAATCAATCGATTTTGAACAGATTTCTAATGCAGTTGAACGACATTGACTCTTATGAATCGGCCACATCGTAGCCCTGTAGCTATGTTATGTTCTGCAGATACCACACGTGAGGCTCACTGAGACATAACTGCAGCAATGCAAGTAAGGGTATGTGCACACGATCAGGACCCGCTGCGTCCTATACACGTTGGCTCCTGACCTGCAGGGCCGCGAGTCTCCTCCGCAGCTAGCCATGCCCACGATCTGGGCTCAGACATTTTGCGGTTTCTCGATGTATTCTCCCTGCGGAGAACACTCTCGACTCCGCAGCAAAGAATTGACATGCTTGTGGCTCAGAAAGCCGCACCACATGTCAGTTAACGCTGCGGGCAGTACACGCACAGTTCGCATGGAATTTTTAGAAATCCATCCAGTTGCTTGTGCGGTACATCGCAGCGTTTTGAACAAAGCTGAAACGCGCTGCATCCAAAACACTGTGAACCCTGATCGTGGCATGCAACCCAAGAAAAATGTTTTGCTCTGTGGGTTTGAGTGCTAGAAGATGTGCACGTTTTGGTTAGGTTTTATTAAAGGCAATTTGTCAGCAGGTTTTTGCTATGTAATCTGAAGACAGCATGCTATAGGGGTCAACACACAGATTTAACTGCTGTCCCTTCTCACTCTGTGCTTTTGTTTACCTGCAATGTAAACAATTTTTTTACATTTAGAAGAATATCATTGCTGGACTGGGTCAGCTAGAGGTAGTCTGTCCGGCATGCCCCTTTTGTGATTAGCAGCTCACTATAGTGTATAGTCTATAGACACTGTATATACAGAGCCTGATGTGAGCGGAGGCAGCTTTCTTAGCTCTGCTGCATTTCTAAATCTAACAACTAATTGGGTCAGAATCACTGCTCCCAGTAACCTAAGTAATACATCGTTGGATTCAGGATCTCTGCCTACATTATGCTGCTCTCAGATGTGTTAACAAAGACCTGCTGACAGATTCCCTTTTAACTCATTTTGAAGCTAAAACCTGGTAACAATATAAAGAACAGATTATTTTTTTCTTCAATCCACTCTTTGTATTGGCTTTAAAAGGAACCTATCTCCAAGGTTCTACTTTATGAGCTGCGGCCACCAGTGAGCATTCCACAATACTGTATGTAAGAGCCCAGGCCACCCTGTATATCTTTAAAAAAAAAAAAAAAAGTACCTTTTTATTATACTCGCCTAGGGGGTGGTCCGGTCTGATCGGCGTCGCTGCTGTTGGTCTGGCACCTCCTCTCTTCTTGTGATCGCTCTCCTCCTGCCCAGCCCCATGTGCATGACGCATGCTATGTCATCCACACAGGCCAGCATTGCCTCCTGCGCATGCACACCTTGATCTGCCCGGTTGAGGGCAAAGTAAAGTACTGTAATGTGCAGGCGAGAGGTTCAAAGACCGCATGCGCACTATAGTACATTGATCTGCCCACAGTCATGCAGATCAAAGAGCGCACAATGGAGACCTCTGTGTGAATGCTGCAGGACACGTCATGTCATGTACATGGGGCTGAGGAGGACGGTGATCGCGCAAGATAGAGGAAGTGCCTGACCGAGAGCAGCAACACCCATCGGACCAGACCGTCCCCTACATGAGTGTTGTACAGCTGTTTTATTACATTCTACAGAGTGGCCTTGGCTCTTATATACAGTTTTCTGAAACGCTTACTGGTGGTGGCCACAGCAGCTCATAAGGGAAAAACTTGGTGACCGGCTCTCTTTAAAACTGAAACCAAGCACCTGAATGAGACCTGAAGTGTGATCTAGCACTGTCTTGAGACTACATGGCCATTGTTCTTGTGGCTTTTGTTGTTTTCTGGGGGTGACCCATAAACATGGTTGAGTTTACCAGAATTGTGCAAGAAAAACTATCTTGTGTAATGGACACTTGTGTGTATTTCGGTTTCTGCCGATGGCGTGTGAGGCGCCCAGGCTGGACCTTTTTTTTGTAGTTGTTTCTTGGAACCTTTGGACTTGTTTGTTTAGTGTCCCATATTATTTGTGCTTCTGTGTTTTAGGAACGGCACAATGTAATCTGAAGTTACTCGTGTAAATGTGCCTTAGGATTAGCTCTACAGCATTTTGTCTCTTCACCAGACCAATAATCTGTGGCCCCAATTCATCAGGAGCGTTTTCTCCATCGGTGTTGATGACGAGGGGGGGGGTGAAGTGAGGTGCGAATCCTGAATCTTTACAAGGAGGATGCTCTTTACTGAATCGGGGGAGGTGCGAAGCGACTGCTTCTCGCTACAAATCTCCCTTCATTCAGGGGATTCATGAATTTGATGAGCGGGGGTCGCCATGCCCCCTCTCCCAACACCACCTACTTTGTCAGAAGTAGGCGACAATGGTGTAAAAACACTAAAGAGTGGAACATTTTTGTGGTGTGCTAAAAATTAGCAATATTTCAATTTGTTTTTTTGTTTTTTTTTACTTTAGTTATTGTCTGGGTCTAAATATATCTCAGTCCAATAAGAATAAAGCTTGTACAATCCTCTATCTGTGGTGCTGTATGTCAGATAAAAAAAGGGGGACGTCCTTTCACCGGTGAATTGTAATATCAGAAACCAGTAAATATTTGTGCTCCGATGTTCTTTGCCCCAATGCTCTGTAGAGAGTGACCTAACTACAAGTGAGGACTATGGAGATGCCAGAAGTATTGTGCAAGAGGTTTATCAACACATGATGTATTTTTGTTTCTTTATTTTAAGGTCCTGGACTCCTCACTCAGGCCTTGTTGGATGCTGGACACAAAGTGATTGCCTTGGAAAGTAACTCTGATTTTCTCCCATCTCTTGAGGTATTTAAAGAAATGAATAAAAATCTTGTGTGTACGGATCCATTACCAGTGAGCTGTTTTAAATGAGCTCTGAAATGTATAAATGTAGGGTGCCGATACTTATTAGATGACAGTTTCTCCTGGAAGAGCCACCAGTCCCATGATGTGAATGCAAGCCTTCTGATTCCTGCAAATGTTAGGGGAAAGAAGGATCGGGCATGCTGGATTTCAACATGCTCAGTCTCTGCTCCTGTGGGAGATAAGGGGTCTCTCAGCGCCTTATTCCCTGTTCTCTACATAAAATACATGTACGCTCTGTTGAGTTTAACATGTACATGTATGAAGGGGGATTCCCAGATTTTTAGTGTTTTCACAATATCCCACCTAGATCTCAAGAATGGAAATCTAGAAGTGGGACACACACATTTAATAGATATGTACAGTGGAACCTTGGATTAATAGTAACTTGGTTTGAGAGCGTTTTGCAAGACAAGCAAAACTTTCTAAAAATTTGTAACTTGGTTTAAGAGCAATTCCTTTTTAATCATTTAATAATAAGAGCAAATTCCCACAGTGCACACTTCCGGTTCTGTCCTTTCACCGCAATCTGACCCGCTCTGGAGGTAACTTTCTGTGCATATGTACTGTATACAGTATAGCATTGTACAGTACAGGATATACTATATAGCAGAAAGTAGTAGAAATGGGTTTTCAACACCGCGCCAATGACGAAAAGGATTGAAGATAGGATTGATGTTTCTTTATTTTCATGCACAGGTCAACGCGTTTCAGGAGTCTCCGCTCCCTTCATCAGAACAAACAGGCAAAAAACATCAAATCAAATTTTGATGGTTTTTTTTGCCTGTTTGTTGTCCTGATGAAGGGAGCTGAGACTCCTGAAGTGCGTTGACCTGTGCATGAAATAAAGAAACATTAATCCTATCTTCAATCCTTTTTGGTCATTGGCGCGGTGTTGAAAACCCATTTCTACTACTTTCTGCTGTATGCCAATTCTGGGACTGCAGCCTATGATCTGGAGTGTACATGCTTATATAGGAGTTGTGATCGGCACAACTTCTATAAGTGAGTTTGATTTTATTATTTAACCCCTTCCCTATTGGGGTAAGACCCTATTGCGCTTTCGTTTCCAGTTTTCTCCAGTATATACTACATAGCATATCTATCAATTTTCATTTGTGGATACAGTATTGCACTTTCTTATTGATAACCAGTACAGCCCATTACTTGTATTGTACCTCTCACACACCGATTTTACTGTAAGCTAAAGTACAGTTTAATGCCTTATATGCTTTTACTGCACTGTACAGTATTATATTAGTGTACTGTAATAATTTCATATGAATACAGTACATTATGTATTACTGTAATAAGTTTATATAAATACAGTAAATATTTTTGGGTTGTGGACCGAATTGTCTGCGTTTCAATTATTTCGTATGGGAAAATTCGCTTTGATATAAGAGTAACTTGGTTTAAGAGCACACGCCTGGAACCAATTATGCTCGTAATCGAAGATTCCACTGTCTATTTATATAACCAAAAAAAAATCTTCTGATATGATCAAAGGAGACAATAACAATCTTTTTACAGTTATTAAAATCTTTCTTTTTTATGGTTTCAAATTCAACATATATATAAAAATTCAAAAAATTTGATTTTTTTTTTAAAAAAAATTAATGCGAGAGATGCAGAATTGATCAGTCATTATCAAAATTCCCAATTCTGAGGTAATATTTGTAATCAGTGGAGACTTTCCCATTACTGAGCTAGGAGATGACAGCTGTTACTGAGGAGATTCTAGGACAGCAGGAGGGAGGAGCGAGAGGCAGAGCTCCGCCCCCTTGCCGCTCTTCTATCTACAGAGGAAATGGCAGCTGTTACTGATGAGATTCTATTCACACTGTGTTCCTCTCCCCGTTCAGTGGTTTCGTCAGGGCTTACGTATGCACCATTACAGTCAGTGGCCCCATCAACGCATCCGTCTGAAACCTATTTTGTGGGGGGGTCCGGATGGAAGCCCCAACAGGACCACTGAACGTTGAGAGGAACGCAGAGTGAAAGCGGCCTTAGTTGAACTTATCACATTCTTCATGATACCTATAGTATGCAACCTAAAATAAAACAAAAATATGGTTCAAAAATAAAGTAAAGTTCATAGGAAATAGGAATCCTGTACATAAATTCTGAATTTATTGGAGAATATATGACCCGTCATCAAATTAGGCTTTTTTTTTTCTTTTTATAGAGATTACAGAGAAATGCAAGTGGACAACTGAAGGTGGTTCACTGTGACTTCTTCAGGATCGATCCCTGGTCTGAAGGGCTTGTTCAGCCTCCTTCTATGTATTCCAGTATTCTTATGAAAAACGTGAACATCACTGAGGTTCCATGGGCTTCAGGTGAGATTGTCAGTCTGTTTATGGTGAATTAACCAGTTTTTCACATCAGAATTTTCTTCTAGAATTTGCTAAGATAAGACGATCTGTAAAGGGCTCTGTAATCTGTGTTTTCATAAAGCATTCTATATGAGGCTTGAATCTTGAAGGAATGTATAGTACGGCATTGCTTGTGTACATATCCTTTATAATAAGGGTTAATGTATATTAAAGCACCACTCCAGCATTATTTTTTTTCACAGCTGGAGTGGTGCTTTACATGTAATCTTTTGCCCATGTCTTTTTCTTACCGTCTGGCATCTTCATCTGTTTCCACTGTCACACCGGTCGGCCTCTGGCGATTTGTGACCTGCCAGCAGCTCCAGTGTTTCATGGAACGTGCCGGAGGCCACAGCTCAATATATCTCCGAGAGCCTTGTTCCGCACTGATCGCTTGTGACTTCCGGCAGTCAGAAGTTACAGGCACAAGTGGGCAACACAGGACTGGACTGACACTGAAAAAAGGTAGAAATGTCAAAGGGTAAATATGATACCGAGGGGCAGGGGACTTTCATTTATAGCAACACTCAGGCGCTGAAAAAAAACTAACATTGGAATGGTGCTTTAAACTACTGAGACTGACCTACAAGGCTGTCCATAATCTGTCTCCTCCATATATCTCCAAATTATTTTCCCAATATCTTCTTGCATGTAATCTCTTGTCCTCATAAGACCTCCTCTCATATGTTCCTCACCTAAGCTTCAAGATTTGCCTTGAGCATTGCCCATCTTCTGCAATCCTGTGCTGCAACACGTTTGCCTCTTACATTCGGAACCTTTTAGACGGAACCTGAAAACTCCTTTCACAAACCCCTTCAGTGACCTCGCTAAAGGGGGCTTTACACGTTACGATATCGTTAATGTTTTGTCGTCGGGGTCAAGTTTTTAGTAACGCACATCCGGCGTCATTAACGATATCGCAGCGTGTGACACTGACCAGCGACCTTAAGCGACCTCAAAAATGGTGAAAATCGTTCACCATGGAGAGGTCATCCCAAACTCAAAAATCGTTAAGGGTTGTTTATCCAGGTGGTTCATCGCTCATGCGGCAGCACACATCGCTATGTGTGACACCGCAGGAGCGAGGAACGTCTCCTTACCTGCCGCCGGCCACAATGCGGAAGGAAGGAGGTGGGCGGGATGTTACGTCCGGCTCATCTCCGCTCTGATTGGCCGGCCGCTTAATGACGTTGCGGTGACATCGCTGTGATGCCGAACGTCCCTCCCCCTTGAAGGAGGGATTGTTCGGCAGTAACAGCGACGCCGCCGACCAGGTAAGTATGCGTGACGCTGCCGTAGCGATAATGTTCGCTACGGCAGCGATCACAATCGCATGCACGACGGGGGCGGGTACTTACACGCTCGCTATCGCTACAAATTGCTAGCGATATCGCTACCGTGTAAAGCCCCCTTAAGACTTCACTACCAGCGGAACTGCTGTAACCCAGCCGCCTTAGTCTTCCTGGTAATGGGGAAGGAGATTATAAGCCCATGAGGGCAGGGTCTAGTATTGAGCGGGCACTACCATGCTCGGGAGCTCGGTACTCGTTAAGAACAGTTGAATGTTCAGATGGGCGTGACTGAAGTATAATGGAAGTCAATGGGGACTCGAGCATTTTTGCAGCAGATTTCCCAGAAAATTGCTTGAATTACCCGTTGACTTCCATTTTACTCGGGTGCTCGAGTCTCGCTCATCCGAGCATTAACTGCTCTTAACGATTACCGAGCTTCTGAGCATGGTAGCGCCCGCTCATCATAGCAGGGTCCTCCTCTCTGCCAGTCTGTCACTGTCAGTTTGTTCATTGTAATTTATATTTGTATTTTGTTTATAACAATGGTTATGTTTCTCTGACGCCTCATTGGGGGACACAGGACCATGGGTGTTATGCTGCCTATCCATAGGAGGACACTAAGTAGATGCAAAAGCATAGCTCCTCTTCTGCAGTATACACCCCCTGGCCGGGCCAGGCAAGCTCAGTTTTAGCTTAGTGTCTGTAGGAGGCACTTCCTTTCAAGGTTTGTTATTTTTTGAGGGCGACGGTTTCCTTTTGGGACCGATCTCCCACTACCATCAACGGGCGGGAACGTGAAGCGTTGCCTACACGTACCCCCTCCCGCGACGCTGGATCCTGGGCTGGACGACAGGTTCCACAGACACCGATTTTCCAAAGCCAAGGGTAGAGGCCTGTGCCCTATAGCCCAATTCCTCAGCCCCTCTCTGCAGGCTCTGAGTTGAATATGACACAGACACAGCAAGCTGGCTCTGCTATTTTCATTGCCTGGAAGCAGTGTTTTAATTTGAGATCCCCCCTGACTGGTTTCCCAGACAAAGGGAGAAAGGACGCTGCAGAAGGCTCCCAGGACATTTACAGTATTTATGTGCAAGGAGCAAGGATCCTGCACACACAGTGTTAACTTTCTCTAGCTTGCTGGCTGGGGGGAAGTTCTGCTGTTTGCAGAAAGTCTTGCAGATAACTTCCCGGTGGTGGCAGGGGGAGGGCCCAGGGCTCAGGGACTCACGCTGTGTATTATCTGCTCTGTTTATTTGCTCCAGCAAAAGCTGGCTGATAACCACCACCGACAAGCTGTGTGCTGACTGTAGGGAGAGGGAGGAAAACTCAGAAGCTCCCTTCCCGTCGTTTTTTTACTACCCACAGCAGGGGGGGGCACACTGACTCATCTTCCCGCGCTTTTAGCGCTAAGCCCCGCCCCCGCGGCCGCGATAAGCCCCGCCTCCCAGGGAAGCGTGCGAGATCTTCTTAGAGCTTAAGCCTTCCTGAGGACAGGGTCATCGGCTGATTCTGGTGAGGTGCTTGCTATCAAATGTACCTCTGCTGAGCATTGCCCCCCTCCTGGCATACTCCTATTAGGAACATGCAGGATTCAAAAGGCACTAAGAGGGCTATGGCTCACATAGTCTATTATTCAGCCTGCACTGCCTGCCACGTTGAGCTACCACGTAAACACACCTCTTCTCTCTGTGAGTCCTGTGCCCCTATAGCCCCCCAAGACCCCCCTGCCACCACCGCCGCAACCGGCAGCCCAGAGCCTAGGGCCCCCAGCCCACCGGATTGGGCACAGTTTCTGTCCCAATCCATGGAAAAACTGTCACAGAACCTGGTTCTGGCTATGCAATGTCGTCCTCCACACCCTTCTGGGTCCCTGGACGGAACGCAGCCTGAGGATACCCCTATGGAGGATCCTTCTGAGGTAATCCGGGCACATGCTTCACCGGTTGCAGGGATCAGGAAAAGAGCACACGGCCGGGTGTCTCCAGCGGACTCTCCCTCGGGAGCACACAGGGCAGGCTCTCCCACACGCTCCACGGCTTCTGAAGAGCTGGAGGAGGGAGAATGCTGTTTGTACCAGGAGGATTCCTTGGTTTCATCACCCCCAGATGGTCAAACTGCAATAGACTCCCTTATAGCAGCAATCAACCAAACTCTGCATGTGGAGGATCCCCCATCCACTACCACTGACCATGCGGTCTCCTTTAAGAGGGCAAGGAAACCCCAAAAGGTTTTCGCTGATCACCCAGAGTTTCAGGATATCCTCACAAAGCAAAGGGAAAAGCCTGACAGGCGCTTCGGTAACCGAAAACTCATGGAGTCCCGGTACCCTTTTGCCTCACCTGCCCCTAAGGGCTGGGCCGATCCGCCCTCGGTCGACCCCCTGGTCTCCCGCCTTACCACAAAGACACTCCTGTCTTTACCCGATGGTTCTTCCATTAAGGACCCGACAGACAGAAAGGTGGAGCACCTCGCCCGCTCTGCTTTTGAGGCTGCGGGTTCCTCCCTCTCGCCCTCCTTTGCCTCTGTGTGGGTCGCAAAGGCGATCTCGGTCTGGGCAGAATCCCTTAACACTTCGCTTGAGGAATCCCAGTTCACTCAGACCTTCAGAGGTAACAGCTCAAATTGCCGCTGCGGCGGAGTACCTCATGCAGGCCTCCATGGACGCTGCTACCTGCGCAGCGTTTGCCGCCTCAAATACCATAGCCATCCGTAGAGCTCTCTGGCTCCGACAATGGCGAGCGGACTCTGCCTCCAAGAAGTCTCTCACGGGCCTTCCTTTTTTTCCAGACCGATTGTTTGGCGAACGTCTGGACAAGCTCATTTCTGACGCCACGGGAGGAAAGAGTACCTCCCTCCCCCAGCTGAAGTCCAGGACGTCCTTCACCAGACGTCCACAGTCCTCGTTCCGCTCCTTTCGGAACTCATTTGGTTGGTCGACATCCCGTGCTGTCCCCGCCACCAGCCGCGGACTACGCAGGGACCGACCTTCTCAGCTCTCCCCGAAACCCACTTCGTCATGGCAGCCTAGACCGAAACAGTCCAGGACTAGGGAGACTCGGCCACGACGTTTTTCCCCCCTCATGACTCCTTCGGTGCCCTGGAAGACACACTCATTGTAGGAGGTCGACTGCGGCTCTTTCAAATGGGTGCGAGACCTTGTGTCTTCCGGTTACCACATAGAATTTTGGACCCGACCCCCGAGTCGGTTTCTTCTCTCAAACCCCCCAAAGACTCAAACGACGCAAAGCTTTTTTCTCAGACGACGAGAAGTTAGGGGGTTTTTATTCCAACCTCTTTGTGGTCCCCAAAAAGGATGGGTCAGTTCGACCCATCCTGGACCTCAAACACCTAAACAAACATGTGCACGTACGGAGATTCAGAATGGAGTCCCTAAGGTCCATTATTGCATCCATGGTCGAAGGGGAATTCCTCGCCTCCATAGACATCAAGGACGCGTACCTGCACATGCCCATCACCCCAGATCACCAAAAGTTCCTACGCTTCGCAATTCACGCCAGGGGAGTAGTCGTTCTCCCTTACTTGGACGACCTCCTCATCAAGGCCCCCTCCTTCCGCGACTGCTCAACCAGCGTACAAATCACTGTGGACACCCTATCCCGCTTAGGGTGGCTAGTGAATCTGTACAAATCATCCCCGATCCCATCACGATCCATCATCTTCATGGGCATGTCACTGGACACCCGTCGGGGCTTGATCCTTCTCCCTCAGGACAAGGTGTTCGCTCTTCAACGAGCGGTACGCTGCCTTTCTACGTCCTCCGTCTCGCTCCATTCGATTCAGCATGAAAGTGCTCGGCAGGATGGTGGCGGCTATGGAAGCAGTACCCTTTTCTCAACTGCACCTCCGCCCACTGCAGCTAGCCCTTCTAGCGGCCTGGGACAAGAGCCCCTTCTCCCTGGACAGACATCTTCACCTGACGCCTTCAGTCAGGTACACACTCCGCTGGTGGCTTCGGTCCTCATCCCTATCGAAGGGGAGATCTTTTCTCCCAGTGAACTGGCTGGTCCTGACCATGGATGCCAGCCTCCTAGGCTGGGGAGCAGTGTACCTGCACCACACTGCTCAAGGACGTTGGACGCCCCAGGAGTCTTTCCTCCCCATCAACATCCTGGAACTCCGCGCGATCTTCCTCGCGCTCAGAGCGTTCAGGCCTCTGCTAGCGGGTCGTCAGATTCGAGTCCAATCGGACAATGCGACAGCTGTAGCCTATATCAATCGGCAGGGGGGCACCCGCAGCAAAGCGGCTTATCTCGAGGCCCACAAGATCCCCAGCTGGGCCGAATCGACGGGATCAGCGATATCAGCGGTACACATACCGGGGGTAGAGAACTGGGCAGCAGACTTTCTGAGTCGCCAAGGCCTGGCTGCCAGAGAATGGTCCCTCCACCCAGATGTGTTTCTACACATCTGCACTCACTGGGGCACACCAGACGTGGACCTAATGGCCTCAAGGTTGAATGCAAAGGTACCCGCGTTCATAGCCAGGTCACGCGACCCGCAGTCCATCGGCGCGGATGCTCTAGTCTGCTCCTGGCACCACTTCCGCCTGCCTTACATATTTCCACCTTCACCCCTGCTGCCGCGGGTAATCAGGAAGATCAAGGCAGAGGGAGTCCCGGTGATACTGATAGCACCGGACTGGCCCTGGCGCGCCTGGTACGCCGAATTAGTACAAATGCTCACAGACGCACCGTGGCGCCTTCCAGACATCCCAGACTTGCGGACCCAAGGGCCCATTTCCCATCAGAGCTCCAGAGCCCTGAAGCTGACGGCATGGCCATTGAGACCTGGATATTAACAAGAGCGGGATTCTCCCCCGCGGTTATTGCCACCATAATCAGCGCCCGAAAGCCTGTTTCATCCCGCATTTACCACCGTACATGGAAAATCTTCCTTTCATGGTGCAGGGAAACTAACGTCCAGCCTATGCCTCTGGCCATCCCCAGAATTCTCGATTTTCTACAGTCTGGCTTGCAAGCGGGGTTGGCTCTCAGTTCCCTTTTAAAGGGCAGGTCTCAGCGCTCTCAATCTTCTACCAATGCCGCCTGGCTCAAAAACCGCAAGTCAAGGAGCGTTTCCCATCTAGTTCCCCCGTACAAACTGCCGCTGGAACCATGGGACCTCAACCTCGTTCTGGACGGTCTCCAGAGGTCTCCCTTTGGACCTCTCAAGGAATCCTCCCTTGCTCTTCTGTCCTGGAAGGTAACATTCTTAGTGGCAATTACGTCCATCAGACGGGTTTCGGAGCTGGCAGCACTCGCTTGCCGCGAGCCTTTTTCTGATCTTTCACCACGACAAGGTGGTTCTGCGCCCTCTCCCGTATTTCCTTCCAAAGGTTCTTACCCCGTTTCATTTGAACGAGGACATTGTCTTGCCTTCCTTTTGTCCACACCCAGTTCATAGGGTGGAAAGGTCTCTGCATTCGTTAGACCTCGTCAGAGCTCTCAGATATTACATATCCAGGACAGCCCCTTTTAGGAAAACGGACTCTTTGTTCGTCATTCCTGAGGGGCCTAAGAAGGGACAGGCAGCTTCAAAGGCGACGCTGGCTCACTGGATTCGCTCTGCGATCCAGGAAATCTACCGCTTGCAACTCAAGCCCATTCCTAGTGAGCTGCGGGCTCATTCCACGCGATCAGTTGGCACTTCGTGGGCCATTCGGCATCAGGCTTCAGTGGAACAGGTGTGTAAGGCTGCGACCTGGTCTAGCCTACATACATTTTCAAAGCATTACAGAGTCCATACCCAGGCTTCAGCTGAGGCAAATCTGGGTAGGAAAATTCTGCAAACGGCAGTAGAGCACCTCTCTCAGTGGGCGCTCCAGGCTGTCCGGGACTGGTTCCTAGTCCTTGAGTTGTGTTGTCTTCTTTTATGTTTCCCACCCATGGACTGCTTTAAGACGTCCCATGGTCCTTTGTCCCCCAATGAGGCGTCAGAGAAAAACAGATTTTTGTGTACTCACCGTAAAATCGTTTTCTCTTAGCTATCATTGGGGGACACAGCACCCACCCTGTTGCCCTGTTGGGCCTTGGTTCTCTCAGTACCTTATTTGGTTATGACTTTTTTTTTTCTCATGTTCCTCTGTTGAGAAGTTTTTACTGGTTTTTTTTTTCTCCTACTGCTTGTGTACTAAAACTGAGCTTGCCTGGCCCGGCCAGGGGGTGTATACTGCAGAGGAGGAGCTATGCTTTTGCATCTACTTAGTGTCCTCCTATGGATAGGCAGCATAACACCCATGGTCCTGTGTCCCCCAATGATGGCTAAGAGAAAACTATTTTACGGTGAGTACACAAAAATCCGTTTGTTTTTTTCTAATTTTAAAAAGAAACAAAAAAACTTGATAAGAAAATCTTCATAATATGAAAGATACTGGATTGTGCTACTTTTTTTTTTTTTTTTTTTTTTCCTCTCCTCCCCCTCTCCTAGAAAAAAATCCTGGAAAAGTATTTTTGAAATCTCATTTATTTGACACATACAAAAAAATGCAACAAAATGGATCACAGTACTCCAATACCACTCGCCTTGCTATGTATCTATTGCATTGCTGTTTGAGATTATACATTAATTTTTTTTTCTTCTCTCCAGATGTTCCTTTAAAAGTTTTTTTGATGCTTGGGCCCAAGAAAGAACGAATTTCACTTTGGCGGCAAATTTACTCACTCTATGAGCGACTTTCAGTTTACAGATATGGGAGAATAGAGCTAAATATATTTATGACGGAAAAGCAATACTTGGTATGTACTTGCATGAATAATTGTGTATATTAACCTCTTACCGACATTGGACATACTGGTACGTCCTGCCTCATGTCAGTATACTCGCAGCCGGCGGTGAGTTCTGCACATGTTAGCTATCAGGCACGAGTGGATCCGCTCTCCACTCGTGCCTGTTAACCCCTTGAATTTTTTTAACCCCTTTAGATAACAGGAATCCTACACATGTTTAGTGTCTATGAACCCGTACTGACCTGAGGCATCACACCGACACATCAGTTTTTACCATATAGTGAACACGGTGTATAAAATATCCCAAAAACAATCATGCAATCACAATTTTTCCGCACTTGGAATTTTTTTGCCGTTTTCCAGTACACCATATGGTAAAACTCATGGTTTCATTTAAAAGTACCACTCGTCCCGCAAAATATAAGCCCTCACATGGCAAGATTGATGGAAAAATAAAAAAAGTTACTGCTACGGAAGAAGCGGAGCAAAAAAGAGAAACGGAAAATTGCCTGGGGGTGAAGGGGTTAACAAAACAAAAGCCATATGATACTTTCTATGGGAAATTGAAGCAATTACATGGACAGGGTAGTCTACAGAAATAGGCCAATCGTGCTCCAAAATGTAACCGTCACACACATTACAGGACTGCAAATCGCAACTAAAATGTTGTCAGTGCAACCAAAAAAATCTAAATTGACACTTGAATTTTTAGACCACGGAGAACGATGGGTTGTTTGTACACTAGCCAATCACAAGCTCAGCTGCGAAGAAAATGTAAAAATATCTCACCAGATGTCATCTTTTTAAGTTTATTTTTTGTCCTTGATCTTGAGGCATTCTGAATATTCACTACTCCAGAATTTTCTTTTCTAGAAACTGGTTTCAAGACCTGGAGACTTTTTGAAGTATCAAGCATTGACCGTACTGTTTCAAGCTGCCTGTGACATCGAATTATTGCACAAGGTGAGTAACCCACTGTCTGACACTACGGTGCACAATGCAAATGTACAGTCGGAAAGTGCTGCAAAGTATGTTGCCACTATATACGAGAGGCTGTTAACTCTTTGGCTTTGTGATCTTTTTTTGTTTTTATGGTAACGAATGGTACATCACATGAAAGCCTTATGTGTCTAATATATGTCTTCAAAATTTTGTGTTTGTTGCTTATGGCAACAGTGTTCTACGCACGCGGGAAAATTAAAATGGCGTAGTCTAATGCGATATTCACAGCAACTGAGAGCAAAGGAGGGATAAAATTCTTGTTTCTGCAAGGAGAGTCCACAAAGGATATTCATGGTGATATGTCACAGTCATTAGGGGATCAATGCCCTTCATATTCCACAGTTAAGAACTGGGTTGCCAAATTTAAAACGGGCCACTTCAGCACTAATGATGAGGAACGTCCTGGACGACCGAGAGTGGTTGTTGTTCAGGAGATCGTCAATGCTGTGCATAACCTCATACTGGAGAATCAACAAATTTCAGCTAAAGCAATAGCAGACATCATGGGGATTTCCCGTGAACGTGTTTGTGTCATTATTCATGAACATTTCGACATGAGGAAGCTATCTGCAAAGTGGGTCCCCAAATGTTTGACAACAGATCAGAGAAGCATGCAAGTGAAAACTTCCCGGTCCATTTGTCAGCTTTTCCGGACTGATAAGAACTTCCTGAATCAACTGGTCAATATGGATGAGACCTGTATTTATTTGTATGACCCTGAAAACAAGGAGCAGTCAAGAGTGGAGGCACAGTTGTTCTCCTCGTCCAAAGAAGTTCAGGGTGCAAAAATCAGCCAAAAAGGTGATGGCATCTGTGTTCTGGGATAAGGAGGGCGTGCTGCTAGTGGACTACCTTCAAAAGGGTTCCACCATCAATGTAAGGTATTACATTGAACTTTTGAATCAATTAAAGGTAGCTCTGGAGGCCAAAAGGTGCGGCAAGCTGTCCAAAGGAATCTTGTTCTTGCAAAACAACGTCTCACCTCACACTGCACAAGCGACCACGGCAAAACTGGCAGAGCTAGTTTTATCACTAGTCTCTAGATCAGGGGTCTCAAACTCCGCAAAAATCATGCTTTATTTTTTTTTTGTTTTTATTTTACATTTTTTCCCTTTTTTTGTAAGTAATACAGTTTTACAATTAGCACCATATAGTAATTTTGGCCAACATCTTGTAGTAATGTTCCCATGCTGGTCCTCATCTTTTAGTAATGTCTCTCACCCTGTTCTCCTTCTTGTGGCAATGTGCACCATTGTGCTCCCAATTCTGTAGTAACGTGCCCATCCTTGTCCACTTGTAGTAATGCCTCCATCTTCGTTCTCATGTAGTAATGTGCCCCATCCTTGTACCCATCCTGTAGTAATGTGGCCATGCAGGTCCTCTTCTTGTAGCAATGTCCCATCATGGTCCCCCGTTGTGCCATTATTTATTTTTTTATATATATATACATACACATACCACCCCCCCCCCAAAAACTTTCTTCTCACTTGTCCTTTGTTCCCTCGGCGTCCTGTTTGCTTCATGCTGCCCATAGGCACGTGGAGCCGGTAGCGATTTCAGCCACTGTCAGCGCTTCATCTGGAATTCAGATGAACGTTCTGCCGCCGCCGAGCAGAATCAAGCTGTCTATAGCAGTCGCTGGCCAATCAGAGGCAAGCAACTAAGGTCATACGCGTCAATTGCTTGCCTCTGATTGGCTTGTGGCAGAATTGAATTGTGCAGAGAGAGCTTGACTCCGCAGCGCTGACAAAATGTTCATCTAAAATAAAGCTCTGATGGCTGTGGCCATCGTAACGATCGTTACCGGGTCCACAGGCCTGCAGGCCAGAAGAAGCAGCCTGAGGGGCCGCATGCAGGCAGTGTGTTTGAAACCTCTGCTCTAGATAATGTTTTTTTTGTTTTTTTTTCTTTGTCTTTTTCCTCATCAGGAGCCGATGGCCACATTTATGACCCCTTCAAAATTTAGAAATCTTCACACTACCAAGTCAGGGGTAAGTGTTAAAAAGCTTGTTAATGGTATATCTATAAATGCCCAGTGCGCAGTCAGTATGATGTTATGTTGTTTTGTTTTTTTTTTTCGTCTTAGTATGCCCAATGTAAAAGTGTGGGAGAGCAAAAGTAAAGTAAAATTCTGGATTCATACAGGCATAAAAATATGCTCTGGAACCACCTTGAAAATCTAGCAGAATTCAGGAACAGAGGGGACGTGCTGTAGAATTGATCTTCCGCATGCCTGGAATACATTATACTGGGGTGGCTAAAACATTAATTTACACTGAGGCTACATGCTTTTTTTCTTTCTCTACGCTGTGGAGTTCAGTGTAAACCCCATAGACCTCCCTAGTGGCATATCGAAGTGCTCATTCAGATGGCAGTGTTTCTTGTACGAGTTTTACAAGTAGCTGTATTCTTCATGGATGACACTGACCAAACGCTGAAATGAGAAACTGTGACCTGTATATGTACGGGAAAAATCAGCCATCTGAATGAGCCCCAACTACTGAGAGAAGATATGGGCTGTCCAAGGCAAGAGCAGAATGCTGACCAGTTTGTATCTCTCTTTGCAGGACACTTGGCTAGGTATAAAATGTACAGACCTTCTGCAGCACTGAAATTGCATTTATTTATTTTTATGAAGCCTAACAAAGGAGTAGTACATAATCTTTTAAAATAAATTTGGTCTGCCTCTGGCCATGCCTATTTAATCATAGAACGGTAGAGTTGCAGGGAACCTCAAGGGCCATCAGGTCCATCTCCCTGCGAGTGCTGGCTTTCCTAAATCATCCCAGCTATATGTTTATCTAGCTTCCGCTTGTACTTTTTTTACAAAATTGACAGTGACCGTAAAGCTTTAAAAATCTTCTTGTGTATGACTAACCTTTTACAATTAATAAAACGATAAGGCTTTCTATACAATACTAGCATATTTGGGCTTTAAAGGGGTTGTCCAGTCTAAAATGGCTAGTCTGGCTAGGAATATGGATATCGCATGACCGCTTACACAGTGCTGGTGATATGAGGATTCACAAGTCTAAAGTCACATACAGTGTCTGTAGACGTGTCGTTTTAGAGCGGACAACTCCTTTAATTAGTGTGAGGAAACTCTCAATGTATTTTTTGAGGGGTACTGGACTGTGCACTTTATCTATAACTTGTCAGAGCATAATTTAGCATTTTGAAAATGAAGAATAATTTCTGTATCCTAACTCTACGTGTGCACTTGAGATTTGAGGTACTCAGTGAAGGATATTACATTTCTTCTTTGTTTTATAGGATGTTCCATGTGAAAATTTATGCTTAGTCCAAATAACACCAAAAAGAAACCTATTCTCTGAGAATTTTACACCAGCAGATGGCGGTATATTTGTTTTCATGATCAAGCAGTTTCTGGCGAGACGCAAGTCAAAGCTGATCGAAAAACTTGAGTAAGTGTGTATACCCAAGAGTCTTCATTGAATTTATTTTATAGTTTTATATTTAAGGTTATCTAAAGTATATTAAGAACAATTTCCAATTCAGCTTTATAGATAAAATGCAGTAGAAAATATACCAGTATACAGAAATGGTTAATGTTGGTGATTTCTGTAACTTCAGCTTGATTTGGTGGGCTTTGTAGGTGTAACACAAACAAATAAGAAACCTCTTTCCCTAACAGCTTTGCTCCCATTTTCTAAACCAAACTGAAAAATGTACAATGGTCCTTATGAAATTGGCATCAAAACAGTGTCAAAATGTATAAGTGAAATCTTGTACTATAATGTAGGTCAGAAAACCGGCTTACAAAGTACACAATAAGCAGAGTGGCAAAAAAACAAAATATAAACTTTTTTTGCCAGTCATAAGGCATTAATTTTTCAGATAATCTAAGGTAGATGCTGTGGAGGTATATACAAGTTAAAGGGGCTGTCCAGTACTTGGACAACCCCTTCTCATTCCCCATATGAGCCCGCAGAGAAATAAAGCCTATACTCTCCTCCATTGCTGGCGTAGTTCCAGCGGTGTCGGAACTCGCGTTACTGGGGCTCATGTGACGTTGTGACATCATGCGAGCTCTGCATCCAATCACTGCCGGCTTCTGTCGCCCCGCCTTTGGACACAGGAGCAGTCAACAGGAAGTGAGCAGCAGCGCTCACTTCCTGTTAATTTCTTAACAGTTTGAAGGTAGGGAGACAAAAGCAGGCAGTGTTTGGACGCGGGGCTTGCATCATGTCACATTAGCCACAGTAACGCAAGTTACTGCAGCGCTGGAACTGCGCCAGCAATGGAGGAGAGTATAGGCTTTATTTTTATGGGTACAAACATAGGGAGTGAGAAGGGGTTGTCCAAGTAGTGAACAAGCCCTTTAAGGAATTATGGCATCAGACTATCCTGTGCAAGCTGGTATCTGTGCCCTGGACCGCAGTTTTTCTGCACCTAAGGCAGTGTAGAGATCACGTTTGGGTCCTCGCACAGCACGCTGGCTACTATGGAGTGATACTCAAATACCTTTTTTCAGAAATTCAGATGGAAACCACCAAATATCACTTGAGTGAGGCAGAGGTCAAACTGTAGACTGACCTTCTATTTGGTGTTTGCTGTAATTTTTTTTCTGTTTTCTTCTAGTAACCTAGCCCCAGGTAACGGAAAAGATTTGTTACAAAGTTTAGCACTGCCTGTGGACATTGCAACCGGCTGCATCTACCCAGAAGAATACAAACTACTTTTTGAGATCATGTCGCGCTCAGAAGAGTTCAATAGGAGTTTTGTCTTGGATGAAATCTGTGAAGACATAGAAGCAACAAGCTACTAAATTGTTTTGTGAATCCAATATCGAGATTGTGCCGACATCTTTAACTATATGAATAAAGAGGCATAAATGGATGGTGGATTTACATGCTGTAGAGGAATTAAAAATCTCTGTTTATTTGAGAATTTACATACATGTATTTGCACTGCTTATTTTAGTTAAGCGGAAAAAAGTTGCCCGTTTTTACTACAAATCTAAAGTATTTCTGTATATAGAAGTAGTGATCAGATGATCACAGGTTGAACTGGATTTATAATGAGAAAAAAACCCAAATACCTGAATTGTGGTTTTTTGGTTATCAGGGGTTAAGGATTGTCTCCTGGAAAAAAGTTCTGTTTTTTTTAATGTGTATATTAACCCCTTCAGCCCCCGGGCACTTTCCGTTTTTGCGTTTTTGTTTTTTGCTCCCCTTCTTCTGAGAGGCGTAATATTTTTATTTTTCCATCAATCTTTCCATATGAGGGCTTGTTTTTTGCGGGACGAGTTGTACTTTTAAATGAAACCATAAGTTTTACCATATAGTGTACTGGAAAACGGCAAAAAAATTCCAAGTGCGGAAAAATTGCAAAAAAAGTGTGATCGTACAATAGTTTTTGGGATATTTTATTCACTGTGTTCACTATATGGTAAAACTGAGGTATCTATGTGATGCCTCAGGTCGGTGCGAGTTTGTAGACACCAAACATGTATAGGTTTACTTGTATCTAAGGGGTTAAAAAAAATTCACAAGTTTGTCCAATAAAAGTGGCGCACGTTTTGCGCCATTTTCCGAAACACGTAGCGTTCTTATTTTTAAGGATCTATGGCTCAGTGATGGCTTATTTTTTGCGTCTCGAGCTGACGTTTATAATGGTACCATTTTTGCGCAGATGCTACGTTTTGATCGCCTGTTATTGCATTTTGCGTAAAACTTGCGGCGACCAAAAAACGTAATTTTGGCGTTTGGAATTTTTTTGCGACTACGCCGTTTACCAATCAGATTAATTGATTTTATATTTTGATAAATCGGGCATTTCTGAACGCGGCGATACCAAATATGTGTATATTTATTTATTTTTTAACCCTTTAATTTTCAATGGGGGGAAAGGGGGGTGATTTGAACTTTTAGGTTTTTTGTTTTTTTTTTTATTTTTTAAAACTTTTTTTTTACTTTTTTTTTTTATTTTACTAGTCCCCCTAGGGGGCTATAGCGATCAGCAATCCGATTGCTGATCGCTATCTGCTGATCACAGCTATACCGCTGTAATCAGCAGATTCAGTCACTTTGGTTTTCCCTCTGCTCTCGGCCGAGGGAAAATGAAAGTGAAACATCGTAGCAGCAGGCGTCATCACATGACCCTGTGCTACGATGGCAACCACCGATAGTCACGTGATAACACACGTGACTTCCGGTGGGGGCGGCGGTGAGTAACAAACATGGCCGCGCGCATTTAAATCTTGCTGCCAGACTTTGGCAGCAAGATTTAAGGGGTTAATGGCCGCGGGTGGAAGCGATTCCACCCGCGGCTAGCAGGCACACATGTCAGCTGTTGAAAACAGCTGATATGTGTGCCGATCCACGCCGCCTGCCCGCGGCAGGGGGCGGGGCTTAACGGGACACGATCCTGGACGGATAGATCCGTCCAGGGTCGTGAAGGGGTTAAATAAGAGGGATCAATCAGGTACATATAAGGACTTGTACACTGCTTACATGCAAAACTGTAAGGCTATGTGCGTACTAGAAATGTCCTTTTTCTCAAGAAACTTTCTTGAGACATTCTGGGAGTTGAAGATTCCCGCACCTGCGGGAAAAAAAAGCACCAAATCCGCGGTAAAAAAAAGCATGCGTTTTTACCGCGAATTAGCCGCGAATTTACCGCGACTTCACAGCGGATTTTCCGCAGGTTGTTCCTGACACATGCAAGTATAGAAATTCTGGGGGTATTCCGCAGGTAATCATGGACATGCTCATATTTTCTCAAGAAAGTTTTTCGAGAAAATTTTCTCAAGAAATTTTCTTGAGAAAAATCCGCAGCGTGTGCACAGCTATTTTTTTTACATATAGGTTTTGCTGGGAAATGTCTGCAGAAAGATTTCTAATCTTTCTCAAGAAATTTCCGCGGGTAAAACGGTCTAGTGCGCACATAGCCTTAGAGGGTTCTGTACAGAGATACACATATTCCAGGTACCTGGCGTGCATATACACCTTAAAGAGACACAGAGAACAAAAGAAAACATAATAAGGGTATGTGCGCACGTTGCTTTTTACCTGCTTTTTACCTGCTTTTTTGCTGCTTTTTCTTCTGCGCTGTTTAATGCCAAAATGGATGTGTTCTTCTATTCAAGCAAAGTCTATGGGAATTTGGGTTTCTTGTTCACACTATGTTGTTCAAAATGCTGCCTTTTTGTGTCAGAACTTTGGTCAAAAACTCAGCTTTGCAGTGCAAAACCCAAATGGCAAAAACAATTGACATGTTGCTTCTTTGAAAAGCTGAGTTTTTGACCAAAGTTCTGCCACAAAAAGGCAGCATTTTGAACAACATAGTGTGAACAAGAAACCCAAATTCCCATAGAATTTGCTTGAATAGAAGAACACATCCATTTTGGCATTAAACAGCGCAGAAGAAAAAGCAGCAAAAAAGCAGGTAAAAAGCAACGTGCGCACATACCCTAACAGTGACTGTTTCTGCCATAGGCGCCAACCAAGGAGCATTCAACATTAATACCAGACCGTAATATATTTACTACAACATGAGCGAACTGGCAATTCAGACAATTATTACGCTTAAGCGGGTAGTGTCAAAGAAGAAGAGTTCCACATCTCCCAGACCTCATTATATTTTTCAGGGTAACCTGTATTTTGATACTGTCCGTTCATAGGAGAGCATCGTACATACTAGCACCTCCTACGCATGTACCATCGGTGGGGGAAGGGGAGGAGTTGGGGTGAACTGCCCATCCGTCGCAGGATAATGTTTCCTGGCCATACATAGAGACTCCCAGATAAATATTCTGTGGTGATGAGACTAGGTTTCTTCGTCCAAGACTCCAAACACAGGCAGAGTAATGGATCAAGAGGTATAAGGAATGAGGCCATGGAGGATAGAAGTGATACCACTTCATGCCAAAAGGCAGCAATTACTGGGCAGCCCCAGATCATATGGATATAATCTGCGTCCTTCCCATAACACCGCGGACACTCACGGCGTCGCATCTTAAACAATCTCAGTGGGGTGAGATATGCCTAGTGTATTATATAGATTTAGATAATTTTCTGTTGATTTGACGGGGAGATGTTAAGGGTACTTTGCACACTACGACATCGCCGCTGCGATGTCGGTGGGGTCAAATCGAAAGTGACGCATATCCGGCGTCGCTGTCGACATCGGAGTGTGTAAATCGTTTTTGATACGATTAACGAGCGCAAAAGCATCGAAATCGTATCATTGGTGTAGTGTCGGTCATTTCCATAATGTCGCGACAGGTACGATGTTGTTCCTCATTCCTGCGGCAGCACACATCACTGTGTAAGAAGCCGCAGGAGCGAGGAACATCTTACCTGCGTCCCGGCTGCAATGAGGAAGGAAGAAGGTGGGCGGGATGTTTACGTCCCGCTCATCTCCGCCCCCCTGCTTCTATTGGCCGCCTGCCGTGTGACGTTGCTGTGACGCTGCACGACCCGCCCCCTTAGGAAGGAGGCTGTTCGCAGGGCAGGTAAGTGCATGTGAAGCTGCCGTAGCGATAATGTTCACTACGGCAGCTATCACAAGATATCACAGCTGCGACGGGGGCGGGGACTATGGCGCTTGGCATCGCTACCATCGGCTTGCGATGTCGTAGTGTGCAAAGTACCCCTTAGTATGAGATTCCAAGACTTCTTCCCAGTCATACTCCTGCATATTCGGAAGCAGCAGCCCCTACCTCTCCTTGACTGCCAAAGGTTGGGACTCATTGTCCACGGACATTAGGTATGTATACAAAGATGAGATCAACCCTTTCGGGCCTTGAAACAGAAGTATCCCTATCAAGGGAAAAGAGGATATTAGAAAGGTCCCAGGAGTCCCCCTCATGTGGTGCTGAATCACTATTCTAAGCTGCAATTACCAAGAAAAAAAGGCATCTAGTAACATTGAACTTGGATTGGATTTGGTCAAAGGATAACAATACATTTTGCTCATAAATCTCACCAGGATAGAAAACATCATGCACACTCCAGAATGCAGAAGACTAGTGATTAGTGATGAGCGAGTATGCTTGTTACTACTCGGTACTCGCACGAGTATCAATGTACTCGGGATACTCGGCGGGGACCGAGTAATCTCGCGATACTCGTGCTGTACTCGTGGTCTTCATGTTGGCGCTCTTTTTACAGCCATCCCTTATGCAGGGATTGGCTGGCAGACCACTGCAATGCCACAGCCCTGTTACTTGTGGAATTGCAGTGATTGGCCGGCCCGCACAGCGTGACCGTGCCTTTAGCCCGACACTTCCCCGCTCGGCTACGGCCCCTCCCGCACTCCACTCCGCGTGTGTATATATATATATATATATATATATATATATATATATATATATATATATATATATATATATATATATATATATATATATATATATATATATATATATATATATGCACGCTTACACACACACGCACGTTTCTTTTTTTTAATTTACAGTTTTATGGTTTCTACATGCTGCCGGGGGTCATTTCAGAATAATACTCGGGTCTCCCATAGGATAACATTGGGCTCGGGCCGAGTACACGAGTATTTTGAGATGCTCGGACCGAGCCTCGAGCTCCCGAGCATTTTAGTACTCGCTCATCACTACTAGTGATCCGATAGCGTGGGGAAATACACATTTTGCCACAGGGGCATTTCAGCTATAACATCAGAGAAATGTAACCCCTTCTTCTTCGCCTGCCTTCACACCTGCCACGTCAGCCTATGAAGGGGTAACAACTTCCGCGATCCCGATCTTCCCCCCCCCCCTCCCAGTTCAAGAAAACCAAGTAGACAATTCGTCCCCGCCGCATGAGCCAGATGACTCTTGGAATTAGGCAAGACAGAGTCGGCCATTCAGGAGGATATCTCTTTTACCTGACCCGCTAAATAATAATGAAAGAAATCTGGCAATGCTGCCCTTCCCAGTTGTTTGGACCTATGGAGGGTAGTGAGTTTTAATTTTGGTCTTGCTTTGTCCCATATAAACCCAGTTATTAGTGTATTTATGGATGAAAATAGTGATTTAGAGACTAACACTGCGCTATGTTGGAGTTAATAAATTTGGGGAGCAATATCATCTCTATCAAATTAATACGCCCCGGTACTGATAAAGAAAGTTTACGCCATAACAGGAATTTATGTTTTGCCAGTTCTAGAAGGGGATTTATATTTGATGGGAGGTCGAATTTGCTATCTTTTTGTATAATATGATCCCTAAATATTTAAAGTGTGAGATGGAGCTTCAAAATAGGACATGGGAGAGGGACAGCAGATTAGATTTATCTCAATTTATGTCTAATCCGGAATATTTAGTAAAGTAATCTATAACATCAACAACCCGAGGCAGTGACTGCACCACATTATCTATAAATATAATTATATCGTCTGCATACAGGCCGGTTGTATCCACCTGGTCAGCAATCCAGATACCATTAATCAGTTTGTCAGAACGTATCTTAATTGCTAGAGCTTCAATCGCCAGCGCAAAGAGGGCCGGATACAAGGGACTCCCCTGACTAGTCCGCCTTTCTAGTAAGAAAGGTTCAGACTAGGTCCTATTGACCACCATTCTGTCCTTAGGGGCCCAGTATAACATCCGGATCCAGGCGTAGATAGTCTGGGAACAATACCGAAGTTCTGGAGGTAGGCCAGCAGGAACTGCCACTCCAAGGAATCGAAAGTCTTGACCGTGTTCAGCAAGGCCAAGGCCCATTCCTTGTCCACCACCATAGTACTGTATTTGACAACCGACTAAACTCCTCTGATATTAATGGAAGTATTCTTCCCTAGCATAAAGCCCCTTTTGATCTGGGTTAATAACATCTAAAATTACTGAGTTCAGCCTAGTTGCCAATATCTTAGTAAACAGTTTGTAGTCCACATTGACTAAGGAAATGGGACGATATGATTCGCACTCTAGGGGGTCTTTTCCCACTTTTTCAAGTACTATGATATTGGCTTCATAAAAGGAGTCTGGAAGGGAAGCTCCCCGAGTGGCCTGCACAAGAACCTCAAGTAGGGGTGGTAATAAAAGTTCCTGATGCCTCCCATATAATTCTAAAGGAAAACCATCTAACCCTGGGGCCTTATCCACAGCCAAATCAGCAATCGCAGATTTAAGTTCATCTAGAGTAATGACAGCATCTAAAAAGGATGGTTGAGCAGCGGTCAGCCTCAGGAAGTTCACGTCGGCTAAATCCATCAAACAGTCGCCCCACTCCTAGATTTATACAGGGAGCTATAAAAACCTCTAAAGCATTGAAAAATATCTGCCGGGGAGGTGGCTACTATACTTCTATCAGGTTTACAGATTTGAAGTATGGTATTAGAGGAGTTATGCTGTCTGACTGTAAAAGGCCAGGAGCTTACTGGACTGATTTCTCAATTCAAAGTACAACTGCCGTGTAAAAAATAATTTGTGCTTAGATTTTGTGTCTAAGGTTTCACGTAGTGCTTATGCGATTGCTGAAAAGTTTTTGAGTGATAGACCAAACACAACAAATCATTTTATCATAGTATCCACAGCACATAGTCTTAGTTTTAATTTAATATTCAAGCCAATGAGTTAAACGGGAACCTGTCACAAGGTTTTTCCCTTATAGGCTGTAGCTACCACCAATGAGACCTTACATACAGCACTCCAGAATCTATATATATAATTGCCTTATTCTGTCTGTCTGTCTGTCTGTCTTGCTCCAAAATTGTGTCCTTACGGTGACACAAAGCTGATTGGCCGCTGGGCTCGCCATGGCCCCGCCCCCCGCACAGATTGGCCGCTCGCCCAGGCTGCGCCCCCACACGGATTGGCCGGCCGCTCGCCCAGGCGCCGCCCCCCCCACAGATTGGCCTCTTGCCCCGGCACCCTGCAGGCATTGGCAACTCGGCCACGCCCCGCCCCCCTCACGCAATGCTTGCTAGCTCTGGCCCCGCCCCCACGCATTCCCCGAACCGACACGGTCAGGGAGCCACGACTACCAGGTGAGTACTGTACCCCTGGGAGCCCACATCAGCGTACGCCGCCAAACCAGCCGACACATACCCTCGCATTGCTGGGGCTGGCTGGCGTATGCTGGTGTGGGCTCCCGTGCGAGCAGGGGACGAGATACGCTGGTAACCATGGTAGCATAGTTACCAGCGCATCAAGGTCCTGCAGCGGCGGAAAATACACACACGCACACACATAACAGCACATACACACACACACACATCAGATCACACTCGCTCTCACACACACCTCACACACACACCTCACACACACATCACATCGCATCCACATACTCACAACATCCTGGGATATCGCTTGCTTCTCGGCGGCGATACTGTGCTGTGAACTTCCAGGACCTGCCGGAGGATCACATGGCCAGAAGCATGTGGTATCTCCGGATGTTGTGAGTATAAGCGCGTATGTGCGATATCGTCAATGTGTGTGTGCGTGAGTGTATGCGATCGGGTGTGTGTGAGTGTATGCGATCGGGTGTTTGAGTGTCGGCAGAGGAGCACGGCGTGCTGGAGGAGGCTGGGAGGAGAGAGGCTGATCCTGGGGAAGGCTGGGATGGGGAGGCTGAGAGAAGAGAGGCTGATGCTGGGGGAGGCTGAGGCTGGGGTAGGCTGGGAGGAGAGAGGCTGATGCTGGGGACCGAAAAGGCTGATGCTGGGAGGAGAGAGGCTGATGCTGGGGGAGGCTGAGGCTGGGGTAGGCTGGGAGGAGAGAGGCTGATGCTGATGCTGGAGGAGGCTGAGGCTGGGGTAGGCTGGGAGGAGAGAGGCTGATGCTGGGAAGAGAGAGGCTGATGCTGGGAGGAGAGAGGCTGATGCTGGGGGAGGCTGAGGCTGGGGTAGGCTGGGAGGAGAGAGGCTGATGCTGGGAGGAGAGAGGCTGATGCTGGGAGGAGAGAGGCTGATGCTGGGGGAGGCTGAGGCTGGGGTAGGCTGGGAGGAGAGAGGCTGATGCTGGGAGGAGAGAGGCTGATGCTGGGGGAGGCTGAGGCTGGGGTAGGCTGGGAGGAGAGAGGCTGATGCTGGGAGGAGAGAGGCTGATGCTGGGAGGAGAGAGGCTGATGCTGGGATGAGAGAGGCTGATGCTGGGGACAGAAAGGCTGATGCTGGGGACAGAGAGGCTGATGCTGGGGACAGAGAGGCTGATGCTGCGGGCAGAGAGGCTGATGCTGCGGGTAGAGAGGCTGATGCTGGTGCAGCATGGGGGATGGAGCACATTGGGGGGTGCGCAGCATGGGGGATGGAGCACGTTTGGGAGTGCGCAGCATGGCGGATGGAGCACGTTTGGGAGTGCGCAGCATGGCGGATGGAGCACGTTTGGGAGTGCGCAGCATGGCGGATGGAGCACGTTTGGGAGTGCGCAGCATGGCGGATGGAGCACGTTTGGGAGTGCGCAGCATGGCGGATGGAGCACGTTTGGGAGTGCGCAGCATGGCGGATGGAGCACGTTTGGGAGTGCGCAGCATGGCGGATGGACCACGTTTGGGAGTGTGCAGCATGGCGGTCGGAGTACGTTTGGGAGTGCGCAGCATTGCGGATGGAGCACGTTTGGGAGTGCGCAGCATGGCGGATGGAGCACATTTGGGAGTGCGCAGCATGGGGGATGCAGCACGATGGGGGGTGCGGAGTATGGCGGATGGAGCACGTTTGGGAGTGCGCAGCATGGCGGATGGAGCACGTTTGGGAGTGCGCAGCATGGCGGATGGAGCACGTTTGGGAGTGCGCAGCATGGGAGATGGAGCACGATGGGGAGTGCGCTGCATGGGGGATGGAGCACGATGGGGAGTGCGGAGTATGGCGGATGGAGCACGTTTGGGAGTGCGCAGCATGGCGGATGGAGCACGTTTGGGAGTGCGCAGCATGGTGGATGGAGCACGTTTGGGAGTGCGCAGCATGGCGGATGGAGCACGTTTGGGAGTGCACAGCATGGGAGATGGAGCACGATGGGGGGTGCGCAGCATAGGGGATGGAGCACGATGGGGAGTGCGCTGCATGGGGGATGGAGCACGATGGGGAGTGCGCTGCATGGGGGATGGAGCACGATGGGAAGTGCACACCTCCCCCCAACACACACACACACACACACACACACACACACACACACACACACACACGCGCGCGCGACCTGCACAACACACCACACACACACACTGGGAACCACAAACAACTGCCCTACACAGACACCCAACACACAGACAACGCTGCACACACACAACACCCAACACACAAACACCGCGGCACACACAAATATACGCACATACCGCACAACACACACATTGCACAAAACATACCTCCCCCCAAAACACACCACACACACAAACCGCGCAACACACACACACACAACGCTACAGACACACAGCGCTCCACAAACAACGCAACACACATACAACACCGCTCTCACCCCCCGTCACACCCAGACAACACCCAGAACATGTACAGCCCCTACACAAACACTTGGTAACTACACACAACATCTATATATATATATATATAACAAAAATCATACATGAACTACACAATACATAAATTCTAGAATACCCGATGCGTAGAATCGGGCCACCTTCTCGTCTATATATATAATTGCCTTATTCTATCTGTCTGTCTTGCTCCAAAATTGTGTCCTTACGGTGACACAAAGCTGATTGGCCGCTGGGCTCGCCATGGCCCCGCCCCCCCCGCACGGATTGGCCGCTCGCCTCCCCTCGGCTCCGCCCCCCCACGGATTGGTCGCTCGCCTCGGCCTGGCCCCGCCCTCCGCATGGATTGCCCGCTCGCCTCGGCCCTCCGCACGCATCGCCAGACATAACCTTGCGCTGCTGGGATCGTGACGGAGCCAGTGTACGCTGGTAACCATTATACACATCGGGTAACTAAGGTCCCTTCGTTACCCGATATGTATCATAGTTACCAGTATACACCGGCTCCGTCACGATCCCAGCAGCGCCAGACATAACCTTGCGATGCTCTGATCGTGACGGAGCCGGTGAACGCTGGTAACCATTATACACATCGGGTAACTAAGGTCCATTGGTTACCCGATGTGTATCATAGTTACCAGTGTACACCGGCTCCGTCACGATCCCAGCAGCGCCAGACATACCCTTGCGATGCTGGGATCGTGACGGAGCCGGTGAACGCTGGTAACCATTATACACATTGGGTAACTAAGGTCCCTTAGTTACCCGATGTGTATCATAGTTACCAGCGTACACCGGCTCCCGGTACACATGTGCAGGGAGCCGGCATTATACTCCTCTCCCCTCAGGACGACTACTCCTATTATAGTCCTCCTATTATACTCCTCTCTGAGTATAATAGGAGAACTATTATAGCATGGGGGATGGAGCACGATGGGGTGCACAGCATGGGGGATGTAGCACGATGGGGGGTGCCGCAGCATGGGGGATGTAGCACGATGGGGGGTGCGCAGCATGGGGGATGTAGCACGATGGGGAGTGCGCAGCATGGGGGATGGAGCACGATGGGGAGTGTGCAGCATGGGGGATGGAGCACGATGGGGGGTGCGCAGCATGGGGGATGGAGCACGATGGGGGGTGCGCAGCATGGCACGATGGGGGGTGCGCAGCATGGGGGATGGAGCACGATGGGGGGTGCGCAGCATGGGGGATGGAGCACGATGGGGAGTGCGCAGCATGGGGGATGGAGCACGATGGGGAGTGCGCAGCATGGAGGATGGAGCACGATGGGGAGTGCGCAGCATGGGGGATGGAGCACGATGGGGAGTGCGCAGCATGGGGGATGGAGCACGATGGGGGGTGCGCAGCATCGGGGATGGAGCACGATGGGGAGTGCGCAGCATGGGGGGTGCGCAGCATCGGGGATGGAGCACGATGGGGAATTCGCAGCATAGGGGATGGAGCACGATGGGGGTTGGGCAGCATGGGGGATGGAGCACGATGGGGGGTGCGCAGCATGGGGATGGGGCACGATGGGGGGTGCGCAGCATGGGGGATGGAGCACGATGGGGAGTGCGCAGCATGGGGGATGGAGCACGATGGGGAGTGCGCAGCATGGGGGATGGAGCACGATGGGGGGTGCGCAGCATCGGGGATGGAGCACGATGGGGAGTGCGCAGCATGGGGGGTTCGCAGCATCGGGGATGGAGCACGATGGGGAATGCGCAGCATAGGGGATGGAGCACGATGGGGGTTGGGCAGCATGGGGGATGGAGCGCGGGGGGTGCGCAGCATGGGGGATGGGGCACGATGGGGGGTGCGCAGCATGGGGGATGGAGCACGATGGGAGGTGCACACCTCCCCCAACACACCACACACACACACTGGGAACCACAAACACCGCCCTACACAGACACCCACACACACAGACAACGCCGCACACACACAACACCCAACACACAAACACCGCGGCATACATAAGTATACGCACATACCGCACAACACACACATTGCACAAAACATACCTCCCCCAAAACACACCACACCCACACAAACCGCGCAACACACACACACACAACGCTACAGACACACAGCGCTCCACAAACAACGTAACACACGCAACACACATACAACACCGCTCTCACCCCCCGCCACACCCAGACAACACCCAGAACATGTACAGTGCCCTACACAAACACTTGGTAACTACACACAACATCCTTTTATATATATATATATATATATATATAACAAAAATCATACATGAACTACACAATACGTAAATTCTAGAATACCCGATGCGTAGAATCGGGCCACCTTCTAGTCTATATATATAATTGCCTTATTCTGTCTGTCTTGCTCCAAAATGACGTCATTACAGTGACAACTGTCGCATTGGCCGCTCGGCTCTGCCTGGCTCCGCCCCCTGCACGGATTGGCCGTTCGGCCAGGCCCCGTCCCCATTGACCGCTCGGCCAGGCCCCGCCCCCCGCACGCATTCCCCGAACCCACACGGAGCCCGGACTCCCAGGTGACTGCTGCACCCCTGGGAGCCCACACCGGCAACCCAGCCGAGACATAACCTTGCATTGCTGGGATCGTGCCGGAGCCGGCGTACGCTGGTAACCATGGTACACATCAGGTAACCATGGAAACCACTTTGCTTAATTACCCGATTGTGTACCATGGATACCAGCGTACGCTGGCTCCCTGCCCATTCAGATCGTTGGTCTCCCGCTTTCAAACACGCCGATGCGTGCTGCACAGCGGGAGACCAACAAACAAAAAATGAACCAGCACTGTCGCTTTGAATAGTTACCTGATGTGTACCATGGTTACTAGCGTACCCCGGCTCCCGACACACGTGTGCCGAAGCCGGCGTAGGCTGGTAACCATGGTACACATCGGGTAACTATGGAAACTGCTTTGCATAGTTACTCGGGCCCCGCCCCCACACACTGTACCCGCTCGGCCACGCCCCTGCACACTGTGCCCGCTCGGCCACGCCCCCCGCACACTTTGCCCGCTCGGCCATGCCCCCCCGCACACTTTGGGCACCTATACACCTCCCCCCCAGGACTACTCCACCTATTAGACACCTCCCCCAAGGACTACTCCACCTATTAGACACCTTCCCCCAGGACTACTCCACCTATTAGACACCTCCCCCCAGGACTACTCCACCTATTAGACACCTCCCCCCAGGACTACTCCTATCAGACTCCACTCCCCAGGACTACAGGTGATGTGGTGAGTAAACACAGAGGCAGAAGAGAGGACGCCTGGAAGAGAAGTCATAAACATTAGAGAGTAATAGATAGAGATAGTGAAAGGTCCACAGGGGGCGGTTTCAATGGATTACCTGCTCAAAGAGGACCATGTAGTGCTTTAACAGCCATGGCAGTGGTAATGGCAGCGTGGGTATTCAGGGCTGGGGAGCGCCATTATAAAGGAAACGCTGAGTAAAGCGTCACTTCCGGTTTGGACGGGTGCAATGCAAGGAGGGAGTGTCCACTGCACATGCGCATGACGTCAGCGGTGCCGAGTGAGCGCTAGGAGGGCTGGGAAAATGAGCGCTGAGACTGACAGGGACGTGGATGTGTCAATCATGCCGAGGGGTGTGGGCATGACGTCAGCAATGCAAAGTGAGGGCTAGGCGGGGCCAGGACCCTGAGCGCTGAGTCTGATAGGGACATGGATGTGTCAATCATGGCAAAGGGTGTAGGCATGATGTTAGTGATGCAGAGCCGACTTTAGAGGGGGCTGGGGGCAAAACCGCTGGGTCTGATAGGGTCATGGATGTGTCAGTAATGTAAGTGTGTGATTGGCATGGCAGGGTGTGGGCGTGGCAACAGCGGTGTAGTGTGAGCGCTTAGAGGGGCTAGGAGCTTGAATACTGGGCCTAGTATGGATATGGGAGTGTCAGTGATGTATGCATTAGAGACACAGGGGAGGGGACATAAGCGCTGAGTGAAGGGCAGAAGTGTGTCAGTAATGTGTGTGTATTTTCGTCACAGGGTGTGGGCATGCTAGAGACTACGACATATGTCTTCTTAAAGAGAAAGGTCTAATAAACCGAAACGTTGGTTTGTTGCTTTGTGTTAGGGTTCACATTTTGCATTTTTGTCGGTTGTAAATAAAAACACTTGCATCCAAATTCTCCTCTCCTTCCTTATTGAGTGCTCGGGTTTCCCATTACTTGTGACTATTATATTACCCTGCAGCACCTATGTCTGTAGCAGTTGCAGCCAGACCTTTCTGTATTATACTCCTACTATTAGACTCCTCCACCTCAAGGACTATTCCTACTATTAGACTCCTCCCCCTCCAGGACTACTCCTATTAGACTCCTCCCCCCAGGACCACTCCTCCTATTAGACTTCTCTCTCCCCAGAACTACTCCTCCTATTATACTCCCCTCCCCCCAGGACTACTCCTTCTATTATACCCCTCTCCCCCCAGGACTACTCCTCCTATTATCATCCTCTCCCCCCAGGACTACTCCTCCTATTATATTCCTCACCTCCAGGACTACTCCTCCTATTATACTCCTCTCCCCCCAGGACTACTCCTATTATACTCCTGTCCCCCCAGGACTACTCCTCCTATTATCCTCCTCTCCCCCAGGACACTACTCCTCCTATTATCCTCCTCTCTCCCCAGGACTACTCCTCCTATTATACTCCTCTCCCCCCAGGACTACTCCTCCTATTATCCTCCTCTCCCCACAGGACTACTCCCCCTATTATACTTTTCTCCCCCCAGGACTACTCCGCCTCTTATCCCCCTCTCCCCCCAGGACTACTCCTCCTATTATATTCCTCACGTCCAGGACTACTTCTCCTATTATACTCCTCTCTCCCCAGGACTACTCCACTTATTATACTGCTCTTCCCCAGGACTACTCCTCTTATTATACTCCTCTTCCCCAGGACTACTCCTCTTATTATACTCCTCTCTCCCCAGGACTACTCCTCCAACACTCACACACTGCACAAAACATACCTCCCCCAAAACACACACACACACACATCCACAGAAACCGCACAACACCACACACACAACGCTGCAGACACACAGCGCTCCACAAACAACGCAACACACACAACGCAACACACAAACAACACTGCTTTCACACACCGCCACACCCAGACAACACCCAGAACATGTACAGCGCCCTACACAACAACATCTATATATATAACAAAAATCATACATTAACTACACAATAAATTCTAGAATACCCGATGCGTTAGAATCGGGCCACCTTCTAGTACTGTATATAAGAGCTCAGGCCGCTGTGTAGAAAGTAAAAAACACCTTTATTATACTCACCTAGGGGGTGGCCCAGTCCAATGGGCGTTGCTGGTCTCGGTCCAGTGCCTCCTCCATCTTGTGCGATTGCCATCCTCCTCAGCCCCGTGTGGATGACATGTCCTACGTCATCCACACAAAGTCTGCCATTGCACTTCTGCACATGCACACTTTGATCTGCCCGGCTGAGGGCAGAGCAAAGTATTGTAATGCACAGGCATGAGGAAAGGTCAAAGACTGTCTGCACATGTGGACTACAATACTTTGATCTGCCCTCAGCTAGATAGATCAAAGCACACATGTGCGGGAGTACAATGGAAACCTTTGTGTGGATGACGTAGGACATGTCATCAACATGGGACTGGGAAGGAGGACGGCGATTGTATAAAATGGAGGAGACGCTGGACCGAGCAGCGATACCCATCGGACTGTACTGCCTTCTAGGCGAGTATAATAAAGGTCCTTTTTATGTTCTACAGAGCGACCTGGACTCTTATATATACATCATTCTAGAATGATATACAGTATATATAATGGCTTACTGGTGGTAGCCGCAGCTCAAAAGGGAAAACCCTGGTCACAGGTTCCCTCTAAGCCGAATCATCCTTGTATGGGTCTTCTCCATGAAAAGGTCTGGTAAATAGAGATGAGTGGGCCCATTGTAGTTCAGTTTGGCCGGTTCATTTGGACTTTAGATAAAGTTCGGTTTGGGACCCGAACTTGATCTAAACCCCAATGGAAGTCACTAATTGGCCAGTTTGGGTCTCCACTAGAGTTGAGCGCGGTTCTAGGTTCGAGGTTCTCCAGTTCTAGGCTCGAGTGATTTTGGGGCCTGTTCTAGATCGAACTAGAACTCGAGCTTTTTGCAAAAGCTCGATAGTACTAGAAACGTAAGATAATGGTTCTAGCAGCAAAAAAACAGCTAATTCCTAGCTGGCTTTCCGCTGTAATAGTGTAAGTCACTCTGTGACTCACACTATTATGAAATTTCAGTGTATAGTGTGCGCGAACAGCGCCTTCAGATCACTGCTGTTTGTATAATGGCGATCACCATTTTTTTTTTTCCTTGTCTTCCTTCCCTAAGCGCACGCGTCTTGTGGGGCGGGCCAGCATGTCAGCCAATCCCAGACACACACACAGCTAAGTGGACTTTTAGCCAGAGAAGCAACGGCATGTGTGATAGGATGTCCATGTCACATGTCCCTGCATTATAAAACCGGACATTTTCCTCCAGCACGCCATTATCTGCCTTCTGCGTCCTTGGTGTCAGACATCACTGGCGCAGCTCCGTCCTTTGTCCTATCGCCGATACTGCTGTATGCGCTCCATACACAGCACTGGACAGCTTAGGGATAGCACTTTCTATCAGTCCTTTTAAGGGCTCGTACCGGCAGGGTCAGAGCCATAGGTGACAGGTCCTGAAAACAGAGACAGCGTCTGTGTAGCTAAGGTCAGCGATTTCGTCGCTGCATTTCCCCATTATGAAGGAATAGAAAGGCAGGCTTCCATTCCTCTACCCAGAGCCCCACAATCCTGGCACTGTACCCTCCTGTCCTCTGCACACTCCAACTCATTATAACTAAGCCATTATACTAGCACTCAGTGTACCTAGTGGCATCCTAAACGTGGCTATTTGACTTTTGTCTAGTCCCACTAGTGCAAAGATATTTCCAGCACGTCTGCCTGCATTGCACACTCCAACTCATTATAACTAAGCCATTATACTAGCAAACACTCAGTGTACCTAGTGGCATCCTAAACGTGGCTATTGGACTTTTGTCTAGTCCCACTAGTGCAAAGATATTTGCAGCACCTCTACCTGCATTGCACACTCCAACTCATTATAACTAAGCCATTATACTAGCACTCAGTGTACCTAGTGGCATCCTAAACGTGGCTATTGGACTTTTGTCTAGTCCCACTAGTGCAAAGATATTTGCAGCACGTCTGCCTGCATTGCACACTCAAACTCATTATAACTAAGCCATTATACTAGCAAACACTCAGTGTACCTAGTGGCATCCTAAACGTGGCTATTGGACTTTTGTCTAGTCCCACTAGTGCAAAGATATTTGCAGCACGTCTGCCTGCATTGCACACTCAAACTCATTATAACTAAGCCATTATACTAGCAAACACTCAGTGCACCTAGTGGCCTCCTAAACGTGGCTATTGGACTTTTGTCTAGTTCCACTAGTGCAAAGATATTTGCAGCACGTCTGCCTGCATTGCACACTCAAACTCCTTATAACTAAGCCATTATACTAGCAAACACTGAGTGTACCTAGTGGCATCCTAAACGTGGCTATTAGACTTTTGTCAAGTCCCACTAGTGCAAAGATATTTGCAGCACGTCTGCCTGCATTGCACACTCAAACTCCTTATAACTAAGCCATTATACTAGCAAACACTGAGTGTACCTAGTGGCATCCTAAACGTGGCTATTGGACTTTTGTCTAGTCCCACTAGTGCAAAGATATTTGCAGCACGTCTGCCTGCATTGCACACTCAAACTCATTGTTACTAATACATTATAATACCAAAAATTGAGTAAACTTAGTGGCATACAAGAAGTGGCTGTTGTACTCCATTAGTGCCCCACTGGTGCAAATCTATGTGCAGCACCTCTGCATGACACCCTCCTGCTCTGTTTTTAATAAGCTATAATGATAGCAAAAAATACTGCCATTTAGTGGCATCATAGAACTGGCTGTTGTATTCCATTAGTGCCCCACTGGTGCCAAGCTATTTCTAGCACATCTGCATGACACCCTCCTGCTCTGTTTTTAATAAGCTATAATGATAGCAAAAAATACTGCCATTTAGTGGCATCATAGAACTGGCTGTTGTATTCCATTAGTGCCCCACTGGTGCCAAGCTATTTCTAGCACCTCTGCATGACACCCTCCTGCTCTGTTTTTAATAAGCTATAATGATAGCAAAAAATACTGCCATTTAGTGGCATCATAGAACTGGCTGTTGTACTCCATTAGTGCCCCACTGGTGCCAAGCTATTTCTAGCACCTCTGCATGACACCCTCCTGCTCTGTTTTTAATAAGCTATAATGATAGCAAAAAATACTGCCATTTAGTGGCATCATAGAACTGGCTGTTGTATTCCATTAGTGCCCCACTGGTGCCAAGCTATTTCTAGCACCTCTGCATGACACCCTCCTGCTCTGTTTTTAATAAGATATAATGATAGCAAAAAATACTGCCATTTAGTGGCATCATAGAACTGGCTGTTGTATTCCATTAGTGCCCCACTGGTGCCAAGATATTTCTAGCACTTCTGCATGACACCCTCATGCACATTTTGCTATGCTAATTTTATAGCAAACTCAGGGAATTCCTTGCTGCATTTGATCATTAGGAGGGATAGAAAGTGAGGCTTCTTTTACTGTCCTGGTACCCACAGAACACGGCCACTGTACCCATCTGTCCACTTTTGCCACGCTATTTAATTTGCACAAAGAGCTGACTCTTTTTCTGCCATCCTAAAATTGTCTGTAATACTAAGTTAGTGTGCCTTTGCTGCAAAGCAAGGTACAACACCTGTGCATTCTACACTCCTTTCCATTTCTGGAATGCAATTATTAACTGCAGGTAGTCCAGGCAATCTGTGACGAAGGTGCAGGCGTGGATATAATGTAGCCTGCATCCAATGATGGTTCTCTCGATGTCTGACAGCTCAACAATACCTTCTGTTTCCACTTCCAAAACAAGTGATGACCTGCCAATCACACTCCCTGTTGCGGGTTAAGGAGTGGAAGTTCAGTGTGAAAAACCATGTGTGACTGCTGTCCCCACAGTCACAGAGGATGAAGAGCACGCAGATGCACTTGATGGGGCAGGCGGTGGTTGCACAGGCACGCTAGGCCGCATTGTAGCACAGTGAAATTCACATTGCGACTTATGCTTCATTTTAAGTCGTATACAGGGTGGGCTCCCCAGTATGTAGCAAAACCAGGCAACAGGAAAAGGACTCTACGCAGTTGGGTTGATAAATGATTGTTTAACTTTACCAAAACAAACAATAAGAACTATGCATACAATTAAAATAATTGAACAATCTATTCTGTTGCCTACTACCTGCTAATCCCTCTGTGTAGCAGTAATTGTGTGTTTGTGCGTGTGTGTGTGTGTGCGAACACGACTTACCAGTGGCGCATCACAAGAGCTTCCAAGTTATCTACCTAAACATAGGCAAAACACATGACCCCCCTGAATACCCTTGTTAGCTGAAGCCTCACAGATAATGCAGATGATAACAGTGTGAATGCAAACCACACAGCTCTGCAACACAGTCATGGAAATCTTGAAAAGCAACAGTCAATGCAAACATGTGTTGCTGTCCCTCTATGATTTAAACTGTACGTGACAATTTGACAGTGCAGAGGCAGCAAGTCTTATTGTCTATGTAGTCGGCCTACCCAGAACAGATATGTGTTTTGCTAATAAAACAAAGTGTTGCGTGCCCGCATTATTGTCTGGGCACAGCCTACCGTACCCGGGTACTGTGATGTCCAGTTGCCAGAAATACAGACTTTACGCTCCTCTCACGGTAAACAGTATAGACAGCACCGTAAGAATGTTGGTCTGTGGCACAGGATGCTGCTCACTGACGTTACCGTGCTCATCATCAAAGTACAACACAACTCCCCTCACAATTGAACGAAGTGTTTCCGCAGTGGCTCCTTGCTGTAACACACACCTTTAGCTTTTCCTTCTGTTCATAGACAGCATCTCCAAGTCCACCCCCGAAGAGCAATTTTCTATTGCTATAGTGACCAAAGGCAGATCCAAAAAAACAGCAGCCCCTTGTGTGTAGTCTGCAACAATGCATGCAATGAACGGCAAATAAGCATATTGCGTTGACAGTTGCTAAAGCTGAGCAATACACCTTCACGCTGTCAATTCATATCCATGTGATACTTCATGGAGGAAGTACTTAAAAGTGTGAGTTTTTGCCTTCTACTTACAGATTGTTGACAAATCTTACAGATTCCATGACTTGGGTGATCCTTTGCGATGTCCAAAAATTCACAGGCTAGGAAAGGCTTACAGCCCATGCGACCTGCATAGCCAACCCGACATCTGCTCAGAGTCAAAGTTGTGGTCCAGGATTCAGTTGTTGACGTGCTTCCAGTACTTTGTCTCTGGCCAGGAAGACGCAACATAACCTCGTCGTCAATAGCATCCTCCTCCACCTCCTCTGCTGACCTCATCGACTGGCTGACTTTGGTTTGACAGTAAGTGTGGTCTCCAACCTCATCAATAACCCTGTGTGTTTTCATTCCCCTCGTCCTGAGTCCTCCGAGACAACCTCTTCCTGCCCTGACCGAATAGTAAAGTTGTCCTTCCAATCAGGTATCTGTGCTCCTCATCATGTTCCCCATTGTCTCCACCAGGAGGATTTACTTTTTGGAAATGAGGGTGTAGATTAGGCTCAGCACCTTCTTCATCGGGGCCTGAATCCCAGTCACAAAGCTTCTGGCCATCTGCGCAGATCATTTCCCCTGTCTCATGGAACTCGCTACCTCAACACGTTAGATTATCTGCTACACACGCAAGCTTCAAACTGAATCTGAAAACTCATCTGTTCAGAAATTACTATAACCTTCAATGACACCACCACCATACGTACTTGACGCTCAACCTAAACAACTCCTACTGTCTCCTCCCAAAAATCCTTTAGAATGTAATCCCGCAAGGGCAGGGCCCTCTTCCCTCTGTACCAGTCTGTCTATAGTTACTTGTATATGTATTCTGTATGTAACCCCCTTCTCATGTACAGCACCATGGAATCAATGGTGCTCTATAAATCAATAATAATAAAAATAATAATAACTTCCTTGTCTGTACTCATTGCAGCTTTGGAGCAGACCTCTGATTCCCAGGCTATAGTGCGACTGAACAGCTATGCAAACTCAACCATCTCTGTCACCCCATACTCAGCAGGGCTGGTGGAAACTTGAGAGCTTTTAGGAAGCAAGTGCGATTGGATTGACACCACAGAGGAATGGAGTATTTGGGATCTTGAAATTGGGGTGGAGGAGAGGCCACTTTATGGAGCAATTCAGATCCATTGAAGCAGCTGCTGATTTGGCCTCATCTACATTTGTTAGCGATGGTCGTGTCCATGAAAAAAGGGATCATATCAGATTATCCATGGGAAGAAGTACACCTGTTCTTTTGGATGTTATTTGTTGTTACAAAACGGTGACGCCTTAAACGCAAGCAGCCTGCTGCGATTTCAGTTGCGCCCAGGCATCAGCTGCCATTTAGGCCTGTGCCTCGGGTTGTCCAGCTGGCTGCTTTCTCCTCCACGTCTAAGTGTGGAGAGGCAGCTAGTGCGCATGCGTGTGCCGATTTACCCCAGCCGCAGCCTAACTCCAGTGTTTCGCCTAGTGAGTATGCTCAGCCTGACTGTGCCATTCCTGAGGCTAAGTCTTCATTTCGGGCTACAGCGCATGCTCCCACACTTAGTGCGAAAAGCCTCTTAGCACAGGTACTTGCACTCCGTGCCGGGTCTAAGTCCTGTGTTGTGCATAGACACCATGCTAAAGCTGATAGTCTTTTTTCAGAGACTGTATTTCATGCAACTGACCATGGTCAGGCACTTACTGCATCATGAACTAGGTCCGGTAATGAACTCTTTGGCCCTGCCCCTGATGTGGGGGGCCCATTTAGACGACAGGGCATCAGATGTCCTGACGATGTGGCCAGGCCACTCCCAAATGGCTTGCAGAGGCCCGCCCCTATGACTTGTCACCTCATTATTGATGGTCAGACGATGACTGGTGAGGTGTTTGGGTCATGACAGCCATGAGGTCATCATTGAAGTTGCGGTTCCAAATAGGACGCTAGTTATGCCACTCATGACGTATCACTCTGCTTTTGTCTCCATGAGGTGCATTGTGGTCCACCCTGGTTTGGGGCGGACCCAGGTTATAGAAGGGGCTGGAGACAACAAGGAGGTGCGCAGTCTTCTATTATGCTCCGAAAGAGCACACCTCATTGTGTTGAACCCATTGCGGCTTTAGGCCAGAGGTAGGCAGGGATAGGGCGTCGATGCAGGCTGCCACCACAGTTGGTAACGTAGAACGGTTAAGACCAGCTCCTGTCCTACAAGTCCTGCTTGTGCAGCCCAGTGGCATTAACAGGCCTGCTGCTGCTGATGCGCCTGCTGTTCACAGGTGTGGCCCCAATGCACACGGTCAGCGTACTGAATGTGATGTTAACAGGGAGTTCCTGGGCTGGGTGGGCGTGTGGACCCTGTGACGCTAACAGGGCTCCCAGTCTCAAGATCCGAGTGGCGTCTAACTTGGTTCAGGCTACTATTAGTTTCATAGCCACACAGCTCTGTATCCTCCACCGAACCTTCAAGTTGCCAACCTCTCCTTTTCCATCTGGGAGCACGGTGGACACTGACTGCTGATGGGGATATATACCTTTCTCTTTCTTTTCATATTAATTTTCGTTATATAGCGGTAACATAGTATATACCACCTTATCCAAATCTGCCAGTCCCACCGTAACAGATGGTGTTTCTTCATCAAATGTTACTTTTGCTTAACCACCAAACCCACGGACCAAAACTTTTTTCCCCTTTCCAACACACCTGTTCCCCTTTTCACCAGCATCTGTCCTTTTTCAACTCATTTTGTATATGACCAAAAGTGCAACTCTGCAGGGACACCGTACTCAATGCCATCTCAGCACAACAGCCAGCCCTCGGTCCCTCAGATGTGGACAAGTAAAAGACCATTTCCTCCTATCCATGAGAAAGCGTTGAGATTCACTCTGTGCACCACTGGTGTTTACTGGAAAAGCAGATCTAAGATTGCGTACCACCTTCTGCAGATACTCCTGTATACGTGCGTCCCTTTCTATGGCAGGAATTAGTTCGCCAAATTTTGTCTTGTACCGGGGATCTAACAGTGTGGCAACCCAGTAGTTAGCATTACTTCGAATTCGTACAATCCGAGGGTCATGTTGTAGGTAGTGCAGCAAGAAGGCGCTCATGTGTCTTGTGCATCCAGGAGGACCAAGTCCTTGGTGTGTTGGTGGCAGAGAGGTGAGAATCGTGCCTCCTTCCTCTGCCCTCTCACCCCAACCTCGCACAACCGAAATGTGAGCAAGCTCTCACTCATCTGCTGAGTCTTCCATGCCCATCGCAAGTTCGTCCTCCATTTCTTCATGGCTCCTGCACCTTCCTCACCAATTTTTGCTGATACTATGCGCCCTTGTTAATCCCTATCCCCCACCATAACTGCTGCCTAGGTGCCGCTTACCGTATGGACCTTGTAGATCTTATTATCCCTTCTGCATATGACTCCTCCTGTACTTCCTCACCTTCCTCTTGGACCAATACCTGACTCCGAATAATGCTTACAGTGTGCTCCATCATGTAGATGACCAGAATTGTCATGCTGAGAATGGCATTGCCAGTGCTAAACATCTTCGTCGACATTTGTAAACTGTGTAGAAGGGTGCATAGGTCCTTGATCTGACACCACTCCAGCAGCGTGATCTGCACCACCTCTGGATCAAGTTAGCCCAGGGTATACGTCATACCGTATTTCAGCAGGGCTCTGCGGTGCTGCCACACACGCTGCAACATGTGCAGATTCCAATTCCTGCGTGTCGGAACATCGCATTTCCGGCGTTTAACCGCCAGACCCTAAGACTTCCGGAGCGATGAAAGTTGTTGAGCTGCTAGGTGCGAAGGATGAAAGTGACCACATAGCAGTGTGCCCGCTGCACAAGGCCATGTAGGCCGGGATGGTATTTTAAAAATTGCTGGAGAATCAGATTCAACACGTGAGCCATACAAGGCCCGTGTGTCACATTGCCCTGACGAAGGGCCGCAGACAGGTTTGCATCATTGCCGCACACGGCTGTTAAGTCACCAACGTAGTCCACTCAATCAATTTGTACTCTGGTCCCAATGGGAAGACACCACACCCTTTTTTAGGCCCCTCCTGTCTGCAGACCACTGCCAGACAAAGCTATGAACCTCTTGTTACTGTTACCCCCAGTTCAGTTTTATGAGTTTGTGTGCTTGTTACCTGACTATGTTTCCTGCTTGCTGTTTATGTACCTCGTTGGCCGATCCGCATTTCACCTCTGCTTGTTTTCTGATTAAGTCCTGGCCATCCCATTCTGTTCCTCTTCCTCAATTAATGTTTTTGACCCTGCATGACTACTATTCTCTGGAACTGCAGTCTTCCACAGGTATTGATCAACTTGGGCCCTGTGTAATTCCAAATCACTGTATAGGGGTTAAAGGGTTTCAGGGTTCTGGGTGTCCAGCTTGGTGAGTGGCTTGCCTCTAGCCTATCCTTTACAGCCCATCTGAGTGTGTCGATCCAGGCAGGCGTTACACCGTGCCCTCTGCAGAAGGCCATGTAGGCCGGGATAGTGTTTTAAAAATTGCTGGACAACCAGGTTCAACACGTGAGCCATACAAGGCACGTGTGTCACATTGCCCTGAAGAAGGGTCGCAGACTGGTTTGCATCATTGTCGCACCCGACCTTCCCTGACTGCTGGTTCAGTGGAGACAACCATTGATGAAACTCGTTCTCACTCTCCAGAGCTAACCGTCCACAATTCCTCAGCGGTGTCTCACATTTCCCCTACATTTCAAAGTAAACATTTGATCGCCTGATGGCCTTGAGCTCTGCTGCCAGCATAGTAAGGAGGTGTGTGGGATTCCTTGGGCGCAGTTACAAGGAAGGGTGGCCTGACCACACAGGGTTTGGGCCGAGGTGGAGGACCCACACGAGGTTGAGGAGGCAGAAGCAGTGGAGGAACTTGTACATACAGAGGAAGGATTGACACACAAGTCGTGGGGACGGCAAGACTTGTACAGCAAACCCTTCTCCATCTCTCACCATAGTTACCCAGTGCCCAGTCAGCAACATGTAACTCCCCTGTCCATGCTTACTGGTCCAAGTATCTGTGTTGAAATGCACCCTGTCACACACAGAGTTTCTCAAGGAATCGGTGAGGTTGTGTGCGACCTACTGTGGTAGCGCGGGCACGCCTTTCTTGGAGAAGGAGTGACGACTGGCCATCGGCTCTTGGGGCGCTGCAATGGGCATAAGGTCTCGAAAATCCTCGGTCTCAAAAGGGTGTAAAGGCAGCCTTTCTGTTGCCAGCAAGTTGCAGATGATGAAACTCAACCTCTTAGGCATATCATGCCCTTCGAAAATCATGTAAAACATAGCGAGGGGACTCCAACCACAGTCTCCCTCATTGCCACTAATTGTGCCACACACACCCCACTTGACTGGCATCAGTTGACCCCCCTTTTGAAAAAGGAAAAGATGCTTTGCATGAAGCACTCTCAAAAATACGCGTGCCTTTCCTGTCCCCTGGCTGACCCAGGGGAAGAAAAGTCCTCTGAGAGCCATGACTTGTTCATCTTGGTTCTTTTAGAAACACAGCGAGGGGACTCCAACCACAGTCTCCCTCGTTGCCACTAATTGTGCCACACACACCCCACTTGACTGGCATCAGTTGACCCCCCTTTTGAAAAAGAAAAAGATGCTTTGCATGAAGCACTATCAAAAATACGCGTGCCTTTCCCATCCCCTGGCTGACCCAGGGGAAGAAAAGTCCTCTGAGAGCCATGACTTGTTCATCTTGGTTCTTTTAGAAACACAGCGAGGGGACTCCAACCACAGTCTCCCTTGTTGCCACTAATTGTGCCACACACACCCCACTTGACTGGCATCAGTTGACCCCCCTTTTGAAAAAGGAAAAGATGCTTTGCATGAAGCACTCTCAAAAATACGCGTGCCTTTCCCGTCCCCTGGCTGACCCAGGGGAAGAAAAGTCCTCTGAGAGCCATGACTTGTTCATCTTGGTTCTTTTAGAAACACAGCGAGGGGACTCCAACCACAGTCTCCCTCGTTGCCACTAATTGGGCCACACACACCCCACTTGACTGGCATCAGTTGACCCCCCTGTTGAAAAAGAAAAAGATGCTTTGCATGAAGCACTCTCAAAAATACGCGTGCCTTTCCCGTCCCCTGGCTGACCCAGGGGAAGAAAAGTCCTCTGAGAGCCATGTCCACATTGTCAGTGGACAGACACGTGTGCTTATCTGCCAGCAGAACCCCAGCAGCACTGAAGACAGGTTCCGAGAGAACGCTGGCTGCAGGACACAACAAGATCCCCAAGGCGTACGTGGCGAGCTCAGGCAATTTATCCAGATTGGAAGCCTAAAATGAGCAGGGCTCAAGTTGCTCAGTAATGGCATCGACGTTCCCTTGCATATACTCATATCTGTGTCTCCTCCTCTTTTTCCTTGTCCAGCTCCTTTGTTTTCGCATGAGTATATGTCCTTGTCACTTTCCTATGTGTTTGTGTTGTGTTGTGAGTTGTTTGTCACCTTTTGGACACCTTTGAGGGTGTTTTGTAGGTGTTTTTATGTGTTTGTGATTGCCTGCCATTGTTTCCTATGCGGTTCGAGTTCGGTTCGTCGAACGTTCGACGAACCGAACTCGAACGGGACCTCCGTTCGGCGAACCGACCTCGAGCCGAACCGGGACCGGTTCGCTCATCTCTAGTCTCCACATGCAGCCAGCCATAAATAGATCACTTACATGGGTGGGGTTTTTCCATATATTTTTTTATTTTTGATGCACACTACATTTGATTACGTTGTGGTTACCTCCACTGTCGAGCTTTTCAAACACTGCAATCAACTCACACAGGGCTGAGCACTGAGCGTACTCGAGCACAGCGATGCTTGCGTGAGTGGTTTGCATACATAAAGCACCCGAACCCTGTTTTTTTTTTTTTTGTAAACTCTGTGTTTGGTACGAACACCGAACCTCGGGTTCACTCATCTCTATTGTTAAATGATATCTGTCACCAAGGTTTTTGCTACTTAATCTGGTCGCAACATGATGTAGACACATGGATCCTGATTCTAGGAATATGTCACTTACTGGGCTGCTTGTTGCAGTTTTGAGACTCTCCTGCTGATAAAATCAATTTTATCAGTAGAGGATTTGTAAACCTGCCGCCATATGGTCCTCCATGTTCATGAGCTCTCTGCCTATGCATTGTACACAGGAAGCTGTCAGTCAGTGGTGTGGATGTAGTTATTCCCATTATTCGGAGAACTGGTAGCAGCATAGAAAACAGGTTTTAAACAAAAGTGCAGCAAGCAGCTCAGTAAGTGACACATCGTTGGAATCAGGGTCTCTGCCTCTACATCATGCTGCTCTCAGATGTGGTAGCAAAAACCAGGTTCCCTTTCACCGCCAAGCCAGTTTTCACCTTCATGATGAGACCATTTCTTTCAAGTCTGACCATTGTCACTTTGTGAAGTTATAACTCTGGTTCGCTTCGACGGATCTCAGTGATTTGGAGATTGTGTTTTCATGACATATTGTAATTCATGTCAGTGTAAATTTAGGATGTATTGGGGCTTTTTGTTTTGCATTTATTTGTAAACATATCGGAAATTTGGTGAAAATTCAGCAATTTTCAAACTGAATTTTTATGCCCTTAAACCAGAGTTATGTCACAGGAAATAGTTAATAAATTACATTTCCCGCACATCTGCTTTACATCAGCGCAACTTTTGAAACCTCTTATATGTTAGGAAGTTAGAAGGGTGCAAAGTTTATCAGCGATTTCTCATATATTTTTTCTTAATCAAAATTTACAAATCAATTTTTTTAGGGATCACATCTCATTTGCAGTGACTTTGGGGTATTTTCTGTCAATTAGGCCTCTCAAAGTGACACTATTATAAAAACTGCACCCCTCAAACTGCTGAAAACCATGTCCAAGACGTTTAGTAACCCTTCAGGTTCTTCACATGAACTAAAGCAATGTGGAAAAAAAAAATGAATATTTAACTTTTTACCACAAAAATGTGTTAGTTTAGCACCAAATTCTGCATTTTCACAAGGGTAACCAGAGAAAATGTACAGTACAATTTGTTGTGCAATTTCTCCGGTGGTGGAAATTTACTGTTTGAGTGCTTGGAAAGGAAGGAGTGACATTTGAATTTTAGAGCGCAGAAGTGTCTGGAATAGATAGCGGATGCCATGTTGTGTTTGGAGATCCCCTGAGGTGACTAAACAGTGGAGCTCCTCTAAGTGACCCCATTTTGGAAACTACACCCCTCAAGATAATTTATCTAGCTGTTTGGTGAGCACCTTGAACCCCCAGGTGCTACACAGAATTTTGACATTGAGCAAGGAATACATTACCAGAAAAAAATACATTACCAGAAAATTGTTCCTTTAACCCTAAAGCTTTTATTTTCACAAGGGTAACAGGAGAAAATGCACCACACAATTTGTTGTGTAATTTCTCCTGAGCACAATGATACCGCATATGTGGTGGAAATCTACTGTTTGGGCGCACGGCAGGGCTCAGAAGGGTAGGAGCGTCATTTGACTGAAAAATTAGGTGGAAGTGTTAGCAAACGCCATGTTGCATTTGGCGAGCCGCTGATGTGCCTAAACAGTGGACCTACCCAACAAGTGACCCCATTTTAGAAACTAGACCCCTCAAGGAAATAATATGAATGGTTAGTGGGCACCATGAACCCAAGGTGTTTCACTGAATTTTAGAATGTTGAACTGTGAAAATGATAAAAACATTTTTTTACCACAAAAATATTCATTTTCACCCCAAAGCTTTCATTTTCACAAGAGCAGCAGGAGATAATGGATCATACAATTTGTTGTGCAAGCTCTCCTAAGTATGCCAGTATCCAATATGTGGTTGAAAGCTATTTTAGAGGCACAATGCTGAGTCAAGAAGTGAAGGAGCGCAATATTTGAATTCAGATTTAGTTGGAATGGTTTGCAGGTGCCATGTCACATTGATTTATCTTATTCCCTCTAACAATTGTTCTTTGGGGCCCTTGTATAAATTCTGGGGTTCATTTGAATAAATTTGCCATGTCACATTGCCAAAGCCCCTGAGGTGTCTAAACAGTGGAGCTCCCCCACAAGTGACCCCATTTTGAAAACTAGATCCTTCAAGGAGTTTATCTTTGTTTGGTGAGCCCCTAGATGCTTATCTAGTTGTTTGGTAAACCCCCATGTGCGTCACAAAATTTTATAATGTTGAGCCATGAAAATGAAAAAATACACTTTATTTTTAAACCACAAAAATGTTGCTGTTTTGTTAAATAAAGAATTTATAAAACAAACAAAAAATATTATGTAAATTTTGTTGGAAAAATGAAAAATTACTGAAACTTTGAGGCCCTTCTAACTTCCTAACAAAAAAAAAGATCTTTCCAAAATTGTGCTGATGTAAAGTAGACATATGGGAAATGTTATTAATAGGGATGAGCGAATGTATTTGCCACTATTCGGTATCCGACAGATAACAGGCTATTCGCACCATTCGCTATCCGACGGATCAAACAACATCCGTTCCGATGCTTTCATTTTCATTTCTGACTTCCTGGCGCCTGTTTTCCAGTCGATGAAAAAATTTGATGTTGCTTGCCCTCACAGTAACGCCGCAGCCATCTTTGTTGTGGTGTTACTGTGATTGGCTTCGCCGCACAGCGTCATAGGGGCTATATAAGCCAGGGGCTATTTTGTGAACACGCAATGATAGGGAGTTGGTGGTGTAGATTATGGGTCCCCAATTCCAGTCCTCAAGGGCCGCCAACAGTGCATGTTTTCAGGATTTCCTTAGTATTGCACAAGTGATAATTTAATCACCTGCACAGTTGATGATTCCAACACCCATGCAATGCTAAGGAAATCCTGAAAACATGCACTGTTGGCGGCCCTCGAGGACTGGAGTTGGGGAACCCTGGTGTAGATAGATCTAAGAACGCTCTCCCGCACACAATACAGTCTAACTAATAAATAGTCCTTGTAAGGGCTGAACACAGTGTCCACCAGTAGCTGCTAGCAGCTCCATAAATCGCTTTTTTGATAAACAGAACACAAGTCTTTTGGTCTCTCTCTGTCGGTCTCTCCCTCTTCCCCCCTTTCTTATACTCACCGATCACCGGCGCTGCACGGCTGTCACACTGCTCTGGCAGCTTCTGCAGCTTTTGAAAATGCCGGCCGCTCATTATTCCATCTCGTATTCCCTGCTTCTCCCGCCCACCGGCGCCTATGATTGGTTGCATTCAGACGTGCCCCCACGCTGAGTGACAGCTGTCTCACTGCAACCAATCACAGCCGCTGGTGGGTGGGTCTATGTAGTGCAGTAAAATAAATAATTTTAAAAAAAACGGTGTGCGGTCCCCCCTCAATTTTGAGACCAACCAAAGTAAAGCCACACGGCTAAAGGCTGGTATTCTCAGGATGGGGAGCCCCCCACCTAAAAATATCAGCCAGCAGCCGCCCGGAATTGCTGCATCCATTAGATGAGACAGTCCTGGGACTGTACCCAGCTCATCCAGAATTCCCCTGGTGCGGTGGCAATAAGGAGTTAGTGGCAGCTATGGGCTGCCATTAAGTCCTAGGTTAATCATGGCAGGCGCCTATGAGACACCCCCAATGATTAACCTGTAAGTGAAAGTAAATAAACAAACAACCGAAAATTCCTTTATTTGGAATAAAAGACAAAAAAAAACAACCACTTTATTAAAATCCCCAAATACCCCTCCAGGTCCGGCATAATCCACACAAGGTCCCCAAACGCTTTCAACTCTGCTACATGAAGCTGACAGGAGCGGCCGTAGAATACCGCCGCTCTCTGTCAGCCGCGTGATCAGCGGTGACGTCACTCAGGTTACCCGCGGCCACCGCTCTCAGGTGGAGGACTTCAGCTGTGGCCGCAGGTAACCTGAGTGATGACACCGCTGATCGCGCGGCTCAATTCAGTCACTCAGGGGATTTGCCGTCACCAGCGAGTCCTTCACCTGTGATCGCAAATCAGGCAGCGGCACACAGAAAGAGCCGCACGATGACAATGAAGTCGGGTGAAGTTCATCAGAGTTCATTCTCATCGCGCAGCTCTGTCTCGCAGCCAGACATATTCTATGGGGATGTAGCAGAGCCGAGTGGAACCGTTCTATGGGGATGTAGCAGAGCCGAGTGGGACCGCACTGTCAAAAATGCTTCCAAAATGCATTCAAAATGCATCCAAAACGTTTTGGATGCGTTTTGAATGCATTGTGTCCATACTGTTTCTGCCTTTTCCCATCCATTTCAGCCTTTTCCTCAATCACCACAGCTTGCTGTTAGGTCCAACGTGAAATTATTCGAGTTTCCCATAGACTTACATTGCGCATCAAATATTCGCGAATAGTCGAATAGTGCCGACCTATTCGTTGGATAGTCGTCGAAGCGGATATTTTGGTATTCGATCATTCCTAGTTATTAACTATTTTGTGTGACATATCTTTCTGGCTTAAGGGCATAAAAAGCCCAAAAAAATTCCTAAATTTGCCACTATCATGAAGTATAAAATGTCATGAAAAGAAAAATCTCAGAACCACTGGGATCCCTTGAAACGTTCCAGAGTTATTACGTCAAAGTGGCACTGGTCAGAATTGAAAAAATGGCCCAGTCATGAAGGTGACAACCAGGTTCGGGGGTGAGGGGTTAAATGGAATCCTGTCACCAGGATTTTGCTCCCCCATCTGAGAGCAGCATAATGTAGAGACAGAGACCCTGATTCCAGTGATGTCACTTACTGAGCTCTTTGCTGTAATTTTGATAAAATCAATGTTTTCTCTGCTGCAGATCTAGCAGTTATACAGAGCTCATGAATATGCTGGACTAACTGGTCATGTAGTACTAATCTACTGCTGATTAATCAGTGATTTTATCTAAGCTACACTACGCAGCCCAGTAAGTGAAACACCACTGGAATCGGGGTCTCTGCCCCTACAGTATACTGATCTTAAATTAGGTGGCAAAAACCTGGTGACAGATTCCCTTTAAGGAGCAAGTAGAAAACTGCCACTTTTTTTTTGGGGGGGAAGAACCCAGCCACTCTGTTTGACCTTATGCCAAGACTTGCTTGTCTTATTCACAACTTTGAATTTGTATGATGTTCCTAAAAGAAAACCAGTCACTTTGGACATGCAGTCCAATATGTGGACAGCAGGGTATAGGGAAGGTAAGGCTGAGCAGAATGATATGGTTTGCTGGGAAAGATTCAGTGGCAGGCCGGGGGCACTACTGCGATGCTCGCATGACACTCGCTCACGCTGGCAGCACAGCAGAGCTGAGTGTCTTGCTAGTATCCCTGCGACTGAGATCCGACTGTGTGAAAAGACAGCTGCAGGGGGAGGGCAGCGCTGCGGAGGGGCGGGCTGGCACAGAGGAGGGGAGGGAGAGATTTCTCTCCCTCTTTCCTCCGTTGCCGGCTATTGTGATTCTTGCTCTGCACATGCGGTACACCAGTGTACTGCGAGTGCAGTGCAATATTTCTCTCGCCCCATACACTTGAATGGGTGCGAGAGAAAAGAGTCTCACATTACAATCACAATCGCAGCATGCTGCGATTGTTTTCTCGGTCCGATTAGGGCTGAGAAAATAATCGCTCATGTGCGCTGACACACAGGCTAATATTCGTCCGAGTGGAATACAATGTTTTATCGCACTCCACTCGCACCGATTTTCTCGCCGTGTGGCATAGGCCTAAGGGTTCTTTTCCCTTCACCACGCCAGCGCCATCAGAGAGAGAGGTCCACCCATCTTAGGACAGGAAACCCACTGAATTAAAAAGGGCGGCACCTCTCCACTAGAGATGAGCAAACCGGTCCCGGTTCGGCTCGAGGTCGGTTCGCCGAACGGAGGTCCTGTTCGAGTTCGGTTCGTCGAACGTTCGACGAACCAAACTCGAACCGCATAGGAAACAATGGCAGGCATTCACAAACACATAAAAACACATAGAAAACACCCTCAAAGGTGTCCAAAAGGTGACAAACAACTCACAACACAACACAAACACATGAGAAAGTGACAAGGACATATACTCATGTGAAAACAAAAGAGCAGGACAAGGAAAAAGAGGAGGAGACACAGATATAGGCATGGCACGCCCTTCTAAAATCATGTAAAACACCGCAAGGTGACTCCAAGCGGAGTCTTCCTTTTTTCCAAAAATTGGGCCCCACACACACCCACCCCTTCAGTGGCAGCAGTTGTGCCCCAGTTGTACACTTCACAGCTAGATTTGCATCAAGCACATTCAAAAATACGCCATAATTAACCGTCCCCAGGATGACACCAGGGTAGGTAGCAAAGTCTTTCCTGATCCCAGCTCTGTTCATCTTGGCTCCTTTTAAAAAACACAGCAAGCAAGGGTTACTCCAAGCGGAGTCTCCCTTTTTTCCAAAAATTGGGCCCCACACACACCCACCCCTTCAGTGGCAGCAGTTGTGCCCTAGTTGCAAACAGGATGTTTTGATTTGCATCAAGCACATTCCACATCCACAAGCATTTACTCTCCCCAGGATGACACAGGGGTAGTAAATTCCTTCTGGATCCATGACTTGTTCATTTTGATGAACGTCAGTCTGTCCACATTGTCACTGGACAGACGCGTGCGCTTATCTGTCAGCACACACCCAGCAGCACTGAAGACACGTTCAGAGACAACGCTGGCAGCTGGACACGTCAAAATCTCCAAGGCGTAACTGGAGAGCTCTGGTCATTTTTCTAGATTTGAAGCCCAAAAGGAGCAAGGCTCCATTTGCAAAGTCATGGCATCGATGTTCATTTGGAGATACTCCTGTATCATCCTCTCCAGCCGTTGACTATGTGTCAGACTTGTTGTCTCTGGTGGCCTTGCAAAAGAGGGTCTAAAAAAAATTATGAAAAGATTCCATAAAATTCCTGTTACCAGCACCAGATACGGTCCTACTGGTACGGGTAGACTGTTGAAGATGACGAGACCGTCCCATGTTTGGCAAGTTACAACTGGGAGATTCACTCCCTGCACCTCCACGGTTGTTTGGTGGAAAAGCCGAGCTAAGATCGAGTAACAGCTTCTGCTGATACTCCTGCATACGTGCGTCCCTTTCTATGGCTGGAATTATGTCACAAAATTTGGACTTGTACCGGGGATCTGATAGTGTGGCAAGCCAGTAGTCATCATCACTTCTAATTTTGACAATACGAGGGTCATGTTGGAGGTAGTGCAACAAGAAGGCACTCATGTGTCTTGCGCAGCCATGCGGACCAAGTCCACGCTGTGTTTGTGGCATAGAGGTGCTACCCGTTCTTTCTTCCTCTGACATCTCCCCCCAACCTCTTTCAACTGAAATTTGACCAAGGTCTCCCTCATCTGCTGAGTCTTCCATGTCCATGGACAGTTCGTCCTCCATTTCTTCATGTTCTCCTGCACCTTCCTCAACATTTAGCCTGCTACTATGCGCCCTTGTTGATCCCTGTCCCCCATGGTCCCATGCCTGGCGCCTTGGTGATGATGAACGTCTGGACCTTGGTGATGTTGTTGTGTCTTGCGCATATGAATCCTCCTGTAGTTCATCCCCTTCCTGTTGTCCCACCCCCTGACTCCGAATAGTGTTTAGCGTGTGCTCCAGCATGTAAATTACTGGAATCGTCATGCTGATAATGGCATTGTCAGCGCTAAACATATTCGTCGCCATGTCGAAACTGTGCAGAAGGGTGCATAGGTCCTTGATCTGAGACCACTCCATCAGGGTGATCTGACCCACCTCTGCATCTCGTTGGCCCAGGCTATACGTCATGACGTATTGCACCAGGGCTCGGCGGTGCTGCCACAGTCGCTGTAACATGTGGAGAGTTGAATTCCAGCGTGTCGCCACATCGCATTTCAGGCGATGAACCGGCAGGCCGAAAGACTTCTGGAGCGATGCAAGTCGCTCAGCTGCGGCGCTTGAACGGCGGAAGTGAGCAGACAGTTTTCGTGCCCTGTTCAGAAGGCCATCTAGGCCGGGATAGTGTGTTAAAAATTGCTGGACGACAAGGTTCAACACGTGAGCCATACAAGGTACGTGTGTCACCTTGCCCAGGCGAAGGGCCGCACCCAGGTTTGCAGCATTGTCGCACACGGCCTTACCAGGCTGCAGGTTGAGTGGAGACAACCATTTATTAAACTCGGACTGCAGAGCTGACCACAACTCCTCAGCTGTGTGACTCTTATTCCCAAGACATGTCAAGCTAAAGACCGCCTGATGCCGTTGCGCTCTGCTGCCAGCATAGTAATGAGGGGTGCGTGATTCCTTCTGCACAGTGAGAACGCTGGTGGCCTGACCAGGCAGGCTTGGGGCGGAGGTGGAGGACCCAGATGAGGTGGAGGATGCAGAAGCAGTGGCGGAACTTGGACAGACAGAGGATTGACACACAAGTCGTGGGGACGGCAAGACTTGTGCAGCAGACCCTTCACCATCTATCACCATAGTTACCCAGTGCCCAGTCAGCGACATGTAACGTCCCTGTCCATACTTACTGGTCCAAGTATCGGTGGTGAAATGCACCCGTTCACACACAGAGTTTCTCAAGGAAGCGGTGATGTTGTGTGCGACATGCTGGTGTAGCGCGGGCACACCTTTCTTAGAGAAGTAGTGGCGACTAGGCATCTGGTACTGGGGCACAGCGACAGACATAAGGTCTCTAAAATCCTGTGTGTCCACTAGGCGGAAAGGCAGCATTTCGGTAGCCAACAGCTTACAGAGGGATAGAGTCAACCTCTTAGCTTTGTCATGGGTCGCAGGAAGTGGCCTTTTATTTGACCACATCTGAGGGACAGAGATCTGGCTGCTGTGTGTAGACGGTGTTGAGTAGGGTGTCCCTGGAAAAATGCAGGTTTGTGAGGAAAGTGCAGGCGGAGACATGATGTTGCCTTCATCCAACGTTGGTGCTATCGATGTCTGAGAGAGCTGTACACACTCACTTGTTTCCCCTTCCAAACCAACTGACGACCTACCAAGCAAACTGCCTGTTGCGGTTACAGTGGTGGAAGTTGTGGGTGGAAAAACAGGTGTGACAGCTGTCCCCACAGTCCTAGAAGATGACGAGCGCGCAGATGCACTCGAAGGGGCAGGCGGTGGATGGTTCGCTCCGCTAGGCCGCATTGCAGCACGGTGAGCTTCCCACCGGGACATATGATATTTATTCATGTGACGATTCATGGAAGAAGTTGTCAAACTGCTGAGGTTTTGACCTCTACTAAGAGAACCATGACAAATTTTACAGATCACATAATTTGGGCGATCTTTTTCTATGTCAAAAAAGGACCAGGCTAGGCAAGGCTTAGAGGCCATGCGACCTGTTGATCCACCCCGAATAATGCTCAGAGGCAGAGTGGTGGCTGAGGATGCAGTTGTAGACGTGCTACCAGTACTCCTGTGTCCAGGAAGGCGCAAGGTAACTTCGTCATCAGTTGCATCCTCCTCCACCACCTCTGTTGACCTCCTCGAGTGTCTGACTGTGGGTTGACAGTAGGTGGGATCTAGAACTTCTTCATCAATTGTTGTGTTTGCACTCCCCTCCCCCTCAGACCGAGCCTCTTCTTGCCCTGACCGAATGAAGGGAATTTTGTTACTTACCGTAAATTCCTTTTCTTCTAGCTCTTATTGGGAGACCCAGACGATTGGGGTATAGCTACTGCCCTCTGGAGGCCACACAAAGCACTACATTAAAAGTGCAAGGCCCCTCCCCCTCTGGCTATACCCCCCCCGTGGTATCACGGGTTCTCCAGTTTTAGTGCCAAAGCAAGAAGGAGGAAGCCAATAACTGGTTTAAACAAATTAACTCCGAATAACATCGGAGAACTGAAAAACCGTTCAACATGAACAACATGTGTACCCGCAAACAACAAAAAAACATCCCGAAGGACAACAGGGCGGGTGCTGGGTCTCCCAATAAGAGCTAGAAGAAAAGAAATTTACGGTAAGTAACAAAATTCCCTTCTTCTTCAGCGCTCTATTGGGAGACCCAGACGATTGGGACGTCCAAAAGCTGTCCCTGGGTGGGTAAAGAAATACCTCATGTTAGAGCTGCAAAACAGCCCTCCCCTACGGGGGTGTCACTGCCGCCTGCAGGACTCTTCTACCTAAGCTGGCATCCGCCGAAGCATAGGTATGCACCTGATAATGCTTGGTGAAAGTGTGCAGACTGGACCAGGTAGCTGCCTGGCACACCTGTTGAGCCGAAGCCTGGTGACGTAATGCCCAGGACGCACCCACGGCTCTGGTTGAGTGGGCTTTTAGCCCTGAAGGAACCGGAAGCCCCGCAGAACGGTAGGCCTCTAGAATTGGTTCTTTGATCCATCGAGCCAGGGTGGCTTTAGAAGCCTGCAACCCCTTGCGCGGACCAGCGACAAGGACAAAAAGTGCATCGGCACGGCGCATGGGCGCCGTGCGGGAAATGTAGATTCTGAGTGCTCTCACCAGATCTAGCAAACGTAAGTCCTTTTCATACCGGTGAACCGGATGAGGACAAAAAGAAGGCAAGGATATATCCTGATTAAGATGAAAAGAGGATACGACCTTAGGGAGAAACTCCGGAATAGGGCGCAGCACTACCTTGTCCTGGTGGAACACCAGGAAGGGAGCCTTGGATGACAGAGCTGCCAGCTCAGACACTCGCCGAAGCGATGTGATCGCAACAAGAAACGCCACTTTCTGTGACAGCCGAGAAAAGGAAACTTCCTTCAGAGGCTCGAAGGGCGGCTTCTGAAGAGCAACTAGTACCCTGTTCAGATCCCATGGATCTAACGGCCGCTTGTACGGGGGCACAATATGACAGACCCCCTGCAGGAACGTGCGCACCTTAGAAAGACGTGCTAGACGCTTCTGAAAAAACACGGATAGTGCCGAAACTTGCCCTTTAAGGGAGCTGAGCGACAAGCCCTTTTCTAACCCCGATTGCAGGAAGGAAAGAAACTTGGGCAATGCAAATGGCCAGGGAGACACTCCCTGAGCAGAGCACCAGGATAAGAAAATCTTCCACGTTCTGTGGTAGATCTTAGCCGAATTCGACTTTCTAGCTTGTCTCATTGTGGCAACGACTCCTTGAGATAATCCTGCAGATGCTAGGATCCAGGACTCAATGGCCACACAGTCAGGTTCAGGGCCGCAGAATTCTGATGGAAAAACGGCCCTTGGGACAGTAAGTCTGGTCGGTCTGGCAGTGACCACGGTCGACCGATCGTGAGATGCCACAGATCCGGATACCACGACCTCCTCGGCCAGTCTGGAGCGACGAGTATGATGCGGCTGCACTCGGATCTGATCTTGCGTAGCACTCTGGGCAAGAGCGCCAGAGGCGGAAACACGTATGGGAGCTGAAACTGCGACCAATCTTGAACCAAGGCGTCTGCCGCCAGAGCTCTTTGATCGCGCAACCTCGCCATGAATGCCGGGACCTTGTTGTTGTGCCGGGATGCCATTAGGTCGACGTCCGGCACTCCCCAGCGGCGACAGATTTCCTGAAACACGTCCGGGTGAAGGGACCATTCCCCTGCGTCCATGCCCTGGCGACTGAGGAAGTCTGCTTCCCAGTTTTCTACGCCTGGGATGTGAACCGCGGATATGGTGGATGCTCTGTCCTCCACCCACATTAGAATGCGCCTGACTTCTTGGAAGGCTTGCCGACTGCGCGTCCCTCCTTGGTGGTTGATGTATGCCACCGCTGTGGAGTTGTCCGATTGGATTCGGATCTGCTTTCCTTCCAGCCACTGTTGGAAGGCCAGTAGAGCAAGATACACTGCTCTGATCTCCAGAACATTGATCTGAAGGGTGGACTCCTGCGGAGTCCACGTCCCCTGAGCCCTGTGGTGGAGAAATACTGCTCCCCACCCTGACAGACTCGCATCTGTCGTGACTACTGCCCAGGATGGGGGCAGGAAGGATCTTCCTTGAGACAATGAGGTGGGAAGGAGCCACCATTGTAGGGAGTCCTTGGCCGTCTGGGAAAGCGAGACTTTCCTGTCCAGGGACGTTGACTTCCCGTCCCATTGGCGGAGAATGTCCCATTGAAGTGGGCGCAGATGAAACTGCGCAAAGGGAACTGCTTCCATGGCTGCCACCATCTTCCCTAGGAAATGCATGAGGCGCCGCAAGGGATGCAACTGGCCCTGCAGAAGAGATTGCACCCCTGTCTGTAGTGACCGCTGCTTGTTCAGCGGAAGCTTCACTATCGCTGCTAGAGCATGAAACTCCATGCCAAGATACGTTATTGAATGAGTCGGTGATAGGATCGACTTTGGAAAGTTGATGATCCATCCGAAAGACTGTAGGGTCTCCAGCGTAGCATTCAGGCTGTGCTGACATGCCTCTTGAGAGGGCGCTTTGACCAATAAATCGTCTAGGTAAAGGATCACCGAGTGTCCCTGAGAGTGCAAGACTGCTACCACCGCCGCCATGACCTTGGTGAAGACCCGTGGGGCTGTCGCCAGACCAAATGGCAGAGCTACGAACTGAAAATGGTCGTCTCCTATCACAAAACGTAGAAAACGTTGATGTTCTGTAGCAATTGGCACGTGGAGATAAGCATCTTTGATGTCTATTGAGGCAAGGAAGTCTCCTCTGGACATTGAGGCAATGACAGAACGCAGGGTTTCCATCCGGAACTTCCTGGCGTGCACATGTTTGTTGAGCCGTTTTAGGTCCAGAACAGGACGGAACGAGCCGTCCTTTTTTGGAACCACAAACAGATTGGAGTAAAACCCTAGCCCTTGTTCCTGAGGAGGGACTGGGATCACCACTCCTTCCGCTCTTAGGGAGTCCACCGCCTGCAGCAGAGCATCTGCTCGGTCTGGATGTGGGGAGGTTCTGAAGAACCGAGCTGGAGGACGAGAATTGAACTCGATTCTGTACCCGCGAGACAAAATGTCCGTCACCCACCGGTCTTTGACCTGTGACATCCAAATGCCGGAAAAGCGGGAGAGCCTGCCCCCGACCGGCGATGCGGAGGGAGGGGGCTGGAAGTCATGAGGTAGCCGCTTTGGAAGCGGTACCTCCATTTGCTTTCTTGGGGCGCGTGTGAGCCCGCCACGAATCTGAGTTTCTTTGCGTCCTCTGAGTCCCTTTGGACGAGGTAAATGGTGTCTTGCCCGAACCTCGAAAGGACTGAAACCTCTGCTGCCACTTTTTCTGCTGAGGTTTGGTTGTTCTGGGTTGTGGTAAAGAGGAGTCTTTACCCTTGGACTGCTTAATGATATCAGCCAATGGCTCGCCAAACAGTCTATCTCTAGATAAAGGCAAACTGGTTAAACATTTTTTGGAACCAGCATCTGCTTTCCAGTCCTTTAACCACAAGGCTCTGCGCAAAACTACCGAATTGGCGGACGCCATTGAGGTGCGACTGGTAGATTCTAGGACCGCATTGATAGCGTAAGACGCAAACGCCGACATCTGCGTGGTAAGGTGCGCCACTTGCGGCACTGCTGGATGTATGATAGCATCCACTTTTGCTAAGCCAGCTGAAATAGCCTGGAGTGCCCATACGGCTGCGAATGCCGGAGCAAACGACGCGCCGATAGCTTCATAGACAGATTTTAACCAAAGGTCCATCTGTCTGTCATTGGCATCTTTAAGTGAAGCGCCATCCTCCACTGCAACTATGACCTAGCTGCGAGTTTGGAAATCGGGGGGTCTACCTTTGGACACTGTGTCCAGCGCTTGACCACCTCAGGGGGGAAAGGGAAACGCGTATCTTTAGATCGTTTAGAGAAACGCCTTTCTGGGTGAGCGTCGTGCTTCTGGATTGATTCTCTGAAGTCAGCGTGATCCAACAAAGCACTCAATTTACGCTTGGGATAAAGGAAACGAAACTTCTCCTGCTCCGCAGCCGCCTCTTCTGCTGAAGGGGCTGGGGGAGAAATATCCAACAGCCTATTGATGGCTGAGATAAGGTCGTTTACCATGGCATCCCCATCAGGGGTATCCAGGTTGAGAGGGGTTCCAGGAATGGATTCCTGATCACTCTCATCAGACACATCACAGAGAGACTGATTGCGCTGAGACCCTGAGCAGTGTGATGACGTCGAGGGTCTTTCCCAGCGAGCTCGTTTAGGGTGGCTGGGGCTATCATCTGAGTCATAATCCTCGGCCTGTGAAGCCGGGGACCCCCCTGTGGGCTGGATTAATTCCAAGTGAGGGGGACCTGAGGACAGAGGCCTCGCCGTGCCCAAAGACTGAGCCCCATGCATAGATTGCAAGGTTTCAAGGATTTTTGCCATAGACACAGACATATTATCCGCAAAAACTGCAAAGTCTGTCCCTGTCACCGGGGCAGAACTTACAAGCGTCTCAGCCTGGGTCACTACCTCTCCTGACTCCGGCTGGCGAAGCAGCACCGGGTCGGAGCATTGCACACAATGGGGGTCATCGGAGCCTGCTGGTAGATTAGCCCCACATGCAGCACACGCAGTATACACAGCCCTAGCCTTGGCAGCCTTGCGTTTTGAGGATGGCATGTTGTTGCTTCCACAGAGGGATCTGGGAGATGCAGCCAGAAGCGACCTCACAGTGCAAGAAATACAATATCTCTATATCCTACACAGTACACCGATACACCGTGAGGCACTAGAGGGACCAGCACAGAAAAATCGCTTACCGCCCGCTTAAAAAGCGGGTGTGTGGTCGCCAGATAGCCCCTAGTCCAGGTCTCCCAGAGCCTTGCGTCCTTCCTCCAGCCAGACTGCATGTAATGGCTGCCGGCGTCCTGAGAGAGAAGGGGGGCGGGCCCTGGGCGTTCCTGGCTAAGAGCGGGAAGCCTGCTTCCCTCTGTGCCTAGTGTGAGGGCTGGAGCATGTAAATCAGGCTCCAGCCCTCGTCGCTGCTAGCGAACAGCGTCTCTCCCCTACCCTGAATGACAGGGTGGGGGCGGGAACGAATCGGAGCTGCCGGCGTCCTAGGCCCAAAAAGCCGGGGACTCAATTTATAACCGCCGCCGCCGTAAAAGCGCGGACGGCGGATCCCCGGCGCACCACAAGTCACAGCAGCGCCGCCCGGTCCAGAGGGGGTCGGCGCTGCGTTCCCATACACAAAAAATCCCCCAGTAATCTGTAGGGACACTAACTCCAACGTTGCGGTCCCCGGCGCACTACAACACCCAGCCAGCCCGGAGTGTGTCTGTGCCTGCCGGGGACACAGAGTACCTGTATGATGCAGGGCCTGTCCCTGATCGTACTCCTGCTCCGTCTCCATCAGGTTCTAATGGGTCTGTGGATGGAGCCCGGCGTCAGAGCTGAGAGGCCGGCAGGATCCCACTTCCACAGAGCCCTACCAGGGGATGTGGAAGGAAAACAGCATGTCAGGCTCCAGCCCTGTACCAGCAATAGGTACCTCAACCTTACAACACCATCCAGGGGTGAGAAGGGAGCATGCTGGGGACACTATATGTGTCCTCTTTTCTTCCATCCGAAATAGTCAGCAGCTACTGCTGACTAAAATCTGTGGAGCTATGCATGGAATGTCTGACCTCCTTCGCACACAAAGCTAAAACTGGAGAACCCGTGATACCACGGGGGGGGTATAGCCAGAGGGGGAGGGGCCTTGCACTTTTAATGTAGTGCTTTGTGTGGCCTCCAGAGGGCAGTAGCTATACCCCAATCGTCTGGGTCTCCCAATAGAGCGCTGAAGAAATTTAAAGTTGTCATCCCAATCGGGTATCTGCGTCTCATCTTCATCAGTATGTTCCTCATTGTCTATAACCACAGGTGTTACAGTTTGTGACAAAGGGTCAACATTATGCTCAGAAACTTGGTCCTCACGGCCTGAATCAGAGTCACAAAGGTTCTGGGCATCACTGCAGACCATTTCCTGTTCTGTACTCACTGTAGCTTGGAACAGACCTCTGATTCCCAGGCTATAGTGTGACTGAACAGCTCTGCAGACTCAGCCATCTCAGTTCCACCATACTGTGCAGGGCTGATGGAGACTTCAGAGCTGGGAGAAAGCAAGTTTGATTGGGATGACAACTCAGAGGACTGGTGTTTTTTGGATGCGGTTCTTGAAGTGGCTGAGAGGGCACTTGTTGGACCACTTGAGATCCATTCAAGCATTTTCCTTTTTTGGCCATCATCTACCTTTGTTCCTGTTGTTCGTGTCCGTAAAAAAGGGAGCACATCGGATTGTCCACGGTAAGTAGTAGACATCTTACTTTTGCTGGTAGATGGTCTCTCTTCAGCAGATGATAATGGAGCTTTGCCACCTTCCCCACGGACAAACCCTTTTTTTCCTTTTCCACCATGCCTCTTCCCCTTTCCACCAGCATCTGTCATTTTGCCACTCATGTTGATTGCGACAAGATTGTGCACTTAAAATGTGGTAGTAAAAATTGAGAGGTGGTGTAGATAGCAGCGGTGGTCTAGCTTTATTAACAGCAGAAAAATAAAGAATAAATATCCCTGACAATGCAACTACGGCCCTTAAACTGGCAGCATCAATTAGTGCTGGCTTTTTGTTTTTTCTTCATTGAATTGGTCGGTGGTTGACCTCCACCTTGATATGCACCCCAATTTGGGATGTATTCCAGCTGTCTAGATTTTGGCGGTTGGTGACTGTTCACATTAAGTCATCAGGCCTTGTCCACAGGCTATTTACTTCATGCAGCATTTGCTTGGACCTGTCCCGCCCACAGCCATGACTCAGTCATGGGTACGGGATTGAAATAGACCAGGTGAGTGCTGCTAAGAGCAGTTCTACTATTCATATGTGAGGCCGTATGGCACATTTTATAAAAATATTTTAGTGTAGGACTGCCTCAAATGAGATTTGCCGTGACGTGGCGAGGCAGCTCAAGAAATTGCAATTTTTTGCCAAAAATCTCAAAAACTTTTTATAATAAGTACAGTTTGGAATGTTTAGTGCTGAAGTACACATTTAGTGCTGGCTTTTTGTTTTTTCTTCATTGAATTGGTCGGTGGTTGACCTCCACCTTGCTATGCACCCCAATTTGGGATGTATTCCAGCTGTCTAGATTTTGGCGGTTGGTGACTGTTCACATTAAGTCATCAGGCCTTGTCCACAGGCTATTTACTTCATGCAGCATTTGCTTGGACCTGTACCGCCCACAGCCATGACTCAGTCATGGGTACGGGATTGAAATAGACCAGGTGAGTGCTGCTAAGAGCAGTTCTACTATTCATATGTGAGGCCGTATGGCACATTTTATAAAAATATTTTAGTGTAGGACTGCCTCAAATGAGATTTGCCGTGACGTGGCGAGGCAGCTCAAGAAATTGCAATTTTTTGCCAAAAATCTCAAAAACTTTTTATAATAAGTACAGTTTGGAATGTTTAGTGCTGAAGTGCACATTTAGTGCTGGCTTTTTGTTTTATCTTACTTTTGCTGGTAGATGGTCTCTCTTCAGCAGATGATAATGGAGCTTTGCCACCTTCCCCACGGACAAACCCTTTTTTCCCTTTTCCACCACGCCTCTTCCCCTTTCCACCAGCATCTGTCATTTTGCCACTCATGTTGATTGCGACAAGATTGTGCACTTAAAATGTGGTAGTAAAAATTGAGAGGTGGTGTAGATTGCAGCGGTGGTCTAGCTTTATTAACAGCAGAATAATAAAGAATAAATATCCCTGACAATGCAACTACGGCCCTTAAACTGGCAGCATCAATTGCTAGTATAATGGCTTAGTTATAATGAGTTGGAGTGTGCAATGCAGGCAGAGGTGCTGCAAATGTCTTTGCACTAGTGTGACTAGACAAAAGTCCAATAGCCACGTTTAGGATGCCACTAGGTACACTGAGTGTTTGCTAGTATAATGGCTTAGTTATAATGAGTTGGAGTGTGCAATGCAGGCAGAGGTGCTGCAAATGTCTTTGCACTAGTGGGACTATAGCAAAGTCCAATAGCCACGTTTAGGATGCCACTAGGTACACTGAGTGTTTGCTAGAATAATGGCTTAGTTATGAGTTGGAGTGTGCAATGCAGGCAGACGTGCTGCAAATATCTTTGCACTAGTGGGACTATAGCAAAGTCCAATAGCCACGTTTAGGATGCCACTAGGTACACTGAGTGTTTGCTAATATAATGGCTTAGTTATAATGAGTTGGAGTGTGCAGAGGACAGGGGGGTACAGTGCCAGGATTGTGGGGTTCTGGGTAGAGGAATGGAAGCCTGCCTTTCTATTCCCTCCTAATGGGGAAATGCAGCGACGAAATCCCTGACCTTAGCTACACAGACGCTGTCTCTGTTTTCAGGACCTGTCACCTATGGCTCTGACCCTGCCGGTACGAGCCCTTAAAAGGACTGATGGAAAGTACTATCCCTATGCTGTCCAGCGCTGTGTATGGAGCGCATACAGCTGTATCAGCGATAGGACTCAGGACGGAGCTGCGCCAGTGATGTCTGACACCAAGGACGCAGAAGGCAGATAATGGCGTCCTGGAGGAAAATGTCCGGTTTTATAATGCAGGGACATGTGCCATGGACATCCTATCACACATGCCGTTGCTTCTCTGGCTAAAAGTCTACTTAGCTGTGTGTGTGTCTGGGATTGGCTGACATAATGGCCCGCCCCACTACACGCGCGCGCTTAGGGAAGGAAGACAAGGAAAAAAAAAAAAAAAAATGGCGATCGCCATTATACAAACAGGAGTGATCTGAAGGCGCTGTTCACGCACACTATACACTGAAATGTCATAATAGTGTGAGTCACAGAGTGACTTACACTATTACAGCGGAAAGCCAGCTAGGAATTAGCTGTTTTTTTGCTGCTAGAACCGTTCTCGAACGTTTCTAGAACTATCGAGCTTTTGCAAAAAGCTCGAGTTCTAGTTCGATCTAGAACAGGCCCCAAAATCACTCGAGCCTAGAACTGGAGAACCTCGAACCGCGCTCAACTCTACTCTCCACCACATCAGTTTGGTTTCCTGTCCCAGGGTGGGAGACCCAGAAGAGCTGTGGCGTTGCCATGGTGAAGGACGCAGGTCCTGGGGTTGAGAGCTGACTGGAGTACTGGTTGCATTTCCGGCCTCAGCTCTGAAAGCGTCCCAGAGGTGGACTATTTTCCCGTGTGTCTGGCATACCTGCTCCGAGAGTGCTTCAGACGAAGATCGAGGCTGCGTTCCTGCTCGGCGCCCGTTGGCTGTCCCTGTAGGAATCGCCCTGTCTTCCTCCGGGTCTGTGTTAATGCTCTGTGCTCGTGTGCGGTCTCTGCAATTCAACATGCCGGACGTGTCTGCCTGTGCCTGCGTTCCTGCTTGGCGCCCGTGGCTGTACCTGCAGGAGTTTGCGCCGGGGGAAGTTCTGGGTGCTGGCGGTGGATGTGACATCAGCAGGAACCGGAAGCGGCTTCTGCCCATGCGCAGGAGGCGGGAAGATGGCGCTGCCCACCACTACTGCTCCAGCTGGATAAAGGAGCATGGAAGGCAGTATCGGCTGCTCATTGCCTCCTCTGTGTCCACCATGGAAGATCATAAGGAGAGAATCCTGAAGCAGCGTCATCAACAGCAGCCACAGAAGCAGTTGCAACATCGAGAAAGTGGAGGTAGTCACTCCAGTGGTGTGCGGCCTGACCAGAGGTCAATGGACTCACGCAGGCGTCCCCAGAACACCACTCAACCTACTGACCCGGTACCGTATGATTCTGCGGGTAGTAAGTGACCTCCGATACTATTCCCATTAATGGGAGTTTTCTTTCTCTATTTTTGTCTTCCTGTGTCACTTAGGATAAACCTAGGAAGAGAACAGCCAAGGTTAAAAACAGGGAATGTCCCTTGTGTAGGTCCCCCTTGCCTTCGGAAAGCCAGAAGAAATTATGCAGATCTTGCATCCAGAGAACAATAGCCTTTGCTTCCACTCTTAAGGAAGTAATAAAAGCAGAAATCAGGGAGTCCCTTAAGAGTTTTTCCCAGCCAGCAGTGAAGAAATCCTCCAGCAAGACCTGAGTACAGGACCAGGAGTCTGGAGAGACCTCCGATTCAGCCTCAAGTTCCTCTTCATCCTCTCCTTCATCTTCTGAGGAAGATCTTGAGGTCATACCACTAGTGATGAGCGAGTACTAAAATGCTCGGGAGCGCGAGGCTCGGGCCGAGCATCTCAAAATACTCGTGTACTCGGCCCGAGCACCGAGCCCAATGTTATCCTATGGGAGACCCGAGTATTATTCTGAAATGACCCCCGGCAGCATGTAGAAACCATAAAACTGTAAATTAAAAAAAAGAAACGTGCGTGTGTGTGTAAGCGTGCATATATATATATACACGCGGAGTGGAGTGCGGGAGGGGCCGTAGCCGAGCGGGGAAGTGTCGGGCTAAAGGCACGGTCACGCTGTGCGGGCTGGCCAATCACTGCAATTCCACAACAGGGCTGTGGCATTGCAGTGGTCTGCCAGCCAATCCCTGCATAAGGGATGGCTGTAAAAAGAGCGCCAACATGAAGACCACGAGTACAGCACGAGTATCGCGAGATTACTCGGTCCCCGCCGAGTATCCCGAGTACATTGATACTCGTGCGAGTACCGAGTAGTAACAAGCATACTCGCTCATCACTACATACCACGTTTTCCAGCAGCCGAGGTCAACCACCTAGTGGAGGCTGTCAGATCCACTATGGGTCTGGTGGAGGCCAGAGGGCCGGAGTCCCTGGAAGATTTAATGTTCAGGGGACTAGAACATAAAAAATAGCGTTCCTTCCCAGTCCAAGAACAAAATTTAAAAAATAGTGAAGGAGCAATGGAGAAGACCTGATAACAGATTTTACCTTCCCTTCCTGTTTCAGAAGAAATATTCCTTTCAGGAGGAAGATTCCAACCTGTGGGATCATTGTACCAAGATTGATGTGGCAGTAGCCAAGACCATGAAAAAGTCTTCCCTGCCGTTTGAGGATCTTGGTAGTTTGAAGAATTAGCTCGATAGAAAAGCTAATACCTACCGGAGATCAGCCTGGAAGACGTCTGCAAAGGCACTTAGATTGGCAGTAGCAGGCACCTTTGTTGCCAGATCCTTAATGGTCTGGCTGCAACAATTGGAGGACAAGATCAATGAAGACGCCCCTCGCAATCGGATCCTAGCTGCCATACCTCGGGCTAAAGGTGCTGCTGCCTTCTTGGCGGATACATCAGCAGATACCTTTAGGCTGTTGGCGGCTTTATCCAATTCAGAAAGGCGATCGCTGTGGTTGAAGGGATGGCCAGGATACTCCTAGTCCAAATTGTGTGCCATGCCTTGAGAAGGAGAATTTTTGTTTGGTAACCTCTTGGAGAAGGTGGGAGATACTGAAGCCGGCAATTGAACACCCGAAAAAGAAGCCTGCTGCAATGTGCGCAGGATAAAATGAGCGATGGTGACGTTGCTCCATGGTATCACGCCCACAGGGGCGTGATACCACGGAAATATGCAGACGTCCATAGGGCAAGGCGCCGCCCGTGTCCACATTCCCTGCTATTTACATACGAAATATGAAGGTAATAAAACGTTTTTTTATTACTTTCATATTATACAATTTTATAACACAGGGATAGGTAGTGGGTAGGGAGGTGTAATTAGGGCACATATGCGTCTGCTGATACCTCAGAACGCATATTTTAGGTGACAGGTTCCCTTTAAATCCCACAAAGGACGTCTGCAGGGAGTTTGGATGTTCTCCTCCGGGATTGTGTGAGTCTCCTCCCACACTCGGGACAGTGTCACATCGCTGTATGCACAGATTGTGCGTGGATCAGAAAACCTAACCCAACCACCAGGTCTTCTGAGCTTGCTCTTCATACAGGCCTACTCATATTCAGTTCCGATACCAGGACGCTCAGTCTTCAAAGAGCTTCATGACCACCTTGGGTTGACCCGCCCTTATGCACTATAAACAGGTGGCGGCCAAGGCATGTGCACACTCAGCAGCTTTCCTGTCCCAATACCTGATGGTACTGGAATACACAGGTCTTTGCATATAAACAGGTCCCTACAATTAAAAGGTTACTCATTACCTGGACCACCAGGTAAGTATTCACCCTTGTAGATGTAAGTAACATATTCTCACCTATGCCGTCCCAGTGATACCACTATGCCCTGGAAGCCCAGAGGTTAGTGGCCACTATTGCCTCCTGCGCTCACCTCACCCAGATGAATGTCAGACAAGCGGAAGAGCGCAGCAGCAATAGTGGCCACAAACTGCAGGACTCCCAAAGCAAAATGGTGTCACACGAGCCCCACCATCAACAGAGCGGAACCGATCCAGGAGGAGAGGGTTAATACGTAATCATAAAGGGGTGTCTAGGTATGGATAACCCTAGAATACTACACATTAATAATAGGGGACATACTGCTGTTCTGGGGTAGAAAGCAACTCCACTGGCTGGTGTGCAGGACCGCAGGCACATCATAGCGACTGGTGTGCAGGACCGCAGGTGCATCATGTAGCGACTGGTGTGCAAAACCGCAGGCGCATCAAAGCGACTGGTGTGCAGGACCGCAGGCGCATCATGTAGCGACTGGTGTGCAGGACCGCAGGCGCATCATGTAGCGACTGGTGTGCAGGACCGCAGGCGCATCATGTAGCGACTGGTGTGCAGGACCGCAGGCGCATCATGTAGCGACTGGTGTGCAGGACCGCAGGCGCATCATGTAGCGACTGGTGTGCAGGACCGCAGGCGCATCATGTAGGGACTGGTGTGCAGGACCGCGGGCGCATCATGTAGCGACTGGTGTGCAGGACCGCAGGCGCATCATGTAGGGACTGGTGTGCAGGACCGCAGGCGCATCATGTAGGGACTGGTGTGCAGGACCGCAGGCACATCATGTAGCGACTGGTGTGCAGGACCGCAGGCGCATCATGTAGGGACTGGTGTGCAGGACCGCAGGCGCATCATGTAGCGACTGGTGTGCAGGACCGCAGGCGCATCATGTAGGGACTGGTGTGCAGGACCGCAGGCGCATCATGTAGCGACTGGTGTGCAGGACCGCAGGCGCATCATGTAGGGACTGGTGTGCAGGACCGCAGGCGCATCATGTAGCGACTGGTGTGCAGGACTGCGGGCGCATCATGTAGGGACTGGTGTGCAGGACCGCGGGCGCATCATGTAGGGACTGGTGTGCAGGACCGCAGGCACATCATGTAGCGACTGGTGTGCAGGACCGCAGGCGCATCATGTAGTGACTGGTGTGCAGGGGCATCATGTAGCGACTGGTGTGCAGGACTGCGGGCGCATCATGTAGGGACTGGTGTGCAGGACCGCGGGCGCATCATGTAGGGACTGGTGTGCAGGACCGCAGGCACATCATGTAGCGACTGGTGTGCAGGACCGCAGGCGCATCATGTAGTGACTGGTGTGCAGGGGCATCATGTAGGGACTGGTGTGCAGGACCGCAGGCGCATCATGTAGCGACTGGTGTGCAGGACCGCAGGCGCATCATGTAGCGACTGGTGTGCAGGACCGCAGGCGCATCATGTAGCGACTGGTGTGCAGGACCGCGGGCGCATCATGTAGCGACTGGTGTGCAGGACCGCAGGCGCATCATGTAGGGACTGGTGTGCAGGACCGCAGGCGCATCATGTAGCGACTGGTGTGCAGGACCGCGGGCGCATCATGTAGGGACTGGTGTGCAGGACCGCAGGCGCATCATGTAGGGACTGGTGTGCAGGACCGCAGGCGCATCATGTAGCGACTGGTGTGCAGGACCGCAGGCGCATCATGTAGGGACTGGTGTGCAGGACCGCAGGCGCAGCATGTAGCGACTGGTGTGCAGGACCGCAGGCGCATCATGTAGGGACTGGTGTGCAGGACCGCAGGCGCATCATGTAGCGACTGGTGTGCAGGACCGCAGGCGCATCATGTAGCGACTGGTGTGCAGGACCGCAGGCGCATCATGTAGCGACTGGTGTGCAGGACCGCAGGCGCATCATGTAGTGACTGGTGTGCAGGACCGCGGGCGCATCATGTAGCGACTGGTGTGCAGGACCGCAGGCGCATCATGTAGGGACTGGTGTGCAGGACCGCGGGCGCATCATGTAGCGACTGGTCTGCAGGACCGCAGGCGCATCATGTAGGGACTGGTGTGCAGGACCGCAGGCACATCATGTAGCGACTGGTGTGCAGGACCGCAGGCACATCATGTAGCGACTGGTGTGCAGGACCGCAGGCGCATCATGTAGGGACTGGTGTGCAGGACCGCAGGCGCATCATGTAGCGACTGGTGTGCAGGACCGCAGGCGCATCATGTAGGGACTGGTGTGCAGGACCGCAGGCGCATCATGTAGCGACTGGTGTGCAGGACCGCAGGCGCAACATGTAGCGACTGGTGTGCAGGACCGCAGGCGCATCATGTAGGGACTGGTGTGCAGGACCGCAGGCGCATCATGTAGCGACTGGTGTGCAGGACCGCGGGCGCATCATGTAGCGACTGGTGTGCAGGACCGCGGGCGCATCATGTAGGGACTGGTGTGCAGGACCGCAGGCACATCATGTAGCGACTGGTGTGCAGGACCGCAGGCACATCATGTAGTGACTGGTGTGCAGGGGCATCATGTAGCGACTGGTGTGCAGGGGCATCATGTAGTGACTGGTGTGCAGGACCGCAGGCGCATCATGTAGGGACTGGTGTGCAGGACCGCAGGCGCATCATGTAGGGACTGGTGTGCAGGACCGCAGGCGCATCATGTAGCGACTGGTGTGCAGGACCGCGGGCGCATCATGTAGCGACTGGTGTGCAGGACCGCAGGCGCATCATGTAGGGACTGGTGTGCAGGACCGCAGGCGCATCATGTAGCGACTGGTGTGCAGGACCGCAGGCGCATCATGTAGCGACTGGTGTGCAGGACCGCAGGCACATCATGTAGCGACTGGTGTGCAGGACCGCAGGCACATCATGTAGCGACTGGTGTGCAGGACCGCAGGCACATCATGTAGTGACTGGTGTGCAGGGGCATCATGTAGCGACTGGTGTGCAGGGGCATCATGTAGTGACTGGTGTGCAGGACCGCAGGCGCATCATGTAGGGACTGGTGTGCAGGACCGCAGGCGCATCATGTAGCGACTGGTGTGCAGGACCGCGGGCGCATCATGTAGGGACTGGTGTGCAGGACCGCAGGCGCATCATGTAGCGACTGGTGTGCAGGACCGCAGGCGCATCATGTAGCGACTGGTGTGCAGGACCGCAGGCGCATCATGTAGCGACTGGTGTGCAGGACCGCAGGCGCATCATGTAGGGACTGGTGTGCAGGACCGCAGGCGCATCATGTAGCGACTGGTGTGCAGGACCGCAGGCGCATCATGTAGCGACTGGTGTGCAGGACCGCGGGCGCATCATGTAGCGACTGGTGTGCAGGACCGCAGGCGCATCATGTAGGGACTGGTGTGCAGGACCGCGGGCGCATCATGTAGCGACTGGTGTGCAGGGGCATCATGTAGTGACTGGTGTGCAGGGGCATCATGTAGTGACTGGTGTGCAGGGGCATCATGTAGCGACTGGTGTGCAGGACCGCAGGCGCATCATGTAGCGACTGGTGTGCAGGACCGCAGGCGCATCATGTAGTGACTGGTGTGCAGGGGCATCATGTAGGGACTGGTGTGCAGGACCGCAGGCGCATCATGTAGGGACTGGTGTGCAGGACCGCGGGCGCATCATGTAGGGACTGGTGTGCAGGACCGCGGGCGCATCATGTAGCGACTGGTGTGCAGGACCGCGGGCGCATCATGTAGGGACTGGTGTGCAGGACCGCAGGCGCATCATGTAGGGACTGGTGTGCAGGGGCATCATGTAGTGACTGGTGTGCAGGGGCATCATGTAGTGACTGGTGTGCAGGGGCATCATGTAGCGACTGGTGTGCAGGACCGCGGGCGCATCATGTAGGGACTGGTGTGCAGGACCGCAGGCGCATCATGTAGGGACTGGTGTGCAGGACCGCAGGCGCATCATGTAGCGACTGGTGTGCAGGACCGCAGGCGCATCATGTAGCGACTGGTGTGCAGGACCGCAGGCGCATCATGTAGCGACTGGTGTGCAGGACCGCAGGCGCATCATGTAGGGACTGGTGTGCAGGACCGCAGGCGCATCATGTAGCGACTGGTGTGCAGGACCGCGGGCGCATCATGTAGGGACTGGTGTGCAGGACCGCAGGCGCATCATGTAGCGACTGGTGTGCAGGACCGCAGGCGCATCATGTAGGGACTGGTGTGCAGGACCGCGGGCGCATCATGTAGGGACTGGTGTGCAGGACCGCGGGCGCATCATGTAGCGACTGGTGTGCAGGACCGCGGGCGCATCATGTAGGGACTGGTGTGCAGGACCGCAGGCGCATCATGTAGGGACTGGTGTGCAGGACCGCAGGCGCATCATGTAGCGACTGGTGTGCAGGACCGCAGGCGCATCATGTAGGGACTGGTGTGCAGGACCGCAGGCGCATCATGTAGCGACTGGTGTGCAGGACCGCGGGCGCATCATGTAGGGACTGGTGTGCAGGACCGCAGGCGCATCATGTAGGGACTGGTGTGCAGGACCGCAGGCGCATCATGTAGCGACTAGTGTGCAGGACCGCAGGCGCATCATGTAGGGACTGGTGTGCAGGACCGCAGGCGCAGCATGTAGCGACTGGTGTGCAGGACCGCGGGCGCATCATGTAGCGACTGGTGTGCAGGACCGCAGGCGCATCATGTAGGGACTGGTGTGCAGGACCGCAGGCGCATCATGTAGCGACTGGTGTGCAGGACCGCAGGCGCATCATGTAGCGACTGGTGTGCAGGACCGCAGGCGCATCATGTAGGGACTGGTGTGCAGGACCGCAGGCGCATCATGTAGCGACTGGTGTGCAGGACCGCAGGCGCATCATGTAGCGACTGGTGTGCAGGACCGCAGGCGCATCATGTAGGGACTGGTGTGCAGGACCGCAGGCGCATCATGTAGCGACTGGTGTGCAGGACCGCAGGCGCATCATGTAGGGACTGGTGTGCAGGACCGCAGGCGCATCATGTAGGGACTGGTGTGCAGGACCGCAGGCACATCATGTAGCGACTGGTGTGCAGGACCGCAGGCGCATCATGTAGGGACTGGTGTGCAGGACCGCAGGCGCATCATGTAGCGACTGGTGTGCAGGACCGCAGGCGCATCATGTAGGGACTGGTGTGCAGGACCGCAGGCGCATCATGTAGGGACTGGTGTGCAGGACCGCAGGCGCAACATGTAGCGACTGGTGTGCAGGACCGCAGGCGCATCATGTAGGGACTGGTGTGCAGGACCGCAGGCGCATCATGTAGCGACTGGTGTGCAGGACCGCAGGCGCATCATGTAGGGACTGGTGTGCAGGACCGCAGGCGCAGCATGTAGCAACTGGTGTGCAGGACTGCGGGCGCATCATGTAGCGACTGGTGTGCAGGACCGCAGGCGCATCATGTAGGGACTGGTGTGCAGGACCGCAGGCGCATCATGTAGCGACTGGTGTGCAGGACCGCAGGCGCATCATGTAGCGACTGGTGTGCAGGACCGCAGGCGCATCATGTAGCGACTGGTGTGCAGGACCGCAGGCGCATCATGTAGGGACTGGTGTGCAGGACCGCAGGCGCATCATGTAGCGACTGGTGTGCAGGACCGCAGGCGCATCATGTAGCGACTGGTGTGCAGGACCGCAGGCGCATCATGTAGGGACTGGTGTGCAGGACCGCAGGCGCATCATGTAGCGACTGGTGTGCAGGACCGCAGGCGCATCATGTAGGGACTGGTGTGCAGGACCGCAGGCGCATCATGTAGGGACTGGTGTGCAGGACCGCAGGCACATCATGTAGCGACTGGTGTGCAGGACCGCAGGCGCATCATGTAGGGACTGGTGTGCAGGACCGCAGGCGCATCATGTAGCGACTGGTGTGCAGGACCGCAGGCGCATCATGTAGGGACTGGTGTGCAGGACCGCAGGCGCATAATGTAGGGACTGGTGTGCAGGACCGCAGGCGCAACATGTAGCGACTGGTGTGCAGGACCGCAGGCGCATCATGTAGGGACTGGTGTGCAGGACCGCAGGCGCATCATGTAGCGACTGGTGTGCAGGACCGCAGGCGCATCATGTAGGGACTGGTGTGCAGGACCGCGGGCGCATCATGTAGGGACTGGTGTGCAGGACCGCAGGCACATCATGTAGTGACTGGTGTGCAGGGGCATCATGTAGCGACTGGTGTGCAGGGGCATCATGTAGTGACTGGTGTGCAGGACCGCAGGCGCATCATGTAGGGACTGGTGTGCAGGACCGCAGGCGCATCATGTAGCGACTGGTGTGCAGGACCGCGGGCGCATCATGTAGCGACTGGTGTGCAGGACCGCAGGCGCATCATGTAGGGACTGGTGTGCAGGACCGCAGGCGCATCATGTAGCGACTGGTGTGCAGGACCGCAGGCGCATCATGTAGGGACTGGTGTGCAGGACCGCAGGCGCATCATGTAGGGACTGGTGTGCAGGACCGCAGGCGCATCATGTAGCGACTGGTGTGCAGGACCGCAGGCGCATCATGTAGCGACTGGTGTGCAGGACCGCAGGCACATCATGTAGCGACTGGTGTGCAGGACCGCAGGCACATCATGTAGTGACTGGTGTGCAGGGGCATCATGTAGCGACTGGTGTGCAGGGGCATCATGTAGTGACTGGTGTGCAGGACCGCAGGCGCATCATGTAGGGACTGGTGTGCAGGACCGCAGGCGCATCATGTAGCGACTGGTGTGCAGGACCGCGGGCGCATCATGTAGGGACTGGTGTGCAGGACCGCAGGCGCATCATGTAGGGACTGGTGTGCAGGACCGCAGGCACATCATGTAGGGACTGGTGTGCAGGACCGCAGGCGCATCATGTAGGGACTGGTGTGCAGGACCGCAGGCGCATCATGTAGCGACTGGTGTGCAGGACCGCAGGCGCATCATGTAGGGACTGGTGTGCAGGACCGCAGGCGCATCATGTAGGGACTGGTGTGCAGGACCGCAGGCGCAACATGTAGCGACTGGTGTGCAGGACCGCAGGCGCATCATGTAGGGACTGGTGTGCAGGACCGCAGGCGCATCATGTAGCGACTGGTGTGCAGGACCGCAGGCGCATCATGTAGGGACTGGTGTGCAGGACCGCAGGCGCATCATGTAGCGACTGGTGTGCAGGACCGCAGGCGCATCATGTAGGGACTGGTGTGCAGGACCGCAGGCGCATCATGTAGGGACTGGTGTGCAGGACCGCAGGCGCATCATGTAGCGACTGGTGTGCAGGACCGCAGGCGCATCATGTAGCGACTGGTGTGCAGGACCGCGGGCGCATCATGTAGCGACTGGTGTGCAGGACCGCAGGCGCATCATGTAGGGACTGGTGTGCAGGACCGCGGGCGCATCATGTAGCGACTGGTGTGCAGGGGCATCATGTAGTGACTGGTGTGCAGGGGCATCATGTAGTGACTGGTGTGCAGGGGCATCATGTAGCGACTGGTGTGCAGGACCGCAGGCGCATCATGTAGCGACTGGTGTGCAGGACCGCAGGCGCATCATGTAGTGACTGGTGTGCAGGGGCATCATGTAGGGACTGGTGTGCAGGGGCATCATGTAGTGACTGGTGTGCAGGGGCATCATGTAGCGACTGGTGTGCAGGACCGCGGGCGCATCATGTAGGGACTGGTGTGCAGGACCGCAGGCGCATCATGTAGGGACTGGTGTGCAGGACCGCAGGCGCATCATGTAGCGACTGGTGTGCAGGACCGCAGGCGCATCATGTAGCGACTGGTGTGCAGGACCGCAGGCGCATCATGTAGGGACTGGTGTGCAGGACCGCAGGCGCATCATGTAGCGACTGGTGTGCAGGACCGCGGGCGCATCATGTAGGGACTGGTGTGCAGGACCGCAGGGGCATCATGTAGCGACTGGTGTGCAGGACCGCAGGCGCATCATGTAGGGACTGGTGTGCAGGACCGCAGGCGCATCATGTAGGGACTGGTGTGCAGGACCGCAGGCGCATCATGTAGCGACTGGTGTGCAGGACCGCAGGCGCATCATGTAGGGACTGGTGTGCAGGACCGCAGGCGCATCATGTAGCGACTGGTGTGCAGGACCGCGGGCGCATCATGTAGGGACTGGTGTGCAGGACCGCAGGCGCATCATGTAGGGACTGGTGTGCAGGACCGCAGGCGCATCATGTAGCGACTGGTGTGCAGGACCGCAGGCGCATCATGTAGGGACTGGTGTGCAGGACCGCAGGCGCAGCATGTAGGGACTGGTGTGCAGGACCGCGGGCGCATCATGTAGCGACTGGTGTGCAGGACCGCAGGCGCATCATGTAGGGACTGGTGTGCAGGACCGCAGGCGCATCATGTAGCGACTGGTGTGCAGGACCGCAGGCGCATCATGTAGCGACTGGTGTGCAGGACCGCAGGCGCATCATGTAGGGACTGGTGTGCAGGACCGCAGGCGCATCATGTAGCGACTGGTGTGCAGGACCGCAGGCGTATCATGTAGGGACTGGTGTGCAGGACCGCAGGCGCATCATGTAGCGACTGGTGTGCAGGACCGCAGGCACATCATGTAGCGACTGGTGTGCAGGACCGCAGGCGCATCATGTAGGGACTGGTGTGCAGGACCGCAGGCGCATCATGTAGCGACTGGTGTGCAGGACCGCAGGCGCATCATGTAGGGACTGGTGTGCAGGACCGCAGGCGCATCATGTAGGGACTGGTGTGCAGGACCGCAGGCGCAACATGTAGCGACTGGTGTGCAGGACCGCAGGCGCATCATGTAGGGACTGGTGTGCAGGACCGCAGGCGCATCATGTAGCGACTGGTGTGCAGGACCGCAGGCGCATCATGTAGGGACTGGTGTGCAGGACCGCGGGCGCATCATGTAGGGACTGGTGTGCAGGACCGCAGGCACATCATGTAGCGACTGGTGTGCAGGACCGCAGGCACATCATGTAGTGACTGGTGTGCAGGGGCATCATGTAGCGACTGGTGTGCAGGGGCATCATGTAGTGACTGGTGTGCAGGACCGCAGGCGCATCATGTAGGGACTGGTGTGCAGGACCGCAGGCGCATCATGTAGCGACTGGTGTGCAGGACCGCAGGCGCATCATGTAGCGACTGGTGTGCAGGACCGCAGGCGCATCATGTAGGGACTGGTGTGCAGGACCGCAGGCGCATCATGTAGCGACTGGTGTGCAGGACCGCAGGCGCATCATGTAGCGACTGGTGTGCAGGACCGCAGGCACATCATGTAGGGACTGGTGTGCAGGACCGCAGGCGCATCATGTAGGGACTGGTGTGCAGGACCGCAGGCGCATCATGTAGCGACTGGTGTGCAGGACCGCAGGCGCATCATGTAGCGACTGGTGTGCAGGACCGCGGGCGCATCATGTAGCGACTGGTGTGCAGGACCGCAGGCGCATCATGTAGGGACTGGTGTGCAGGACCGCGGGCGCATCATGTAGCGACTGGTGTGCAGGACCGCAGGCGCATCATGTAGGGACTGGTGTGCAGGACCGCAGGCGCATCATGTAGCGACTGGTGTGCAGGACCGCAGGCGCATCATGTAGCGACTGGTGTGCAGGACCGCAGGCGCATCATGTAGCGACTGGTGTGCAGGACCGCAGGCGCATCATGTAGGGACTGGTGTGCAGGACCGCGGGCGCATCATGTAGCGACTGGTGTGCAGGACCGCGGGCGCATCATGTAGGGACTGGTGTGCAGGACCGCAGGCGCATCATGTAGGGACTGGTGTGCAGGACCGCAGGCGCATCATGTAGCGACTGGTGTGCAGGACCGCAGGCGCATCATGTAGGGACTGGTGTGCAGGACCGCAGGCGCATCATGTAGCGACTGGTGTGCAGGACCGCGGGCGCATCATGTAGGGACTGGTGTGCAGGGGCATCATGTAGCGACTGGTGTGCAGGCGCATCATGTAGGGACTGGTGTGCAGGGGCATCATGTAGGGACTGGTGTGCAGGGGCATCATGTAGGGACTGGTGTGCAGGGGCATCATGTAGGGACTGGTGTGCAGGGGCATCATGTAGGGACTGGTGTGCAGGGGCATCATGTAGGGACTGGTGTGCAGGGGCATCATGTAGCGACTGGTGTGCAGGGGCATCATGTAGGGACTGGTGTGCAGGGGCATCATGTAGGGACTGGTGTGCAGGCGCATCATGTAGCGACTGGTGTGCAGGACCGCAGGCGCATCATGTAGGGACTGGTGTGCAGGACCGCAGGCGCATCATGTAGCGACTGGTGTGCAGGACCGCGGGCGCATCATGTAGGGACTGGTGTGCAGGGGCATCATGTAGCGACTGGTGTGCAGGCGCATCATGTAGGGACTGGTGTGCAGGGGCATCATGTAGGGACTGGTGTGCAGGGGCATCATGTAGGGACTGGTGTGCAGGGGCATCATGTAGGGACTGGTGTGCAGGGGCATCATGTAGCGACTGGTGTGCAGGGGCATCATGTAGGGACTGGTGTGCAGGGGCATCATGTAGGGACTGGTGTGCAGGGGCATCATGTAGGGACTGGTGTGCAGGGGCATCATGTAGCGACTGGTGTGCAGGGGCATCATGTAGGGACTGGTGTGCAGGGGCATCATGTAGGGACTGGTGTGCAGGGGCATCATGTAGCGACTGGTGTGCAGGGGCATCATGTAGGGACTGGTGTGCAGGGGCATCATGTAGGGACTGGTGTGCAGGGGCATCATGTAGCGACTGGTGTGCAGGGGCATCATGTAGGGACTGGTGTGCAGGGGCATCATGTAGCGACTGGTGTGCACGGGCTGTCAGGCCAGCACGGAACACTGACAGCCGGGGCGGCGGGGCAGCACGGAACAACGCAGACAAGCACGGCGGCACGAGCTTCCGCTCACCAAAGCTCCTGACCACGCCTCGTGCAGAACACTTTGCAATACGCAGGCGCGAGCACGCAGGGTCCGTGGCGGGGACGCACATTGGAAAGCATTGACAGCTAGTTTGCACAATGGCGGGAACTTTTGAGAAATTCCTGAGCCCCGGGAAGGGTAATGGCCTGCGGGCCGCCAGACACATCGCCGTGGGAGAATTGGTGACGTGCGCAGAGCCCTTCGTGTACACCACCTGCAGGAGAAGCTTCCGAGGAGATCCCGTGTGCGACCACTGTCTGCGCAGGTACTGTACTGGTCTTATGTATAGCTACTAGCAGGCAGCCAATGAGAGCCCGGGGGCGGGGCCTCTGTCCTTCCTGACTCCGCCTGTCATTAGCTTGTGATGCTCCGTATGTTCAGTGTCACAGACGCAGCTTACAAGGAAATCAAATAAGGACTGTGGATGGGATAATAATGTGCGCATGGAGGAGACCAGCGCTCACACTATAAGCACATGTATGGTTTCCTGCGCATAATGACCATTCTTCTGCCACCAGAAATATTTTCCCTTCATCTTCTAAATATTGGCTATTGACAAGTGGTAATAATAAACAGTATCCCCTGATAGGCCGGAGATCCACTTGTGCATGGCTCGTGCGAGTCTCGCAGCGGTATCACCCGGCACGGCACGCAGTCTCCTTCCGAGAGCGGGTCAGGTCCATGTATTTCCATGTAGCTGAGGTGCTCGTGTGCGGAGAGCGCCAGGCCGTGTCGGGTGATACCGCTGCGAGACTCGCGTGAGGCATACAAAGGGCTCTTCTCCACTTGCGTTTACAAATTCACAGCGACACTCGGCTACAAATGTGAGTGGAGTGTCCTGTGTATGTCCTGCGTGTGGTCTGTGTACAGTGTGTGTTTTTTTCCTCACATAGCATCCGTATGACATGCGAGCGTCATGCGGGTGCTATGTGAGTGTTTATGCATACCGCGTCAGACGGTCTACGGGAGGAATCTCCAGTAATACCAGTCCTGGCTGCGGTTACCTGCACTGAACCCCGGATCTGTCACCTGAGCTCCAGAGATCACCCCGGCCTGTCTGCAGCTGTGCTGACCTGAACAGCAATCGCCGGGGAATCCATCACTCGCCGCTCGCTGTTCAGGCTTTACTCTGGAGCTCAGGGGACAGCTCCGGGGTTCAGTGCATGTAACCGCGGCCAGGCCTGGTATTACTGGAGATTCCTCCGGTACCAGTGTGACGCGGTATGCAAGTGTCAGGATCCGTGTGACATGCGCATGCCACCCGGATTCTGACTTTTTTCTCGCTCCCATAGGATTGCATGGGGGTGCGAGAGCTGAGACTCGGTGAAATCGCAGCATGCTCACCGAGAGCACGAGACGTGCTGTAAAACATTTAGGGCTGCTTCTCACTTGCGAGTTTCTCGCAGTAGAGCAATGTGAGAAAAACTTGCATTGGAATCGGACACATGTTAGTGAATGATTCAGCTCTCATCTGCGATTTTTTTCTCAGTCCAAATCGGACTGAGAAAAAAATCGCAGCATGCTGCTTTTTTGGGTGGAAACACATCTATGCGAGTAAAATCGGTCCGACTGGGGTGAAAAATACTCAGCTGATTTTAGTTCACGTTAGGTGCGAGTGCAACGCAAGTGTGATGCGTTTTGCTCGCGCGTGTGTCGCGTTTGCGATGCTAGTTTCATGCAACATCTTAATTATATAAAAGCTAATACACATGTGTCATTTAATTAACCTATGGGAATGTGCTGTCACATTCATCTGTTGAATATTTAATGAGCGAAGTTACTGCCACACTTGCAAATGTGAACGCTGGTGCGCGTGTGTGATCCTACTTTTAATCCCCTTCCATAGGGAATCATTGGGACAAATGGTGCGAGAAACTCGCAAAAAAGCAGCATGCTGCGATTTTTTTCTCAGTCCGATTTGGACTGAGAAAAAAATCGCAGATGAGAGCTGAATCATTCACTAACATGTGTCCGATTACAATGCGAGTTTTTCTCGCATTGCTCTACTGCGAGAAACTCGCAAGTGAGAAGCAGCCCTTTGCGAGTTTCATTATTTTCCAGACTCTGAAAACTGTAGATTCACATTGAAGGCATCAAAACTATGAATTAATACATGTGGAATGAAATACTTAACAAAAAGGTGTGATACAACTGAAAATATGTCTTATATTCTAGGTTCTTCAAAGTAGCCACCTTTTGCTTTGATTACTGCTGTGCACACTCTTGGCATTCTCTTGATGAGCTTCAAGAGGGAGTCACCAGAAATGGTCTTCCAACAGTCTTGAAGGAGTTCCCAGAGATGCTTAGCACTTGTTGGCCCTTTTGCCTTCACTCTGTGGTCCAGCTCACCCCTAACCATCTCGATTGGGTTCAGGTCTGGTGACTGTGGAGGCCAGGTCATCTGGCGTAGCACCCCATCACTCTCTTTCTTAGTCAAATAGCCCTTACACAGCCTGGAGGTGTGTTTGGGGTCATTGTCCTGTTGAAAAATAAATGATGGTCCAACTAAACGCAAACTGGATGGAATAGCATGCCACTGCAAGATGGTAGCCCTGCTGTTTCCGTATGCCTTCAGTTTCAAATAAATCCCCAACAGTGTTACCAGCAAAGCACCCCCCAAACCATCATACCTCCTCCTCCATGCTTCACGGAGGGAACCAGCCATGTAGAGTTCATCCGTTTACCTTTTCTGCGTCGCACAAAGACATGGTGGTTGGATCCAAAGATCACAAAATTGGACTCATCAGACCAAAGCACAGATTTCCACTGGTCTAATGTCCATTCCTTGTGTTCTTTAGCCCAAACAAGTCTCGTCTGCTTGTTTCCTGTCCTTAGCAGTGGTTCCCTAGCAGCTATTTTACCATGAAGGCCTGCTGCACAATGTCTCTGAGATGTGTCTGCTGCTAGAACTCTGTGTGGCATTGACCTGGTCTCTAATCTGAGCTGCTGTTAACCTGCGATTTCTGAGGCTGGTGACTCGGATATACTTATCCTCTGGAGGTGACTCTTGGTCTTCCTTTCCTGGGGCGGTCCTCATGTGAGCCAGTTTCTTTGTAGCGTTTGATGGTTTTTGCCACTGCACTTGGGGACACTTTCAAAGTTTTCCCAATTTTTCGGACTGAATGACCTTCATTTCTTAAAGTAATGATGACCACTCGTTTTTCTTTACTTAGCTGCTTTTTTCTTGCCATAATACAAATTCTAACAGTCTATTCAGTAGGACTATCAGCTGTGTATCCACCAAACGTCTGCACAACACAACTGATGGTCCCAACCCCATTTATAAGGCAGGAAATCCCACTTATTAAACTTGACCGGGCAAACCTGTGAAGTGAAAACCATTTCCAGTGACTACCTCTTGAAGCTCATTAAAGGGACTGTATCGTGTTTTTTTATTTTTGTATTAAAAATAGTGATTCTGAAATCAAGTATTTTTAATACAAAATGAAAATCGTAGCTTATTTACTTTTTCTGTTATTCTAATTTTACTGTATGCACTGGGGGCCATGTTGAATTTGCTGTGTGTGTAACAACAGTTACACACTCCTTTATGGCAGCCCCTGTGCATAGAGAATAGTGGTCGCTATCCGACGCTATGTGTAATGTTACAGTGGGCGTATGCTGTGACCTGGACGCGCCCCCTGGGCTGTCCAGATCACAGCAGACAGTGGAAAGCAAGCGCCATTTGTGTGGAGATTCAAGCCATGCTTTTTTCTTCACTTTACACCTGTCAACCGCCGGGATGTGAGTCCTGGCCGCCTCCCCTCCCCCCGTTACCGAGGACACCCCCTCCCTTCCTCCCTCTGTTCTCACCAGCCCCCGCCCCCTGCCGTTACCGTCTGTAATGAAAGTCCCTCCCTCCACTGTCCCCAGCCCCGTTCTAGCTGTCGCCAGTGTGTGTGTGTCCTCCCTCTGCTCTCACCAGCCCCCTGCCGTTACCATCTGTAATGAAAGCCCCTCCCTCCGCTATCCCCGTCCACGTTCGTGTGTGTGTGTGTGTTTTACAGTGCCAACTACAGAGCCACCATACAGAGCCACCGTACAGTGCCAACTACTGAGCCACCATACAGAGCCAACTACAGAGCCACCGTACAGTGCCAACTACTGAGCCACCGTACAGTGCTAACTACTGAGCCACCATACAGAGCCACCATACAGAGCCACCATACAGTACCAACTACTGAGCCACCATACAGTGCCACCATACAGTGCCAACTACTGAGCCACCATACAGTGCCAACTACAGAGCCACCGTACAGTGCTAACTACTGAGCCACCATACAGAGCCAACTAGTGAGCCACTGTACAGTGCCAACTACTGAGCCACCATACAGTGCCACCATACAGTGCCAACTACTGAGCCACCATACAGTGCCAACTACAGAGCCACCGTACAGTGCTAACTACTGAGCCACCATACAGAGCCACCATTCAGTGCCAACTACTGAGCCACCATACAGAGCCACCATACAGAGCCACCATACAGTGCCAACTACTGAGCCACCATACAGTGCCAACTACTGAGCCACCATACAGAGCCACCATACAGTGCTAACTACTGAGCCACCATACAAAGCCACAATACAGAGCCAACTACTGAGCCACCGTACAGTGCTAACTACTGAGCCACCATACAGTGCCAACTACTGAGCCACCGTACAGTGCCAACTACTGAGCCACCATACAGAGCCACCATACAGTGCCAACTACTGAGCCACCTACAGTGCTAACTACTGAGCCACCATACAGAGCCAACTACTGAGCCACCATACAGAGCCAACTACTGAGCCACCGTACAGTGCCAACTACTGAGCCACCATACAGTGCCAACTACTGAGCCACCGTACAGTGCCAACTACTGAGCCACCATACAGTGCCAACTACAGAGCCACTGTACAGTGCTAACTACTGAGCCACCATACAGAGCCACCATTCAGTGCCAACTACTGAGCCACCATACAGAGCCACCATACAGAGCCACCATACAGTGCCAACTACTGAGCCACCATACAGTGCCAACTACTGAGCCACCATACAGAGCCACCATACAGTGCTAACTACTGAGCCACCATACAGAGCCACAATACAGAGCCAACTACTGAGCCACCGTACAGTGCTAACTACTGAACCACCATACAGTGCCAACTACTGAGCCACCGTACAGTGCCAACTACTGAGCCACCATACAGAGCCACCATACAGTGCCAACTACTGAGCCACCTACAGTGCTAACTACTGAGCCACCATACAGAGCCACCATACAGAGCCACCATACAGTGCCAACTACTGAGCCACCATACAGTGCCATACAACGTATACTGTATGTGTAACAGTCAGTGTATATATGTGGGTGCGATGACCGCAGGCTGTATATATATGTGTAACAGTCACTGTATATATGTGTAAGGCTCTGTGCGCACTTGCCGGTTTTTGCCGCGTATTTGCTGCATGTTTTGCTGCAGAAAACGTTCATAACATCTCTGCAGTGATTCACCAGCAAAACCTATGGGAAAAAAAATGCTGTGCGCACTATGCGGATTTTGACAGCTGCAGAACTACAAGGCTCAGCATGCTTCATCCAATAGTGTATGCAGTAGAGCAGACAGCAGCTGCATAACTACAAGGCTCAGCATCCTCCATCCAGGACTGTATGCAGGAGTTTTTTGCCCCCCAAAAAAATGACATGGGCTTCGCCATATTTTTGTATGCTAGCCAGGTACAGCAGGCAGGTACAGGCTGCCCTCAACCCCCAGCTGCCAATTTGTACCCGGTTGTGAACCAAAAATATAGCGAAGCCCTTTTTTTTTAATTATTTCATGACTTTCATGAAATAAAATAAAAAAAAGACGTGGGCTTCGCCCAATTTTTGAGTCCAGCCAGGTACAACTAGTCAGCTGGTGATTGGAATATGCAGTGCAGAGTGCCCAAGCTTTCTGGGCACCCCCACTACATATTGCAGTCCGCAGCCACCCCAGAAAATGGCGCTTTCATAGAAGCGCCATCTTCTGGCGCTGTATCCAACTCTTCCAACAGCCATGGTGACGGGTGGCTTGCTGGGTAATAATGGGGTTAGGGCTAGCTTTATATTATCAGCTGGCCCTAAGCCCGAAATTCATGGCGTCACGCCAATATTAGACATGGCCACCATGAATTTCTAGTAAAGATAAAATAAAAAAAACACAACACAGAAAAATATTTTTATTAGAAATAAAACACAACACAATTAGTCACTCCATCTTTATTGAAATAAAGAACCCCCCTCCGCAGTAATCCTGGGTCAAGGGTCCTGCGCCGTCCAATCCAGATCCAATATTATCTGATCGGTTTGCTGGAAGGCAAAGCGATTAGATGATGTGTCAGGTTCAATGGCCTGAATCACATGACACAGCAGCTGATTGTATAAAAGCTGTTTATACAATCAGCTGATGCATCAGTGAAAAGAAAACAAAAAACAAAACTCTACACACTTACGTGCTGGCTCCTGTCCGATCGCTGCAGGAGCTGCCGGTGATCAGCTGATAAATAGGAATAATGTTTGGAACACCATTCTAAGTCCGAACTGGGTGCAAAAACCTAAAAAAACATCACTATGGGGAGATAAGGTATGCACACCAGTGACTATGTAAGGGGAATACATGAAATAGCAGAAACTGCTGTGTGAATACTGACTTGAAAAATCCAATAGCTATATGTAAGAGTGAAAATGTGAAAAATGGAATCTGCATTACTGCCATGAACATGTGAATCAAGAGAAATTTAGCTACTGAATTGATCAATGCAATAGAGCCCCAACACTGCTATTTCATGTAACAACAACATGATTCACTAACAACGTGACCCCGACGATAAAACAATAACGATATCGTTGCGTGTAAAGCCCCCTTTACTCTATGTGTCACGCTATCTGACTGCTGACTTCTGAATTCTCACAGTGTGCACACTGCATGCTGTCAGGCTTATCTAGTGCCGGCGGTGAGAGTGGGAGATTACGAAGCTGCAAGTATGCGATTTACATAGATGTGGTCACGTGCTGAACAGACATGCATGACCTGGCTCAATGAAAATTAATTGACTGAGGCCGGACACATCAAAACAGAAATGTGGCCAGAAGTATATGTCACGGGGAAGTCGCTGCCCGTGGCGCACAATATCATTAGTCCCCGTCACACATACTTACCTTCCCTGCGACGTCGCTGTGGTCAGTGAACCGCCTCCTTTCTAAGGGGGCGGTTCGTGCGGCGTCACAGCGACGTCACACGGCAGGCGGCCAATAGAAGCAGAGGGGCAGAGATGATCGAGCGGAACATCCCGCCCACCTTCTTCCTTCCCCATTGCCGGCGGCCGCAGGTAAGGTGATGTTCCTCGTTCCTGCGGTGTCACACATAGCGATGTGTGCTGCCGCAGGAACGACGAACAACCTGCGTCCTCCAACAGCAACGATAATTGGGAATAGAACGACGTGTTAACGATCAACGATAAGGTAAGTAATTTTGATCGATAACGGTTGTTCATGCATTTCACACGCAACGACATCGCTAACAAGGCCGGATGTGCGTCACGAATTCCGTTAGCGATGTCGTTACGTGTAAAGCGGCCTTAAAAGATACAAATTGTCCAGAGGGGCATTGCAGTTATAAGTCCCCTCACTGGCAGCCAGACTGGTTTGTCAGGTCTTCGCAAGGAGAATAGTCTTCCCCGTGGTCCACTCTTAAAGATGGGCATGCAGGAGGGATATGATACATCAAACTAAGTAAGAGATGCATTTAATGAATTAGGCACATTTTATTACATCTTATTAGTGGCATGTGCCTCCGTGCGCCTTGCCAGAAATGTTACTTCTGCCAGTAGTGTACGCTGCCACTTTTGCTGAATTGGTTGGGCTGGCATTTTCCTGGCCCTTCCAAGTTCAACCCCCCTTGGCAGAGCTGGCGAAAAGTGGCATGGAAACAGAAAATGTTGTAATATTTCATTGTTTTTATGCCTTCTGGCATAAACATTTTGATGAATCAGTCCCTTAATATCAGTTTGTCAGCCGCAGGTAGAGAAGCCAATGGCTATAGCTGTCCAAGTGGGAGTGTTATCTCAGCAATAACATATTTATAGGCATTTGAATGCAATAGCAAAGAGCGAGCTCATCCATGTACCCAGTGTGCTTATTATGCCAGAGTCTCCTATCTGTGTGTAGCAGTCCAAGTACAGGCCTTGATGTGTTGACTGGCCACGGGTCTCCTAACCCGATGTGCCTATGAAGCTGGTGAATTTGGGTCAGATAACCGGCATCCAGGCCATGAATACAGACCATAACACACAGATGTGTGATTAGTGCTTTACAATGTGATTGATTCTTTATTTCTGATACATGGATTATCCCGAGCCGCTTCCCAGGATCTCTATAGCATGTGGCACTTTAGGGTACTTTACACGGTGCGATATCGGTACCGAACTTACCCGCCCCCGTCGGTTGTGCGACACGGGCAAATCGCTGCCCGTGGCGCACAACATCGCTAACACCCATCACACGGACTTACCTTCCCTGCGACGTCGCTCTGGCCAGCAATCTGCCTCCTTTCTAAGGGAGCGGTTCGTGCAGTGTCACAGCGACGTCACATGGCAGCCGTCCAATAGCAGAGGAGGGGCGGAGATGAGCAGCCGGAACATGCTGCCCACCTCCTTCCTTCCTCATTGCCAGTGGATGCAGGTAAGGAGATGTTCGTCGTTCCTGCGGAGTCACACACAGCAATGTGTGCTGCCTTAGGAACGACAAACAACATCGTACCTGCAGCACTAACGATATTAAGGAAATGAGCGACGTGTCAACGAGCAACGATTTTTCACGTTTTTGCGCTCGTTGATCGTCGCCCCTTGGTGTCACACGCTGCGATGTCGCCAACGGTGCCGGATGTGCGTCACTAACGACGTGACCCCGACGATATATCGTTAGCGATGTCGCAGCGTGTAAAGCACCCTTTTCTTATTGGCTCTCTTGTCTCTTGAATATAACTTCTATATATTTCTTTAGTAATCATTGCTTTAATTTGCTGTACGTCCCACAGAGAAGTTTTATTCAAGGGACAAAAGAGTGCTGGATAGTATTGAAATAATCGTGCTTTATTACCAGTAGTTTTAACACTACCATTCCAGAAAATATTTTAACCTTATTTAAATGTAATACAAAGCAAACTCCACAAGGTGGCAGTATTACTTCATTACTGAATTAACAATGCTTTCATACTTTGTTTCTTGGGCTATGTTCCAATTATTAATATTTGTTGAGGTTTTGACGCTGCAGAATTCCTGTACCTTAGTTGACTTGCGTTTTTTTCATTCTGTTTTTCTGTGTGTTTTTGACTGCATTTTTTGTCTATTTGTTGTGTCATGCTTTAAATAAAGCTGCTTTATTTTTAAGACTTCCTGGTATTGACATTGTTAGGTTACGGATTACATGCGTTTTTTATTAGTTTCCGCACTAAAAACATTTGTGCTTTTTTTCATGTTTGGATTTTCCGTATCTAATGCAAGTCTATATATATATAGCATACAGAAAACTCAGAAGTCCCGCAGGAGAAATTTGACATGCTGCGGAATGTAAAAATGCACCTACGCAGTGTAAAAAAGAAGCAGCGTAGACGAGAGATTTCTATAAATCCCATCCACTGGAGCTGTAAAACGCTGCGTTTTTTACGCAGCATAAAAAATGCAATAGAACTCATCGTGGGCATGTATCATTACTAGAGATGAGCCACCCCCCTAGAGTTCGGTTCGGTTCGTCGAACGGTGCCCCATTCGACGAACCGTTTGACGAACCTCTCGAACCCCATTGAAAACAATGGGAGGCAATCACAAACACATAAAAACACATTATAAATGTACACATACAGTTAATAAACATTGCCATAACACTTACCTGTCCCCGCGATGTGTCCTGCACTCTGTCTCCCGCAGCTTTTCCATCGGATAATCGCTGCGTCCTCCCGGTAACCAGCAGTGATGACCAGACCTATCGTGACGTCAAAATAGCATGTGACCAGTCACGTGTCTATTATTTCATTGGCTACAGACTGGTCACATGGCTTTGACGTCATGCTAGGTCCTGTCATTGAATCTCTCCGGTACACGGTGCACGTTTGTGTATTGCCGCGTACCGGCGACATGCTTTGGCATACGGTCGACTCCCCGTTCTGCTTCCCCGTTCCGTTATTGACCGGCTGACACAGCTGGTCAATAACGGAGATCACCGTTGCCATAGCAACGCGCCTGTTAGCGGTGACGTCACCGCTAACAGTATGCAGTGGCACCGGGAATCACATGATCGGAGCACCGTTGCTATGGTAACCCGTCTTTCAGTGGTGACGTTACCGCTAACAGCCAGCAGTACTGATCACTCATGGAGTGAAAAGCCTGCACGGGGAACAGCAGCGTCTTTCTCCCATGCAGTGCTGCTGATGGAGCAGAGCTGCATGGGTTGAAGGAGAAAGAAGACAGAAGACCATGGATCATGGAGGGATAAGAGTGAGTAATAAACATGGAGTCACTAATGTGTCTGTGTATTTATTTCTATTAAAGTATTTTTTCTCTGTGTGGTGTCTTTTTTTTAACCCTTTATTGGAGATTCTTAATGGCTGGGTCAAACTTGCCTGCCATTAAGAATCTCTGATTTAACCCCTTAACGACCGCCGATACGCCTTTTAACGGCGACAAATTAGGGTACTTCTTCCGATCCGCCGCTTTTTAACGGCGGTCGGAAAAAAGGGTCTAGCGCCCCCCAGAGTCAGAAAATTTCCGGGGTCTCAGCTGCCGGGGGTAGCTGAGACCCTGGAGATCATGATTCTGGCCGGTTTTTCCGGTCCCCGCTCACCTGATGACCGGTATACACCGTATACCGATGATCAGGTTACAGTAAATGACCGCGTTGGTAAAAATCATTTATCTCCCATCTGGCATAAACAAACATGTCAGATGGGAGATAAATCTCATCCCCCGGTCCTCTCCGGTCCCCCGGTGTCGCTGGAGTGTCCCCCCACCCCCCCTTCCTCCCGAAAATCTAACATGGCGCTGCACATACCGGCGCGCACAGCAGCGCGCCGGCCGCATTTCCCCCTTTCCTATGGTTTCTGTCGCATGTGCTATGACACATACGACAGAAAGCTGCTCCCCAGGCCCTGCCAAGTCACCCCCTATCCCCACCCCGGTGTTCCCCGGTGTCCCCCGTACCTGTTAGCTCTGATCCCCCGCGGCCCCCTCCTCCGGCTCCTTCACAGTGCACGCCGGTCACACGTGCAGAGCGCGGCTGACAGCTTCCTGTGTCTGACTCAGACGCTGGCTGCTGCTGCTGCTTGCACAGAGTCTGTAGCTGTGACCCGGGGAGGGTGGGTGCAAATTCTTTGCACCCACTCTCCTCAAATGGATGGTCTGCACTCCTAGAAAATGGGGGATACGTTCCCTGAACGTGCCCCCCATATTCTAGAAGGGCCAGAATCGCCGCGGGACTTTCACAATGGATTACAGCAGGGACTTGATTTTTTTTTTTTTTCTTTTCAATAAATTGGCCAAAGAGGGAATGTTTTTGGGGAGTGTTTTTTCAAATATTTTTTTTTTTTGTTGTCAATTTTTTTTATTATTACTGTCAATTAGTTATGTCTGGTATCAAATAGACGCTGTGACATAACTAATTCCTGGGCTTGATGCTAGGTGACATTACACATCTGGTATCAACCCCATTTATTACCCCGTTAGCCACCGCACCAGGGCGCGGGATGAGTTGGGGCGAAGCGCCAGGATTGGCGCATCTGATGGATGCGCCACTTCTGGGGCGGCTGCGGCCTGCTATTTTTAGGCTGGGAAGAGTCCCACAACCATGGCTCTTCCCACCCTGAGAATACCAGACCCCAGTTGTCAGCTTCACCTTGACTGGTGATCTAATTTGGGGGGACCCCACGTCATTTATTTTAATTATTTTTTTTTCTTTTTGGGCTAAATACAAGGCTAGGCACCCTTTAGTGCCACATGAAAGGCACTAAAGGGCGCCAGCTTAGAATATGCAGGGGGGTGGGACGTTATATATGTTTGACATCTATCCATTCATCCATTGTAGCATTTTAGGCTATGTGCCCACAATCAGGGTTTGCAGCGTTTTGGGAGCAGAGTGTTTTCCCTGCGTCCATAACGCTGCGTTGTGCAGTAGAAGCACAGTGGAAGGATTTTTAGAAATCCCGTGCCCACTGTGCTTCTTTTCTCCGCAGCATAAACCGACCTGTGGCGCAGCTTCCCGAGCCTCAGCATGTCAATTTATGCTGCGGAGATGAGTGTGCTCTGCAGGTAGCATAGAACTAAAGTCCACAGCAGCCTGAACCCAAATCGTGGGCATGGGCAGCTGCGTTCTCCCGTGGACAACACTCACATCTCTGCAGGAAGGCTGACACTGTGTACTGGACGCCGTGTCGCTGGATCATGGCCACATAGCCTAAAAGTGAGAAATTTGTTGCTACAGCAACATTTTTGTGAAGTACCTGTGGATTCAAAATGCTTACTATACTCCTGAATAAAATCCTTGAGGGGTCTAGTTTCCAAAATGGAGTCACTTGTGGGGGGTTTCTAATGTATAGGTAACCAAGAGGCCCTGCTAATGTGACATGGTGCGCGCAATTTATTTCAACTTTTCCAAAATTCAAATGGTGCTCCTTCCATTCCAAGCCCTCCCATATATCCAAACAGAGGTTTTTGGCCACATGTGGGGTATCCCTGCGCTCACAAGAAATTGGATAACAACCTGTGGGGTCCACGTTTTGTTGTTGCCTCTTGAAAAAGTGAGAAATGTGATGCTAAAGAAACATTTTTGTGAAAAAAATGAAAATTTTCAATATGGCAACCTAAGCTTATCAAATTCTGTGAAGTATTCGTGGATTCAAAATGCTCAATATACACCTAGATAAAAGCCTTGAGGTTTCTTGATTCCAGAATGGGGTCACTTGTGGGGGGCCTCCACTGTTTAGGCACTTTAGGGGCTTTCCAAATGCGACATAGCGTCCACTAATTATTCCAGCCAAATGTTCAGTCAAATTGCACTCCTTCCCTTCCAAGACTTTGTGAAAAAAAAGCTACCTGGTTGAAGTAACAATTTTGTGGTAAAATTTTATTTTTTTATTTTCATGGCTCAACGTTATAAACTTCTGTGAAGCACCTGGGGGTTCAGGGTACTCACCAAACATCTAGATAAATTCCTTGAGAGGCCTAGTTTCCAATATGGGGTCACTTGTGGTGGTTTTTTGCTGTTTAGTGTTTACGTACCTTAGGGGTCCTCCAAATGCAACATGGTGCCCGCAATCTTTTTCAGCCAAATTTCCTTTCCAAAATTCAAATATTGCTCCTTTCGTTCCAAGCCCTCCCATTTGTCCAAACAAAGGTTTCAGACCACATGTGAGGTATCACCGCGCTCATAAAAAAGTGGGTAACAAACATTTGGGTCAAATTTTTGGAATTACCTCTTGAAAAAGTGAGAGAATTGATGCTAAAGCAACATTTTTGAATAAAAAATTACAATTTTCAATATGACAAAGTAACGTTATCAAAATCTGTGAAGTACCTGTGGGTCCAAAATGCTCAGTATACCCCTCGATAGAAGCCTTAAGGGGTCTAGTTTCCAAAATGGGGTCACTTGAGGGGGGTTCCTGCTGTTTAGGTACCTTAGGGGATCTGTAAAAGCAACATGGTGCCCGCAATCTGTTTCAGCCAACTTTGCTTTCCAAAATTCAAATATTGCTCCTTTCATTCCGAGCTCTCCCATTTACCCAAACAAAGGTTTCTGACCACATGTGGGGTATTGGCGCGCTCATAAGAAAGTGGGTAACAAAGTGTGAGGTCCAATTTTTGGTGTTACCTCTTGAAAAAGTAAGAAAATTAGTGCTAAAGTAACATTTTTAGGTAAAATGTTAATTTTTATTTTTTTTCATTCCACATTACTTTAGTTCCTGTGAAGCACCTGAAGGGTTAATAAACTTCTTGAATGTGGTTTTGAGTACCTTGAGGGGTGCAGGTTTTATAATGGTGTCACTTTTGGGTATTTTCTGTCACCCAGGCCTCTCAAAGTCACATCAAATGGGATGTGGTCCCTAAAAAAATGGTTTTGTAAATTTTGTTGAAAAAATGGGAAATTGCTGATGAACTTTGAACCATTCTAACTTCCTAACCCCAAAAAATTTTGTTTCAAAAATTGCGCTGATCTAAAGTAGACAAGTGGGAAATGTTATTTATTAACTATTTTGTGTGACATAACTCTCCGGTTTATGGGCATAAAAATTAAAAGTTTGAAACTTGCAAAATTTTTAATTTTTTTGTCAAATTTCAGATTTTTCACAAATAAAATAAAAAAATATCATCCTAAAGTTACCTCTAACATGAAGCCCAATATGTCACGAAAATCACCGGGATCCATTGAAGCGTTCCAGAGTTATAACCTTATAAAGTGACACTGGTCAAAATTGCAAAAAATGGCCTGGGCATTAAGTACAAAACTGGCTTCGTCCTTAAGGGGTTAATACTAGCTAGTAAAAACAAAGCTAGTATTAACTCATTATTACCCAGCGAGCCACCGGCATCAGGGCAGCTGGAAGAGTTGGATACAGTGCCAGAAGATGGCGCTTCTATGAGAGCTCCATTTTCTGGGGCGGCTGCGGATTGCAATTCGCAGGAGAGGGGCCCAGAAAGCTCGGGCTAACCTGTGCTGCGGATCCAATCCCCAGCTGCCTAGTTGTACCCGGCTGGACACAAAAATGGGGCGAAGCCCACGTCGTTTTTTTTTTTTTATTATTTCATGAAATTCATGAAATAATTAAAAAAAGGGCTTCCCTATATTTTTAGTTCCCTGACGGGTACAAATAGGTAGCTGGGGGTTGGGGGCAGCCCGTACCTGCCTGCTGTACCTGGCTAGTATACAAAAATATGGTGAAGCTCACGTCATTTTTCTAGTAGTTTTTTGGCAAAAAAAATAAAAAATGCTTCCCTGGATTTTCCATTGCCAGTGAAGGTAACACCAAGCAGTGGGGGTTGGCAGCCAGTAGCTGCTTGGATTACCCTTAGCTAGCAATACAAAAAATGCAGCGGGAGCCCATATGTATTTTTTTTAATTATTTATTTAAATAACTAAAAACAAAAAGGGTTTCCTGTGTTTTGATTGTTGGACATCACAGGGCTGTAAAAATAAATCTTTAAAAAAAATGACGTAGCGCTCTGCAGTATTTTTGATTCTCAGCGCAGATAAAGCAGACAGCTACGGGTTGCCACCCCAATCTGCCTGGCGTTACCTTGGCTGGCACTCAAAATACAGAGAAGCCCATTAATTTTTTTTATTTACAAAAATAGTTAAAAAAAAAATGACGTTGGGTCCCCCCATTTTTGATAGCCAGCTAGGGTAAAGCAGACAGCTGTAGCTTGAAAACCACAGCTGGCAGCTTTACCGTGGTTGGGGATGCAATGTGGAGGCCACCCCAGGCTCTTTTTTTATAATTATTTTATAAATATTAATAATTATAAAAAAAAAGTAGGGTCCCCCCAAATTGGATCACCAGCCAAGGTAAAGCGGACAGCTGTGGTCTGGTATTCTCAGGGTGGGAAGGTCCATAGTTATTGGCCCTTCACAGCCTAAAAATAGCAGGCCGCAGGCGCCCCAGAAGCGGCGCATCCACTAGATGCGCCAATCCTGGCGCTTCACCCCAGCTCATCCCTTGCCCTGGTGCGGTGGCAAACGGGGTAATAAATGGGGTTGATACTAGCTGTAAGGTCACCTGACATCAAGCCCAGCAGTTTGTGATGTCATGGCGTCTATCAAATACCCGACATCACAAACTGTCAGTACTAACAAAAAAAATAGACAAAAAAAATGTATTTGAAAAAACACTCCCCAAAACTTTCCCTCTTTCACCAATTTATTGTAAGGAAAAAAAATAAGGGGGTCCCACGATGACTCTGGACCATCTAGAATATGGGGGGACACGCTCAGTGAACGTATCCCCCATTTTCTAGGAGTGCAGACCCTCCATGTGAGGAGTGTGGGTGCAATGAATCTGCACCCACTCTCCCCAGGTCCACAGCAGCAGAGTCCATGTCGTAACTGTTTCTACCAAAGCTGCAAAGCCCTGCTCATCAGGTAAGGGCATGCCTAATCAGGAGAACTATTCTACATTTCCAAATATTGGTATTTGCTGATATTATTGCTATTCCACCTACTATATATTGGGGAAAGGATCTTGGAGATGGAATACCCCTTTAAGTCCAGTTATCCAGCTGAATGAATACTAAACAACAGAGCTCGCTATTTAGACATGTTTTCTTGTGGCGTATAACGGACTCTCATTTTTGGTAGTCGTTCAGCAGGGCAACTATAAAATCAAACACCTCCACTTGGAAATGTAGTATAGCTGTCCTGATTAACTATGTTCCTTACCTCATGAGCAGGTCATTGCAGTAGCTTACAGATGCATGGTTACCACCACTCACTGTGTCTGAACACAGGAAGCTGAGCTGACAGCCGCTCTGTGCATGCGGCAGCGTCTATTGTGAAGGAGGGGGCCGCGGGGGATCAACGCTGCACAAGTACCATGGGACACCGGGGAACACCGGTGGGGTTATAAGGGGTGACCTGGCAGGGCCTGGGGAGGAGTTTTCTGTGGCATGTGTCATGGCACATGCGACAGAAATCAGAGGAGTAGGGTAAATGCGGCCGGCGCGCTACTGTGCGCACGGCCATCTTGGATTTCCGGGAGGGGGTCGGGGGGGGGGGGGGCACTTTGGCGACATCGGGGGACTGGAGAGGACCAGGGAGGAGATTTATCTCCCATCTGACATGTTTGTTCATGCCAGATGGGAGATAAATAATTTTTTACCGGCGCTGTCATTTACTGTAACGTGATCATCGGTATACGGTGTATACCTGTGATCACGTGAGCGGGGACCGGAAAAACCAGCCTGAATCATGATCTCCAGGGTCTCAGCTACCCCTGAAACCCCGGAGATTTTCTGACGCTGGGGGGCGCTATTCACTTATTTCTGCCTGCTGTTTATAAACGGCAGATCAGAATAAGGCTACATTCACACGACCGATCCGTTTTTGCGGTCCGCAAAAAACGGTCCGTTTTTTCACGGATGCATTCATGTGGCTTCCGTTTCCGTTCCATATACGGTCCGTATGTCATCTGTTTGTCATCCGTTTGCCTTCCGTTTTTTTTGCGTACTGCAAAAAAAACTGAAGGAGGGAAAATACATAAATTTACCCAGGATCCATAGCTTCAACCTACATGAGGCGGTCACACGTTCACTCCAGTGCCATTTTCTACTGCTTTTCACAGTGTAGAGCGCTCTGGTGATTTTCCTGTGCTTGTACACTTCATATCAGTCTTTTTTGTCATTATAATGGCAGAAAGACACATCATGTCCCACTCTCCTGCATTTTGTAATTTTGCACCCTTTGGTGCCTTTCATGTGGCACTAAGGGGTGCTTAGCCTTGTATTTAGCCAAAAAAATAAATAAATTTTAAAAAAAAATGATGTAGGGTTTCCTTTATTTTTGATAGCCATCTAGGGTAAAGCAGACGGCTGCAGCCTGCAGACCACAGCTGGCAGCTTCAACTTGGCTGGTAATCCAAAACTGAGGGCACCCCACGCTGTTATTTTAAATTAAATAAATAATTTAAAAAAAAAAGAACACGTGGGGGTCCCCCTAAAATTGGATCACCAGCCAAGGTAAAGCGGACAGCTGGGGTCTGATATTCTCAGACTAGGGAGGTCCATGGTTATTGGACTCTCCCCAGCCTAAAAATAGCAGGCCGCAGCCGCCCCAGAAGTGGAGCATCCATTAGATGCGCCAATCCTGGTGCTTCACCCCAACTCATCCCGTGCCCTGGTGCGGTGGCAAACAGGGTAATATGTGGGGTTAATACCAGATGTGTAATGTCACCTGGCATCAAGCCCTGGGGTTCGTGAGGTCAGGCGTCTATCTGATACCCGACATCACCAACCCAGTCAGTAATAAAAAAAAAATAGACGACAAACACATTTTTATTTGAAAAAACACTCCCCAAAACATTCCATCTTTCACCAATTTATTAGAAAGAAAAACAAATCCAGGTCTGCTGTAATCCAAGGGGTTCCCATGATGATCCATACCATAGTCACTGTCCCAGTCAATGAAGAACAGAATGTTCCCCATTGGCTGGGAGAACAATGCAGTGACCTGAGCTAACAGCAATAGGTCAGCCCAGGCCACTGCAGGGCATGACAAGTGCTGCTGTCAGGAGCGAGGTACATTACCTGCGGTGACGATCTCCTGCACTGCTGATAGCAGAGCTGTCACTGACTTCAATGACCGCCGCCTTCACAGCCAAGGGCAGACCTGTGACAAGGCATGCCATAGTCTACCAGGTGCCTGGATTGGAGCCCAGTCACCTCTGGCTAGGAGGCAGGCGGTGGTGGCTGCCTGCAGGAGCTGGGATTACAGCCGGTGGAACCGTAGGGACCGGTGTCGGGGGTGGCCCACCGGTGCCAAACCGGGGAGCCGATTGGAAACCGGAGCACCCGGAGGGGTACTCAGACCCAGTACGAAGCCCAGAAACCACTAGGCTAAGTCGAATCAACTGATTGAGGACTGGACTTTAGGACCTTTCCCACAGAAGACCCGACTGAAGACAACAGCCCAACCATTAGAACCATTAGGGTAAAGCCACCGCCAAGGCATAGAGACCCAAGGGGCCAGCGTCTGCAGGCAAACAGGGCTCTCCCGACACACAGCAAGCCGGGGAGCGGACTGCCGTTGCTTAGGCATATGAGTCATAACATTCACATTAAAGAGGTGCAGGAGAAAGGGGGAAACCACCAACCTGTTAAGGGGAAGCTGCAGCCGGCTGCGGGCACCGTTCATCATCCCGTTTGTTTACCAGAGACTCCGAGGTGTTGTATCATAGTGAGTACACCAGTGCCTTCGGGCCGCGCACCGCGCCGCACCAGCACTCACCCATCCCCTCACCTCAGCACCTCCCTCGGGCCCCCGGGACCATTATTCCCCCTACCCACGGAGGGGGTCAACACCAAGCTGCGCAACACCGTCCCCGGGAGGCCTAGTCAACGGCAGCGGTGGTGTCCATCTATTCACCACAACCCGTGGGTGGCGTCATGAACCTAAATCCCCTACAAACCACCGCGGCCCCGGCCGTGGAACTCCCCACCAAAGTCCCTGCGTGTAGCGCCAACCCCACTTTCAGAGCAACGTGACCCCCCGGGTCCGTGGAAGAGCTCGAGCCACCCACCGTACGAGTATGGATCCTAGCCTAGCGGGGCCATGTGGCGCTGAGGACGTCAGTGCCGGGGACTGCATGGCTGGGGACAGGTGAGTGTGAGTGTGTGTGTGTGTGTACATGCCGAGTGCAGGAGGGGGCGGAGCCGAGCGGGGAAGTGTCGGCTCCCTGCACACGTAACCAGGGTAAATATTGGGTTACCAAGCAAAGCGCTTTGCTTGGATACCCGATATTTACATTGGTTACCAGCTTACCGCAGGCTGCCAGCGATGGCTCCCTGCACACTGTAGCTGTAAAAAGCCCTGCTTTTGGTGATCGAACCGTTCTCGAACGTAACTCGAACTGTCAAGCTTTTAGCAAAAAGCTCGAGTTCGAGTTCGATCTCGAGCACCCCCCAAAATCACTCGAACATGAAATTGGCGAACCTCCAATCGCTCATCTCTAATCATTACAGCAAGGTTGGTAACCAGGTCAGCCTTTTGCGACACAAATTGACACACATTTACAAATTGTTGAAAACCTTACATAATTGCCAAAACATATGTTTGCTTCATGCGTAATAATGATAGGTTATAGGAAAGGGATTGTTCTGTACCCTAGTACTAGTTTGGTGGCTTAAATTGCTTAGGATAGGATGAAGCACTCAAGCCTCTGTCACTCTGGCTTTATTCCCTGCCTTCTTGTCCTGTGCTGACTGCTTCTTTGCTGTGGAACTTCACACAATCCTCAAGCCACTGTCACTCTGGCTCCATTCACTGCCTTCTCCTGCTGCTCTGCGTGCTTCTATACTGTGGAACTTCACACACACACACACACACACACACACACACACACACACACACACTCCTCAAGCCACTGTCAGTCTGGCTCTATTCCCTACCTTATCCTACTGTTCTGAATGCTTCTATACTGTGGAACTTCACACACACACACACACACACACACACACACACACACACAGTCCTCAAGCCTCTGTCACTCTAGCTCTATTCCCTGCCTTCTCCTTCTGCTCTGAATGCTTCTATACTGTGGAACTTCATACATACACACACACACACACACACACACACACTCCTCAAGCCACTGTCACTCTGGCTCTGTTCCCTACCTTATCCTGCTGCTCTGAATGCTTCCATACTGTGGAACTTCACACACTACTCAATCCTCTGTCACTCTGGCTCTATTCCCTGTCTTCGCCTGCTGCTCTTACTGCTGCTATGCTGTGGAACCTCACATATACTTCTCAATCCTCTGTCACTCTGGCTCTATTCCCTGCCTTCTCCTGCTGCTCTTAGGGCCCTGTCACACACAGAGATAAATCTTTGGCAGATCTTTGGCAGATCTGTGGTTGCAGTGAAATCATGGACATATTGTTCCATTTATACACAGCCACAAACCTGGCACTGATTGTCCACAATTTCACTGCAACCACAGATCTGCTGCAGATTTATCTCTGTGTAACAGGGCCTTTACTGCTGCTATGCTGTGGAACCTCACACATACTCCTCAAGCATCTGTCACTCTGGCTCTATTCCCTGTCACTCTGGCTCTATTCCCTGTCTTCGCCTGCTGCTCTTACTGCTGCTATGCTGTGGAACCTCACACATACTTCTCAAGCCTCTGTCACTCTGGCTCTATTCCCTGTCACTCTGGCTCTATTCCCTGTCTTCTCCTGCTGCTCTTACTGCTGCTATGCTGTGGAACCTCACACATACTTCTCAAGCCTCTGTCACTCTGGCTCTGTTCCCTGTCTTCTCCTGCTGCTCTTACTGCTGCTATGCTATGGAACCTCACACATACTCCTCAAGCCTCTGTCACTCTGGCTCTATTCCCTGCCTTCTACTGCTGCTCTGACTGCTTCTACGCCGTGGAACTTCATACACACTACTCAACATTGAAATTGCAACACTATGAAGGAAGAGTCGTGGAATTCTGGAAATCACAGGACTGATAGACATTAATGATATGCAAATGCTGAAAATATTTTCAAAACATCTTGATTTATTCAATAAAGAGAACACGTACTACATGCAGAAATACACACACTTAAACGCCTTCACATGCTGGGGTTATGAATGGTTGCCTGAGGAATGTTCTGCCACACTTAATGCATTTGAGCACGCATATTATTATTATTATTATTATTATTATTATTATTATTTATTATTATAGCGCCATTTATTCCATGGCGCTTTACAAGTGAAAGAGATATAATCATATATGTACATATATATATATATATAATCAGAGCATATCATCGAGCTCCACTGCTAGCAGCTCATTTTGCAAATGCAAACCAATGATGAGCCATATGTGCTCGATGGGAGATGGTTCTGGAGGTGTTGCAGGCCATGGTAGCACATTTAGGTCCTCGGGCTACTCACTGAAGCATGAGGAACACGTGGCCTGATATTGTAGTGTTAAAAAAACAGCTCTTGGAACTCTTGGAAGAAATGGCTGTAGCATTGGTTCCACCATCAAATCAGTGTAACCCTACTCTTTCTTCCCCTGACATCTTATTTTCTTCAAAAATGAATTCAAAAGGACACACGTTTATAACAGAAGGCACAATGCAGTATCTTTATTTATCGATTGCTTAGAATCCTGGCAGCACCTGGCATACCCCTGTAACTTACATTACGGTCAGGTAGGGTTCCAGTGTGTTTGCATTACTGCTGTACTTGCTGTCAAATCTGACGGAACTGCCAACAGATCCTCAAATGTCAATGTGGACTCCAGTACATTATCTGCTGGAAACGGTCACCAATATGAAGGAATATCAGCGCGAATGTATTAAAATGTACACTGATGTCCCCTTGTTTACTTGTACTTTTCACCTGTCTTTATCTGGAACTCCAGTCCCAACATGGCTTCTGATGTAGGGAGATGTAATCAGACTTGTCCATCAGCAGCTTCCAAAAAGCACAGCCTAGGGATAGATGTGTACAATGAACCAAGCTGCAGACAGAGCAGATCAGAGGAGCAGCGGTATGTAAATGGACATAGCTCTTCCCATAACATTTTCATGGTACGTAACTTATTTGTGATTTCCAATATGTGAGAAATAGAGAGAAACTGTCTGACCCCATTATTATGTAGGTCCCAGTCGAAAAATACCCCCCTATCATGGTTAGTGCACCAGGCTGCCGATTTCCTGAAACATGAGTGTGCCATCATTAGATCAGCAGTGACATTAGGTTTAATCCACGACAAACATTCAGGTGTACTTACTTTCCTAATCTACATACATATATGTCCTATTATGCTTCAGCATACACAGCAACCAAATTGAGTAAATATTTTGTTGGCTTTCTTTTCTCACATAATGGTCATATACACATATGTGCACACTGTCCTCTCACTTGACTGCAACTGTAGAGCACAAAGTGCAGGGTTAAGTACCCATCTAAGCACTGCTCCCTTACAGATCATACATAAGCAGCTTTCCTTCCTCTGAGCTATGCTTTCAGGCAGTCTTATGAAATCTCTGACATGAGAAGTTAGTAGGAAAATGTGTGAAAGGTGCACATGCCCCTGAAATGAAGAAAGATGCAATTCCCAAACCTTCCATTAGAGGTCACTCTGGAACCACAGCTCCCTCCCGTATAGCCGGTATATAACCTTGCAGCGCATTATATTCTCTGTTGTCCCAATGTTTTCTTGGCATCTCATTCCAGGTTCAGACGTTGATATGTGTAATGTGTTCTCAAACTTGAGAGACCATTTTCAAGCAAATGGCATTCTTCTGTTGATTTATGAAGCATTTCAGTTTCTCATTGATTAAATTGTGACTAGGTCGCCAGCGCAGTAAAAAAAAAACCATACAATATCTGTATGACAGATCGGTCTAAGGGTTTTTATACTGTTATATTACGACTAAAAGGATCTCATATTTTTACATATTAGGTAGGTCCAAGTCTTGCCTTACCTGTATATTGACCGGCATACAATCAGGCAAGGACCCATCAGCTTTTCCTTATTTCATTAACATCGAAGTAGCCTATTATTTATTAACATCGCTGTAATCTATCTTTAGGAGGCGTTACACCATTGGATTTATTTTATTTTGATATAATATATTGCATATACAAATGACCAGCTATGGCAGAAAGAAGAAACCAATAGCATGAGCTATGTCTGCCGATAAAGATCAATCTAGTGATCAGTATTGCTGCATAATCTTCCAAGATTTCTTGTAATGTGTGAAAATCTTGTGATGTTCTCATCTCTCACAGAAACAGGTTTCATGTCAGCAGGTCTCCAGTATAGAGGGAAGTGTCAGAAAGCACGAGATCTCATCTACATCTTTGAATGGCAAGAATAGCTTAACATGTAAGGCCACGTGCACACGCTGAGTATTTGGTGAGATTTGTATCTTGGCATTTGTAGCCAAAACCAGGAGTGGGTAATAAAATGCAGAAGTGGTGCCTTTGAATGTTCCACTCCTGGTTTTGACTTATACTGATTTCCTTTAAGTACAATTGATCACACACTTCCGACATATCTACCAACTTCGAAAGACTGGAAATAGGGGCATATTCTGTGGCATGCACAGTGCAGCGTGCCAGTTTCTATTTTACACAAAGACACTTCCCTAACTTCTGCCAGTCCTTTCTGTGTGCGCATAAATAAATATTGCTCTTTGTGAAGCCCATCAGCGCTTCCAAATATTACAGTACGAATTTTATGGCACCCCATACACATAATGGTGCCCACCTACAATACATTTCTCCAATATAGTATGATGCTCTCCACATAGTGCATTCCCCCCCACACAGTATGATGCCCCCACAGTTCATTCCCACACACAGTATGATGTCCCCACAATCAGCCTCACACAGGACTTTTCCCACACACAATATGATAACTCTAACATCACCGCCGCAAATTATAATACCCCCTAAAGTACATTTTCCTGCATATGATATTGCCAACATCAATACATTTCCACCACATACAGTATAATGTCCCCCACAGTTCATCCCCACACTCAATATGATGTCACCACAGTACTTTCACCCACACACAGTGTAAGGTCCCCCCCACATAGTATGGCGACCCCTGATAGTACATTCACCCATGCACAATATAATGTCCACTCAGCTCCCCGCACACAATATGATGCCAAAATATTACACACACAATATGATGCCCCCAAACACAGTATGATACCCACATTGGTCCCAAACATATACACAAAGTAGGGTGCCCCCACAGTACATTCCCCCATATTAAATGTGATGTCCCTACAGCAGATTTCCTAACACACAGGCTAATACTCCCACAGTACATTCCCTCACATAGTATAATAACTGAATAATATGAGACCTTGATATCTACAATCCAGTGTTTCTCTTAACATGTAAATGAGCTGTTAAGATGTAATGATGTGAGAGAGATCTTCCAGAGAGCCTACCTTTGGAGTTTAGACATCTTTGAACAACATGAAGTTGATTAATCATAAACATTTTTATGCTAACTTTATTTGTGTACAGTGATGACAATTTTATATATATATATTAGCTGTAGTACCCGGGCGTTGCCCGGGATAGTAACTGTCTCTCTGTCTCTCCCAGTCTCTGTCTGTGTGTCGTTATCTGTCTGTCTCTCTGTCTGTCTCTTTCCTTGTCTGTCTGTGTCTATGTCTCTGTCAGTCTGTTTCTATCTCTGTCTGCATTTGTATCAGTCTATCTGTCTCGATATCTGTATCTGTCTGTCTCTATCTCTGTGTCTGTCTCTATGTGTGTGTCTTTCTATCTGTCTCTTTCCCCGTCTGTCTCTTTGCCCGTCTGTCTCTTTGTGTCTCTCTCTATCCGTCTCCCCACTGACATCATATTACCTCACACATAAGCTTCTTATACTAACAGTTTATTTTGTTCCTATAGCAACCACTGACAGTTGCTATTAATAGCCTATAGCTTGCAGCTCCATTCAGTTTAATGGAGGCAGGAGTTTTGGAGAGTAACTGTAAAGCGTAGGGTTCAATTTTCCCACCCAAACTAAAGCCCGCTTTACACGCTTCAATATATCTCACAATCCGTCGTTGGGGTCAAGTTGTAAGTGACGCACATCCGGCATTGTTTGTGAGCTATCTGCGTGTGACACCTACGTGCGATCAGGATTGAACGCAAAACCGTTGATCGCAAACACATCGTATCTTTGTCTAGAATTGAACGTTTTGTTGTACAAACCTAGTCAATTGAAACGTGTGACATCCCTCATACGATTTTGATGTCTGAGGCTATGTGCGCAGGTGTGTGCTCTGCACTGCAGCTTAAAAAAGGTCCGCTTCAGAGCGCAGCTGAAAAGCTGCGTTCTGAAGCGCCTCACAATGTCTGTCATTCACTAATCTCTGTCAGTCGGTCACTATCTCTGTCCCTCTCTCTGTGTTCATGTCAGTCTATCCCTCTTACCCCCTCTCTCATACTCACCGATCCCCGATCACCGGCGCGGCGCTGCATGGCATTCACACTGCTCCGGCGGCTTTTACTATTTTGAAACAGGATAGTCCAGCGTCGCTTCCAGCTCTGCTGCATAGAGGTGACAGGACCTGCAGAATACACCGCCGCTCCTGTCACCTCCACGCAGCTAATGAAGGGAATAGCGCGATCAGCTGAGCTGTCACTGAGGTTCTCCGCTGTCACTGGATACAGCGGTGGCCGCGGGTAACCTCAGTGACAGCTCAGCTGATCGCGCTACTCACCTCAGATGCTGCGTGGAGGTGACAGGAGCGGCGGTGTATTCTGCAGGTCCTGTCACCTCCATGCAGCAGAGCTGGAAGCGACGCTGGACTATCCTGGATTACGCCGGACATGGAGGGCTTTTTTGGGCTTATTAAAGTGGTGATCCAGGGTATATGTTTGTGTTTTTTATTTCTAATAAAGGATTTTTTCGGGTGTGTGTGTTTATTTACTGTCACTTACAGATTAATCATGGAAGGTATCTCGGGGAGACGCCTGATATGATTAATCTAGGAGTTATTGGCAGCTATGGGCTGCCAATAACTCCTTCTTACCCCGATTTGCCAACGCACCAGGGCAAATCGGGAAGAGCCGGGTACAGTCCCAGAACTGTCGCATCTAATGTATGCGGCAATTCTGGGCGGCTGCTGGCTGATATTGTTAGGCTGGGGGGCTCCCCATAACGTGGGGCTCCCCATCCTGAGAATACCAGCCTTCAGCCGTATGGCTTTATCTGGCTGGTTTTAAAATTGGGGGGGACCGCACGCCGGTTTTTTTAAATATTTAATTATTTATTTCACTGCACAGTATAGACACGCCCACCGGCTGCTGTGATTGGGTGCAGTGAGACACCTGTCACTCAGTGTGGGGGCGTGTCTGAATGCAACCAATCATAGGCGCCGGTGGGCGGGGAAAGCAGGGAATACGAGATTGTTTAATGAGCGGCTGGCTTTTTCAAAATAGTAAAAGCCGCCGGAGCAGTGTGAACGCCGTGCAGCGCCGCGCCGGGGACCTGGGATCGGTGAGTATATGAGAGAGGGCTGCTCAATTCAGTTACTCAGGAGTTTAGCGGTCACCGGTGAGTCCTTCACGGGTGACCGCTAATCAGGATGCAACACAGACAGAGCCGCAGCATGACAATGAAGTCGGGTTAAGTTAACCCGAGTTTATTCTGATAGTGCGGCTCTTTCTGTGTCTGCTGTCATCTGCCATTCATCTCTGCTACATGTATGTCTGTGTCTGCTGTCAGCGGCCATGTAGCAGAGCTGAATGGCAGATGACATAGTAAAAATGCATCCCTACACATTACACACGCTTGGCAAGTCAATTAATTAAAAAAAAAAAGGGTGCATAATGCATACGTCACAGAACACATGATCTAAAGGACCGCACACAAAATTGAACAATTTAACATAGACTACTAACGCTCGTGTGACAGCAAATGAACGACCTACGTGCGATCTCATAAGATCCCGTATGCAACCTGGGCTTGTCACATCGCAAATGCGATTGTACAACTAATTGCAACGTGCAAAGCAGGCTATAGTCTATCTATGACATTCCCTGGGTCACATGAGACGTCTGTGCAAAATTTCGTGATTGTAAATGCGACGGTGCTGATTCCTTTAGCAGACATACACACGCGCACACACACATACATATACACATACACTCAGCTTTATATAGTATATATATATATATATATATATATATATATATATATATATATATATATACGGTATATAGTGCCTTGCGAAAGTATTCGGCCCCCTTGAATTTTTCATCCTTTTCCCACATTTCAGGCTTCAAACATAAAGATAATAATTTTAATGTTATGGTGAAGAATCAACAACAAGTGGGACACAATTATATAATTTATAACTTTTATAAAAAATAAAAAACTGAAAATTGGGGCGTGCAATATTATTCAGCTCCTTTAAGTTAATACCTTGTAGCGCCACCTTTTGCTGCGATGACAGCTGCAAGTCGCTTGGGGTATGTCTCTATCAGTATTGCACATCGAGAGACTGAAATTCTTGCCCATTCTTCCTTTGCAAATAGCTCGAGCTGAGTGAGGTTGGATGGAGAGTGTTTGTGAACAGCAGTTTTCAGCTCTTTCCACACATTCTCGATTGGATTCAGGTCTGGACTTTGACTTGGCCATTCTAACACCTGGATACGTTTATTTGTGAACCATTCCATTGTAGATTTTGCTTTATGTTTGGCATCATTGTCTTGTTGCAAGACAAATCTCCGTCCCAGTCTCAGGTCTTTTGCTGACTCCAACAGGTTTTCTTCAAGAATGGTCCTGTATTTGGTTCCTTCCATCTTCCCATCAATTTTTACTTCCCTGTCCCTGCTGAAGAAAAGCAGGCCCAAACCATGATGCTGCCACCACCATGTTTTTGTCAGTGGGGATGGTGTGTTCAGGGTGATGAGCTGTGTTGCTTTTACACCAAACATATCGTTTGGCATTGTGTCCAAATAGTTCAATTTTAGTTTAATCTGACCAGAGCACTTTCTTCCACATGTTTGGTGTGTCTCCCAGGTGGCTTGTGGCAAACTTTCAACGAGACATTTTTGGATATCTTTGAGAAATGGCTTTCTTCTTGCCAATCTTCCATAAAGGCCAGATTTGTGTAGTGTACGACTGATTGTTGTCCTATAGCCAGACTCTCCCTCCTCAGCTGTAGATCTCTGCAGTTCATCCAGAGTGATCATGGGCCTCTTGGCTGCATCTCTGATCAGTCTTCTCCTTGTTTGAGATGAAAGTTTGGATTGACAGTCGGGTCTTGGTAGATTTGCAGTGGTATGATACTCCTTCCATTTCAATATGATCGCTTGCACAGTGCTCCTTGGGATGTTTAAAGTTTTGGAAATCTTTTTGTAACCAAATCCGGTTTTAAACATCTCCACAACAGTATCATGGACTTGCCTGTTGTGTTTCTTGGTCTTCATGATGCTATCTATGCTTTAAACAGAACCCTGAGACTATCACAGAGCAGGTGCATTTATACGGAGACACACAGGTGGATAATATTTATCATCATCAGTCATTTAGGACAACATTGGATCATTCAGAAATACTCAATGAACTTCTGGAGTGAGTTTGCTGCACTGAAAGTAAAGGGGCCGAATAATATTGCACGCCCCACTTTTTAGTTATTTATTTTTTTACAAAAGTTTAAAATAAGCAATCAATTTCATTCAACTTCACAATTGTGTCCCACTTGTTGTTGATTCTTCACCATAAATGTAACCTTTTTTTATTTATGTTTGAAGCCTGAAATGTGGGACAAGTTTGAAAAATTCAAGGGGGCCGAATACTTTCGCAGGGCACTGTGTGTATTTATATATATATATATATATTTATTTATTTATTTATTTTTAGCCACACATCCAAGCCCTCTTCAACTCATGCCGATTACAACTCAAAAATATCTCCCGGATCCGTGCTTTCCTTAACCAAGAATCTGCAAAAACATTAGTGCATGCCCTCATCATCTCCCGCCTCGACTACTGCAACCTCCTGCTCTCTGGCCTCCCTTCCAACACTCTTGCACCCCTCCAATCTATCCTAAACTCTGCGGCCCGCTTAATCCACCTCTCCACTCGCTACTCCCCAGCCTCGCCACTCTGCCAATCCCTTCACTGGCTTCCCATCGCCCAACGACTCCAGTTCAAAATATTAACCATGACATACAAAGCCATGCACAACCTGTCTCCTCCCTACATCAGTGACCTAGTCTCCCGGTACCTACCTGCACGCAACCTCAGATCCTCACAAGATCTCCTTCTCTGCTCCTCTCTTATCTCCTCTTCCCACAATCGCGTACAAGATTTCTCCCGTGCATCCCCCATACTCTGGAACGCTCTACCACAGCATATCAGACTCTCCACTACCGTGGAAAGCTTCAAGAGGAACCTCAAGACCCACCTCTTCCAACAAGCCTACAACCTACAATAGCCCTCAGTCCAGTAGACCACTGCGCAACCAGCTCTGTCCTCACCTATTGTACCATCACCCATTCCCTGTAGACTGTGAGCCCTCGCGGGCAGGGTCCTCTCTCCTCCTATACCAGTCTGTCTTGTACTGTTAATGATTGTTGTACGTATACCCTCTTTCACTTGTAAAGCACCATGGAATAAATGGCGCTATAATAATAAATAATAATAATAATAATTTATATATACTGCATGTATATGTATGTGTGTGTGTGTATATATATATATATATATATATATATATATATATATATATATATATATATATATATATATAGCTGGCCAAATCTATTGGCACCCCTGCAATTCTGTCAGAGAATACTCAGTTTCTTCTTGAAAAGGATTGCAATCACAAATTCTTTGGTATTATTATCTTCATTTATTTTGCTTGCAATGAAAAAACACAAAAGAGAATGAAACAAAAATCAAATCATTAATCATTTCACACAAAACTCCAAAAATGGGCCAGACAAAAGTATTGGCACCCTTAGCCTAATACTTGGTTGCACAACCTTTAGCCAAAATAACTGCGAACAACCGCTTCCGGTAACCATCAATGAGTTTCTTACAATGCTCTGCTGGAATTTTAGACCATTCTTCTTTGGCAAACTGCTCCAGGTCCCTGAGATTTGAAGGGTGCCTTCTCCAAACTGCCATTTTGAGATCTCTCCACAGGTGTTCTATGGGATTCAGGTCTGGACTCATTGCTGGCCACTTTAGTTGTCTCCAGTGCTTTCTCTCAAACCATTTTCTATGGCTTTTTGAAGTGGGTTTTGGGTCATTGTCCTGCTGGAAGACTCATGACCTCTGAGGGAGACCCAGCTTTCTCACACTGGGCCCTACATTATGCTGCAAAATTTGTTGGTAGTCTTCAGACTTCATAATGCCATGCACATGGTTAAGCAGTCCAGTGTCAGAGGCAGCAAAGCAACCCCAAAACATCATGGAACCTCCGCCATGTTTGACTGTAGGGACCGTGTTCTTTTCTTTGAATGCCTCTTTTTTTTCCCGTAAACTCTATGTTGATGGCTTTTCCCAAAAAGGTCTACTTTTGTCTCATCTGACCAGAGAACATTCTTCCAAAACGTTTTAGGCTTTCTCAGGTAAGTTTTGGCAAACTCCAGCCTGGCTTTTTTATGTCTCGGGGTAAGAAGAGGGGTCTTCCTGGGTATCCTACCATACAGTCCCTTTTCATTCAGACGCCGACGGATAGTACAGGTTGACACTGTTGTACCCTCGGACTGCAGATCAGCTTGAACTTGTTTGGATGTTAGTCGAGGTTCTTTATCCACCATCCGCACAATCTTGCGTTGAAATCTCTCATCAATTTGTCTTTTCCTTCCACATCTAGGGAGGTTAGCCACAGTGCCATGGGCTTTAAACTTCTTGGTGACACTGCGCACTGTAGACACAGGAACTTTCAGGTCTTTGGAGATGGACTTGTAGCCTTGAGATTGCTCATGCTTCCTCACAATTTGGATTCTCAAGTCCTCAGACAGTTCTTTGGTCTTCTTTCTTTTCTCCATGCTCAATGTGGTGCACACAAGGACACAGGACAGAGGTTGAGTCAACTTTAATCCATGTCAACTGGCTGCAAGTGTGATTTAGTTATTGCCAATACCTGTCAGGTGCCACAGGTAAGTTACAGGTGTTGTTAATTACAGAAATTAGAGAAGTATCACATGATTTTTCAAACATTGCCAATACTTTTATCCACCCTCTTTTTTATTTTTGGTGTGGAATTCTATCCAATTTGGCTTTATGACAATTTTTTTTTTTTTTTCATTGAAGACAAATTAAATGAAGATAATAATACCAAAGAATTTGTGATTGCAATCATTTTCAAGAAGAAACTGAGTATTATCTGACAGAATTGCAGGGGTGCCAATACTTTTGGCCAGCACTGTACATGTATAGTAGTTCTGCTTTGATATACATATGTATATTTTCTTTCGATTTTAAACTTATTTGACATATATATTGTGATTCACTCGCTTTCAGGCAGGTAAGTAGTGTTCACACAGTACAATGTCCTTGAAGTAAAACAGGGAGCAGTTTATTACAAGTTCATAAACAGTTCACAGCTCACAAAACCAAAATAAGCTTTCCTCGACATAAGAGGTATAACAAAACCAAGGTAGTTTATGCATCAGGCAGGGGAATGTCATTTCAGTCTCTCCATAACAGGTTTAAAGTCCATACTCCATCTCTCAGGTCCTGTCAGACAGACTAGCTCCAATAGGTCTTTTCACCTTTTGCTTACAGCAAGACCACGGTCTCTCACTCATGCAACTATCCAGGCCCTTCTCCTAGCCCAGTTCAGTCAGCAACAATTGACATACTGCAGCTCCCAGGAGAATTCACACATTGCTCTGTTCCCCCCAGCACATTGAGCACCCAGTGAACCCATTTAGACAGATGCATCTAATCAAACGCTGAGGAGCTAGAATTTAATCCCATCCGCCATAGCTTTCCTAATATGTATTTGTGTGTGTGTGTGTGTGTGTGTATACAGTGCTGGCCAAAAGTATTGGCACCCCTGCAATTCTGTCAGATCATACTCAGTTTCTTCTTGAAAATGATTGCAATCACAAATTCTTTGTTATTATTATCTTCATTTATTTTGCTTGCAATGAAAAAACACAAAAGAGAATGAAACAAAAATCAAATTATTGATCATTTCACACAAAACTCCAAAAATGGGCCAGACAAAAGTGTTGGCACCCTTAGCCTAAGGGCGGCTTTGCACACTACGACATCGCAGGTGCGATGTCGGTGGGGTCAAATCGAAAGTGACGCACATCCGGCGTCACTTGCGATGTCGTAGTGTGTAAATCCTAGATGATACGATGAACGAGCGCAAAAGCGTCGTTATCGTATCATCGCTGCAGCTGCCTACATTTCCATAATGCCGGTGCAGCGACAGGTACGATGTTGTTCCTCGCTCCTGCGGCAGCACACATCGCTGTGTGTGAAGCCGCAGGAGCGAGGAACTTCACCTTACCTGCCGCCGGCTGCAATGAGAAAGACGGAGGTGGGCGGGATGTTTACATCCTGCTCATCTCCGCCCCTCCACTTCAATTGGCCGCCTGCCGTGTGACGTCGCTGTGACGCCGCACGACCCGCCCCCTTAGGAAGGAGGCGGGTCGCCGGCCAGAGGGACGTCGCACGGCAGGTATGAGCGTGTGAAACTGCCGTAGCGATAATAATCGCTACGGCAGCTTTCACTAGATATTGCACGTGCGACGGGGGCGAGACTATCGCTGCAGCATCGGTAACACATTGTTACCGATGTCGCAGCGTGCAAAGCCCGCCTAATACTTAGTTGCACAACCTTTAGCCAAAATAACTGCGAACAACCGCTTCCGGTAACCATCAATGAGTTTCTTACAATGCTCTGCTGGAATTTTAGACCATTCTTCTTTGGAAAACTGCTCCAGGTCCCTGAGATTTGAAGGATGCCTTCTCCAAACTGCCATTTTGAGATCTCTCCACAGGGGTTCCATGGGATTCAGGTCTGGACTCATTGCTGGCCACTTTAGTAGTCTCCAGTGCTTTCTATCAAACCACTTTCTAGTGCTTTTGAAGTGTTTTTTGGGTCATAGTCCTGCTGGAAGACCCATGACCTCTGAGGAAGACCCAGCTTTCTCACACTGGGCCCTACATTGTGCTGCAAAATTTGTTGGTAGTCTTCAGACTTCATAATGCCATGCACACAGTCAAGCAGTCCAGTGCCAGAGGCAGCAAAGAAACCCCAAAACATCAGGGAACCTCCGCCATGTTTGACTGTAGGGACCGTGTTCTTTTCTTTGAATGCCTTTTTTTTTCCCCTATAAACTCTATGTTGATGGCTTTTCCCAAAAATCTCTACTTTTGTCTCATCTGACCAGAGAACATTCTTCCAAAACGTTTTAGGCTTTTTCAGGTAAGTTATGGTAAACTCCAGCCTGGCTTTTTTATGTCTTGGGGTAAGATGTGGGGTCTTCCTGGGTATCCAACCATACAGTCCCTTTTCATTCAGATGCCGACGGATAGTACGGGTTGACACTGTTGTACCCTCGGACTGCAGGGCAGCTTGAACTTGTTTGGATGTTAGTCGAGGTTCTTTATCCACCATCCGCACAATCTTGCGTTGAAATGTCTCGTCAATTTTTCTTTTCCTTCCACATCTAGGGAGGTTAGCCACAGTGCCATGGGCTTTAAACTTCTTGATAACACTGCGCACCGTAGACACAGGAACTTTCAGGTCTTTGGAGATGGACTTGTAGCCTTGAGATTGCTCATGCTTCCTCACAATTTGGATTCTCAAGTCCTCAGATAGTTCTTTGGTCTTCTTTCTTTTCTCCATGCTCAATGTGGCACACACAAGGACACAGGACAGAGGTTGAGTCAACTTTAATCCCTGTCAACTGGCTGAAAGTGGGATTTAGTTATTGCCAACACATGTTAGGTGCCACAGGTAAGTTACAGGTGCTGTTAATTACACAAATTAGAGAAGCATCACATGATTTTTCAAACAGTGCCAATACTTTTGTCCACCCCCTTTTTTATGTTTGGTGTGGAATTATATCCAATTTGGCTTTATGATAATTTTGTTTTGTTTTTCATTGAAGACAAATTAAATGAAGATAATAATACCAAAGAATTTGTGGTTACAATCATTTTCAAGAAGAAACTGAGTATTATCTGACAGAATTGCAGGGGTGCCAATACTTTTGGCCAGCACTGTATATATATGTATATATATTTGGATACACCTTCTCATTCATAGAGTTTTCTTTATTTTCATGACTCTGAAAATTGTAGATTCACATTGAAAGCATCAAAACTATGAATTAACACATGTGGAGTGAAATATTTAACAAAAAAGTGGGAAACAACTGAAAATATGTCTTATATTCTAGGTTCTTCAAAGTAGCCACCTTTTGCTTTGATTACTGCTTTGCACACTCTTGGCATTCTCTTGATGAGCTTCAAGAGGTAGTCACCAGAAATGGTCTTCCAACAGTTTTGAAGGAGTTCCCAGAGATGCTTAGCACTTGTTGGCCCTTTTGCCTTCACTCTGCGATCCAGCTCACCCCAAGCCATCTCGATTGGGTTCAGGTCTGGTGACTGTGGAGGCCAGGTCATCTGGCGTAGCACCCCATCACTCTCCTTAGTCAAATAGCCCTTACACAGCCTGGAGGTGTGTTTGGAGTCATTGTCCTGTTGAAAAATAAATGATTGTCCAACTAAGCGCAAACCAGATGGAATAGCATGCCGCAGCAAGATGCTGTGGTAGCCATGCTGGTTCGGTATGCCTTCAATTTTGAATAATTCCCCAACAGTGTCACCAGCAAAGCACGCCCACACCATCACAACTACTCCTCCATGCTTCACGGTGGGAACCAGACATGTAGAGTCCATCCATTTACCTTTTCTGCGTCGCACAAAGACACGGTGGTTGGATCAAAAGATCTCAAATTTGGACTCATCAGACCAAAGCACAGATTTCCACTTGTCTAATGTCCATTCCTTGTGTTCTTTAGCCCAAACAAGTCTCTTCTGCTTGTTGCCTGTCCTTAGCAGTGGTTTCCTAGCAACTATTTTACCATGAAAGCCTGTTGCACAAAGTTTCTTCTTAACAGTTGTTCTAGAGATGTGTCTGCTGCTAGAACTCTGTGTGGCATTGACCTGGTCTCTAATCTGAGCTGCTGTTAACCTGCAATTTCTGAGGCTGGTGACTCAGATAAACTTATCCTCCGCAGCAGAGGTGACTCTTGGTCTTCCTTTCCTGGGGCGGTCTTCATATGAGTCAGTTTCTTTGTAGCGTTTGATGGTTTTTGCCACTGCACTTGGGGACACTTTCAAAGTTTTCCCAATTTTTTGGACTGACTGACCTTCATTTCTTAAAGTAATGATGGGCACTCGTTTTTCTTTACTTAGCTGCTTTTTTCTTGCCATAATACAAATTCTAATAGTCTATTTAGTAGGACTATCAGCTGTGTATCCACCAGACTTCTGGAGGGAACACTTACTCAACCGAAGATAACTCCAAGTTAATCAAACTTCTGTGAAATCAAACTGTCCACTTAGGAAGCACCGCTGATTGACAATCAATTTCACGTGCTGCTGTGTAAATGGAATAGACATCAATTAGCAAGACACACTCAATGAAGGAGTGTTCCTGCAGGTGGGGACCACAGACCACATCTCAGTACCAATGCTTTCTGGCTGATGTTTTGGTTTGAAGGAGTTCCCAGAGATGCTTAGCACTTGTTGGCACTTTTGCCAACACTCTGCGGTCCAGCTCACCCCAAACCATCTCGATTGGGCTGTCTGGTGACTGTGGAGGCCAGGTCATCTGGCGTAGCACCCCATCACTCTCCTTCTTAGTCAAATAGCCCTTACACAGCCTGGAGGTGTGTTTGGGGTCATTATTCTGTTGAAAAATAAATGATGGTCCAACTAAACGCAAACCGGCTGGAATAGCACGCCACTGCAAGATGCTGTGGTAGCCATGCTGGTTTAGTATGCCTTCGGTTTTGAATAAATTCCCAACAGTGTCACCAGCAAAGCACCGCCACATCGTCATACCTTTTCCTCCATGTTTCACGGTGGGAACCAGTCATGTAGAGTCCATCCATTCGCCTTTTCTGCGTCGCACAAAGACACTGTGGTTGGATCAAAAGATCTCAAATTTAGACTCATCATACCAAAGCACAGATGTCCATTGGTCTCATGTCCATTCCTTGTGTTCTTTAGCCCAAACAAGTCTCTTCTGCTTGTTACCTGTCCTTAGCAGTGGTTTCTTAGCAGCTATTTTACCATGAAGGCCTGCTGCACAAAGTCTCCTCATAATAGTTGTTCTAGAGATGAGAAGGTGTGTCCAAACGTTTGGTCTGTACTGTGTGTGTGTGTATATCTATCTATCTATCTATCTATCTATCTATCTATCTATATATATATATATATACACACACAGTTGAAACCAGAAGTTTGCATACACTATCTAAAAAGACACATATGCATGTTTTTCTCACTATTTGACATGAAATCAGAATAACCATTTCCTGTTTTAGATCACTTAGGAACCAAAATTACACTAGGCAATAACATTTCAAAAGTTGTTTGATTCAGAAATCAAATTAGCTATTTCGTATTGATTTTGATGTGCTGAATTCAAATATGACAAGGAAAACTGTTATTTGGCTCTAGTTTCTATGAAATCGAAGAGTTTTCGTTTTACTGTTACGTAAATTAATAAACAATTATAACATGAAGTTATTACTTCTACAAATATAAAACTGCTCATGTATTGTCAAACAAATTTTATTAGATGTATTCAGAGGAAACTCAAGTGTATTTAAATTTACTATATAATTAATTAAATCACAGGTATAAGCACTTTGAACAAATATAATTTTAACTATTAATATACGTTATTGCACAGTACTAAATATGTCCTTAGTCACTGGATACTCGGCTCCTTTTTACTTGTCTCTTGTATTCAAGCATTGGATTATATCTTTGGTGATTGTCCAACAGTAGTCTGCAAGCATCGAAGGGTTCCAATTACCCTGATATCTTTTTTCCATAGTTGCAATTTCCTGGTAAAATCGCTCACCGTGCTCGTCACTCACTGCTCCGCAGTTTGGTGCAAAGAAGTCTAGATGCGAATGCAAAAGATGAATCTTTAATGACATTTTGCAGCCAAGATTATGATATGCCTGAAGAAGCTTTTCCACCAGCTCTTTATAGTTTTCTGACTTGGTGTTTCCAAGGAAATTTGTTACCACTAACTGGAATGCTACCCATGCAGCCTTTTCCTTGCCACGCAGTAAACGGTGAAACTCCTCATCTTGCAGAAGCCCATGAACCTGAGGACAAATGAAGACTCCTTCTTTATCTTTGCTTCACTCAACCATGGAAATTTACAAATGAGATACTTGTATTCTTCAGCATTTTTGTCCATTGCTTTTACGAAGTTCTTCATGAGACCCAACTTGATATGCAATGGAGGTAACAGAATTTTCTGTGGTTTGAGAAGAACATTTTTAGTCCCTGGCTGCAGTGCATTTCTGAGGGCCAAGCTCTTTTCTTGTACTGTTCTTGTCTTGCTCGACTGTCCCATTCACATCGGAAGCAACAGTACTTTGTGTAACCAACGTGGAGACCAAGCACTAGGGCAACCACATTTAAGCCACCACAGAGGCACTGATCCTGATCCTTGTCCTGATCTCCAATTTTGCAACCAAAATACAGGTTGTAGGCTTTCTTAACCATATGAGTCAAGTTTTGCTTTTGTTACTCAAAAGTCAGCTCACCACAGATATAGCAGAAATGATCTGCTTTATTAATGCAAGTCCAAGGCATCACTGAATAGCTGAAGGATGATATCAGTTGACCGCTGAAAATGCTGTGTCACTGATAGAGGGAGAACCTGCGCCTTTTATAGAGTTGTGTGATACAAGTTTAATTAGGATTGCATCATCTTTCTTTCTTTGCCACCTACCACTGGTCATTTAGAGATGATGAAATACAGATGACTCAATTCATCAGTCATTTGGAGATGATGCAATATTGATAAAGCAATCCATTAGTCAGTTGGATGGTGCAAAACTGATGACGCAAGGCTGATGATGTATTCCTTGTCTAGTGTTGTGTCAAAGGCTGAAATATCGACGCACCCCTGTATCATAAAAACTACAGCCAATTTCAAAATTTAAGCATCATTTTTGTTTTCAGCACCCCAAAATTAGTTAAGTTCAAATGCTTTCATGTCTGAACCAATTTTGCTATTGACTAGTGTTATTTATATTTGCCAAATGCCAGAATAATGAGAGAGAAAACATTTTAAGGTATTTTTATTACTTCCTGCAAAGTCAAAATTTCACTAATTTCATTAGTACTTGGTACCATTGCCCTTAAATTGTATGACTTGGGTCAAACATTTTGGATCTCCTTCACAAGATTCTCTCGACAGTTGGTAGGAATTTGGGCCTATTCCTCCTGACAGAACTGGTGTTACTGAGCCATGTATGTAAATCGCCTTGGTTGCATTTGCCTTTTCAGCTTTGCCCATAAATTTGCAATAATATTGAGATCGGGACTTCGTGATGGCCACTCCAAAACATTGACTTTGGATAACTTAAGCTACTTTGTAACCAGTTTGGCAGTATACTAGTATGTCGGGTCATTGTCCATTTAGAAGACCCATTTTTGCCGACGCTGTATGTTCCTTGCTGATGTTTTGTGATGTTGCTTCAGTATTTCCAAATAATATTCTTTCCACATGATGCCATCTGTTTTGTGACATTCACCAGTCCCTCCTACAACAAAACAACCCCACAAATTGATGCTCCCACCTACGTGTTTCACAGTTGGGATGGTGTTCTTAAGGGGGCTTTACACGCTACGATATCGTTAATGTTTTGTCGTCGGGGTCAAGTTGTTAGTGACGCACATCCGGCGTCATTAACGATATCGCAGCGTGTGACACTGACCAGCGACCTTAAGCGACCTCAAAAATGGTGAAAATCGTTCACCATGGAGAGGTCGTCCCAAACTCAAAAGTCGGTAAGGGTTGTTTATCCAGGTGGTTCGTCGCTCCTGCGGCAGCACACATCGCTGTGTGTGACACCGCAGGAGCGAGGAATGTCTCCTTACCTGCCGCCGGCCACAATGCGGAAGGAAGGAGGTGGGCGGGATGTTACGTCCCGCTCATCTCTGCCCCTCCGCTTTGATTGGCCGGCCGCTTAGTGACGTTGCGGTGACGTCGCTGTGATGCCAAACGTCCCTCCCCCTTGAAGGAGGGATTGTTCGGCAGTCACAGTGACGCCGCCGACCAGGTAAGTATGTGTGACGCTGCCGTAGCAATAATGTTCGCTACGGCAGCGATCACAAACAATCGCATGCACGACGGGGGCAGGTACTTACACGCTCGCTATCGCTACAAATTGCTAGCGATATCGCTACCGTGTAAAGCCCCCTTTAGACTTCAAAGCTGCTCCCTTTTTCCTCCAAATGTAATGATGGTCATTATGGCCAAACAGTTCAATTTTATTTTTGTCAGACCACAAGACATGTCTCCAAAAATTAAGGTCATTGTTCCTGTGTGCATTTGCAAACATTAATCTAGCTTTTTTATGTTTCCTTTGGAGTAATGGTTTCTTCCTGGCAGAGTGGACTTTCAGCCCAGGTTGATACAGTGCTTGTTTATCTCTGGATAATGACACAATCTTACCATCTTCCGCCAGCATCTTCACAAAGTCTTTTGCTTTTGTTCTTGTATTGACATGCACATGTCTGACCAAAGCATGTTCATCTCTGGTACACAGAACCTGTCTCCGTTCTGAGCGGTATTATCGCTGGACATTCCCATTTTGTTTGAATTTGTGTATAATTGTTTGTACAGATGATTGAGGCACCTCCAGGTATCTGGAAATTGCACCCAAGGATAATAATAATAATAATAATCTTTATTTCTATAGCACCAACATATTGCACAGCGCTTTACAATTCAGGAGGATCATATACAAACAAGTAACAGTTATAGAAAATACAATATTTAGAGGGAAAAAAAACCCAACCCTGCTCGTGAGAGCTTACAATCTACAATGAACCAAGTCAATAATTCTCTTCCTGAGATCTTGGCTGAAATCCTTTGACTTTCCCATGATGCTACACAAAGAAGCAGTGTGTTTCAGGTGTGCATTAAAATCCATCCACAGGTGTGTCTCTAATTAACTCAGATGCTGCCAATAAACCTATCAAATGCTTTTAAAGACATGACATCATCATACGGGCTGTTCCATATTGTTTAAAGGCATAATGCTCTTATTGTATGTAAACTATTGACTTTGCAGAAAGTAATAAAAATGCCTTAAACATCCCCTCTCTCTCATTATTCTGGGATTTGTCTAATATATATAATTTTCGTTCCTAATTGACCTAAATGGGAAAGGTTTATTCTGATTTCATGTTAAATAGTGAGAAAAACATGCATACAGTATTTGTCTTTTTATCTAGTGTATGTAAACTTTTGGTCTCAACTCTGTATATACTACTTACAAAAAGCTACAGTTTTTTTTCGCTTTCTGGTGAAGTTTATGTAAAGCATAAAATGATCACGTTACAGTGACATTTATCATAAAAGCCCTTAGTAACGAGGCCAAATTTTTTAAATCTGACATGTCACTTTATGTTGTAATAACTCTGGAATGCTTCATCACATCCCAGTGATTTTGAGATTGTTTTTTCGTGATACATGTACTTTATGTGAATAGTAAATTTAAGGAGATATGTTTTGCATTTAATTATGAAAAATATCAGAAAATAGAAAAATATTTTTAAACATTTTCAATTTTTGAATGATTATCACTTTATTGCGGATAGGTACAGCACACAAAATAGTTAATTACATGTTCCTTATGTCTACCTTACATAAACACCATTTGTCAGAGATCCTTTAATTGTCTTAGGGTGTTAGAAGGTTTTAAAAAATGTAGCAATAATTTTTTTATATTTTCAAGGAAATTCACAAAACATTTTTCAAGGGACCTCCTTGATTTTGAAGTGACTTTGGGGGACCTATAGCTTGGAAAAAAAAAAACTGACACCATTTTAAAAACAGCACCCCTCAACATATGCAAAACTGCTGTCAGTCAGTTTATTAACCCTTCCCGTGCATTCAAGGATTTAATGCAAAATGGCATGACAGAAATGAAAAAATATATATTTACCACCTAAATGTTGCTAACTTATGAACAGGCCACTAAAGCCACCAGACAACAAGGCCATAATTTAGATGTGAATTGCTATGGCAACCATTAGGACCACACAATCATCTTAGAATGCAGATTGGGTTAACGAGGGAGCCCCCCACACTCTATTAATCATCTAGATGAGGTAGTCACTATTTATAGCAGCATCTAAGTGGTTAATTGGCCATGGCCAGTGACAACATTCATTGTGACTGATGCAGCAGCATGGCAGCTGCTGCCTTTTCACCCATTTGGGGATGCTATTCTCTTATAACTCTGGTCAGTAAAAAGGCATGTTGCTGGAAATAGAAGCATGCAATGGTGATTTCCTCATATCAAATTATCTGTTGAGAAAAAAGCCAACACTGGTGAGTATACCCCCCAAAAAATATAAATGTCTCAATACTTCGTCATGTGTCCTTGAGCATCAATTACAGCTTGACAATGACATCTTATGCTGTTCACAAGTAAAGTTATTGTCTGCTGCGGCATAGCATCCCACTCTTCTTGAAGGGCAACCCTCAGGTCAATGAGTTTCTGGGGTACAGAGATTTACAAGCTTCTACAAGGCAACTCAGCTGATCCCATAGGTTTTCGTCAGGATTTAGGTCTTCAGAAAGTGCAAGCCACTCCATTTGAGGTACTCCAATCTCCAGCAGCCGTTTCCCTAATGATGCAAGCTCGATGAGCTGGAGCATTGTCATCCATGAAGATTAAATATGTGTTGCCAACATTGGCTGATGCATAATACTCTCCCTGATGTCTCCAACATCAGTGATGGCTATCATTTTTGCTCATCTTGAATTGACTTTCATCAGTGAATAGCACTGAGGTCTAAGATGATCCATGTGCCTGGTGGTGTGGTCAGGTATCCTTGCAGGTTGTCTATCATGCAGACGACATGTAAATGGTTTCTAATAGTGTGACGTAACACTTCGGTGCCTCTCACCTCCCTTAAATGTCCCTGGAGTTGTGTGGTATTCATCATCCAGTTCTGAAGGGCATTGTTCAGAATGAAACGATCATCAGTGTGGTATGTGGTCAAACGACGTCCACTTTATGCTTTTCTTTGATTCTTCAAGTTTTTCTGTATCTTTATGGCAACGTGTTGATGACACTCTAAACTCAGTGGCCACTTCCTTCTGAGAACATTCTGCTTGAAGCCTCCCAATGCTGAGGTACTGTTGATCAATTGTTATGTGTTGTCTTGGTCTCATGATGTCAAAATGTGAACAGCATGATGAGAAGAACTGTTTAAATATCAATTTTAATTGAAGCCTGAAATTGGGCCATTCATAGATTAAACACCTATTATGAATTTTGGCATTGAGCTCCTTGCTAGAGAACAGCAAGTTGTGCGAAAAGTACTGAAACATTGAACAGTTGGACTTGTGCATTGGAAAGTTTAGAGAAGGTCACATTAAGCTCACTTGAAAAGGTTAGATTGCATTTTAGGATCACACCTGAAATTTCACCGGAAAGCCAAATATCCCTAATTTTTTGTGAGTAGTGTTTACGTATACTGAGTTTTCCCAAAAATAAGACACTGTCTTATATTATTTTCTTGCACTGAAAAATGCGTTAGGGCTTATTTTCGGGAGAGGGCTAACTCTACGGTTGGGAGTAAGCTTACTCTCCCAAAAAAACAGACCCCCTTTACCAGCAGAATCATACCTACCAGACCCCGGATGTCTGCGTTGTTCCGGGGTCCTCCTGCAATCTTCGGCGGTAACTACCAGCAGGTATGCTCCACACGGTCCTCCCCTGCTTCTGGCCGACACTCACGTACATCAGATCGTGAACACACACACACACACACACACACAGACACATCAGATCACACACATACACATCAAATCGCACACATACACTCACCACATCTGACGTTTCCTCCCATTGTGAGTCCCTATGGGGACAGTGTTACTAAAGTAAGGAAAGCACTATTAAATTAATGACACTATATAAGTGAAGACCACGGGGGAACACTATTCTCCTTAAGGAGACTTTGCAAGCCAGTCTGGCTGCCAGGTAAGGGGACTTATAGCTGCAATGCCCCTCTGGGAAATATTCAAATTGTCTCTCCAGTAAAGGAGACAAACTCTAGCACAGCGCCACCTATTGGAAGTAGCGATCCTAAAAGTCTGCACTGCACTACACTGCATTTAACGAGTTTGACAAAGAGAGATCACTCCTTTTGTTAATTTATTGACTTTCCACAGCACATTTGGGGGAGCCAGTTGTTGCTATTTCAATCGGAGGCCTAAGAATAGTCTCTTGGTCTGCCAAGATCAAACCGTAATACATTATACAAGACTCATGATGTATTAGGCAGCTTGCCAGTATAAAATTTGACAGGCTGGAGACTGCACTGCACTACATAACTCATGTATCATATTATTAATTCGATTAGAGAATCAAATATTTAAGTCCGATTGAGAGACTATTAATATTAAGAAGAAAATATTCCAATTTTTTTTAAGAGATTAAAACATTTTAAATAATATTGTAATAAAAAAATTAAAGAAAACTCAATAAAGAGGCCTTCTCCAGGAAATGTCACACCAGTCCTATTCACAGTATTATGGTTGGTATGGCATAATGTACGGTAGCCGGATTTCTATTGTCTACTTAAAAAATTGGTAAAAGGTCATCTTTAAGGCACCTATGTTTAGGTTCAATTAAACAGCTTATTGAATATTGTAGTTTAATCCACTTATCATAGTTGATAAGTTTGGCATAAGCTCCTTTAACAATCAAGGGCATTTTGCATAATGATGTTTTGCAGAGAGGTGTGGTGCAATATTTCTGAATAGGGTTGTCTTATGTCATCAAAGTGATCTGACTCTTTGATCTGTTTTTAATTTGTCATATCATCTTGTTACATTACTTGTGATGTTATCTTGTTAATGTAAATCCAGCTGAAATCTGCTGATAAAAGACAGTCTTTGGTCTGTGTTCACAGGGAATGGCTGTTGGCTGAGACTGGTGCTCTTCCTACATGCTTGCTAAGTATCTGCGTGATGCAGATCAAAGTGAATGTTTCAGACACATGGAAAGGAATTGTTGGACTTGTCTTTGAAAGAGCTACCTGCACATATACAGTACAGACCAAAAGTTTGGACACACCTTCTCATTCAAAGAGTTTTCTTTATTTTCATGACTCTAATAATTGTAGATTCACATTGAAGACATCAAAACTATAAATGAAAACATGTGGAATGAAATACTTAAAAAAGTGTGAAACAACTGAAAATATGTCTTATATTCTAGGTTCTTCAAAGTAGCCAACTTTTGCTTTGATTACTGCTTTGCACACTCTTGGCATTCTCTTGATGAGCTTCAAGAGGTAGTCACCGGAAATGGTTTTCCAACAGTCTTGAAGGAGTTCCTAGAAATGCTTAGCACTTGTTGGCCCTTTTGCCTTCACTCTGTGATCCAGCTCACCCCAAACCATCTCGATTGGGTTCAGGTCTGGTGACTGTGGAGGCCAGGTCATCTGGCGTAGTATCTCATCACTCTCCTTCTTAGTCAAATAGCCCTTACACAGCCTGGAGGTGTGTTTGGGGTCATTGTCCTGTTGAAAAATAAATGATGGTCCAACTAAACGTAAACCGGATGGAATAGCATGCTGCTACAAGATGCTGTGGTAGCCATGCTGGTTCTGTATGCCTTCAATTTTGAATAAATCCCCAACAGTGTCACCAGCAAAGTACCCCCACATCATCACACCTCCTCCTCCATGCTTCACGGTGGGAACCATTCATGTGGAGTCCAACCGTTCACCTTTTCTACAAAGACACGGTGGTTGGATCCAAAGATCTCAAATTTGGACTCATCAGACCAAAGCACAGATTTCCACTTCTCTAATGTCCATTCCTTGTGTTCTTTAGCCCAAACAAGTCTCTTCTGCTTGTTTCCTGTCCTTAGCAGTGGTTTCCTAGCAGCTATTTTACCAGAAAGGCCTTCTGTCCAAAGTCTCCTCTTAATAGTTGTACTAGAGATGAGAAGGTGTGTCCAAACGTTTGGTCTATACTGTACATTTTGGGGGGATAAAATGCTGCTGACAGATTTTTTTTTTAACCCCTTCAGGACCGGGGGCTATAAAGTTACGTCCTATTTTTACGTGACTTAACTACCAGGGACATAACTTTACTGCCTAAAATTCATTTGATTGCCGTGGCTATAGCAATGGCTTTCAAATGATGTCCCCTGTTGTTTCTTACAGCAGGGGACCTTTGCTTGACCCCAGGGGGGGGTGGCATCGCCACCCCCCATCCACAATAATTGTGATTGCTGTTCTGAATCACCAATCACAGAATTCACACTAAAAAAAAATGCCCCAAACAGTGCGATCCTGTGATATCCAGCTATGAGGTGCTGCAGCAGCAGCAGATCACAGCTGGAAATGATCAAACATGGCGCACCCCCACCGCCTGCAGAACTGATTGGAGCGATCATGCTATGGCGCGCAATTGCTCCCATCAGTGTGCAGGGGGGCGGGCTGACCTGGCGGTGACGTCTCTCCCAAGGCTTGTTTTGAAGTGGAGAGCCCTTCTCCAGCCAGTCTGCAGCGAGCCCTTGGTGGGACTTGTTATTCTATGCCTCCACCGTGCTGCTGCCCATCGCTGCTGCTCGATTTCCACTGCAAGTACTGCCCCTCCTCTGATCACTCCGTCCATCCCCCCTCCCCTTCCCCATGACTTCTCCCCCCCTCCTCCACCCCTTGGCTTCTCCTGTCCTCCTCTGACGTTGCCTTGTCTGCTGACGCCGGTGTCCGGATCCTCCTGCCGGGTCGTTCGAGGTCTTCATCCAATCCATCTGAACTCATCTGCCAATGAGTGCCTCCATCGCTGGTGCTTTCTGAGTCCTAGCTTCAGTCATCCTTACTGCCTGCTGCAGAGTTCCTCTGGTCACTGATCTTCTTGGTCCTGTGAGAATAATTTTTTTTTTTTCTGTGATCCCACGTCGCTTTTTGCACCCCATCTGTCCGTGCGTCCTGCAGCCGCCGATCCGTGATGCACATCACAGATCGCCATCCGTGTACAATTTTGGGCAGGACTTTTTTGTTTTTTTCTAACGTCCATGTAGTATGGTTTTTTTTTTTTGTTACCAAACCTGAATTTCCTTAATTTTCTAAGTTTTTTGTACTTAAAGAAAACAGATTCACACACACACACACACACACACACACACACATACTTTATTTATTTTTTTTACACATGCCCCACACACCCTACACAATGTCCCATAGATAGGTTCCTTGGGGGTCACATGTGGGGGGTTTCCACTGTTTAGGCACATCAGGGGTTCTTCAAATGCAACATGGCGTCCGCAAACTATTCCCAACAATTTTGCGTTTGAAAATTCAAATGGCGCTTTTTGCCTTCCAAGCCCTGCCGTGCGCCTAAACAGTGGTTTCCCCCACATATCGGGTATCAGCGTACTCAGTACACATCTACATACTATAGGTTCCTTGGGGGGGTCTAGTTTCCAAATTGGGGTCACTTGTGGGAGGTTTCCACTGTTTAGGCACCTCAGGGGGTCTCTAAACCTAACATTGCATCAGTTAATGATTCCACCTAATCTTGCTTTCAAAAATTCAAATGACGCTCCTTCTCTTCTGAGCCCCGCTATGCGCTAAAACAATTGATTTACACCACATATGAGGTATTGGCATACTCAGGAGAAATTGCACAATAAATACTGGGGTGCGTTTTTTTCCCTGATACCCTTGTAAAAGTGCAAAATTTTATGGCTAAATTAACATTTCTGTGTGAAAAAGTAACATTTTCATTTTTTCCTTCCACATTGCTTTGGTTGCTGTGAAGCTCTTAAAGGGTTAATAAACTTCTTGGATGTGGTTTTAAGCACTTTGAGGGGGCAGTTTTTAGAATGGTGTCACTTTTGGGTATTTTCTGTCATGTCGGCCGCTTAAAATCACTTCAAATGTGATGTGATCCCTAAAAAAAAAAATGGTTTTATAAATTTTGTTGGAAAAATTAGAAATTGCTGACGAACTTTGACCCCTTCTAACTTCCTTGAGAAAATAATATATTGTTTCGAAAATTGCGCTGGTGTAAAGTAAACATGTGGGAAATGTTATGTAGTAACTATTTTGTGTGACATATCACTCGGATTTATGGACATAAAATTTCAAACTCTGACACTTGCGAAATTTTGAAAATTTTCGTTAAATTTATGAAATTTTCACAAATAAATGCAGAAAGTATCAGCATAAATTTACCACCATAATGAAGTACAATATGTCACGAAAAACATCTCACAATCACCGGGATGCTTGTAAGTGATCCAGAGTTATAACCTGCCAAAGTGACACTGGTCAGAATTGCAAAAAGTGGCCCGATCATTAGGGTGTTTTAGTAGCTGGGGGTAAAGAGGTTAAAGCCATATTAAGCTTTCAGTACCATAGTCAAGATTGTAGTCAATGAATATGGACATGTAAAGAGAACCAGTAAAACAAAAATGCTTATCCTCACCACCAGTGCCATTCAAGCTGTCTGTACTCGCTCTCCCTGTTGCTGCGCTATGTGAGCTCTATGCCCAATAACCACAGGCAAAACTTTACCCGCCTTCAGAGCTGCTGCTGCTCTCTCACTTCCTATTGATATTTTATAAGTCCGAAGGCTGGGAAAGTGAAGCCAGCGGTGATTGGGCATAGAGCTCACACAACGTAACAACCTAAGGTGAACCACGGGACAGTGAATGCCGACACCGCTGGAATCTTCAATGCTAAAGAGGAGAAGTGGAGATTAATGCTGCACTGTCGCCTTTTTTTTCCCTCCTTCTTGGCGACAGCGCGGCATTAAGCCCCACGTCTCCTTTTCAGCACTGAAGATTCACTCACGTGGGGCTGAGGCAGCCGGCATTGTTTTTATGCTTTCTTGGTGGTTGTGACCCTCACAACCTTATATGGTGAGTGTATACTGATACACGCCGCTATTTTAATATCTTGTAAGACCCTATTTGCGCTCTTTGTCTTCAGATTTTGACACCGCTGCGAATGACGCCATCACTGGAGGCGAGTATAAGCTATTTTTATTTTAATGGGGGTAAGCATGGGTAATGAGAAGCGGTTGTTACGATCTATCAAGTTTAGATGCAGTATAGTATTACAGTGGGGATTGAAAGTTTGTGGACCAACATATGAGTCAAAAATGTTAGATTGTAATTTTTAAATTATGAAAATGATCCAATATCACATGTCTGTGAGTGGAAAGAGTATGTGAGCTTAGGATTACAGATGAGTGAACCTGAAGTTCAATGTTTGGTACAAACTCAGACTTTTCCAAGAAAACAAAATTTGGATTCAAAGTTCGGGTGCTTTACGAATGCAAACCACTCGCTCGAGCATTGCTGTGCTGGGGTATGCCCAGTGATTGGCCCAGTGCGAGCCGCTTGCATTGTTTGAACTGCTCGCACTAGGGGTAACAATAGCATAATCAGATGTAGTGTGTACCCAAAAAAACAATGGAATAAACACCGTCCACCCTCAACTGGAAGTGTTCTGTTTATGGCTAGCTGCATGTGAGCGAAGAACCAAACTATCAATCAGTGAATTCATATGAAGTCCAGGTCAAGTCCGGGTCCAAAATTGAACTTTAAAAAAGCTCAGCTAGACCAGCAGAACCCGAACATCCACAGGTCCGCTCATCTCTATTTAGGATCAGTAGTTAATTTGAAGGTGATATTAAAGTTGTGTGTTTTCAACCAATGGGATGACAATCATGTGTGAGTTTCGACCTGTTTTATTAAACCCCTTAAGGATCAGGCAATTTTTCATCTTTACACATTTGTTTTTTCCTCTCCTTACTTCAAGTGTAGAGATGAGCGAACCAGATTTTCTGTATCCAGAGTATATACCGAAGACAGAGTTTTCCAAAATACAGAGTTAAGGTGATTTACGTGTGCAAACCACTCAAGTGAGTATTGCTGTGCTTCGGTTTGCTCGGTGCTCAGCCAGTGTGAGTCGTTTGTAGTGTTTAAGTGGCCTGCACTAAGGGTAAAGTCAGCATGATCAGATGTAGTGTGTACACACACACACACACACACACACGTACAAAAAAAAGAAAAATCCCTACCCTCTCTACCCCAGAACTGATCTGTTTATGGCTGGCTGAATGTGGGTGGACACCCGAACTACCCAATCAGTGACTTCAAATGAAGTTCAGGTGAAGTCGTAGTCCAGAACAGAACTTTATAAAAAGTTTGACTAAACCCCCAGAACCCGAACTTCCACGGGTCCGCTCATCTCTATATAAGAGCCATAACTTTTTTTTATTTAGTGACAGCTGTGGTCTGCCATTAACCCCTTATTACCCTGATTGCCATCGCACCAGGGCAATAAGAAAGAGCCTGGTAAAGTGCTGGGATTGTAGCATCTAATGAATGCGGCTAACTTAGGCGGCTGCAGGCTGATATTTTTAGGCTGGGATGGCCCAATAACCATGGGTCTCCCCAGCCTGGAATACCAGCCCCCAGCTGTTGGCTTTATTATGGTTGGGTAGCACAATTGGGGGGATCGCACGTCGCTTTTTTGCCTCATGTGGTTCCTATTATTTTGATACACACCCAAGATAAGTGCATGGCTGGGACTGCAGCCAGTAGCCATATACTTTTTCTGTGCTGGGTAGCGTAATATGGGAGGACCCTACATCAATTTTTTTATTTATTTACTTTTACTGTACGATATAGACATGCAGACCGAGTCTGTGATTGGAAGCGTCTGACATGCTTTCACTTAGTGTGGGGGCGCGTCTCACTGCAATCAATCACAGAGGCCAGTAGGCGGGGGAAGCAGTGAATATGTTTGAAGCTAATGAGCGGCCCCCGGAAGTGAATGAGAGGCTGTGGGAGCAGTTACAGCAGCGCCTGTAGCTAGGTAAGTATAGTGCACTCGCTTTATTATTTTTTTCTTTATTTTTATTCTGGTACCGTTGACCCCGCAGGGTTGGATTTTACAGTCTGGGTCTACCCATCATTATTTTTCACCCATCCGTTTTTTGGATGCATTTTTGAGCCCCATGCTGTGTTTCTGTGACCACAGGATAAAATTCTGTGGTCACCACAAAGATGCAGCGTGCGCACATAACAGCAGGGTCAATAATAGTCCACAACGTCAAAAAAGAACCCAAGCTAACAAATGGCTAATGTGAGAGATGCCTTTAGTTTCTTAATGTTAATGTTCATGAATATGTTTTCAGAAGGGCACTGAACAGCAATGGTGTGCATTTCAGGGATTTCAAGGAGAAAGCTGTTCCCCAAAAAGAACATTTCTGCCATCTGTAGTTTGTTAAAGATCACCTGGACAAGCTAGAAATCAATGTTTTGTAATCGGTGGAAACCAAGAAGTGTTATATTTGGTGAAATAAACCTCTGCATTATAGCATGATAAACTTTTACCATCTGGATTACATTTCTGGCATGATTTACGACACCAAAGTGGCATAATGTTTTGATGAACTAGCCAGATAGGCTACACAATGACCCATCCTTACCAGTTTCCACCATTTTTGGTAAAGCTTGTAGGGTTAGCATAAGAACCCCAGAAGTGTAAGATTTTTCTGCAACTTTGCGACATTTCAAGGTATCTTACTTTACAAACCTGTCAAACATCTTAATGATCCGGGCCCAAAGCCCTGACCTTAATCCTATAGAAATCTTGTGGAAGAACCTGAAGTGTGCAGTTCCTGGGGGAAAAATAACCAAGAAAACACAGTTGAAGCTGTATCGAGAATTAGCTACAATTCCTCCAAACCGATGGGAAGAACTAAACAAGAGTTAGAAGAAACATTTAGATACAGTTATTGATGGACAAAAGGTTATGAAAAATTCTGAAAGGTTTACAAACTTTCACTTGCATACATACACTACTTCACAGTCCTTGGCTGTTGTTATTAATCAACCAACCTGTGGCTTACTGGTAGTTCATATGTTGGCTCCCTGACTGTTGATACTGCTCAAGAGCTAGGTTCGCATCTTTTCTGACGCATAGTGACTTGTTTATTATCTGCCTCTTAAAGCTGAGAGTGGAGCAGAGCGCCACAAGCGACCGTTAACCTATAAAATGATGCTGTTAATCTTTGACAATGGCATTTACAGCACATGGCTAGGGGCATGCTTTTCTATCGTTGGCCCTCGACATGATCGTGTGGTGCTGATGGGTTGTCTTTATAGTCGGGTGGTATAGAAGTGTTAATATTTTTCTTAGTTTTATATTTTGTTTAATATTAACTAGTCTCATATTTTAAGATGTATCAAGGTTTCATATTTGGTTTAGTATTTTCTTATCTCAAATGCGATGTTCTTACAAACTGTGTTATGGGTAGTACACTGGTAAAGACATGATATCTAAAATTGTGATATCATACTTTTGAGAATGTGGTGGCTTGTGAAACTCCTAATGGGAACTTTGCATGTAGTGTTACTTTGGTATAAGAAAACTGCTTACAGGGCAATAAACAGAATTGCCTATTTTCACAACCAGTGTGCTTGAGTTCTGGTAATTCCGTGGTCTGACTTTTTGGGTCAGAACAAAACATCTACAACATGGTGGGTCTGCTGGAAGTGTTCATAGGACACCATCATTTGTGGTATACACTGCAGTAAAGCGGCATTGCTGTTTACAGTATAAACAAACAAACAATTGCAAGTCCATGTGACTTCAAAATCAAATATATAAAGCTGAGTGTGTGTATGTGTGTGTGTGTGTGTGTGTGTGTGTGTGTGTGTCCACTAAAGGAATCCACACCATTGCATTAAACAAATCATGAAATTTTGCATAAGCACCTCATTTGACTCAGGGAACATAATAGACTATATTTTTAGGGGAAAATGTAACCCCGCGCTTTACAGTTATTTGCCAAAAAACCTGCTTACATTAAAATCAATGTAGCTGGGAGCTACAGGTCATTAATAGGAGTTCTGATTGATTTCTATAGGCAACAAAGGACATTCTTAGCTTAAGACAGCTTATGTGTGGGGTAATATGATTTTGGTAGAGACAGACACACACAGACACACACAGAGACACACAGAGACTGACACACACACAGAGACAGACAGACACAGACAGACAGAGACATACACAGAAACACACAGAGACAAAGAGAGAGACACACACAGAAACAGAGACTCAAAGACACAGAAACAGAGAGAGAGGTAGACAGACAGTCACAGAGGGAGACAAACAGGCAGAGAGGGAGCGTGAGAGAGAGACACTTAGTTACTATCCTAGGCAACGCCGGGTCCTACAGCTAGTACAACATAAGCAAAAATAAATGTTTTAAAAAAGATGGAAAAAAACGGAATAACAAATTCAAATCACCTTCCTTTTCCAACGTAAAAAATAAGGAGATAAAGAAATACACATGTGGTATCGCTACCAAAATCTAAAATAAATTAACCCCATCAATAAACGGCATAGTGAGAAAAAAAATCAAAATGCCAGAATTGCAGTTTTTCTGCAGCTTTAACACCCGAAAAAAAATCAATACACGGCAATCAGAACATCATAACTACCCCAAAATGGTATCAACAAAAACATGAGCTCCGGACGCAACCAACAAGCTTTCACACCCCCATTGACCAAAAAATATAAAATTATATTATGAATTTAAAGCATTTTGTCACCACTTAAATAAAAAAAAGCTATGCATGTTACCGTATGTATCAAAATAATTCTACTCATATTTCCTTATAAGTTTTATGAATTCTGTAAAAATAAGCTAAAAAAACTATTGTGGAATTGCGCTTTTTTTCACAATTTTTTCCACAGATGGATTTTTTTTCTCTTTCCAGTACATCACATGATAAAATAAATTCAAAATTACAACTCGTTCTCCAAAACAGGAGCTTTCATACAGCTATGTCAATGGAAAAATAAAGGGTTATGGCTCTTGGAAAAAAAGTTAGGAAAACAAAAGCACAAAAATGGAAATCCCCTAAAAAATAAAGTAAAATAAATTCTAACATTTTTTTTAAAAGTATGATCAATCAGTGGAATATAAACATTTTAAAGGGAAAAAGTATTGAATTTGCTTTCTGAAATTTAATTAATACTTCATACAAAAGTCTTTGTTGGTGATGACAGCTTCAAGATGCTTTCTGTATGGAGAAACTAACCATCTGTATTTCTCAGGTGTGATTTTGGCCCTTCATCTGCAGAAACACTCTTTAAGGGCATGTGCGCACTAGAAAATGGAATTTTCTTAAGAAAATTCCAGACCCTCTGAAAAATTCCCACATCCGCGGCAGAAATCCGCATGCAAATTCCGTATGCGGTTTTACCACGGAATGTTGCAAAATTGCTGCGGAATTGATGCGGAATGTCTGTGTTTTTTCCACAGGTTGGTCCTTGCGGGTTTTTACCAATAATTAATGGCAAAACCGCATGAAATTCCGCGGGTAAATCCGCAGGGTCAAAAGAACGCAGTGTGCGCACAGCATTTTTTTATCCCCATAGATTTTGATGGAGAAGGACTGCAGAAATGTTATAAACATTTTTTGCTGCATTTCTGCAGCGAAATCTGCGGCAATTCTACGGGTAATTCCGCAGCATGCGCACTTGGCCTAAATCACGAAAGTTCCATCTTTGAACTCTGAACTTTAGGTCCTTCCATACATTTTCTATTGGAACCAGATCAGGAGATTGGCTATTCTATCAGCTTTATTTCTTTGGCTGTGTTTAAGATCATTGTCTTGCTGAAATGTCCAGCATCATTTCATCTTTGTCATCTTGGTAGATGCTAGCATATTGTTACCAATAATGTCTCTGCACATTTGTTCATTCATCCTACCTTCAGTTACAAGAAGTTAGCCAGTGCCGTATGCTGATGTCCCCACCTGCAAACTTCACTGTTGTTATTGTTTTAAATTTTTCACCTACCCCTCCATCCAATGTTTTTCTGTTTTTCATTAGTTTTTTCCTCCTATTCTTGCAAGAGCCATAACTTTTTTTTATTTTTCCATCATAATAGCCATATGGGGGCTTGTGCTTTGTGTGACGAGTTGCACTTCTGAGTGACGCCATTCATTCTGTAATATATTGTACTGGAAAACGGGAAAAAAATTCCAAGTGCAGTGAAACTGCAAAAATAAGTGAAATTCCACCATTTTTTTTTGGGGGGGGGGTTTGATTTGCTTAGCTCCGTAGCTGCACCGTTTTCTCATAGTGGCCGCAGCCGGGTACTGCACATCCGCCTATTGATTTGAATTGAAGGCGGATTTGTAGTACCCGGCCGTGGCTGGTATCGGTTTATGGAGCAGCTCCGAAGCCAAGCATTTTCAGCTGCCTGCTGCTGCCGCCGGGGCTGAGAACAGATGATCAGCGGGGGTGCGGAGTGTCGAATTCCAGCCGATCAGACATTGATGACCTACTCTAAGGGCTGCTTTACACGCTGTGATATTGTGACCGATATCGCTAGCGTGCGCACCCGCCCCCATCGTTTGTGCGACACGGGCAAATCGCTGCCCGTGGCGCACAAAATCGCGCTGACCCGTCACACTACTTACCTGCCTAGCGACGGCGCTGTGACCGGCGAACCGCCTCCTTTCTAAGGGGGCGGTTCGTTCGGCGTCACCGCGACGTCACTGCGACGTCACTAAGCGACTGGCCAATAGAAGCGGAGGGGTGGAGATGAGCGGGACGTAACATCCCGCCCACCTCCTTCCTTCCGCATTGATGGCAGACGCCGGTAAGGAGATATTCCTCGTTCCTGCGGTGTCACACATAGCGATGTGTGCTGCCGCAGGAACGACGAACAATATCGTACCTGCAGCTGCAACGATAATTGGGAATAGGGGGGCATGTCACCTATGAGCGATTTTGAACGTTTTTGCAACGATTCAAAATCTCTCATAGGTGTCGCACGCAACGACATCGCTAACACGGCCGGATGTGCGGCCCAAATTCCGTGACCCCAACAAGATCGCTGGAGCAATGTCGTAGCGTGTAAACCGGCCTTTAAGATGGGCCGTCAATGTTAAAGTAGGGGGCAACCTTTTTAAGCATCTTGTTTTCCTCAGACATAATGGGTAAAAAAGAGATTTAACTGACTGAAAAGTAAAAAAATGTTAACACTTTACAAATCAATGCTGTATTCTTGAAATTGCCAAGATTTTGGGCCTGATCACAGAACCACCAAACGTTTTGTTGCAAATGTGTTGGAAAAAATAAAGATAGACAGTCAGAAGACAGTCAAAAGTTTGTCACAAGAAACGGTAAGAAAGCACCAGCTATAACGCTAGGGAACTTACATTTAAAGCGCCACTCCAGCGCTGAACCCCCCAACTGGAGTGATGCTTTTAAATATTCAGGTGTCAGTTCTATTAACCGTTTGAATTGACTGACAGCACTGTAGTTGTTCAAAATTAATCAGCAAGCATACAAATTGCTTATTAATTGTGCACACAGTGTAAACATTAATAAAAACCATTTCAGATAAAAAGGAAAAGACTAAATCATTATCAGCATTTCCATTTGAATTTCCATACTGTTTGAAGATTGTGTTTGTCCCTTGACATGAAATGCATATGAAATCCTGTACCTTTCCTTATCTCCCTCGAGTCTTTACCTTTTTATCTATGCTGTAGTCAGATTGCCACTGCTTTTCTTCTTTTCTGAAAATGAAGATAAATTATTAATGCTGCAACTGAACTCCAGGGCCTCTGAGAACCTTTTGTGTGAATTGTTGACTTTCATTGGAAACCCCAATTGTGACAAGAGAAGGTAATGTGGGAGAATATGGAGCGAGTTGTAATTAGATAATATTGCTCCCTATGTCAGTAACAATGAGAAATTCTATCACATGGACAATTCACTGGCAGCATGCGATCAATTAGAACTTTCACAGTTTCCATTGTTTTATAAATGTAGACTTTTTATTGATTGACTCGTTTTACTTGATATAGCATTTTCTTTATCTACTGTGTGTTTTATTAAAGACATTCTTCAAAACTATCAAGTACAACTCTTTCTTAAATAAATGTGTGAGGGTTCCGTCTCACGAAACGACGTACCAGCGATTCCGACCACGATATGATCTGGTCAGGATCGCTGGTGTTTCGCTACATGGTCGCTTGTGAGCTGTCAATCAGGCAGATCTCACCAGCGACCAGTGACCAGCCACCAGCCAGCAGCGACTCGTGGAAATGATGCTGTGCTTGGTAACCAAGGTAAATATCTGGTAACTAAGCAAAATGCTTTGCTTGGTTACCCGATATTTACCCTGGTTACCAGCGCACACCGCTTAGCGCTGGCTCCCTTCACTCGTAGCCAGGGTACACATCGGGTTACTAAGCAAAGCGCTTCGCTTAGTTACCCGATGTGTACTCTGGCTACGTGTGCAGGGAGCCAGCACTGGCAGCCTGAGAGCGGTGTACGCTAGTAACCAAGGTAAATATCGGGTAACCAAGCAAAGAGCTTCGCTTAGTTACCCGATGTGTACCTTGGTTACCAGCGTCCGCAGCTTCCAGACGCCGGCTCCCTGCTCCCTGCACATTCAGATCGTTGCTCTCTCGCTGTCAAACACAACGATGTGTGCTTCACAGCGGGAGAGCAACGAGCAAAAAATGAACCAGCACTGTATGTAAAGATCAGCGATTTCACAGCAGGGGCCAGGTCGCTGCTTAGTGTCACACACAGCGAGCTCGCTGATGAGGTCACAAAAACCATGACTCAGCAGCGATCTCACTAGGTGAGAAGTACCCCTTAGCCTGAGAATAATCATTTTGCTTTATGCGGAGCGGAATAGACTGAAGTTGGGAATGCAATAAAGCATAAAAGTAACAGCGCTGTTTGACCAAATTAGTAGGTTCTCCCAAAGGTTCATGAGTAGTGATGGGCGGAATGACTGTAGATGTCCGGATCCGTGCGGTTTCAAAAGTACCCGAGCACCGACCCCAGGCCTGGAGTTCTCAGGGAACTCTGGGTAATGATCCAGGTTCGGCAACTTGGGTAATTAAAAGAAATTAAGGAAAAATAAAGAAAATAAAAGGGGAAAGCAGGTGCATTATACTTACAGAGTCTCTCGCGTGGCTGTACACTGCTTTCGGGCTGCCCACACTATTCCCGGGGCCACTTATTAACTTCATACATATAATCTGCTTCCCCCACCCACAAGCAGTCCCTGCATCTCTGATTAGTTGCAGTCAGACACTCACCCACCCTGTGTGGCAACCAGGGCTGTGGACTCGGAGTCGTGGAGTGGGAGTCGGTATAAAATGGACCGACTCCGACTCCTAAAATATATAATAAATTGGGTACAGTAGTTCAATGCAGAATGTGCTGAATATTTTTTCATAGGAATTTAGGAAAGTTATGAAATGTCCTATAAATGTCTGTTCTATTCCTGATCTAAGGCAACATTCACACACAGCGTTTTTGCTGCATTTTTTGAGGATACGTTTTTTAGCTGCAAAAGCAGATCAGCTTTTTAAAAAACCACATCACCTGAAAGGTTTTTGAGCTCATAGATAATGTTTTCAATAGCAAAAGCAGATTAGAAAAATAACGGATAATGCTTCAAACATGATAAGTACAATTGAACTGATGAATGAGAGTAATGAACAACAGCTAGAAGAAAATTTAGGATTCAGTGTTCGAGATGGAAGGCCACAGTGCTGTTCATGTAACTGAGGAACAAACAGATATTATAACAGAAGAACAGCAAAATGATACGTTAGAATTAGATGATCTTATTGAAGCTGCTTCAAAACACTTTCATAGTCATCACATGCGCTGTGTTGTGCACACAGTGCAGCTGGCAATAAGAGATATTCTGCAAGAGGGACATGCTGGAAATCTAATTAGAAAAGTGAGGAAATTGGTTATTGCCGCCAGAAGCCCTAAAATTTATTCCATCTTAAAGCGACGTGCTTGGAAAGGGGCAATTGTCGATCAAGCCACTCGGTGGAGCAGCATTTATTTAATGATTGAGCGATTGCTTGAACTAAAACCGTTTCTTATAGGTATGGCAAACCCTCAGGTAACCCTAAATGAAGGTCAATGGACACAGGTGGCTGAATTGAAGGAATTGTTTAATCACCCATTTACCGTGACTAAAAAATTACAATCTGACGATTTAACTCCTAGCATTTTCATAAGAGAGTGGAAGAACTTGCTATTTTGCCTGTCCCAAAAAGGAGGTTTAATCGCAGATGGCATTTCTGCTTCAATGACACGGAGCGAGACATAGCTATTGGAAAATAAAATTCTTCTGGCAGCTGTTTATGTGGACCCAAGTCATCGTATACTACTTGATGATCAACAGCTTACTAAAGGAAAAGAAGCTCTGACTGAGGTAGCAGTTAGGATGAGTGGTCTACAGGACTGCCAGGCGGAAGAGGACTTGGGTCCTGACAGTGCTACTGCTACCGTATCATCCTCATCAGATGAGGAGTTTAACTTTTGACAAGTATTTGGATGACATGGAGCAGGCAAAGCATTGCCGCAAGGAAAAAGATTTCACTCCGTCTCCTATAGCAAGCAGATTGACCATATTTCAGCAAAATTTTTCACTTGCTCTGAAAGAAATAGAAAAATTCCACCGTTCATCAAAACCGACTGTGCATGAGGCAATTCCTTTATACTTGGAAATTGTTAGAGATGTTGCCCATGGGGTTACGGTTTTGCCTCCAACCCAAGTTACTGTAGAGAGGTTGTTCTCTAGCCTTAAAATTATTAGGTCAGATTTGCGGTCATCTATGAAGGAGGATCTGATGGAGGCAATTCTATTTCTTACAACAAAACCATAGACTGCATAAATGTTATTTAGTATCTTTTTGTTGAAAACTGTTTTTTGCCACTTACATAGTTGATTACATAGTGTTATATTTTTATATACCGTATTTTTCGCTTTATAAGACGCACTTTTCCTCCCCAAATTTTGGGAGGAAAATGGGGGGTGCGTCTTATAAAGCGGTAGCGGGGGGGGGGGTCCTGTCTGAGGCGATCGGGCGGGTGCCTGTGGCTGCATGCAAGCGCCCGGGTACCTGTACTTGCATGCAGCGGCAGCCGGGTACCCGTGGCTGTGTACGGGCGGCAGCGGGTGCTGTGTGGGGTCGGCAGCCAGGTACCTGTGCTTGCATGCGGTGGCAGACGGGTACCCATGGCTGTGTGCGGGCGGCAGCCGGGTGCTGTGTGCGAGCGGCAGTCGGGTGCCCGTGCAGGTACTCGGCTGCCGCCCTCACACAGTCACCCATCTGCCGCCCGCACACAGCCATGGGTACCCGGCTGCCACCGCACGCAAGCACAGGTACCCGGCGGCTTGTACGCGGGGTGGGCGGGCAGCCTGCTGGCTGCCACTCTGTGCATGCGGGGCGGGCGGCTGTGCAGCTTACCAGTTGTCCGCGGTCCCACTTTCAAATGATGGCGCCGGTGGAGCTCTTGGATGAGAGCTCCATCTGCGCACGCGCTGCTCCGGGAGTCAGCGCGTGCGCAGATGGAGCCCTTGGATGAGAGCTCCATCTGCGCATGCGTCGCTCCGGGCGCCATTACTTGAATCGGGACCGCGGACACACTCCACCACTGAGCCGTCGCCGCCGCTCCCACTACTGAGCCGCCGCTGCCACCACTGAACCGGGACCGCGGACACACGCCACCACTGAGCAGTCCCTGCCGCTGCCACCACTGAGCAGTTGCCGCCGCTCCCACCACTGAGCCGCCGCCGCCGCTGCCACCACTGAACCGGGACCGCGGACACACGCCACCACTGAGCAGTCCCTGCCGCTGCCACCACTGAGCAGTTGCCGCCGCTCCCACCACTGAGCCGCCGCCGCCGCTGCCACCACTGAACCGGGACCGCGGACACACGCCACCACTGAGCAGTCCCTGCCGCTGCCACCACTGAGCAGTCCCTGCCGCTGCCACCACTGAGCAGTTGCCGCCGCCGCTGCCACCACTGAACCGGGACCGCGGACACTCACTGCACCGGCCTGCTGCACGGCTCACACGCCACGGCTGCTGCCGCCACCACGGACCCCACGGATCCTGCCACCGCGGACGCCACCGCGCCTGCAACCACGGCACCTGCAACCACGGACCCCGCTGCCACTGACCTGCCGCGCCTGCCAGCACAACCTGTGCCTCCTGTGACCCCGCTTCACCACCACTGCTGCCCCCCTCCGGTAAGAGAACACCGGAGTATAAGACGGACCCCATTTTTCTTTTTTTTACCTTTTTTATGTCTAAGTTTGGGGTGCGTCTTATATTCCGGTGCGTCTTATAAAGCGAAAAATACGGTATATATATATATATACTAGAAGGTGGCCCGATTCTACGCATCGGGTATTCTAGAATTTACGTATTGTGTAGTTCATGTATGATTTTTGTTATATATATATATATATATATATATATATATATATATAGATGTTGTTGTGTGTAGTTACCAAGTGTTTGTGTAGGGCGCTGTACATGTTCTGAGTGTCGCGGGGGGTGAGAGCGGTGTTGTATGTGTGTTGCGTGTGTTGCGTTGTTTGTGGAGCGCTGTGTGTCTGTAGCGTTGTGTGTGTGTTGTGCGGTTTGTGTGTGTGTGGTGTGTTTTGGGGGGAGGTATGTTTTGAGCAATGTGTGTGTTGTGCAGTATGTGCGTATATTTGTGTGTGCAGCGTTGTCTGTGTGTGTGGGTGTTTGTGTAGGGCGTTGTTTGTGATTCCTAGTGTGTGTGTGTTGTGCAGTGCGCGTGTGTGTGTGTGTTGGGGGGAGGTGTGCACCTCCCATCGTGCTCTATCCCCCATGCTGCGCACCCCCCATCGTGCTGCATCCCCCATGCTGCGCACTCCCAAACGTGCTCCATCCGCCATGCTGCGCACTCCCAAACGTGGTCCATCCGCCATGCTGCGCACTCCCAAATGTGCTCCATCCGCCATGCTGCGCACTCCCCATCGTGCTCTATCCGCCATGCTGCACACTCCCAAACGTGCTCCATCTGCCATGCTGCGCACTCCCAAACGTGCTCCATCCGCCATGCTGCGCACCCCCTATCATGCTCCATCCGCCATGCTGCGCACTCCCAAACGTGCTCCACCCGCCATGCTGCGCACTCCCAAACGTGCTCCATCCGCCATGCTGCGCACTCCCAAACGTGCTCCATCCACCATGCTGCGCACTCCCAAACGTGGTCCATCCGCCATGCTACGCACTCCCAAACGTGCTCCATCCGCCATGCTGCGCACTCCCAAACGTGCTCCATCCGCCATACTGCGCACTCCCCATCGTGCACCATCCGGCATGCTGCGCACTCCCAAACGTGCTCCATCCGCCATGCTGCGCACTCCCAAACGTGCTCCATCCGCCATGCTGCGCACTCCCAAACGTGCTCCATCCGCCATGCTGCGCACTCCCAAACGTGCTCCATCCGCCATGCTGCGCACTCCCAAACGTGGTCCATCCGCCATGCTGCGCACTCCCAAACGTGCTCCATCCGCCATGCTGCGCACTCCCAAACGTGCTCCATCCGCCATACTGCGCACTCCCAAACGTGCTCCATCCGCCATACTGCGCACTCCCCATCGTGCACCATCCGGCATGCTGCGCACTCCCAAACGTGCTCCATCCGTCATGCTGCGCACTCCCAAACGTGCTCCATCCGTCATGCTGCGCACTCCCAAACGTGCTCCATCCGCCATGCTGCGCACTCCCAAACGTGCTCCATCCGCCATGCTGCGCACCCCCCATCATGCTCCATCCGCTTGGGAGTGCGCAACTGACACAGCCTATATTATAACTTGAGGGAGAGTAGGGACATCTTTAGAAGGGAAAGCCGCCGAGGAATGGGGGCACCTCATTACCTTTAGGGTGATTTGTGACTTTATGTCGCACCTCCATTGGCAGGTAGAGGAAAGAGAGAGTGAGGGTCATTTAGATCTTTTCCCTGGCAGGATTATTATTGATATCAGTATATGGAATAATTGTTTTTGTCCCTGTGGGCAGATATCTTGGAGCGGTTCCATGGTCAGGGTATATGTGTTCTGTGTGTCATTTTTTCACAGGTGGAACTTTTTTGAATTTTAAATGAATTTCAATAAATGGTGTTTTTATAAGATTTAAATTGAGGTAGCATTCTGGTTCTATATTGATTTTCTACCTACGTAAATAGGTTTCTAAGTGTTAAAAAAGTTGAATATAACTGATGGCGGGTTTTCTATCTGAACCTCTTAATACTAATACTTGGCTATCGGATGTAGATAGGGTGTTTTCGGATAGGACAGACGTTACGTATTCGGGGGGAGTCATTAACTTGAAACAATTGTTTAATGAACTTTATAGCTGTTTCCGGGAAAATATTAAATCATGGTGGGAGGTACAATCCCTTGATAATTACATCAAACAAGGGATTGTACCAAAGGGCCTGCGTATCACAGTAGCACCGGCATTGAGATCAAGAAGTGCAGACCTACTTGAAAAGTGGGAGAGTGAATCAAAAGCAACATCAATACGATTCATGCAATTATTGCTCACGGAGGAGAAGTTGACCTTGGAAAAAACCTCCACTAAGTTAGCTGAAAAAAGGGAGGCAGTTTTGAAATATAAAACTGATCCGGATTTTGAAAGGAGAGAAAGGTTTTTACAAAGCTCCGTGGAGAAATTCCACAATACCTTAAAAACTAGGAAGCACAATAATTTTGTGAAGGACCTCGGGGAATTTAAAGAGAAAACTGCTTATAGGTTCTTGACAGAAGGAACTGGGCCACGTGTTGACCCATCCTCGTCCGATCTAGAGTCATCGGACTCAGAGAGGTATAGGGGGGCACCAGGTGATTTCAGGAATTTTCCCCGTGGGAGAAGGCAGAGACGTAATAGAAACAGATGGCAAGGAATGGGACCTATAGCGCCACCTTTGACCTCTGTTTCTTCCTCTGTGCCCTCTGTGTCGGATGGTCAGCCCTCTTTTTTAGAGGGAAAGACCCTACCATACGATCTAAGACCCCGGGAGCAGTATTCCAACCCAAACAGGAGAGACAGGAAGTAGACAACCACATTATTAATCTATCAGGACAGACCCTGACTGCCTTAGATGTGAATATTCTGAGGAGGGGTCTATCTTTCGTACCCACTGAGCGCTTTGATTCATTTAATTGGACCAAGGATTTGGCCCTATTTGGTAGGAAATTGAAGTGGAAAAAATTCTTTAAAACAACAGAATCATCTAAGTATAATCTTTTGGGTATTACACCAGAAGATAGGGAAACATTTGAAAATCTGATAGATTTGGATAATGAGGGTCTCAGACAACCAGGACAGGGACCTTTTACTACCCTCAAAAGAAAGAGTGAAAAGCAACCTCCTAGAGGGGACCTGGACAGTGTAGACATTTTTCTCAAAGTGGTTGCTGAGGATCATAAAGCACTGTCTGATGTGAGAACTGGCTTTCCCCCTAATATGAACAAATCCGAATTGGATGCCTTGTCAATACTTGCCAAAAAAAAGGAGTTGATCTTCAAGCCTTCGGACAAAGGAGGGAACATAGTCGTCATGAATCACAACATTTACCAGAAAATGTGTTATTCCATCTTACGTGATCATGACGGCTATGCGACCCTGGAACGGGATCCAACTATAGGATTCAGCAAAGTATTAGCTGATATTTTGTCCGAAGGTCTTGGAGATCGCCTTATTTCACAAAATGAATTCGATTTTATGCACGAGAGGCTTCCGGTTACACCAACGTTCTATACATTACCTAAAATTCACAAGGGGACCTCCCCCTTAAAAGGGAGACCCATTGTAGTAGGGATTAATTCCCTTACTCAGAACGTTGGTGTATACCTGGACTCCATTCTCAGACCCTTTGTGGTTTCTTTGTCATCCTACCTCAGGGACACCAGTGACCTCTTGAGAAGGATTAGTGGAGTAATGATAAATAAAGATACTATTTTTGCCTCAATAGATGTGGAGGCTCTATATAGCTCCATCCCGCATGATTTAGGTCTGAAGGCGGTCAAGTATTTCTTGGACAGCAGAGGCACCCATTACGAGAAACATAGTAGGTTCACTTTAAAACTATTGGAACACATCTTGACCCATAATTTTTTCATCTTTAATGGGAGGTATTACCACCAGCTCAGGGGTACTGCGATGGGGTGCTCATGCGCCCCATCGTATGCCAATCTTTACCTGGGCTGGTGGGAGGATACCATGGTGTTCCAGGAACCGCACTCTGAATGGATAAAACACATCATCTATTGGGGCCGTTATATTGACGATGTCCTGGTCCTATGGAGCGGGACAGTCGGCTCCTTTCAGAACTTTGTGAAACACCTGAATAGGAATGATGTAGGTCTGTCATTTACCTATGATATAGGCATTGACCAAATGGCCTTTTTGGATGTCCTTCTGATGAGGGGAACTGGGGGGCAGATAGAAACCCAGGTTTTTCGAAAAAAGACTGCAACCAATAGTTTTTTACACTGGACCAGTCACCATCCTGAACCATTAAAAAGAGGGATACCAAAGGGCCAATACCTAAGACTGAAACGTAATTGTTCCACAAGTGAAGCCTTTCATAGACAGGCGGGGGATCTTTGTCAGAGGTTCACGGAAAGAGGGTATCCGGCTGGTCCCCTTAAAGAGGCGTACAAACACGCGGTATTGAGAGACAGGGAGGAGTTATTAGTAGCCAGAGAAAAGGAAGAATCTGAGAACATCACGAGGGTGATTGGTACGTTTGACAATCGCAATCGGGAGGTTTTCATGATTTTGGACAAACATTGGGGAATTTTGAGGGCGGACCCGAATCTGAAGGATTTTATTGGAGTACGGCCCATGATCACCTTCCGTAAGGGGAGGTCCCTAAAAGACAGGTTAGTACACAGTTTGTATCAGGCCCCACAAAAAGAAGGGACATGGTTGGACAGGAAGGTGAATGGAGTTTATAGATGCGGACGATGCAAATTCTGTAATTGGATTTCACCAGGGAAGAAGGTAGTGTCGGCATGTACGCATCGTGAATATGATATTCGTGATTTTGCCAATTGTAGTACCGAGGGGGTTATCTATGTGGCCAAATGTACCTGCCCCTTGGACTACATTGGGAAAACGAAAAGAGAACTAAGAAAGCGGATCGGGGAACATCTGGGTGATGTACGAAACGAAAGGGATACCTCGATCTCACGACATGTCAGACAAGTACATGGGGGAAATCTGAACTCCATAAGTTTTAAAATCATTGAAGTGGTCCCGGAACCAATTAGGAAAGGTAATTGGAATAAACTTCTGCTACAAAAGGAGACCAAATGGATATATCGTTTTGACTGTGTACATCCAAAAGGTCTGAATGAACAGCTGACATTCGGTTGTTTTTTATAGGAGGCGTCTGTTCTGAAGAGATAAGCACCCGAGGCTGCATCAGAATAAATTCTGATCTATACCCGCCAGACTAATATCCTTCCGTAAAGGAAAGAAGTCGTGTTTGGATGAGTGGAATTATTTTTCACCATCCCATTTTCAATTAATTTATGTCTATCCATATTACCCCATTTTCTGAATCTATGTGGGATGCTGATACATGGGAACAAACCTACTGGTAACATCTTTATGGATGTTAGCAATGTTGCAGTAATTACCTTTGGTGGTCTCCTTTCCTTAACACCCCCGCCCCCCCACTTTTTCCTCCTCCCAAATAAAATTCTCCTCCACTCTCTCTCCCCCTTCCACTCCCTTTTGAACATATGGTCGATATATGACTTTGAATATATAATGTTCGAGATCATGGCTTGTTCTGTTGTATGATCCGGAGGGAACATGCGGGTTTGTTTTATTTCCGGTGTGACCTCCGGTCTCTCCTTTAAATGATGATGCATTGGGATAACTGAATTGTTTATCTTCCCTTGTATAGTAATCTTATGGGGAGAAACGCGTTACTGATGGGCTGCGGTTTGGGTCTGGACTTGAATCTGACTAACATTATGTTTGGGATTGGAGGGGGTGGCCATGTTTGTGGAGATTGTGGGGGACGACCCGCGCTGTCAGGTGTTTGGTGGCGACGCCCACTTGGGCGGCGTGAGCCGGGATGTGTGACGCTTCAGATCGTACGTCACTTCCGGGTTTCCCCATCCTGTGCTGGGAGGAGGATGTGATGATCCGATGACGTGGTATGCTGAGTCATATGACTCGGACGGGTCACGTGGGTTTATTCACTTCCGGTATGGGCTCCGGCTTCGCCTATATGGCGAATGCACGTGCTTTATACCTCCAGGGTCCCGGGCAACGGGGCGTTATGGGAGGTAATTGTTGATCCGAATGGGGACGGTCCGTGCCTTCAGGCGATGGTGTGGCGATGCCCACCTGGGCAATGTGAGCTGAGACATGTGATGATTTAGATCATACGTCACTTCCGGTCTGTCAAAAAACAGTGACTGCACGTGTAGTTTACATCCGGTTTCCTAGGGGACGGGGTGTTCCTGGGGGCGGCTGCCTAGGAAGATGGCAGCTAATTAACTGCATGTGGTTTATACATCGAGGGTTTTCCATCTCAATGGGGCGTTCCTGGGGGCGGTCACCTAACAGGTCAGCCCCTATTTGATGATACTTAAGGAGAGTGAGGCACATGGTAAGGCGTCCATTATACATATCCATATGGAGAGGTGTGTGCTGCTAAATGAGTAGCCCCCCTAACAGCTATCAGGTACGTTTTCCATGTGCTTCTAGGACTCTCTGTTTTGTGGTTTTGGATTTGGGGTTCTGATATTTGTTTGTTCCACAGGCGATTGGGCCAGTTATTTTTCATTTTGTCTCCTGATGAACCCTGACTAATCTTATGGGGAGAAACGCGTTGAGACTGAGACTATGTGTTATTGGGTTGAGGACCATGGAAAGCCCGGACGCCTGTATACTATGAAAAAAACGGACTGCTGAGGGACTACTAAATTTTGACTCATCTCTCAGATAAGTTCAATTTTCCATCTTTCCTGGTAATAAAAGTTATTATCCCTAGCCTATATTATAACTTGAGGGAGAGTAGGGACATCTTTAGAAGGGAAAGCCGCCGAGGAATGGGGGCACCTCATTACCTTTAGGGTGATTTGTGACTTTATGTCGCACCTCCATTGGCAGGTAGAGGAAAGAGAGAGTGAGGGTCATTTAGATCTTTTCCCTGGCAGGATTATTATTGATATCAGTATATGGAATAATTGTTTTTGTCCCTGTGGGCAGATATCTTGGAGCGGTTCCATGGTCAGGGTATATGTGTTCTGTGTGTCATTTTATCACAGGTGGAACTTTTTTGAATTTTAAATGAATTTCAATAAATGGTGTTTTTATAAGATTTAAATTGAGGTAGCATTCTGGTTCTATTAGCATCAATTTTCTCACTTTTTCAAGAGGTAATTCCAAAAATTTGACCTCAATGTTTGTTACCCACTTTTTTATGAGCGCGGTGATACCTCACATGTGGTCTGAAACCTTTGGTTGGACAAATGGGAGGGCTTGGAACGGAAGGAATTTTGGAAAGGAAATTTGGCTGAAAAAGATTGCGGGCACCATGTCGCATTTGGAGGTCCCCTAAGGTACCTAAACAGCAGAAACCCCGCACAAGTGACCCCATTTTGGAAACTAGGCCCCTCAAGGAATTTATCTAGATGTTTGTTGAGTACCCTGAACCCCCAGGTGCTTCACAGAATTTTATAACGTTGAGCCATGAAAATAAAAAAATAAAATTTTACCACAAAATTGTTATTTCAACCAGGTAGCTTTTTTTTTCACAAGGGTAACAGGAAAAAAATCACCATGAAATTTATTGTGCAATTTCTCCTGAGTTTGGCAATTCCTTATATGTGGTGGAAATCAATTGTTTGGGCGCATGACAGGGCTCGGAAGGGAAGGAGCGCCATTTGACTGCAAAATTGGCTGGAATCAATAGCGGACGCTATGTTGCATTAGGAGAGCCCCTGAGGTGTCTATACAGTGAATCTCCCCAACATACGGCCCCATTTTGGAAAATAGACCCCTGAAGGAATTTATCTAGATGTTTGGTGAGTACCCTGAACCCTCAGGTGCTTCACAGAAGTTTATAATGTTGAGCTGTGAAAATAAAAAAATACATTTTTACCACAAAATTGTTACTTCAACCAGGTAGCTTTTTTTTTTACAAGTGTAAAAGGAAAACATTCAGCATAAGATTTATTTTGCAATTTCTCCTGAGTATGCTGATACCTTATGTGTGATGAAAATCAACTGTTTGGGTGCACAGCAGGGCTCGGAAGGGAAGGAGCGCCATTTGACTGCACAATTGGCTGGAATCATTAGCGGGCGCTATGTTGCATTTGGAAAGCCCCTAAGGTGCCTAAACAGTGGAGGTCCCCCACAAGTGACCCCATTCTGGAAGCAAGACACTTCAAGGCTTTTATCTAGGTGTATATTGAGCAGTTTGAATCCAAGAGTACTTCACAGAATTTGATAAGCTTAGGTTGCCATATTGAAAATTTTCATTTTTTTCACAAAAATATTGCTTTAGCATCATATTTCTTACTTTTTCAAGAGGCAACAACAAACCGTGGACCCCACAGGTTGTTATCCAATGTCTTATGAGCACAGGGATACCCCACATGTGGCCAAAAACCTCTGTTTGGATAAATGGGAGGGCTTGGAATGGAAGGAGCACCATTTGAATTCTGGAAAAGTTGAAATAAATTGCGGGCACCATGTCACATTAGCAGGGCCCCTTGGGTACCTATACAGCAGAAACCCCCCACAAGTGACCCCATTTTGGAAACTGGATTTTATTCAGGAGTATAGTAAGCATTTTGAATCCACAGGTACGTCACAAAAATGTTGCTGTAGCAACAAATTTCTCACTTTTAAACTATGGGGCCATGATCCAGCGACACGGCGTCGACACGGAGAACGCAGCTGCCCATGCCCACGATTTGGGTTCAGGCTGCTGTGGAGCTCTATGCTACCTGCAGAGAACACTCTTGTCTCCGCAGCATAAATTGACATGCTGAGACTCAGGAAGCTGCACCACAGGTCGGTTTATGCTGCGGAGAAAAGAAGCACAGTGGGCATAGGATTTCTAAAAATCCTTCCACTGTGCTTCTACTGCACAATGCAGCGCTATGGACGCAGGGAAAACACTCTGCGCCCAAAACGCTGCAAACCCTGATTGTGGGCGCACAGCCTAAAATGCTACAATGGATGAATGGATAGATGTCAAACATATATAACGTCCCACCCCCCTGCATATTCTAAGCTGGCGCCCTTTAGTGCCTTTCATGTGGCACTAAAGGGTGCCTAGCCTTGTATTTAGCCCCCCAAAAAATTAATAATTAAAATAAACAACGTGGGGTCCCCCCTATTTTTGATAGCCAGCTAGGGTAAAGCAGACAGCTGTAGCCTGCAAACCACAGCTGACAGCTTCACCTTGGCTGGTGATCAATTTGGAGGGCTCCCCAGTCGTTTTTTTTAAAAAAAAAACAAAAAACAAACAAACGTGGGGCACCCCCCAAATTAGATCACCAGCCAAGGTGAAGCGGACAGCTGGGGTCTGGTATTCTCAGGGTGGGAAGAGCCATGGTTATTGGACTCTTCCCAGCCTAAAAATAGCAGGCCGCAGCCGCCCCAGAAGTGGCGCATCCATTAGATGCGCCAATCCTTGCGCTTCGCTCCAGCTCATCCCGCGCCCTGGTGCGGTGGCAAACGGTAATATATGGGGTTGATACCAGCTGTAATGTCACCTGGCATCAAGCCCTGGGGTTAGTGAACTCACGGCATCTAAACAGATACCCGACATCACTAACCCAGTCAGTAATAGAAAAAAATAAACACAAAAAAAAAATTTATTTGAAAAAAAAATTCCCTGAAACATTCCTTTTTCACCAATTTATTGAAAATAAATAAATTTCGGTCGCTGTAATCCATTTTGGAGGTCCCTCGGCGACTCTGGACCTTCTAGAATATGGGGGGCACGTTCAGGGAACGTATCCCCCATTTTCTGGAAGAGCAAGCTCACACTGCCCCGGTCCAACCTAGGGCAGAGTGACCTGCAGTAACCTCATTCCAGAATATGAGGGGCACGCTCACAGAACGTACCCCCCATTTTCGAGAACAGCAGGCTCTCCATGTGAGGAGTGTGGCTGCAGATTACTGCACTCACTCTCCCCCGGTCCACAGTGCAGCAGCAAGGTCATCGTTTCTGCTTACAAGGATCCAGCTGACAGCTGCTGTCTGCGCATGCGCCGCCAGCTTTCTAGGAGGCGAAGTGATCGCGGGGACGGAGCAGCAGCCAGGTAACGGGGCTGACCGGGGCTGACCGGGGGCTGACCGGGGGACCTGGGGACGACTTTTCTGCCGCATGTGACGTGTCACATGCGGCAGAAAGAGCAGGATGAATCCGGCCGCGCGCTGTGCGCTGCGCGCCGCAATCTTGCATGCTCCGGAGGGGGGGGAGGGGGAGCGCTCTAGAGAACCGGAGGGGGCTCCGGTGGACCAGAGGGCTCCGGTGGACCGGAGGAGGGGTCAGGGGGAGGACATTTCCCTGCGATCTGAAATGTTTGATCATTTCAGATCGGAGGGAAATGAATGCAGAGCCGGCGGCGGCTGCAGTTTTCTGTGCGCTTCGGCGCCATTTTGACTGCTCCGGAGGGGGGGTAGGGGTGGGGGGGGTACTCTCCGGTACCGGGGGCCTTGGGGGCACTAGAGGATTATATTTCTTTATCATCTTACATGTTTGATTATGTCAGATGAAAAAGAAATCAGCATTATTTGCCATTTTTTTTTTTTTTTATGTGTACGTCGGTATACGGTGTATACCGGCGATCACATTATCGGGGTCCAAAAAAAACACCCCGATTCATAATCTTGGGGGTCTCAGCTACCTCCGGTAGCTGAAACCCCCGAGATTTTTCGTCACTGGGGGGCGCTACAAGCTTTTTCCGTCCTGACGTCTCAAGACGTCGGAACAGAATAAGTACCCTGTTTTTCCGACGTCTTGAGACGTTAGACCGTCGCTATGGGGTTAACAAAAATGTATTCTGCACACAAAAAACACAAAACAAATAGATAGAAATGTAATTATTAAATTGTTGCCTATATTAACCAATCAGAGCTCAGATTAATTAACTGTACCAAAATAGAAGCTAAGCTGTGATTGGTTGCTATTGGCAGGCTGATAAATCTCCAGGCAACAGAAAGCCCTCCCCCCTGACAGTATAGTCCCCAGTTTACAGTGCAGTGCAATATGTCCCCAGTATACAGTGCTGCACACAGGGCAATATGTCTCCAGTATACAGTGCAGCACACAGTACACAGGGTAATATGTCCCCATTATACAGCACAACACACAATACGCAGGGAAATATGTCCCCAGTTTACAGTGCAGTTCAATATGTCCCCAGTATACAGTGCTGCACACAGGGCAATATGTCTCCAGTATACAGTGCAACACACAGCACACAGGGCAATGTCCCCAGTATACAGTGCAGCACACAGTACAGAAGGCAATATGTCCCCAGTATACAGCACAACACAGTACACAGGGTAATATGTCCCTAGCACTTAACAGTAGAGAGTGCAGCACATCACAAATGACTTATTTACTGCCAAAGCTAACAACCACTTCTCTATACTCCTACTTCTAGACCTGTCCTCAGCCTTTGACACTGTCGACCACTCCCTGCTACTACAGATCCTCTGTAGTAGCAGGGAGCCGGGGCCTCCCCCTCTTCTCCCTTCTCCTCTATGGCTTCCAAACACCCTCGCAGCTCTCCAGGGCACAACATTGTCTCTGCTGACAACCAATCCACCTCTCCTCACTACTCTTCCACTTCTCCCCTCTGCAAATCCCTTTACTGGCTTCCAATTCCCTAACAAATCCAGTTCAATCTACTAACATTAAGGGCGCTTTACACGCTACAATAAATCTTACGATGTGTTGGCGGGGTCACGTCGTAAGTGACGCACATCCGGCATCATAAGTATGATTGTAGCGTGTAAAACCTCCGTGCAATTGCGATTGAACGAAAATCCGTTCATCGCATGCACGTCGTTCATTTCTCAAAAATTGAACGTGTGGTTGTGCAATGTTTCCGGGGCAGCACACATCGCAGTGTGTGCCACCCCGGGAACATTGAACGACAGCTTACCTCCGTCCGCGGCTCCCGCCAACAATGCGGAAGGAAGGCGGTGGGCGGGATGTTTACGTCCCGTTCATTTCCGCCCCTCCACTTCTATTGGCCGGCTGCCGCGTGACATCGCTGTGATGCCGAACGTCCCTCCCACTCTAGGAAGTGGATGTTCGCCGCCCACAGCGAGGTCGTATGGACGGGTAAGTATGTGTGACAGCTTTTAATCGATTGTGCGGCACGTTCAACAAATTGAATGTGCCGCACATACGATGGGGCGGGTCACAACGCATACGATATCGTATGCGAAATTGAAAGGTGTAAAGCAGGCTTTATTCTACGAGGTTGTCCATAATCTGTCTCCTCCAATATCTCCGAACAAATCTCTCAATATCTTCCCACGTGTACTTTCTGGTCCTTAATACCTTTTTCTCTCTTCACAATTGTACATTCCTCACCTAATCACTTTAATACAAGTAAAATATATCTTTGTACCGTGTTAGCCAGTAGAGATAAAAAAATTGTTTAAAAGAACTGAGAGTCCTCAGTGGTTGATACCTTTTAATGGCTAACTGAAAAGATGGTAATAATTGCAAGCTTTCGAGACTACCTAGGTCTCTTCATCAGGCATGGTATAACACAAAATCTGAAGAGTCACATATTTATAAACAACAGGACTTAGAATAGTGCAGTAAAAAAAACAAAAAAAAAACAAGTTACATGAAACAGAACTATCACTATGGCAGGGGGGCAAACTGTTGTGGGGCCATAAATACTGCTGCAGTTCAGTGTGAAAGCTTTATTGTCCTTTGATATGGGGTCTGGTCTGGGCTGTGACACGCTCGGATGGTCAGAGGAGCACATCTTTTAACTGATGTAAAAAGACATGGATCCATAAAACACATTAATTCCTTCTCTGAATGTGTCAAAGGTCATCATACGTTTGTACTCCCAGAGTCTCCTATCTCTCTGGGACTTGAAATTTCCTTTCAATACCAGCAATTTCATGTCCATGATGCTGTGGTCTGAGTTACAAAAATGTTTGGCCACAGGTAGATCCATCCTTTTTCCTCTAATTGTGTGGCGGTGAGAGTTCATCCTTGTCCTGAGCTGTTGTCCTGTTTCCCCTACATACAGACCCCCAGTTGGACATTTGGTACATATAATTAAGTACACCACATTGGTTGTAGTGCAGCTGAAGGTACCTGGGATCTTGTAGTCCTGATGTGATCTGGGAATCTTTATCTTGTCCGTTGTCAATATTAATGGACAGGTCTTACATTTTTTCTGGTTGCAGGGAAATGTTCCTGTTGGTGTTGGAGAGGACAGGGAGCTTCTGACAATGATGCTTCTTAGATTTGGGGGCTGTCTAAAACACAGAAGAAATTACCTTTTGCATGTCTTCTACAGCATCAAGAGTAAAATCCAGAGGGAATTTGAAACACAAAGGAAGACACTTCCAGAAACCCACTTCTGTGTTTTAGACAGCCCCCAAATCTAAGAAGCATCATTGTCAGAAGCTCCCTTCCTCTCCAACACCAACAGGAACACTTCCCTGCAACCAGAAAAAATGTAAGACCTGTCCATTTATATTGACAACGGACAAGATAAAGATTCCCAGATCACATCAGGACTACAAGATCCCAGGTACCTTCAGCTGCACCACAACCAATGTGGTGTACTTAATTATATGTACCAAATGTCCAACTGGGGGTCTGTATGTAGGGGAGACAGGACAACAGCTCAGGACAAGGATGAATTCTCACCGCCACACAATTAGAGAAAAAAGGATGGCTCTACCTGTGGCCAAACATTTTTGTAACCCAGACCACAGCATCATGGACATGAAATTGCTGGTATTGAAAGGAAACTTCAAGTCCCAGAGAGATAGGAGACTCTGGGAGTACAAACTTATGATGACCTTTGACACATTCAGAGAAGGAATGAATGTGTCTCATGGATTCATGTCTTTTTACATCAGTTAAGAGATGTGCTCCTCTGACCATCCGAGCGTGTCACAGCCCGGACCAGACCCTGATCAAAGGATAATAAAACTTTCACACTGAACTGCAGCAGTATTTATGGCCCCACAACAGTTTGCCCCCTGCCATAGTGATAGTTCTGTTTCATATAACTTGTTTGTTTTTTTTTTTTACTGCACTATTCTAAGTCCTGTTGTGTATAAATATGTGACTCTTCAGATTTTGTGTTATATTGAGCCTGATGAAGAGACTTGAGTAGTCTCGAAAGCTTGCAATTATTACCATCTTTTCAGTTAGCCATTAAAAGGTATCAACCACTGAGGACTCTCAGCTCTCAGGTACCGCACCATGGAATCAGTGGTGCTCTAAAAATAAATAAAACAATAAAGTCAGAAGATGTTATATTATATACAGGTTAATATGGGACTGGAACATTATCTACAAAAAACAACAACTGACCAGCACCTCCAAGCAGAATAATACAAGTGTGAACAGGTGCAGTCTATCATAGTTATTTAATATTTAAACAAGAGAATATAGCTGTACTCAGTAAATGTTATAATATGCAAATATTGAAGATATGAAATAAGAACTACATTTACGCCATAAAAATATGTTTAAAATGAAGGTACTTGGCACACAAATTTGACAATTCACAAGAGCCTATCAGCTGCGACAAGGCGTACCTCTTATAGGATCCTAAACAAATATGCCGCTCCCTGGCTGAAGGGAGGATCCAACTCTAATTAAAAATGCCTTAGGCTGATGGGAGGAGTACTCAGTCAGAAAAAAATTATACTGCAAAATAAAAAAGTACCATTTTAGCCCTCCTTCACAAGTCAGTGTTTCCGATACGTGAGGCATCCATACAGTGCCATTTTTTCACAGTTGCTGCACATACCTTATATGATTTATGGTGCTGCTCAAATGTCCGTGTTTTCAACGGAGACATGTCCGTTTTCTTCCATCAGCATGGATGACAAGGGCCAATGCAATCCTATGGGTCCGTGTGCACATCACACAAATGTCTTGTATGTGCTGTACATTTTTTTATTGAACGTATTGGGGAAATTTTGAAATCTAATTTTCTAGATCCATACTGTAAAAACAATAATAATAATGTACGGATGATGCACAGGTGACATGTTTTTAAAACCGTACACACAGATGGGCGATGAAAATAAAAACAGATGATCAAAACAGACCATGCCACACGTACATGTTTTTATACGGATGTGTGAAAGGGGTCTTACCCTGATGAAAATAAAAAATTGGAGCTAAAGCAACATTTTAGTAAGGGCTTGTTCACACTGTCTGATTGCAAAACATTGGGTTGCATTGGGACCAATTATAGTTTATGGTGCCAAGCACTTGGATGACATCTGAGTGCACTCCAATTTCCACAGACTAACACAATGGACAAGATAGAAAAGGTTTTATCCATCTTCTCCTCATCTTAAGGCCCTGTCACACTAAGCAACATCGCTAGCAACATCGCTGCTAACGAACAACTTTTGTGACATTGCTAGCGATGTTGCTGTGTGTGACATCCAGCAACAACCTGGCCCCTGCTGTGAGGTCGTTGGTTGTTGCTGAATGTCCTGGGCCATTTTTTAGTTGTTGCTGTCCCGCTGTGAAGCACAGATCGCTGTGTGTGACAGCGAGACAGCAACAACTAAATGTGCAGGCAGCAGGAGCCGGCTTCTGCGGAGGCTGGTAACCAATGTAAACATCGGGTAACCAAGAAGCCCTGTCCTTGGTTACCCGATATTTACCTTTGATACCAGCCTCCCCCGCTCTCACTGCCTGTGCTGCCGGCTCCTGCTCTGTGCACATGTAGCTAGCTGCAGGACACATCGGGTTAATTAACCTGATGTGTGCTGTAAGTAGGAGAGCAGGGAGCCAGCGCTCAGTGTGTGCTGCTCCCTGCTCTGTGCACATTTAGCTGCAGCACACATCAGGTAATTAACCCGATGTGTGCTGTAGCTAGGAGAGCAAGGAGCTGGGGGCTGGTCACTGGTTGCTGGTGAGCTCACCAGCAACTCGTGTAGCCACGCTCCAGCGATCCCTGCCAGGTCAGGTTGCTGGTGGGATCGCTGGAGCGTCGCAGTGTGACATCTCACCAGCAACCTCCTAGCAACTTACCAGCGATCCCTATCGTTGTTGGGATCGCTGGTAAGTTGCTTAGTGTGACTGGACCTTTAGAGACTCAAATCACACTAAGCTCACATTCTGATCAAATTCTGATTAAAGTGTGAGTAGAATGTAATTTACATAATTAGCCTGATTCAATTGGATTAGAGAAAATGCAGCTGTCTAACCCTAGCCTAAAAATGTTCTTTCTTAAAATTTGCAGTAATTACTATGGGGCACTTAAAAGGTTAACAAGCTTACTGAACATGGCTTTGAATATGTTGAGGGATGCAGATTATTTTAAAATGGGGTCTTGCTTGAAGATTTCAGACATATAGATCCCTCAGTCACTCCAAAAGTGATGTGGTCTCTAAAATATTGATTTTGGAAATTTAATTAAGGCTTGAAACACACATCCGTGAAACACGTGCGTGTTTGGTCCGTTTCCGTGTATACTGGAGACACGGCCAAACGTGCACCAATGTTACTATATGTCAGCGGTTACAATTGCGTTTTTGGTTATGTCCGTTAGTCCGTCTCCGTGATGCGTTTTGTGGGCCGTGTCTCACGCCAGCATGTCCGTTTTCTGCACGCAACACGCAGCACGGACCCAATGAAAGTCAATGGGTCTGTGTACACGTCTGAGTGACACGGACGCATCTCTGTTTGCTCCCTGTACGTTTTGTGCTTTTTTCATGTGATGTCGGTCTTTTTTCTTTTTCTGTTTCGTTCTCTCCCTCAGCCCGTCGGTCGGTCTCTATGTCTGTCGGTCGGTCTCTCTGTCTTATCTGTCCCTCTAGCTGTCTGTCGGTCAGTTCCCCCCCTCTCTCATACTTACCGCTCCCCGATTCCCGGCGCGGCGCTGCACTGCTGTTATAAAAACTTCGGCGGCTTTTACTATTTTGAAAAAGCCGGCCGCCCATTAATCAATCTCGTATTCCCTGCTTTACCCGCCCACCGGCGCCTGTGATTGGTTACAGTCACACACGCCCACCACGCTGAGTGACAGCTGTCTCACTGCACCCAATCACAGCAGCCGGTGGGCGTGTCTATACTGTGCAGTGAAAAAAATAAATAAATAATTTAAAAAAACGGCGTGCGGTCCCCCCCCATTTTAATACCAGCCAGATAAAGCCATACGGCTGAAGGCTGGTATTCTCAGGATGGGGAGCTCCACGTTATGGGGAGCCCCCCACCCTAACAATATCAGTCAGCAGCCGCCCAGAATTGCCGCATACATTATATGCGACAGTTCTGGGGCTGTACCCGGCTCTTCCCGATTTACCCTGGTGCGTTGGCAAATCGGGGTAATAAGGAGTTATTGGCAGCCCATAGCTGCCAATAAGTCCTAGATTAATCATGTCAGGCGTCTATGAGACACCTTCCATGATTAATCTGTAAGTGACAGTAAAAAAACACACACACACGAAAAAAATCCTTTATTAGAAATAAAAACCACAAACAAATTCCCTCATTACCAATTTATTAACCTCGACAAACCCTCCATGTCCGGCGTAATCCACGGACTCCAGCGTCGCTTCCAGCTCTGCTGCATGGAGCTGACAGGAGCAGCAGAAGACACCGCCGCTCCGGTCACCTCCACGCAGCTAATGAGATGAGTAGCGCGATCAGCTGCTGTCACTGAGGTTACCCGCGGCCACCGCTGGATCCAGCGGTGGCCGCGAGTTACCTGTCTGACAGCAGCTGATCGCGCTACTCATCTCATTAGCTGCGTGGAGGTGACTGGAGCGGCGGTGTCTTCTGCTGCTCCTGTCAGCTCCATGCAGCAGAGCTGGAAGCGACGCTGGAATCCGTGGATTACGCCGGACATGGAGGGTTTGTCGGGGTTAATAAATTTGTAATGAGGGAATTTGTTTGTGGTTTTTATTTCTAATAAAGGATTTTTCAGGTGTGTGTGTTTTTTTACTGTCACTTACAGATTAATCATGGAAGGAATCTCGGGGAGACGCCTGACATGATTAATCTAGGACTTATTGGCAGCTATGGGCTGCCAATAACTCCTTATTACCCCGATTTGCCAACGCACCAGGGTAAATCGGGAAGAGCCGGGTACAGCCCCAGAACTGTCGCATATAATGTATGCGGCAATTCTGGGCGGCTGCTGACTGATATTGTTAGGGTGGGGGGCTCCCCATAACGTGGAGCTCCCCATCCTGAGAATACCAGCCTTTAGCCGTATGGCTTTATCTGGCTGGTATTAAAATGGGGGGGACTGCACGCCGTTTTTTTTAATTATTTATTTATTTTTTTCACTGCACAGTATAGACACGCCCACCGGCTGCTGTGATTGGGTGCAGTGAGACAGCTGTCACTCAGCGTGGTGGGCGTGTGTGACTGCAACCAATCACAGGCGCCGGTGGGCGGGTAAAGCAGGGAATACGAGATTGATTAATGGGCGGCCGGCTTTTTCAAATTAGAAAAAGCCGCCGAAGCAGTGTGAACGCCGTGCAGCGCCGGTGATCGGGGAACGGTGAGTATGAGAGAGGGGGGGACACTTCAGTCACTCGGGGGATTAGCGGTCACCGGTGAATCCTTCACAGGTGACCGCTAATCAGTACACGGCACACAGACAGAGCCGCAGCATGACTATGAAGTCGGGTGAAGTTCACCCGAGTTCATTCTCATCCCGCTACTCTGTCTTCCGACATGTAGTAACGACATTTTGCATCACACACATACATTTCACACGGACAACACATACACATGTCAGTTATTTCACTCACGCACACACGGACATTCCACACGCACATACGGCTAGCATACGGCATACACACGCAGGCCACACATACCATAAAAACGGACATAAAAAACGGAAAACGGACCCGAAAAACGGCCCGTTTTACACGGACGTGGTTTTCACGGATGTGTGGCGGAGCCCTAACAAAAATGTAATACTGCTCCTAAACTTCTAACAACCTAACACAAAAAGTAATTTATAAAATTATGCTTATGTAAAGTAGACAGCTGTTACCTATTGACTTTTTTTATGTGGTATCACTTTTTAGTAAAGCACGTAATTCAAAGTTTGAAAATTGGGAATTCTTTACCCAGCTCATCTCGATTACCCTAGTGTGGTGGTGATAGGGGTAATATAAGGGGTTAATGACAGCTCACAGCTACTACTAAGCCCTAGATTAGTAATGGAAGGCATCTATTAGACCCCCCATTACTAATCTGTAAGTGAAAAGAAATAAACACAAACATTTGATTTGAAATAAAATACAAGCCCCCCACCCTACTTTCTCCAATTTATTAACCCCAAACACCCAGTTCCAACAAAATCCACACGAAGTCCCATGATGATCCTGGCTCTGCTACATCCTGAAGTCGCAGCGTGTTGGCACAGAACATAACCGCACGCTATGGCTGCAGGCAGAGGCTGACTGAGCTGCAGCAGAGAGCGGTGAGGTCACTCAGTTTATCTGCTGTGACAGCTGGAGGTTCTTATGGTACCCGACCTGTAACCGCAGGTAAATTGACCTTAGGTGACCTCATTGAACTCCGTGACCTCACCTCAGGTGAACGGCGTTCAATTAGACCTGGATCTCCTGGCAGAAAACCATGTTTTTCTGCCATGAAATGCAGATATGGTGCTGAAATTTCTACACCAAATTCAGGCACCAATACTGCATCTCCTGGCAAAAAAAACTGCCCTGGCGGTTGCCCTATCCCTTTCGGTGGGTGGTTGTCTACTTTTCGGGACTTAAGCGGGCTTTACACGCTACGAGATCGCTACAGCGATCTCGTTGGGGTCACGGATTTTGTGACGCACATCCGGCCGCTGTAGCGATCTCGTTGTCTGTGACTCCTAGGAACGATTTTGGATCGTTACAAAAACATCCAAAATCGCTCCTCGTTGACATGGGGGTCACTTCTCAAATATCGCTGCTGCAGCGTATATGATGTAGATCGTCGCTCCTGCGGCAGCACACAACGCTCCGTGTGACACCACAGGAGCGAGGAACCTCACCTTACCTGCCGCCGCCTGCAATGCGGAAGGAATGAGGTGGGCGGGATGTTACGTCCCGCTCATCTCCGCCCCTCCACTTTGATTGGGCGGCCGCTTAGTGACGTCTCTGTGACACCGCACGGACCGCCCCCTTAGAAAGGAGGCGGTTCGCCGGTCACAGCGACGTCGCTAGGCAGGTAAGTAGTGTGACGGGTCCGGGCGATGTTGTGCGCAACGGGCAGCGATTTGCCTGTGTCGCACAACCGATGGGGGCGGGTACCCACGCTAGCGATATTGGTACCGATATCGTAGTTTGTAAAGTGGCCTTTAGGTTGGGACAGGACCTAAAATCCTGCCCTCAATTGGTTAATTAGCTAGGCCGTCAGTGCCGGTCCTGGCTTCAGGGTCCCAGTACCCCCTCTGTGCACACGGTTTCCGGGTCGGTTGTCCGGTGTCAGTACTGGCGGGCTATAACCCTGTCCCGGTCCACCTCGGATCTCCGACAGCCGTCTTCCCATCTCCTGCAGACTCTGGCTACCATCTGCCACCTAGCCAGTACGTCAGGGCTCCCACCCTGACACCTGTCAGTCTTTCCCTCCACTCCACACTTAACTTGAACATAAAACTAACTGTTTTCCCGCCCCGGGTTCTCTAGACCTCTAGGTGGGCGTTCCCTAACTGCCTGGTCCCGCCCACTTGTGTGTCTGTCCTATCCTGAGGGGGGGTGACTAGGGTTTCAGGTCGGCTGATTTAACCCTTTGTGGGATAGGTGTTCTGCGGGGGCCTATGTGTACATCTACCTGGTTTTCCAGGACGTTACACATAACCCATAAATTAAGCGGGCTCTCCTCACTACAACAATGCCAAACATATGGATGTTAACTGTGGAAATTTGGATTTTGGAGGGCAGATTTTGCTGGATTTCTTTAGTGGGTGAGCCATAATGCTGTACCAAAGCCTTTGTGGTGCTAACATGGAAGTCCCCTATATTTCTGTTAACAGACCTGAATGGGGACTTGTTTTTTTTGTGGATTGAGTTGAATGCTATTGGTGGCAATTTAGGGTAAAGAACATTTTGGATCAGTTCAAATTTAGCCTGTGCTCTATGCCGAAAACTTACATCAGGGTTTCCATCTACTTCTCCGAAATACGCGATTCAAGTGAAACTCCCAACGAATCCATTCACTAATGAAGCAGCAGAGATAATCCGGACTCAGTTCAGCGGTGTCCTTCTTTTCAAAGGTGCACAAAACTGTTGTTTACTGCAGTTTTGTGCACACGTAAGAAGAAGGACCCTGCCAGACCACAGGCCATACAGGAGTTTGAAGTGACTCAGTCTGTGTCATTACTGTGAATTTTCTGTTGGGAATTTTATTAGAATCACGATTTTCAGAAATGTACACGTATTCCCCGCTGTAAGCACTCATGGTGGAGCACAGGATAAATGTAAGCCGAGCCTTACTGTGATCTTTTTCAGCCAGAATAAACAAATCAAAAGAAGTTAAAGAATTGTCTTTATTTCAGTTTTTCTTCTCCGTTCGCCGTGCAGCATTAGTGATTAGGTGGAATTATTCCTTAGATCTGTACAATTATAGCGATACCAGATTTATATAGTTTTCTTTTCAGTTTGGCTATTATCACATTAAAACATTTTTTGACAATAAAAAGAATTTTGAAGGCTGTAGTTTTTTTCTACTTTTCTGCCAACAGAGTCATGTGAGGGCTTGTATTTTTCCGGATGAGTTGGAGTTTTTATTGATAACATTTTTGGGTCACATATTATTTTTTTTTTTTTATCACGTTCTATTCTGCTTCAAGAAGAAACAATATGTTAGGATTTGCTTTTTTTTGTATATTTTTTTTACCCCATTCACTGGGTCGTAATTTAAAGGTATAACTAGCTATTGGTCTAACATACAGTACAGACCAAAAGTTTGGACACACCTTCTCATTCAAAGAGTTTTCTTTATTTTCATGACTGAAAATTGTAGATTCACATTGAAGGCATCAAAACTAAGAATTAACACATGTGTAATTAAATACTTAACAAAACATTGTGAAACAACTGAAAATATATCTTATATTTTAGGTTCTTTAAAGTAGCCACCTTTTGCTTTGATTACTGCTTTGCACACTCTTGGCATTCTCTTGATGAGCTTCACGAGGTAGTCACCAGAAATGGTTTTCACTTCACAGGTGTGCCCTGTCAGGTTTAATAAGTGGCGTTTTTTGCCTTATAAATGGGGTTGCGACCATCAGTTGTGTTGTGCAGAAGTCTGGTGGATACACAGCTGAAAGGTCCTACTGAATAGACTGTTAGCGTTCAATCTATTTTTATTGAGAGAATAGAAAAATCCAAAAAGTTAACATACAATATAAGTAATTTCGTTTGTACGGTATTGAATCCAGTTGTTACTAAAGGTCAAAACATCTTGTAAACCTATCAGCAGATTATTGAACAACCCCTCAATTAGTTCGAGGCACGTACTAAAAAATGTATGTCAACACTCATGTTGCTAATACAAATAAAGGGGTTCTCTGTATCTAATGAAATACAAGTATAAACTAAGAAATTTAAGTGCCCTATAAAACCAAGCTCCCCGTTCGGTCTAAAGTATTATTGTATTTATACTTTCCTTTGGGAACCTAAAAATCTAAGGAAAACTAACATTGAGTGTGTAAAGTAAAGACATGTAAGAAACCACGAGAAAGAGAAACAAAGACAAAATAATAGAAAAGAGGGGGTGGGTAGATCAGAAAAAATAGGTACCAAAGAGAGCGTTTGAGAGAAAATAGGGGAAGGGGCTTATGGGAAGGAAAGGGCGAGGTATAGGGGTTAGAGGGGCCTCCAAAAACTACCAATCGAGCAGTGCCTCAATCCATCTTGTATGGCACATCTCTAACCACTTCCACGCAGCGCCTACCCAGTCCCTGATGGGTAGGATGAGGACTCTAAAGAAACAGTTTATTAAAATCTGGAGAGTCCCTAAACAGAATCCATTCACTCCAGGTCCTACAAAATTTTTCACTAGTACCAGCAATGTCGGCGGAGTGCTCCTCCATCCTACAAATGTTCGCCATCTCCGTATACCATTCGGAGATAGGAGGAGTTGTAGAGGTCTTCCAATACCTCGGAATGATGGAGCGCGCCGCCGCCAGGCAGAAGCGTAGAATATCACGCCTATGATATACAATTGAGTGAGGTAAGATGGAGAGTAGTGCAATCTTAGGACAGTTCTCCACAGTTTTACAAGTGACAAGCTGGTAGTTTGTGAGAACTTTCTCCCATAACTGTTTCACCCCGTCACACTCCCACCAGACATGTATCATTGTACCAAGTTCTCGTCCACATCTCCAACATAGCACTGATACTGAAGGAAATATGGTATGGAGTTTAGCTGGAAACTGGTACCAACGTGTCAATATTTTAAACCTCTTTTCCTGTGCAGAGCACGTAACTGACAGTTTATGGTTAAATAGGAAATACTTTTCCCACTCAACTGCCGAGATAAGTTGTTTCAGCTCTCTCTCCCAAGCCAACTGGTAGCCTCGTTTATCCGAGACCCCAACTCCATTGAGTATACCATACAGAAGGGAGACCGAGTATCCAGGCGGAGTCTTTCTCATGAACAAATCTTCGAAAGCACTGCAAGTGCCCTGAACTTGGCCAGTGGACTCTAACGCAGAGACAAAAACCAGCAGTTGGAAGAACTCCAGACACTGTGTTCCTCTAAATGGACGCTGTGTCTGAAAGGCCTGAAACGTAGGTAAGTTACCATCGATCAGGATGTGCCCCAAGCGGATGTCTTCCTCTGCCCTCCAGCCGAAAAGGCCTCTCTGTTTGTATCCTGGACGGAACGATGGAGTGGAGAATAGAGGAGTGAGGGGACCAATGGGTTGTGTGGGAGATATTTTACTGGATACTGTATGCCAGACTCTAAAGGGTGCTTTACACGCTGCGACATCGCTAGCGATTGCTAGCGATGTTGCGAGCGATAGCACCCACCCCCGTCGTACGTGCGACATGTGGTGATCGTTGCCGTAGCGAACAATATCGCTACGGCAGCGTCACACGCACATACCTGTTCAGCGACGTCGCTGTTGCTGCCGAACAATCCCTCCTTCAAGTGGGGTGCGTTCGGCGTCACAGCGGCATCACAAAACAGCCGTCCAATAGAAGAGGAGAGGAGGAGATTAGCGGCCGGACCATGCCACCCACCTCCTTCCTTCCTTCTTTTTCGGTGGACGCAGGTAGGATGATGTTCGTCGTTCCTGCGGTGTCACACACAGCGATGTGTGGTGCCGCAGGAACGACAAACAACCAGCGGCATGCACCACCAATGATATTATGAAGATGAGCAACGTGTCAACGATCAACGATTTCTGCCGTTTTTGCGATCGTTGATCGTCACTCCTAGCTGTCACGCGCTACGATGTCGCTAACGACGCCGGATGTGCGTTACAAACACCGTGACCCCGACGATATATCGTTAGCGATGTCGCAGCATGTAAAGCCCCCTTAAGTGTCTCTCTGGTAAATTCCAAGAAAGGCCCTACCTCTAGGAAGTCGGATTGGAGTAACCATGGGAGGTGTCTAAGAGGTATCCCTAGTCCTTCCTGCTCCACCTGTATCCACTGTTTGGAATTGTTACTGAAATGCCAATCCAGCATTTAAGGGTTAAGGCCGCTGCTTGCATATAAACTTTAAAGTTAGGGAGACCGGCTCCTCCACATGCCTTAGAAAGGGTCAGAGTGTGAAGGTTGATTCTAGGTTTCACCCTACCCCATATGAATCGAATGATGGCCGATTAAAGATTACGGAAGAAGCTGTTAGGAGGGGAGATGGGGATGGTCTGAAAGTAATATAAAATACATGGTAGGATATCCATTTTGAGGACGTTCATCCTGCCCATCCAAGACAGTTTCAACCCACCATAGGACCTGAGGTTTTTGATTGTATTTTCTAACAGTGGTAGATGGTTAAGAGTAAAGTTTAGAGAGATCTGCTGGAATTAATATCCCCAAATATTTAATAGCTGTAGGTCGCCATTTGAATGGGAAGTTCGCCATTGCCATGGTGATTTCATCTTGGGACAGACAAATGTTTAACGCTTCTGATTTTGAAAGATTAATCTTAAAATTGCTTAGGTAGCCGAATCGTTCAAACTCCTTCATTATAGATGGAAACGAAATGGGGCTGGGAAACGTTACAGCAGATCATCTGCGTATAGTGCAATTTTGTGGTGTGTATTGCCAATCTTAAGCCCTTTCATGTTTTTATTTCCCCTGAGTGCATTAGCCAAATGCTCCATAACCACCACATATAAAAGAGGGGATAAAGGGCAGCCTTGTCTGGTCCCATTTTGTATAGCGATAGAGGAGGATAATGCCCCATTAATCCTAACCCTGGCTGTTGGATTATCATATAATGCGCTGATCTTTTTGTAAAAATCGGGGTCCCAGTCCTAACTGTCCCAACGCTGCTCTCAGAAAGCCCCAGTGGACTCTGTCAAAGGCCTTCTCAGCGTCGATAGCTAGGAGGCCCAGCGGGAACTTGCTTTTAACCTTAGCAATAAGAGACAAGGTTTTAATCGTGTTGTCTCTTGCTTCACGGCCCCTGACAAACCCCACTTGGTCAGTGTTAATGACGGAGGGCAGGAAAAGGGTCAGTCTGTTGGCCAATATCTTAAAGTTTGAGATCTACATTCAATAATGAGATATGCCGATAATTTGCGGCTAATGAGGGGTCTTTTCCTGACTTTGGGATCACACTGGTGTGAACCTCCAGAGATTGCAGGGTCAACTTCGTCTTGTAATCAATTGAGTTGAATGTTTTGGCCAAAATCAGGGCCAATTGGTCTTTAATCAATTTATAAAAGTCCGGGGTAAACCCATCAGGGCCAGGGGACTTTCCCGAGGGAGTAATCAGAATTGCACTGCAAATTTCTGATTCAGAAATATCCTCCTCCAAAGCCTCAACAACCAGATTGTCCAGGGGGTGCACGGCCGTCTCCCGAATATATCCTTCAGGTTTTTCTGCTAGGTCTGCGGGCGAAAGCTCCGTGTACTGAACCTTGATATTATATAGGTCTTGATAATAAGACCGGAAGACTTCCAGGATCTCCATCGGATCATGTGATTTTTTGTTTCCTCTAGTGGTAATGCATGGAATGTAAGAAGTGTTAGCCCGGGGATGTAATAGTCGAGCCAAAGGACGACCGCATTTGTCTGAAGATACATAATAAAAGTTTTTAACTCTTTCTGTATGACGAAGAAATTTTTGGTCCAGTAGGGTTTTAAGAGTTGTTCGCTTAAGGACTAGTTCAGGCAGGAGCGTGGGGGTACGCGTCAGTTTGTATGTATTTTCCAAATCATGGGTAGGCAAGGAAGTCGGGTCAGAGCTGTGTATTTGCGTAAAGGAGTCGAATAAATCCTTCAACTCCGCTAGGCAAAGATTGTCTTTGAGTAAATTGTTGTTTAACCGCCAGGTCCATGAGCGTTGAGGGAGAGAAGGCACCTGAAGCGACAAATAAATTGGGGCATGGTCTGACCAAAAAATTTCACCTATCTCTGTGCAGGTATACCAGGCCAGGGCCCCATGACTCACTAAGAAAAGGTCTATCCTGCTATATGAGTTGTGTGGTGGAGAGTAATATGTGTAGTCTCTACCTTGAGGATTTAGGATTCTACATACGTTGATCAACCGGAGGGCATAAAGAGTCCGCTTTAGGGCACATAGTTCTTTAACGTGGACGTTGCTCCATCCAGATGAGGAATCCACTGCCGAGTCTATGGTAAAATTGAGTGGAAGCTGCACACCAAATTCAGAGTAATATAAACAAGCATAACTGCTTGATGATACATAAAGAATGAAAAATCCATCTGTCGTGCTTTAACCCTAGAACACGCAAGCAATTCAATTTGGGAAGCTTGTGCTGATATGACTGTTCCTGTGATGCAATTTTTTGTGAAACCGTATCCGTACGGGACTCAGAAGTCGCCATTCTTTCTGTTAGTTGTTGCATTTCTCCTCTTATTGCATATGATTCCGCTTTGTATGAAGACTCCAAACTAGAGATGTAATTCTCAATATCCTCCCTGGTGGGGATAGCCCATATCCTTGCCTTAAAATCATCCCAGACACAATCTTCTTGTGTACCTCCCTGTTCTACATGTCCTGTCAGGCTGGAAGCAGGGGTTCTGAAAATGGATGGAGGCAGTCCTCTTTCAGGGGAGGAAGGCATAGATGTTGTGTGGCGTCCATTTTGCATGGTTCTTTCATTAGCAGGGACGGGGGGAGGACTTTGTTGCCAGTTTGCCCAGAGCGTTTGTTTGTAGTGGGATCTGGATGGTAGCAATGCCTCTTATCAGGTGAGTCATTAACTGTAATAGCAGCTCCCTGTGCCTGCTGCCCTGTGGTTCCCAGGGATTCAGAGGAGTTGTATGCAGATTCAACCTGTGGGAGACTGGGCACCCCATCCCCCAGTGTGCACGATCCAGGAAGCCTGCCGCCAGCACCATCCCTTCCACAGTCAGAGTCTTGTCGCTTCTTACCGGTCTCCTGTGTTGACAGTCCATGTGGTTCTCTTATCTCCTGCTCCCCTGCTGCCATCTTGACTGAGGAGTCTGCATGCAGTCCGGTCAGGTATGTCTCCTCCATCCCCTCCTAGAGTCAGTCTTCGTCCGCCCCGGGGCCGCCAAGCTCCTCAAAAATCTTGTGATGCTGGGTATTGAGTTCACTGGAGAATCTGGAGCCGGCCTGCATATGTTCCCCTTCCTCCTGACCGGCATTTGAGGGTTCTATCGCTGTGTGCAGAGTGATTATGTGGGCCTGGAGCTTATCTCAGCACGAGAGCAAAGTTACCAGCATCTTCTCTCCTCCATGGCCAGGCCACACTCCTCCTGAATAGACTGTTAGAATTTGTATTATGGCAAGCAAAAAGCAGCTACGTAAAGAAAAATGAGTGGCCATCATTACTTTAAGAAATAAAGGTCAGTCAGTCCGAAAAATTGGGAAAACTTTGAAAGTGTCCTCAAGTGCAGTGGCAAAAACCATCAAACGCTACAAAGAAACTGGCTCACATGAGGACCGGCCAGGAAAGGAAGACCAAGAGTCACCTCTGCTGCGGAGGATAAGTTTATCCGAGTCACCAGCCTCAGAAATCGCACGTTAACAGCAGCTCAGATTAGAGACCAGGTCAATGCCACACAGAGTTCTAGCAGCAGACACATCTCTAGAACAACTGTTAAGAGGAGACTTTGTGCAGCAGGCCTTTATGGTAAAATAGCTGCTAGGAAACCACTGCTAAGGACAGGCAACAAGCGGAAGAGACTTGTTTGGGTAAAGAACACAAGGAATGGACATTAGACCAGTGGAAATCTGTGCTTTGGTCTGATGAGTCCAAATTTGAGATCTTTGGATCCAACCACCGTGTCTTTATGCGATGCAGAAAAGGTGAACGGATGGACTCTACATGCCTGGTTCCCACCGTGAAGCATGGGAGAGGTGGTGTGATGGTGTGGGGGTGCTTTGCTGGTGACACTGTTGGGGATTTATTCAAAATTGAAGGCATACTGAAGCAGCATGGCTACCACAGCATCTTTCAGTGGCATGCTATTCCATCCGGTTTGCGTTTAGTTGGACCATCATTTATTTTTCAACAGGACAATGACTCCAAACACACCTCCAGGCTGTGTTGTGTAAGGGCTATTTGACTAAGAAGAAGAGTCATGGGGTGCTACGCCAGATGACCTGTCCTCCACAGTAACCAGACCTGAACCAAATCGAGTTAGTTTGTGGTGAGCTGGACCGCAGAGTGAAGGCAAAAGGGCCAACAAGTGCTAAGCATCTCTGGGAACTCCTTCAAGACTGTTGGAAGACCATTTCCGGTGACTACCTCTTGAAGCTCATCAAGAGAATGCCAAGAGTGTGCAAAGCAGTAATCAAAGCAAAAGGTGGCTACTTTGAAGAACCTAGAATATAAGACATATTTTCAGTTGTTTTACAGTTTTTTGTTAAGTATTTCATTCCACATGTGTTAATTCATAGTTTTGATGCCTTCAATGTGAATTTACAATTTTCAGAGTCATGAAAATAAAGAAAACTCTTTGAATGAGAAGATGTGTCCAAACGTTTGGTCTGTACTGTATAACCACAAAAATTAAATTATTATAAATTTTAAGCGTTGTACAGATATTTAGGTGGTTGCTGATTGATTACTCAAACACAATTATTTTAGTCAGATTTGAGTAGTTCTAATGTACAAAAATCAAATGTCTTTCTGTAAAACTACATTGTGTGAAAACAAAATCCCATTTGTATATGATGTCTTACAAATTAATACTTTAAGACATTGACAGAATAGATTTCTGTAACTTTTCTTACAGAAACTTATTTTTTTTTCTTGTATGTCTGTAGTGGTTTGTGGGGTATTGCATAATAATTTGACTTGATAAAATGTAATAAATTGGAATTAAATATTAAAGGGAGAGCTTCTAAATATAAATTATTGATACAACAGAACTGATATACTGAGAGAATTTAAAATGAACATCAAAGGCACTTAAAATACGGAAAATATATTTAAGCAACAGGAGTATTGATATTAGTAAGAAAAGGATATATTTACAAGGATTATTTGTATTGGAACAAATGAGAATGTTGCTGTGAGGCAAATCCCGGGATATGAAGATGAATTATGACTCCAGTCATAATCCCTCATCACTCCCTGGCAGTGCCCCCTCCCTTCTTGTTCTCAGTGTTCCACTTACACCTCCATGGCCATGTCCTGTGATATGGAAATGAGGTGGTGTGGGAACAATGGACACAGGATGACTCCCTGCCGTCACCCTGTAACAAGAGTTGTATCTCATTAGCAAGGCTATGGAACTAGCTAGACAGAACGACTCCAGTAAAAAATGGTTCATATCTCGCAAGCCATATTTCCGATAAATATGGCAACCATAAAAATGGTGTCTCCGCATGCGGACGATGCCGGCACACCCTCTTTATGGGAGCAGGACATTGGGAAATGCCCCAGGCGTGATATCAGCCAATGGGGAACTGGCAGACAGGTCATGAGTCCCCTCGTTCTGTAGCTAAATTCATAACTGTCACAATGAGAGCATTGGCGTCCGCCTACGACGCTCCCAGGCAAAGTTATGGCCCATATTCCATGTTGGGATATTGTCCATAACTCAAGCCAGGGGTGGAGCAGTGTTCCCTGTGAGGTCACGAAGGTAGGAGGGGACCTGGACTTGCCCAGGTTGATAACCCTACTTCGGCCATTTTCCAGTGTTCTTTCGCTGGGGGTCACGTGCAGGAAACATCTGCGGGAGTTCCTAGAAACCTGGTCTACAGCGCCCCCCTGTGGCCAGACGCACAAGGTAACTGATTGAATTGCATACCTGTTGTAAACCATGCTTTATCTGTAACTGTACTCTGACATAACTGTATATTCTGTAGATTCCCTATTGTATATATTGTAGTTTCTAGTGTGCTTTAGGCTGATTAAATTATATAATTAATCTTGGGCTGTTCTGTTATCTCGATCTTGAATCCCACGTCTGTGTGTTCGGCTAATAGTTACCGTAAATCGGTTGGTGGCAGCGAATTGTGCCAAGGATTATTGTGGGGAGGCCAGTGAGATTCGGGGAGATTTTATATATTCCGCCCGCGGAGGTCGGGGGAATATATACCCTACTCTCACCGGGGACCCTTCAATAATCGGCATAAGTAGTATAGCGGCCTCCTTGCTTATTGTCGGGCAATTCCATAATTGGCCTGACTATAAGAGGGGCGCTAGAGAGCGCGTCACGTGCTCTGTCTGTCGGTCGGGAGGTATAAAGGAGGGGTGACCCCCACTTGTTACCCCCCGATTGTGACGTACTGGTAGCCAGCGCGGGGGATTTCTGAGTGACCCCCCCCGGTGGTTTGTGACATATTGGTGGCATAGCGGTGGGATCGAGATAATAGTGTGTGTGAGTGTGAGACCCATACTCCCAGACACTAAAGACTGCCTGCAGCAGCTGTGGCTGCTGGGGTCTTCAGACTAGCTCAACACTAGAGTGTCAGAGTGCAGATACTGTAAGGTGTGTGGAGGCATCAGGTGTCAGTTCTGTGTCAGTGACCAAAAGTCTGCAAGAATGGCTGATGGCACCAGGAGCAGAGCTATGCAACTGGCCAATGCTAAGGCAGGAGCCGAAGAGAGGGAGGACGGTGCTGTGGACAGCAATGAGGAGGTTGCCCACGAGTCCTCCAGGAGCTCGACGCCAGAAAACCGTTCTGCCGAGGACATTGCGCAACCTGGCACTGCTGGACAAGATGAGGAGGAGCTCACCCAAGGTTCCTCAACGAGCCAGATGCCAGCCCTCCGCTCTGAAAGGGACAGTGAATCGCCTAGCTCTGCAGCGTGCCGCAGATCACCACGTGCCATTCCACCGAGCCTGGGAGGCTCGGATAGCCTTCTTCAAATGGCTATGGCCCTTCTCCAGGCTGGAGACCAGAAGGGCTACAAGGAACTCCTGGCAGAGCGCAGGGCAGAGCGGCAGGCAGCGCGTGACGCTGAGGCTGCGGAGCGGCACGCAGAGCGTGAGGCTGCGGAGCGAGAGCGGCAGGCAGCGCGTGAAGAGCGAGAGCGACAGGCAGACCGTGACTACCAGCTGCAGCTAGCTCAGCTCCGGCCCTCATCAGCCACATGTGACCTTCGAGACACCAAACTTCCAAAGGTCCGTGTTGAGGACTTCCCAGTGCTGGAGAAGGATGGAGACTTGGACTCTTTCTTGACTGCTTTTGAACGGACTTGCTTGCAGCACCATCTGGACAAGGACCAGTGGGCCAAATACCTGACCCCCCGTTTAAGGGGTAAGGCCCTGGATATCCTTGGTGACTTGCCTGCTGAGGCAGATCAGGGCTACGACACCATCAAGCGGGCCCTGATCCAACAGTACAACCTCACTCCAGAGTCCTACCGCAAGAAGTTCCGGAGCCTACAGAAGGGACCAAAGGACTCCTGGGCTGACCACCGGCGGGCACTTGCCCGAGCTGCCGACCACTGGACCCAAGGCCTGCAGCTTTCCACCGGACCGGAGATCCTGGACTTGTTCATCACGGAGCAACTCTTGTGGAACTGCCCTGAGGATCTCCGCCAGTTCATCCGAGACCAGAAGCCAAAGGGGTCCACGGCTACAGCTGCCCTTGCCGATGACTACACCAACAACCGGGCCCCTGAGGCCAGGAGAGCGGCCACCAGCAGCACCTGGAGAGGGGGTAAGATGAATCCTGCGACTGCCCCACCTGCCCCTAGACTGCAGGGGGTGTCCCCCTCAACTCCCCTCTCCAGGCCCGTGGCGGAACCAAGACGGTGCCACCAGTGCAACCTACCTGGACACTTCAAGGCCATGTGCCCTCAGCGTCCCAAGGCCCCGGCTCCGTCCCCGTCCCAAGGGCCGCCCAAGGTGTATTGTGTGGGTGGGGGTGGTGGTAGGTCCCTGGACAGCTTCCAACCTGTCACCGTTGGCCGGTCTGTGACCATAGGACTGCGAGACAGCGCCTCGGAGGTGACTCTGGTGCGGCCTGAGATGGTGTCCCCCCAAGACTTGATCCCTGGAAAAACCCTCGCTGTCTCCGGGATTGGAGGCATTGACCCGGCGCTGCCTGTTGCTGACATTTATGTGGACTGGGGCGCAGGGCGAGGGGTGAGGGAGGTGGGGGTAACTGATCGGATCCCTGCAAACGTGCTACTTGGGACAGATTTGGGGCAGATAACCTCCCAGTTTGGGCCCCCCCCAAGGGCTGAACCTTCAGCCAGTACTGACATGACTCCTGACCATGTTAATGTGTTATCTATGAATGATGTAAGGGAGGAGGGAGTGAACTCTGATATTTCTGCTTGCACAGACACCATAGACACACACGCAGCTGCAGCTGTGACAGGAGGGGAGGGGGTCAGAGAAAGGTGTGACAATGCCTCTACAAGTAACCAGCCTGTGAGCTGGGATCTGTTGCCCTCTGCAGGGATAAGCAGAGAGCAGGGTGCTGCAGGGGGAGGACCAGTGTGTGGGGTGGGGGCTACCACAGCAAATGTGGGGTCCCCAGAGATTTCACAGCGGGGTTCTGTTGCTGCAGGAGGGGAACAGGCAGGTGAGATTGGGGCCGGTCCAGGAGCGGAAGTGCTCCCAGGTAAGATCTCGGTGCATGGTTCCCCCACAACCGGGGTGTCAGGAAGCCAGGGAGGTCTGCCTGAACCGGCGACTTGGTCAGGAACGGAGGAGGAGCAGGCACGACCCACGGTCGCAGCGGCTGTGGCCGCTGTCACCCGCAGTGGGAGTGCTGGAAGCCAAGGGGCCTCCCGGAGGTCCGATAGCTCTTCCCCTTCTGACCAAGTGGCAGCCGAGTCAGGTGGAGGCCAGGACACAGGTCCCGGGGTACTGACTGAAGATGTGACAGTCTCGTCGATTCTGGCCACATCTAGTCAGGGGTTTCAGGCAGCGTTAGAAGCTGACGACAGCCTGAAAGCTCTTAAGGAGCAGGCGGCACAGCCTCCCTCGGACTCGGACCCGGAGCGAGTGGTCTGGGACCAAGGACGGCTGTACCGGGCCACGGTCCAGCAGGGTTCACCGGAGGCGTGGCCCAGGGACCGACAGTTGGTGGTACCCTATCCGTTCCGGACGGAGTTGTTGCGGATCGCACATGAGATTCCGATGGCCGGACACCTAGGGATCGCTAAGACCAAGGCCAGGTTAAACCAGCATTTCTACTGGCCAAAAATGGGGGCCGATGTGGCTGCCTACTGCCGTTCGTGTGAAACCTGTCAGAGAGTGGGGAAGGCGGGGCCACGCCCCAAAGCCCCACTGGTATCTCTGCCCATCATCGATGAGCCTTTCAGGAGGGTGGCTGTGGATCTGGTCGGCCCGCTGGCCATCCCCAGCAGCTCCGGGAAACGCTTCATACTGACGGTAGTGGACTATGCCACCCGGTACCCAGAAGCAGTGGCCTTGTCGTCCATTCGGGCTGACAAGGTGGCCACCGCATTGCTGGAGATTTTCTCCCGAGTGGGTTTTCCCCAGGAAATGCTCACTGACCGGGGGACCCAATTCATGTCCCAGCTGATGGAGGCCCTCTGTAAGCAAGTCCAGGTGCGACATCTGGTGGCCAGCCCGTACCATCCACAGACTAATGGCCTGTGCGAGCGGTTCAATGGCACCTTAAAGCAGATGCTTAAGATGTTGGTCGACTCCCATGGGCGTGACTGGGAGCGGTATCTCCCACACCTGTTATTTGCTTACCGGGAGGTTCCACAGGCCTCAACAGGATTCTCACCGTTTGAGCTCCTGTACGGGCGACGTGTGCGGGGCCCCCTGGCTCTGGTGAAAGAGGCTTGGGAAGGGGATTTGGCCACCCCTGGAGTGTCGGTTATCGAGTATGTCATGCGCTTCCGGGACAAAATGCAGGCCTTGACGCAACTGGTACACGACAATATGGCTCAAGCCCAGGCCGATCAGAAGCGTTGGTACGACCAGAACGCTTGTGAGAGGACCTACCAAGTGGGTCAAGAGGTGTGGGTACTGGTCCCCGTACCACAGGACAAGCTTCAGGCAGCCTGGGAAGGCCCATACCTCGTGTACCAGCAGCTCAACCCTGTGACGTACCTGGTCACCCTGGACCCTGCCCGTGGAAGGCGGAAGCCCTTCCATGTGAACATGATGAAGGCACATCATGAGCGGGAGGCATGTGCGCTCCCCGTGTGCAACCTGCCCGAGGAGGGAGAAGCGGAAACCCTCTTGGATATGCTAGCCCAGGTTAGGGCAGGCGGATCCATTGAGGATGTGGAGGTTGGCCACCAGCTCTTGGAGGACCAACGGTCCCAGCTGTGGGCCACCCTACACCCCTTCCGGGGGTTGTTTACCAACCAGCCCGGAAGGACTGACTTGGCTGTCCATCACGTGGACACTGGGGATCATCCCCCGATCCGGCGTTCAGCATATCGGGTCTCCCTGGAGGTGCAGCAACACATGCGCCAGGAGATTGACGAGATGCTGAAGCTGGGGGTGATCCAGGCATCCAACAGCGCTTGGGCCTCGCCTGTAGTCCTCGTCCCTAAGAAGGACCGAACCACTCGGTTCTGCGTGGACTACAGGGGGCTCAATGCGGTCACGGTCGCCGATGCGTACCCAATGCCACGCATCGATGACCTGCTCGATCAGTTGGCCGGGGCTCAGTACCTGACCATCATGGATCTGAGCCGGGGATATTGGCAGATCCCCCTGACTCGCAAGGCCAGGGAACGCTCTGCCTTTATTACCCCATTTGGACTGTACGAGTCCACGGTGATGCCATTCGGGATGAGGAATGCCCCTGCCACTTTCCAGCGGATGGTCAACACCCTGCTCAAGGGACTTGAAGGGTACGCGGCCGCGTACCTGGATGACATTGCCGTCTTCAGTCCCACCTGGGAGGACCCCCTAGAGCATCTAGCACAGGTGCTCAGGCGGATCCACCGGGCAGGTTTGACCATCAAGCCGGGAAAGTGTCAGCTGGCCATGAGCGAGGTCCAGTACCTCGGTCACCGGGTAGGTGGGAGAACACTGAAGCCCGAGCCTGAGAAAGTGGAAGCCATCGCATCCTGGCCCACCCCCAGGACCAAGAAGCAGGTGATGTCCTTCTTGGGGACCGCTGGGTACTATAGGAGGTTTGTTCCATGCTATAGTAGCCTGGCAAAGCCCTTGATGGACCTCACCAAGAAGAAGCTGCCCTCTGCAGTCGATTGGACAATGGACTGCGAGACAGCCTTCCGGGCCCTAAAGGACGCCCTGTCCAGCCCGCCCGTGCTACAGGCAGCCGACTTCACGCGGCCGTTTGTAGTACAGACCGACGCCAGTGACTTCGGCCTCGGTGCGGTGCTCAGCCAGGTGGACTCTGCGAGCCAAGAGCACCCAGTCTTGTACCTGAGCAGGAAGCTGTTACCAAGGGAAGTTGCCTATTCCACGATGGAGAAGGAGTGCCTGGCCATAGTGTGGGCCCTGCAGCGTCTGCAACCCTATCTATACGGGCGCCACTTCATCGTGGAGACGGACCACAATCCCCTCAGCTGGTTGCACACCGTCTCTGGGACGAATGGGCGATTGTTGCGATGGAGCCTTGCGCTCCAGCAATACAACTTCACCATTCGCCACAAAAGGGGCCGTGACCACGGTAACGCAGACGGGCTGTCCCGACAAGGAGAGGTCGCGGACGGGCGCACGGGGGAACACCGGAGTGTGCTGCCCCCTAGCGCCCTCAAAAGGGGGGAGGTGTGAGGCAAATCCCGGGATATGAAGATGAATTATGACTCCAGTCATAATCCCTCATCACTCCCTGGCAGTGCCCCCTCCCTTCTTGTTCTCAGTGTTCCACTTACACCTCCATGGCCATGTCCTGTGATATGGAAATGAGGTGGTGTGGGAACAATGGACACAGGATGACTCCCTGCCGTCACCCTGTAACAAGAGTTGTATCTCATTAGCAAGGCTATGGAACTAGCTAGACAGAACGACTCCAGTAAAAAATGGTTCATATCTCGCAAGCCATATTTCCGATAAATATGGCAACCATAAAAATGGTGTCTCCGCATGCGGACGATGCCGGCACACCCTCTTTATGGGAGCAGGACATTGGGAAATGCCCCAGGCGTGATATCAGCCAATGGGGAACTGGCAGACAGGTCATGAGTCCCCTCGTTCTGTAGCTAAATTCATAACTGTCACAATGAGAGCATTGGCGTCCGCCTACGACGCTCCCAGGCAAAGTTATGGCCCATATTCCATGTTGGGATATTGTCCATAACTCAAGCCAGGGGTGGAGCAGTGTTCCCTGTGAGGTCACGAAGGTAGGAGGGGACCTGGACTTGCCCAGGTTGATAACCCTACTTCGGCCATTTTCCAGTGTTCTTTCGCTGGGGGTCACGTGCAGGAAACATCTGCGGGAGTTCCTAGAAACCTGGTCTACAGCGCCCCCCTGTGGCCAGACGCACAAGGTAACTGATTGAATTGCATACCTGTTGTAAACCATGCTTTATCTGTAACTGTACTCTGACATAACTGTATATTCTGTAGATTCCCTATTGTATATATTGTAGTTTCTAGTGTGCTTTAGGCTGATTAAATTATATAATTAATCTTGGGCTGTTCTGTTATCTCGATCTTGAATCCCACGTCTGTGTGTTCGGCTAATAGTTACCGTAAATCGGTTGGTGGCAGCGAATTGTGCCAAGGATTATTGTGGGGAGGCCAGTGAGATTCGGGGAGATTTTATATATTCCGCCCGCGGAGGTCGGGGGAATATATACCCTACTCTCACCGGGGACCCTTCAATAATCGGCATAAGTAGTATAGCGGCCTCCTTGCTTATTGTCGGGCAATTCCATAATTGGCCTGACTATAAGAGGGGCGCTAGAGAGCGCGTCACGTGCTCTGTCTGTCGGTCGGGAGGTATAAAGGAGGGGTGACCCCCACTTGTTACCCCCCGATTGTGACGTACTGGTAGCCAGCGCGGGGGATTTCTGAGTGACCCCCCGGTGGTTTGTGACAGTTGCTTATTAAAATTAAATCATATTCTCATTTGTTATATATTAGAATATTTTATACACCAATTATCATTATGAATAAGAGACTGCCACCACAAAACAAACCTTCCTTTTAACAGCTTTATGGCCAAACAATTTTTTTGATTTTTGCATTTCTCTTTTTCCCTTTGTGAGATAGTGGGGCCATTCATATGTGACGGACGGTATGTATCTCCCAGAATGCGTACAGAAACATATTAGAGCCCTGCTTAGCGGTCAGTCCACTATCTCCAGGCCGGGTTATGCAGGTGGCTCATGACCACAGTTCAATTAAAAGGTCTCTGTAAGGGCCTGGGCAGGGCAGAGTCGGCTTTTGTAAGCTGCAGAGCAGGAAGCTGAGGGGAGTTCAGACCTGTGTGGAGCGATAACACAGGTCTGTGGGCCCACCTGAAATAGCAGGGTGAGGTATAGTAAGACCGTCTTCTACGGCAACCGGTACCTGTGTGACGTGGTATCCTATAGACTGTGTATAGCCTGGCTGTATCCCAGAGGACGTTTACCTGTTCAGCGATGGCAATAAACCTGTGTTGATCGGACTTTTTGGGTCACTGCCTCTTTGTTGCCCTGGGGGACCCCCACCATGCTACATTATGGTGGAGAAAGCGGGCATAACCCCACCGCTGCACAACTGGAAGCAAGCCTGACCACCAGCTGAAGTCTGTAACGGCTCTGCATGTCAATAATTAGGCCTGCTACGCTACAGTATAAACCAGCTGATAACATGGAGGAGCTTCTGCGGCAGTTGGTACTAACTTAGCAAAAGCAACAGGAGCAATTGGGTCTATTCCAGCAGCAGCACCAGGAGACCCAGCGACAGCACCAGGAGACCCAGCGACAGCAACAAGAGGCGAATGTACTACTACGGCAACAGATTGCGGCCCTGCAAGAGATACCGCCAACAACTGCCTCAGACCGACGGGAACCCCGGGACAGGGTTCGCTCTGCCCTGCGGAAGCTAAGCCCGGGGGAGGACGTGGAGGTGTTCCTTACCGTCTTTGAGCGCACAGCGGAGCAGGAAAAGCTGCCGCTAGGCCAGTGGGCGGAAGTGGTGGCTCCGTTTCTTATGGGGGATGCCCAGAAAGCCTACTTTGACCTCAGCCGGGAGGATGCCCTGGACTATGAGAAACTAAAAGGTGAGATCCTTGCACGTCTGGGGGTTAATACATATGTGAGGGCTCAGCGAGTATTTACATGGTCCTATGTGGAGACCAGCCCTGCCAGGTCTCAAGCATATGACTTACTTCAATTGGTGAAAAAGTGGTTACAGCCGGAGGTTTCATCTCAGGCGCACTTATAACACACGAGCCACCATCAGATGTTTTAATGTAGGGGATCGGGTCTTAGTCTTGGTGCCCACGGCCGAGAGTAAACTGTTGGCCAAATGGCAGGGGCCGTATGAGGTTCGGGAAAAGGTGGGGGAGGTGAACTACTGCATACACCAGCCGGGGAAGAGGAAGCCGGAACAATTGTATCATGTTAACGTGCTTAAAGCCTAGAAAGACCGTGACTGTATGGTTACGGGAATGACACCGGTGGGGCCCTTTGGGGATCCTGTAATGCCGCCCATCCTGGGGACCGAAGTGGGGGTACACCTAGGCGACACGCTCACTAAACCGCAGCGTCGTGAAGTTCGGAAGTTAGTACAGCAGAACTCGGATGTGTTTTCCGAGTTACCCGGCCGTACTTCGGTTATCCAACATGACATTGTCACCGAGCCTCGGGTAAAGGTGCGTATGAAACCGTACCGGGTGCCCGAGGCCCGGAGACAAGCCATTGCAGCAGAAGTGAAACAGATGCTTACCCTAGGGGTGATCGAGGAATCAAAGAGTGACTGGGCTAGTCCCATTGTGCTGATTCCAAAACCCGACTGGTCGCTACATTTCTGCAATGATTTCAGGAGATTGAATGAGGTTTCCAAGTTCGACCTTTACCCTATGCCCCGGGTGGACGAACTTATTGAATGGTTGGGAAAGGCTCAATATTTCACGACGCTTGACCTTACCAAAGGCTATTGGCAGGTGCCGCTGACAGAGTCAGTCAAGGAAAAAACGGCCTTTATAACACGAGATGGGCTCTACCACTATGTTGTCTTGCCTTTTACATGGAGCCCCGGCTACTTTCCAAAGACTGATGGACATAGTGTTGGAACGCCATCAGAAGTACGCATCCGCCTATCTAGATAACATCATCATCTTTAGTGCCGAGTGGCAGACCCACTTGTCCCAGGTCCAGGCTGTCATTAACTCCCTACGGGCGGCAGGATTGACAGCAAACCCAAAAAAATGTGCAGTCGGTCAGAAGGAAGCCTGATATTTGGGGTACGTGATTGGCCGTGGGGTGATCAAACCCCAAGTAATTAAAATCGAGGCCATCCAAAAGTGGCCCAGACCAGTGTCCACTAAACAGGTGAGAGCGTTCCTCGGCATTGTCAGGTATTACCAGCGGTTTATACCGGACTTTGCCGGGAGAACGGCGGCTTTGACCGATCTGTTGAAGGGTAAGAAGGTGGCCATGGTACGCTGGACCCCTCAGGCTGAGGAGACATTTCAGTCCATGAAGACTGCCTTATGTGGACAACTGGTCCGCATTAGCCCCGATTTCGGTAACACCTTCCTTGTTCAAACGGATGCCTCCGAGGTGGGTCTGGGTGCCGTACTCTCGCAAGAGGTGAACGGAACTGAGCATCCGGTTACCTATTTGAGCCGGAAACTTAACCCGGCGGAGAAGAATTATAGCGTAGTGGAGAAGGAATGCTTGGCTATTAAATGGGCCTTGGAGTCCCTGCGTTATTATTTACTCGGGCGACAGTTTCGGTTGGTGACGGACCACGCGCCCCTCGTCTGGATGAGAAATGCGAACGAACGGAATGCCCGGGTCACCCGCTGGTTCCTGTCCCTTCAAAATTTCAGTTTTATGGTGGAACATCGGGCCAGATTATCCCAGGGCAATGCGGATGCCCTGTCTCGGGCGGCCTGTTTGGGGGCGTCTGTTCAACCCCTCGGGTTTGAATGGAGGGGGGGGGTATGTGAGATAGTGGGGCCATTCATATGTGACGGATGGTATGTATCTCCCAGAATGCGTGCAGAAACATATTAGAGCCCTGCTTAGCGGTCAGTCCACTATCTCCAGGCCGGGTTATGCAGATGGCTCATGACCACAGTTCAATTAATAGGTCTCTCTAAGGGCCTGGGCGGGGCAGAGTCGGCTTTTGTAAGCTGCAGAGCAGGAAGCTGAGGGGAGTTCAGACCTGTGTGGAGCGATAACACAGGTCTGCGGGCCCACCTGAAATAGCAGGGCGAGGTATAGTAAGACTGTCTTCTACGGCAACCGGTACCTGTGTGACGTGGTATCCTATGGACTGTGTATAGCCTGGCTGTATCCCGTAGGACGTTTACCTGTTCAGCAATGGCAATAAACCTGTGTTGATCGGACTTTTTGGGTCACTGCCACTTTGTCGCCCTGGGGGACCCCCACCCCGCTACACCTTCTTTCCTATAAGAGCTATAGCTAGAGATTAGTGAACCCGCAGATGTTTCAGGTTTGGCGGGTCCTGCCGGACTTAAAAAAAAAAAAAAAAGACTGGCTTGGAAGCCGAACTTCACCCCACACGCCGAACCCCATATAAGTCCAAGGGACTCAAACTTAAGTGTTATAAAATGGTGATAGTAAAGACTAGGAGACTACAAAAGTAAGCAAAATGTGGATTTAAACAGGACAATTATACTTACTGAGTTTCTGCTCAGCTGTCATAGTCACACTGCTGCTTTTTAAGATAATTATTTAAATAAATAATTTAAAAAACTGCTTGCAATCCCACCCAATTTTGATACCTAGCCAAGATAAAGCAGACAGCGGGGTGCTGGTATTCCCAGGCTGAGGAGGCCCTTGGTTATTGAAATGAATTCAAAAAGAGATGAAGGCACTCACTGGTTCTTGCTGTGTAGGAATATCTTTATTTACATCTGGAGGTTACATACTTAGGCTTGCAGGGAGGGGGAAAAATACCCGACACGTCAGAGTCTGACGTGTCGGGTGTTTTTCCCCCTCTCCCTGCAAGCCTAAGTATGTAACCTCCACATGTAAACAAAGAAATTCCTACACAGCAAGAACCGGTGAGTGCCTTCATCTCTTTTTGCATTTATTTGGATATATCTCTACCCCTGAATGAGCACGCTGAAGTTGCAAGGAAATTGCCTGGATACTTGATTAACTGGATACCGCATATTTATATGGGCATTTTTTCAGCCATTAAGGTGCATTTATTTGAGCAGTGCCCCAGGTTCTTCTTTTGTATGTGAAGACCCTTGGTTATTGGTCCCTTCCCAGCCTAAACATTGCAGCTCGCAGCTGCCCCATTTCCATCATCAATAGATGAAATTTAAATAAACGGCCTTTTTACTTTTTCTTTTTTAGTATTGGATGAACACGGTCTATCCTCTAAAACAATAAAAGACACTTTATTGTTTACTGTTTTGTTTGTTGTGTTTTTTTTTTTTAAATATTGTTTAGTGGCTACCTAGGTCGGTCGTGAGAACGGGTACTGAATGGGTACTAAAGCATGTTATATTGTCTTTGCACAGGGAATTGTTAAAGAATGTTAATCTTCCTAGGAGCTTTTTGGTGTATGTCATGGACAATATATAAATCCCCAAAGTCACTTCAAAAAATATGTTTTGTAAATTTCTTTGAAAAACTGAAAAATTACTGCTACAATTTTAAAGCTTCTAACATCCTAACAAAGTAAAATAACATATTACATGCAGTGCTGATGTAAAGCAGACACGAGATAAATGTTTGTTAACTATTTTATGTAGTGTGTCTGGATTAAAGGGATAATCTTTCAAAGTTTGAAAATGTATAGTTTTCAAAAATCTTTGTAATATTTTGACATTTTTATGAACAAGTGTAAATCATATGGATCTAAATTTGAAAATTAAAATAAGTATGATGTGTCCCGAAAAAGCAATCTCAAAATTACTGGAATATCTTGAAATATTGCAGAGTTATTACCACAAAAAGTGACACGTCAGAATTGATACATTTGGCCTGGTCACTAAGGGCTTAATGATACCGTTCTGATGTACCTGCAAGGTTTTATTTGCTTTTTATTTCCATTTTCATGAGCATAAAACTGCAAATCCTGTGTTTTGTTTTTTTTGCTTTACAGCTTTTGCATTATGAATCAATTTCATATTTTGATAAATCTGACTTAGCAACACTAAATACACCTATTTTTTTTTTTTAATTTCTTTATTAACTCCTTTCCGCAAAATTATGTTAACTGTACATCAAGATTTCTGGTGATTTTTTGCAGTCTCATGCACAGTTACGTCAGAGAGATGGCACAGGCTCAGGATTTATTCCATCCGCAGCAGGAGTTACCTTCTGGTGTGGTTTTGAGACAGGAAATAGTGCAGATCTCAGTATGTTAACCCCTCACAAGCAAAGAATCTGAGAAAGGCAGATCAACCCCTTTGTCAGATCATCGTCACACCCACAGTTTGATTGCGGGATATCGATGGTTGTGCGATATCGATGATTGCTTTGACAAGATAGAAGCCTGACAAAGGCTTCCCTGTCTTCCACATCCATCAGTAAATCAGATCCTTTATCAGGAACGTCCTAAAAATAAATAATAAAAACAATTTCAAACCTCCTCTTTTTCTTTTTGCTTCATACCAAAAAAATGTATAAAAAGTGATCAAAATGTTCTACGTACCTAAAAAATTGTACCAGTGAAAACTACAACTTGTCCTGAAAAAGACAAGCTCTCATACGATTTTCATATACTTAATAATAAAAACGTAATGGGTAACAGAATATGTTGACCCCCCCCCAAAAAAAAAATCACATAAACAAATCTATATTATTTTAGTTTTAGCGTGATCGTACCCACCCATAGAATTAAGGCTACTTTCACACTTGCGTTGAACGGCATCTGTAGCATTGCGTTGTGTGACGCATGCAACGGATGCGTTGCATATAGTGGTACAACGGATGCTACGGATCGTACATAATAACGCAATCCGTTATAGGTTTTTTTCCTTGACTTCACACATCTGGGCATGCGCAGTTGTGTAAAGACGGATGCGTTAACGGAATCCGCCACCATAGGCGTCTATTATAAAAACAACGGACGCCAACGGATTCCTGCAGGTTGCGTTTTTTTGACACTCCGCCAAGTGCAGAAAAATGCTACATGCAGCATTCCATCCGCCCAATGGTCACTGACGGTCAGCGTCAAAAGAACTGATGCGCCGCGGGGCGGACGCAATGCAAGGCCATCCGTTGCTATCCGTAGCTAATAGACGTCTATGAGGAATCAAACGGTTTCCTGCAATGGTTACCGTAATTCCTCAAGGCTGCGGATAGCAACGGAAGCCGTCCAACGCAAGTGTGAAAGTAGCCTAAGATATCATGACAATTACTGTATTTTTTGGACTATACAGGCCCCGTCACACGCAGCGATATTGTTAACGATATCGCTAGCGAGCGTACCCGCCCCCGTTGTTTGTGCGTCACGGGCAAATCGTTGCCCGTGGTGCAGAAAATCGTTTGGAGCCGTCACACAGACTTACCTGCCTAGCGATGTCGCTGTTGCCGGCGAACCGCCTCCTTTCTAAGGGGGCGGTTCGTGCGGCGTCACAGCGGCATCACTAAGCGGCCGCCCAATAGAAGCGGAGGTGCGGAGATGAGCGGGTGTAACATCCAGCCCACCTCCTTCCTTCCTCATTGCCGGCGGCCGCAGGTAAGCTGTAGTTCGTCGTTCCCGAGGTGTCACACGTAGCGATGTGTGGTGCCTCGGGAACAACGAACAACCTGCGTCCTCAACAATCAACGATTTTATGAAAATGAATGACGTGTCAACGATCAACGATAAGGTGAGTATTTTTGATCGTTAACGGACGTTCGTTGGTGTCACACGCAACGACGACGCTAACGATGCCGGATGTACGTCACGGAGTCCGTGACCCCGGCGATATATCGTTAGATACGTCGTTGCGTGTAACGGGGCCTTAAGATGCACCAAACCATAAGACGTTCATAGGTTTTATAGGTGGAAAAAAGGGGAAAAAAAATTTGACTAAAAAAATGTGGTCATGATGCATTATTATAGGGAGATCTGCTGCTGACACTGTTATGGGGTAGTGTGCACCAATTATATTATACTTATATCCCCATCTTGGGCGCTTTCCAGGCATATACAGTGGCATGTAAAAGTTTGTGCCCCCCTGGTCAAAATTTCTGTTATTGTGAACAGTTAAGCAAGTTGAAGATGAAATGATCTCTTAAATGTATCATTTGACCATCCTGGAATATATGCGTCCCTTTATGCTGCACACATAAAAAAAATAAACAATACATTTCACCTTCCATCCTCTCTCCTTTTGCGCGGCTTCATTTTCTGATGCCAGCAAGTGACTTTGATGTTTAAGTGGGCAGTTCATGACGTCACTGCTCAGATACATGCCAATGTCAGCTGCCGGCTGACATTACATTCCTTTAGACTGTAATCCCGCAAGGGCAGGGCCCTCTTCCCTCTGTACTAGTCTGTCTATTGTAACTTGTATATGTGTTCTGTATGTAACCCCCTTCTCATGTACAGCACCATGGAATCAATGGTGCTCTATAAATAAATAATAATAATGTGTTCGCCCCAGCTGCTGGCTTTCTACAGCGGCAATCCTGCCACTGCCTCCTGTGACTTGCGCAGTTGCTGCTCCCCCACCCCCACAGCGAGCCAGGCACATCTGGACTATAAGACACCCCCACACTATCCTCCCAAGCTTAGGGGGAGGGGGAGAGTGCATCTTATATTTCAAAAAATAGATTATATTGAACGGTGTTTAAAACAAATAACTAAAACAAGTTCAGAATTAGATTTGTTTTGTTAATTGTTCCTCCAAAAGAGGGCAATAAAAGGGATCAAAAAAGTACATTTCACAAAATGGTACCAATAAAAACTAGTTTGCAAAAAAATTAGTCCTCATACACCTCCGATGACGGAAAATTGTAATACTTATGGGTCTCTGAATATGATTCTTTTTAGAAGTGAAAATTTAAAACTGATGTGTTGCTGTGATGCCTCAGGTCGGTACTCTTTCATAGGCACCAAACATGTATAGGTTTACTTTTATCTAAACGTGATAAAAAAAAATCAGAAGTTTTCCAAAAAAAAGTGACGCATGTTTTGCGCCATTTTACGCGACCTGTAGCATTCTCATTTTTCGGGATGTGACAGTCACGGCTCAGGCTCAGTGACAGCTTATTTTTGCATCTCGAGCTGACATTTTTAATGGTACAAGTTTTGGCCAGATGCTACATTTTGATCGCCTGTTATTGCAAAAACGTAATTTTGGTGTTTGGAATTTTTTTGACGCTACGCCGTGTACCGATCAGATTAATTGATTTTATATTTTGATAGATCGGGTATTTCTGAACGCAGCAATACCAAATGTGTGTATATTTTTAATATTTTTAACTCTTTAATTTTCAATGGGACGAAAGGGGGGTGATTTGAGGTTTTTTAGTTTTTAAAAACTTTTTCTTTTTTTATTTTACTAGTCACCCTAGGGAACTATAAGGATCAGCAGTCTCATCGCTCATTATTTTCTCCAGATCAAAGAAGCACCGCTCAGGTCAGGAGAAATGATCATCTCTTGTAACCTGCAGTAGTCGGCTGCTGGTTACAGGACCTGAGTCACGTGAGTTACAGGAGTCATCACATGACCCTGTGCTGACAACCATCGGATCTACGTGATCACGTTACGTGACTTTTGATGCCAGGAGGTGAGTAAACCTTTACAATTAAAATGGCGCTGTCACATTCTTGACAGCACCATTTAAGGGTTTAACAGGTATGGGTGGATAGCAATTCCACTTGTGTCTGCAAGGCAAACATGTCAGCTGTACAAATTAGCTGATATGTGCCTGGAGTTTCCCCAGCTGCCTTCAGCAGACAGTGGGGATTAACACTATGACCGCTAGGATACTCGTAACTTTACTGCCCACAGTCGTTAAGGGGTTAATAAACACTTAATAATTTTTATGCACCCCAAAATTATTTCACTGACAGATACAACTAAATAGAAAAAAAACTACAAGCCCTTTGTAATGACCTGCGCCCCGAATGTAGTGAGGACACCCGTCTGGTAGCGGGATTGAGGCACAGATGAGCACTTTGTCACTTAAACAATCCAATCGGTTTATTTCACTTCCAGATAAACCGGTCTGTGTAAATCAAATGTAATCCATACTCTGGTTTTATACAACATAAAGGGTATAGTCTGTTCTTTCCGTTGGTAAAATAGCATCCCATTGTCTGATACACCTACGTAATTATCCGCACAGTTCATGCACTGGCCTCAGCCAGTATAGTCCCTTTTCTAGGGTGTTAACTGGCAGTAGATTTGCAGGCTGTCAGTCTGGCTCCATCCAGTACAGGGAGACTCTCACACTGGACTCACTCCCGGTCCTTGGACACACACCGTTTAATGGCTCCTGCCATTAGTCCAGAGCCTCAGTGGAATCTGCAGCTCCCTGAAGGTTCAGAGCCCCCACTAGCTCTGCATGCACAGGATCTCCTGCACATGTGCTTCAACCAAGATAGCTCCCACCAACACATGGAGATCATGTGACAAACGACAGCTCGGCAGCTTGCAAGCCAAACACATCCAAAGCTCCCTACTCTGCAGAGACTTTTTAAATGGAATCTGTGGCCATGAGCCACATGCAAAACCCGGCCCGGAGGGAGTATACTGACCACTGTCCTGCACTCTAAAGGGATTAATATGTTTCCTTGGGCATTCTGGGCGATACATACCGTCCCTCACATATGATTCCCCTCACTGCATCACACCTTATATTACTATGTTGCCCAAAAAAAAGAAAAAAAAGGTTATGGCTCCAGGAAAACAAAAATAGTAAACTGAAAAAAACAACAATAAAATTGTCTCCAAAACTGGCTGTGACGCAAGGACTTAAAGGTGTGGGTTTCAAATTTGTATATTTCTTAGATTTTTTTTACTATTTATATTTACTACACTTGAAGATGCATTCTTCTGACCACTTCTTATATATATATATATATATATATATATATATATATATATATATATATATATATATATATATATATACTGCAATAACCTTTTGTATTGAAGTAAATTGTAAAAAAACAAAAAGATATTCTCCTATGAAGCCCAGCCATAGAAGGGCTAAAATAGCAGCTTTAAGTAGGCATCCAGATGCCATTACAACCCATCAGCACTCCAAAGTCATGTAATTAGTCAACAGCAGCCAGTGCATGCACATAACTTCAATTGCTTTATTTGAATGCCACGGTTTGTGATTAACAGCAGAATATAAATGGTTAATCAGCAATAATTGAAGGAAACTCCAACTACTGCTATTAGAGAAGGAAACTGGCTGTTTGACACAGATGGCATCTTCTGGGTATGGTACTGATTCAGCTTGGCTTGTTATGATTTTATTACTTGGGTTTTATTTTGTTGTTATGATTAGCCTTCTATAATTCTTGTTTTCATTCTAAGGCGGGCTTTACATGCTGCGACATCGCTAGCATCGGCTAGCGATGTCCAGCGCGATAGCACCCGCCCCCATCGTACATGTGATATATGATGTTTGCTGCCGTAGCGAACATTATCGCTATGGCAGCTTCACACGTACATACCTGGTCGGCGACGTCGCTGTGACCGCCGAACAATCCCTCCTTCAAGGGGGAGGTGCGTTCGGCGTCACAGCGATGTCACCGTGACGTAACCAAACGGCCGGCCAATAGCAGCAGAGGGGCAGAGATGAGCGGGACATAACATCCCGCCCACCTCCTTCCTTCTGCATAGCTGGTGGACGCAGGTAAGGAGATGTTTTTCGTTCCTGCGGCTTCACACACAGCGATGTGTGGTGCTGCAGGAACGACAAACAATATCGTATCTGCAGCAGGAGCGACACTATGAAAATGATCGACGTGACAAAAATCAGCGATTTTTGTCACTTTTGCGCTCGTTCATCGTTGCACCTAGGCTTTACACATTGCGATGTCGCTACTGGCGCCGGATGAGCGTCACTAACGACGTGACCCCGGCGATATATCAGTAGCGATGTTGCAACGTGTAAAGCCCGCCTTAGGCTACATTCACATGGCAGTATATTGGTCAGTATTTTGCATCAGTATGTGTTCAACAAAATGAGGAGTGGAATCATCTAAGGAAAAATGTAATAGAAACATGGGCACCACTTCCGCATTGTTCACCTACTCCTGGCTTTCAAATACTGATGTCAAATAGTTACCAAAATATTGCCGTGTGAACGTAGCTTTAGAGTTTGAAATTGCTAGTAATGATTTCCTTAGGGAACACTAGGAAGTGTAGGCATTCAGAGGTGGTTTACAGTATCGTGTAAAAGTTTTAGGCAGATGTGGGAAAAAAATACTACAAAGTAGGAATGCTTTAAAAATAGAAGTGATTTTACAGTGCTGTACAAATTAATTAGGACAAAGCATTTTTTAAGTAAAATCGTAAGTTGGACCAGTCAGTGATTCAAACCAGTTTTCACTGCTTTGAAAAATGGAAATGTGGAAGAAAAAGGAAAACGACACCAAGAATTGATAAAACACTTATCAGAAATAGTAAAATGAATGCAAGAAAAACAAGTAAAGACCTCCAAAGAGACTTGTTCGCTGCAGATATTGATATTAGCGATTCGACTTTACGGTGCAAGCTTCTGGAAGTTGGTCGGAGGGCAACAAAGCCAGTAAAGAAAAAACGTCTGACATCTCCAATGAAGGCATAACGACTCGCATGGGCAAAAAAAATATAAATCTTGGACAACTAGCCAGTGGAAAAAGGTAATTTTCAGTGATGAAACTCATCTTTTTGTTCAAGGGTACAGAGCAAGTGTTGTTAGAAGAAGCAAAAATGAACCATTGAGAGCTGATCATATTCAACAAATTGTAAAACACCCTCAAAAACAGATGTTTTGGGATTTTTTACAGCTGATGGTATAGGGAGCTTATTTCCTGTTGATGGTATGATGAATTCATCCAAATACATAGACGTTTTAAAACGATTTATTGTGCCATTCATTCGTAAATTTGAAGGGACATTCCACCAAGATGTTGCTCCATGCCACAATTCCAAGTGTGTGAAGGAATTCCTGGAAGAAAATAAAGTAAAAGTGCTGCACTATTCACCAGACTTAAATCCTATACAAAATTTGTGGAGCATTGTGAAGAGAAGTCTTGGCAAAATGGACTGTACAACCAAAGAACGCATGATAAACAGTGCCATACAAGTGTGGTTCCATGATGAAGAATTGAAGAATTTATGCAACAACTTGGTAGAATCAATGCCAAAATGCATTGAAAATCAATTATCAGCTAAAAGATGACATATTTCTTACTAAAATTGGTATGTAACAGTGCATTATAACATTTTATTATTAAATATTCAAAAATATGTTTTTTTTTCTTTGTCCCAATTAATTTGCACAGCATTGTAGTATATTTTTATCGATTTACAAAATGCAAAGTGAATGAATAAAAGAGACCCCTAAATTAAATCAATATTTGGTGTAACCATCCTTTTTTTTTTAAAGCAGCATTAAGGTATCAATTCTTTTATCTACACTTACTGATTGTTTTTGACCACAGGTCCTCTGGATTCAAGCTTGCAGAAATACTTCTGTCTCTTCTTGTAATCCCAGACAAAGTTGATGGCCTATCTCAGGGCTCTGTATGGGCCAAATCATCACTTCCAGAAGTCCAGGTTCTTCTTTATGCTGAAGATAGTTTTTCATGATATTGGCTGTATGTTTGTGGTTGTTGTCTGGCTGCAGAATAAATTTGGAGCCAATCAGATACCTCGCTGATGGTATTGTATGATGATAAGTATCAGAGGCATAGCTAAGGGTTCACCTCAGGACAGGCAACACATCTGACTGGGCCCTCAGCCTAGGTAACCATGTTTACAACTACAGTGGTGTATGTGACTCATGGGTGTTGGGAAACCTCAGCAGATGACCATGCTGTTATTGATAATTAATCACTATACAAAGACCTCCACAAATATTATTGCCAAATAATAAACCATATTGTAAGGATAGTCCTGGGAGTGGACCCACTGAACCGTACACCGGACTCCCCTGCTACGCTGCCTCGAGCGAACCCTTATACAGGGACTGTCGCTCGTAACCGCAGAGGGCCTAGATGCACGGATGCCGGGATCAGCAAGAGTCACTGGATGCAGGGTCCGATCTGGACCAGATACAGGTTAACAGGATCAGGCAGACGTCCAGAACTGAGACTGGTGCAGGTCACAGGAGTTAGGCTGAAGTCCAGGAGCGGAGGCTGGTGCAGGTTAACGGGATCAGACTGAAGTCCAGAGGCGGAGGCTGGTGCAGGTTAACGGGATCAGGTTGAAGTGCAGAACCTTAGACTGGTGCAGGTTACCGGGATCAGGCTCGAGTCCAGAACCGGAGACTGGTGCAGGTTAACAGGAACAGACTGGAGTGTGTGCTCAGAACAGTACTCAGGATCTGCAAGCAGAGACAGGGTTACACCAATCACAGGCATAGAGGGACCTGAACAACTGGTACAAGAGACAAGCTACAGGGACGCGTTGAACAAGCACTTGCCATGGGGAGTAGCAAGTCTCAAATACCCAAGGTGCTTATTAGTGATATTTCGGACAGCTGTGCTGGCCCTTAAGTCAAGGAGACTGCATGCGCCCACGCCCTAGTGTGCATGTGTGAGGGACGCAACCCGGAAGTCAGAGCCGAGACCGCAGGAGGAGAGGCAGGATGCTGGGGCGCAGGTGGCTGAAGTGAGTGAGCAGCGCGGGGCCGGGACCAATGGGGAAAAGGTTCGGCGGGGACCCAAAGGGTTGGAGCGACGGGTGGTGAGCGGTGTGGTCAGACCGGGAGCGTGACACATATACAGTATTGGTAGATACCAGTGCTTCAGAACATATGAGCACAGTTATAGATAGTGAGTTGTTAACTTTTCCCGTCTTTTACATCTGGCCCAGACTGACATACAGTAACACCTTCTTCCAGCCATGCATCCTATGTGTACAGTGTTTACAATAAAGACACATTTACCTTCTCACATTTCCAGCACTGTCCCCATATATCCCCAAACTTAACAAACTCTTCATCGTACTGTCATCCCAGATTTGAACCTTCTGCTGTCATATTAGTCTCTGTTACTGGGCTGTTCTAATTGGTACCCCCGTGAGTCGATAACATGATGTCCATAGGTTGTTGTAACATTTGAGAGGTTTACTGAAGACCTGTGACCATCATTATGGTATTCATGTGGAAGCCAGCCCATGGCTAGTATTTATAGGAGACTGTGAATTTTGCAATTTACAGCAATACTGTGGCAGAATTAAAATATCAGACACTATTTCCAATGGATATTCATTCTGTGATGATGAGCCTTTGTTAAGATCTCAGGCGTGTCTTTGTGCAGACATTTTGATGCCTTTATGTCTTTGAACTTTGATACAAAAAAAGCATTGCCGAATAATTTATGGGGAAGAGGGCAAATGAAAAACAATGTTGATTATTCTGTCCTTAGGCACTCGGTCAAGTCCATATTTTGAAAACGTACTTCACTTTCAAAGTGCATTTTAATTTACCCTGGGTTTGAAACCTTTCAAGTTCTTAATAAAAGAGAATGCAGAAAAGCAAAGGACTTGTCTGAATTACCTCTACAAGGAAAGATTATCTGAATGTTTTGCATAGTGTGCTTTTATTTCTAGGAAATTGGATACGCTAGGATGATTACATTACATTCCCATCAAAAAGACAGGAAATCAGGCTGTACTCACAGTGAGTCAGAGGTCTCAGACAAAATAATTAAAGCTATTGTAGTGCCTACATGTAACAATGGACTTGATTGAAAATGTTCTCGTTACAGTAACTGGGGTCATGGGAGGGTTCTAGATCATGTCTTCCATTGTGTAATCCCTTACAACACAACTTTCTAGTTGTTCAAACATTGTGAATTTCAACTCAATGCTTTTTTTATACTATGTATCTTCTAAAGAGAAATGGTCTAAACACAGATATGCTTCAAGTGCCCTGGTAAGATATGTAGACACTTCTTTTTCAGGCGGGGTGGCTCTCAAATAGTCTTCTGCACGCTTAGCGTTTAGAAAGTCTTCCATTTCTACGCTCTACTCACCTAATACTCACACTCACGTCATCTCAACGTCATATACACCCAGCGTTTAGGGAATTTCCAACTCTCATGCTCCCACTTACTGTAGATTCTCAGTCACTCATCCTGTTAACTGAATTGAAAGAATTGTTCCTTTGGACGTATACAAGTTGTATATAACTTCTTCTTCCACACCCTAATTAATCTAATTATTATTTATATATATATATATGTATATATATATATACACACACACACACACACACACACACACTCTATCATTCCTTTATTTTAATTAAATTATTGTATATATCTCTTTCTTTCTCCTTTTTATTTTTCGATTCCTCCAACCGTCTTGTATATCAATTCAGATTTTTTAACTTAAGTCCATTTTTTTATATCTCACTCAGTATTTTGCTTTACATCAAACATACCATCTCATTTGAATAATGTTTTCACTGTTTTTCTTGGACAGACTTTGATAGTTTGTTTGAAATTCTATTGTAAAGAATGTATGGTAAGCTCTGAAATCTGATGCACTCACTTGGCGCCTTTTTTATAGCAGTCATTTCTAACCTGTGTACAACTAGTGTTCTTGCATTGCTTGTATCATGGTTTTATCCTGAAGAAGAACCTGGGTAGCTTTGAAACACATTAAATAAACCGCATTTCATCTTTTGATGTTCGCTGGACTCTACCATCCTGTTGTCTTCAACAGCAGTGCAGAAAAACTATGTTTTTTTTTTCCCTTTCTTTATTGCCTGTACCAAATGTACAAATGTACACATGTGGATCTGTAGCAGCTACATCTCACTCGTGTATTGTTGTGGGTGACACAACTACACTAGGTGTGCGCAATCTTTGTCTGTACCACTGTTCCTCACATAAGACCCTATTTGCGCACTTATTCCACAATATTTCCTTTGTAGGTTTTAGAATAAATCATTACAACCCAACAGATTTGCAGTCTTCCCCATGATTGTGTAGCCTACTGAACCTGACTAAGGGACCATTTTAAACACTTAGGAAGCCTTTGCAGGTGTTTTGTGGTAATTATTTTGATTATCTGAGATAATGAATTTTGGATTTTCATTGTCTGTAAGCCATAATCATCAACATTAACAGAAATAAACACTTGAAATAGATCAATCTGTTTGTATTGACTCTATATATCTGTTTCCCTTAAGGCTGCTTTACACACAACGATATCGCTAGCGATCTCGTTAGTGATGTGACATGCCCAGATCATTGTTGCAATTTGCCGAGATCGCTCATAGGTCATTTTGTAGCAGTCACACGTACACATCTCACAAACGACGCTACATCGTTCAGCGATATATTGTTTGACCAAGGAGGTCGTGTGGATGTTGTTCGTCGTTGGCAGGGTGTCAAACGTAGCAATATGTCTGCTGCATTCCAAATGACAAACAATATTTTGAAACTGAACGACGTGTCAATGATCAATGATTTTCACCCTATTTGCGATCGTTCGGAGTCGCACGTAGGTGTCAGACGCAACGACGTTGCTAATGATGACGGAAGTGCGTCACGAAAACCGTGACCCCGACGACATATCGTCAGATAAATCGTAGTGTGTAAAGAGGCCTTTATTGTATTGCAATTCTGAAATAAATTAACTTTTTAACATTATTCTAATTTATAGAGCTGCACCTGTATAACTATGAATATTTAAAAAAATGTTCCTCCTATTTTCTAAATATGTCTCCGCAAATGGAGTTTTTTACTTACAATTCCTATAGTATTTACGTATGGCTCGCTGTGAAGAAAACTTATTATGTAGAATGAATTCTGTGGCTGAGCGAGTAGTTGTATTATTTATTACAGTGAAGTCTCTTCAAGGGAATGCTGTAAGAATATAAAGTATTGCATTATTTATTTTCACCACCTTTGAAGTTTTATTGTGGCGTTACAAGTCTGTCGTCAGCTGGTTAGTACCAAGATAACTCTGCTACTAATGTTTAGGTAAAACTGCCACAACTACAGTATATTGGGGGAGAGGAGCGGACTCTAGCTTTTAAATTATATTCCTTGCCAAATATGCAGTGTTAGTTCAGAAATGACTATGTCTTCTAACGTTCTGGAGCAATACTCCATTTTATATTAAATTTCGCTCTAGGTGTATAGCTCCCCTACTGATTTTAGTAAAGAGAAATGGCTGAATGAAAATTGTATGTAGAGATCATATTTTCCTTGAATTGTTTCTTTCCAAGGTTTTACTTCTTTTAGATTTTTTATTTTCCTTATTCAAAATAAATATTTGATTGGGATTAAAAGACAAAATCATGAACTGACATTCTGATACTTTTTAATAGTAAACTCTGTGTTTGGCTAAAAACTCACCGAGTGCCAGGACGACATCTGACGCTGTTCACACAGCAGTGTCGGACACTTCACACGATCCTGCTTTTGAGTTGCAGGCTCGGGCGTTGACCTGCTGTGCTCTTGTTAGTAACCGGGCTTGCAGGAGTTAATTTCTGCTAGTCTGAGGATTGCTGCTTCAGTCACATGTTGCAGGAGACCTATCACAGTCACCTCTCCACTTTTTAAGATGGCGGAGCCTGTTCTCCCATGCCGATGAAAGCTTTATGTGATCCCAGTTCTTGTGCGTTGATATCCAGTTGCGGGTGAACTTCTGTGTGCTGTTTGGTGTATTGTGGAAATACTCTTGTCCGATTATTTCTTCTCTTCCTTTAGCTTCCTCCTGATCACATATTGTCTATACCTCTGTGAGTGATTAATGAGAGTTTATGTTTTGGTTTCCCCCCCGCCTTTTTATTTGTGAGGGATTCATCACTCCTGTCCCAGCCCTCTCCTGGGTGGGGGGGCTGCTAGACCAGGGTTGTTCAGGAGCTAGGGTTAGCAAAAAGGCCCAAACATCATCACCTTCAGATGTACCTTTGGGATCAGGGTCAGCGAGGGTTCCCTTAGCCTGAGAGCCAATTTAGGCTCCCCTGTTTCTTGTTATCTCATCACACCCCATGACACTGTTACCCTTTTGCGGTTGTTTTTTCTTATTAATTTAGGCATACAGGTAGCATAGAGGGGAAAATAGCCTACGGGATGATGGGTCGTTTTGCAAAAATTAACTTTTAAATCTTTTATCTTCTGGGCTATGGGGTGTGCACTGCCCAGAAGATAAGACTGCCTCCAGTCTTCATTATACAGGATTCTTCCACCTCTTCTCCAGTACCCTGTGATGTCAGTTGCACAGCCGGGAGTCCCGCGCATATGCATTCAGCCTGCCATCTCTTCCCTGCACTGTGAAGTAGCATTGACTCCCCGGTGCTAGCGCACATCAAAATTGATGACTGTGCCCACAGAAAGGCGGAACAGTGCAGGGAAAGACGGCAGACATAATGTGCAGGCTCGAGAATTGTGGTTGCGCACCTGACATCACAGAGACACAAGGAAAGAGAAGGGGAGGATGAATTCTGTACAAAGAAGACTAGAGGCAGTCTCATCTCATCTCAGCCGTCTAACAAAACTCAAAAGGGTGACAGATTCTGTTCAAAGAGGTTGTCCACTACTTTAACATTGATGACTTATCCTTAGGATAGGTCATCAATGTCTTATCGGCCAAGGTCCGATACCCCCGCCGATCAGCTGTTAACGGTCTTGGCAGCAGTAGCAGGCGGCTGGAAATGCTCAGTTCTGGAGCAACCCTGTCTTCTGATAGCAGCCGCAGCCAGGTGCTGCATATCCACCTCCCATTCACATTAATAGGAGGCGGATATGAAGTACCGGCCACGGCCGCTAGCAGTCGACAGGGCAGCCCTGGAATTGAGCATTTCCATTCACTTGCTGCTGCCGCCAGCACATAGGACAACTGATTGGTGGGGGTTCCAGGTGTCGGACCTTGGCTGATCAGACAGTGTTAAAGTAGTGGACAACTTCTTTAATGTAAATGATTCTGTGGTTGATTAGTGGACTAAGTACACTTCAAGTTAGCATTAGGTTATACTGACACAGGGTAAATTTGTGGCACAAATTTCTGCAAATGGAAATTCATTGTAGACTTTATAATGGGATTATTCCACATGTGCATGGATTTCTGTAATCTCAGTCCAGATGAGTAGGACAGGCTCAGACTATTGTGCTATAAATCTGCCACATTTAACAAACATCCACAGGCCACTTTCACGTGACCGTATTTTACTCTCTACATTGCATTAGAATTTCTGGAGAGAAACACTATAATTGAAAGATTTGTATCATTGGTGTGTTTTCGACCCACTACTGTTTTTGGCAAAATAGCGCTGAAATATACAGTACCTTGCGAAAGTATTTATCCCCTTTCAATTTTTCAACCTTTTACCACATTTCAGGCTTCAAACATAAAAATTAAAAATTTAAATTTTATGGTGAAGAATCAACAAGTGGGACACAATAGTGAAGTTGAATGAAATTTATTGCTTATTTTAAACGTTTATGAAAAATAATAAAATGAAAATTGGGGCGTGCAATATTATTCGGCCCCTTTAAGTTAATACTTTGTAGCGCCACCTTTTTCTGCGATGCCATCTGCAAGTCGCTTGGGTTATGTGTCTATCAGTTTTGCACATCGAGAGACTGAAATTCCTACCCATTTTTCCTTTGCAAATAGCTCGAGCTGAGTGAGGTTAGATGGAGAGCATTTCTGAACCGCAGTTTTCAGCTCTTTTCACAGATTCTCGATTGGATTCAGGTCTGGACTTTGACTTGGCCATTCTAACACCTGGATACGTTTATTTGTGAACCATTTTATTGTAGATTTTGCTTTATGTTTTGGATCATTGTCTTGTTGAAAGACAAATATCCGTTCCAGACTCAGGTCTTTTGGAGACTCCAACAGGTTTTCTTCAAGAATGGTCCGTATTTGGCTCCATCCATCTTCCCATCAATTTTAACCATCTTCCCTGTCCCTGCTGAAGAAAAGCAGGCCCAAACCATAATGCTACCACCACCATGTTTGACAGTGGGGATGGTTTGTTCAGGGTGATGAGCTGTGTTGCTTTTACGCCAAACATATTGTTTGGCATTGTGTCCAAAAAGTTCGATTTTGGTTTCATCTGACCAGAGCACCTTCTTCCACATGTTTAATGTGTCTCCCAGGTGGCTTGTGGCAAACTTTAAACAACACTTTTTATGGATATCTTTGAAAAATGGCTTTCTTCTTGCCACTCTTCCATAAAGGCCAGAGACTTGATTACACACAGGTGGCTTATATTTATCATCATCAGTCATTTAGGACAATATTGGATCATTCAGAGATCCTCAATGAACTTCTGAAGTGAGTTTGCTGCACTGAAAGTAAAGAGGACGAATTATATTGCACACCCCAATTTTCAGTTTATTTTTTTTTACAAAAGTTTAAAATAAGCAATAAATTTCGTTCGACTTGACAATTGTGTCCCACTTGTTGATTCTTCACCATAACATTAAAAATGTGATCTTTATGTTTGAAGCCTGAAATGTGGGAAAAGGTTGAAAAATTCAAGGGGGCCGAATACTTTCGCAAGGCACAGTATGGACTATAATACAAATAAAAAGACACTAGGCTATGAGCATGGCCTATGCTTTACAAGAGAGATCCTGCAGCTGCTTTCTCCTTTCAGATATTGCACAGCATGCTGCAGTTACTGAGAAGAACCCTCTTCACAGCTTCAGTGGATAAGGAAGCTCCGAGCAGAAATTATGTGATGAGATCATGTAGCAAATCGTAGGCTTTCTCAATGTTGAAAAAAATGAGGATAGTGTAGTGTTTAGTACATGATAGTGATCACATAGTAGGAGCAGGGGGAGTCAGGCCGATGAGTAAATGAAAAGAAAAACAAACATAAAATTCTTTAAAAGTCCAGGTACTCTGCACCCCAAAACTGCCACAAAGTTAGCCATTAACCATACATAAATGTGATATAAGACACAAATACTGGAAAAATAGACAAAACCTTCCAAATGCTAATACAAGATGACTGCTGTGAATAGCACAACCACTCATATTTTCCCTAAGAACCATAATATGTTTTATACCTAGAACAGTATTATCACCAGTTTTGTTATATGTCTTTTTTAAGAAAAATTATAGAGTATATTGGGAGAGAAACTGTCTCCCCAGAATTCTTTCTACTGCCTGTCTGGCCTGGTAATTGCTTCCTCATTAAAAATGTCTTATCTAGCTGCAGAAGATAATTTCTGTGACAACCTGAAAAGCTGATGCTGGAGATAAATCTCCACATCTGGAAGATATGATTCTGTTCTAAGACATTGTGTCAGCTGTCTTATAGCGCCTTATGTCACTAAAACCAGACGAACAAAAGAAAAATGCATGATAATGAAGGAACAAATTTATATCTGCAAAACATAAATAAAAATATCTGTCCACTTATATGTCCATCGTCTATTCATACAATGATTGTACATGGCATCTGAAACATGAAATATCCAGACATATTCTGTCCAGTATCCATAGCAATTTATTGGACAGATGCTCGTATTACTGGCTCACACGTCTTGTACATTGCACAGACATGGAACATGAGGCCTGTGTCCCCTTAGACAGTTTCTAGGGGTGTCTTATGGATTTTTTTTATGCTTTATTTGGAAAAGGATACCTTATCTAAATAAAAATAAACTTCTAGGTTGCCAAAATTTGAAAAACTGTTTAAGATAGCACAAATGTAAGAAATATGGTCTGCATCTCCTACTATATGTCAAAGCCTTTATTGAAGGGTCTATATGCACCTGTGTGTGTTTCCCATTTAAAATTCACTCGGACAGCAGAATGATATCTGGTAGTATCGATTGTTCATCCTTAACCCCTTCACGACCAGCTTATTTTGAGCTGGGGTTTTTTTCCGCCTTCCTTCCTCCGAGAGCCGTAACTTTTTTTTATATTTCAATCTGGTCATGTGAGAGCTCGTTTTTTGCGGAACGAACTGTACTTTTAAATTAAACCATGAGTTTTACCATATAGTGTACTGGAAAACGGCAAAAAAACTCCAAATGCGGAAAAATTGCAAAAAAAATGCGATTGCACTATTGCTTTTGAGATATTTTATTCACTGTGTTCACTATATGGTAAAACTGATGTGTCGGTGCGATGCCTAAGGTTAATGTGAGTTCGTAGACACCAAACATAAATAGGTTTACTTTTATCTAAGGGGATAAAAAAAAAAATCTGAATTTTGTCCTAAAAAACTGGCGCATCTTTTGCGCCATTTTCCATGACCCGTTGTGTTCTCATTTTTCGGGATCAGTGGCTCAGTGATGGCTTATTTTTTTGCATCTTGGGCTGACATTTTTAATGGTAACATGTTTGCGCCAATGCTAAGTTTTGATAGCCAGTTATTGCATTTTGCTCAAAATCTACGGCGATGAATAAATGTAATTTTGGCGTTTGGAATTTTTTTCCCACTACGCCGTCTACTGATCAGATTAATTGATTTTATATTTTAATAGATTGGACATTTCTGAACAAAGCGATACTAAATATGTGTATATTTTTTATTATTTTAACTCTTTAATTTTCAATGGGGCGAATGGGGGGTGATTTCAACATTAAGGTTTTTTATTTTTTTTAATTTTTCAAAACTTTTTTTAACCTTTTTTTATTTTATTACTCACTCTAGGGAATTTTAAGGATCAGCAGTCTGATCGCTCATTCATTTCTCAAGATCAGAGCAGCACAGCTCAGACTGGGAAAAATTATCATCTCCTGTAACCTGCAGTACTCAGCTGCTTCTTACAGGACCTGATGTGAGCTACAGGAGTCATCACATGACCCTGTGCTATCATGACAACCATCGGATCCACATGATCACATCACGTGACTTCCGGTGGCGGCCTGTGAGTATGCGACTACTGCGATCACTGTTAAAATGGTGCTGTCACATCTTGACGGCACCATTTAAAGGGGTTAACAGGTACAGGTGGTTAGCGATTACTCTCGTATCTGCGAGGCACACCCGTCAGCTGTACAAATCAACTGACATGTGCGCAGATCCCCACCTTCAGCAAGCAGCAGCAGATGAGGATTAACACTATGACCGCAGGGACGTAATATTATTGCCCGCGGTCGTTAAGGGATTAAAGGGGTTGTCCACAACTAGATCAGCCCCTTCTGATTCCACTTTTTTCCACCAGTGAAAATAAGACCCTGTACTCACCTCCGTTCTGGTGCTGTTCCAGCGCTATCAGTAATCGCAGTTCACGTCACATTGTGACGCCACGCGAACCCTATGTCCAATCACCACTGACTTCTTTCTCCCCACCTTTGGATGAAATAAGTTAATCAACAGGAAGTGACGCTGCAGCTGCCACTCACTTCCTGCTGATTGCTGATTTGTTCCAAAGGCATGACGAGAGAATTCAGCTGTGATTAGACATGGGGCTCGTATTACATCACAATGTCACGGGAGCCCTGAATTGCAATTACCAACAGCTCTGGAATGGCGCCAGAATGGGAGGTGAGTACAGGGTCTTTAATTTTAACCGGGCGAAACAAGTGGAATAAAAAGGGGTTGTCCTAGTAGTGGACAAACCCTTTACCCAGAAATTATAACCATACATGCCTAGTATTTTCTATAACTGCAAACCTTAACTATTAACAATATACACAAAGCATAACATTTCTAATATAATTCTTTTATTTGTTTGTTTTCAGAAGTGAAAAACTTCAGCGATGCTCCCAATGCAAATTTGCCAGATATTGCAATTCTCAATGCCAGGTATGTGATTATCTTGATTGTACAATCAATTTTGGCACATGTGCTACCATTTTACTATGGTATGGATAATGTTTAAAGGGGTGACTGGAAAAAAAAAGTGCTCACCTTGTCAATCCCTTAGCAATCCAAAGAACGCCTGCCAATCTTTGTTTACTGGCTGCTAATGATTGTGTTATATCGGTCTCAGCAATTTCATGCCATCCTTGATGACATAAACACTCCGTGCATGCAACACCTTCAATGTATTTCAGTGCATATTTAAAATTAGTTTCCATTTCCACTTCAGAAACCTGATAATAAAGTGGATCTATCACCAGATTTCACAATACACACAGTATAAATTATTAAATAACCCTTATTATTTGGTGTGAAAATTCATGTTAGAGTGGCAGTGTAATCCTGACAGGATTTTATAAGGACAGCTATAAGATGAAATAGTTCATTAATCCATGTGTATTAAATGTCCAGCCATCTGGCATTACTGACATCTGCAGCTTGTACTGAGCAGTGTGAGATCTCAGCAGCAGGAGGCAAGCTAAGAGGGAGTGGTTAATCAGTCTAGGTAGCCAGAAGTTCAGTTAAAGGGAATCTGTTAGTAGAATTAACCCTCCTAAACCATCTATTTGGGCATGTAGGTCATTGAAAGTTGAATAAATTGATCTGCAATGTGATATCTTGTTTCAGAGAAATTCATGTTTTTCTTATATGCAAATGAGCTCTTAAGAACTATTGGCCTTACACAGATAACCCTGAGAATCTGCCTATGGGGCTTATATTAAATGAAAGGAAGTTTTAACAGTGGTGGACATGTAATGACTGACACTCTGCTCTCCCAATCACACACAGCTCTGCATTGAGATCAGATCTAGTACAGTACAGCAGAGCTAAAACAGTACAGCAGAAGTGAAGCTTGTCTCATTACAGAAACATTTGCAGCAGTTGTCCTCTCACAGAGCTTCAGCTTTCCTCTTACAGGCAGCCAGTGTGTGGAGAGGACAGAACAGCAGAGCTGACAGCACTGTGAGAGATCAACTGCAAATGTGTTTGTTGTGTTTATAATGAAACAGGCAGTGCCAGCGTCACCACTCGCCACACCTGGGCTAGTACTGGGGCCTCTGGCAAACGGGGGGCATTCACCATCCGGAGGAGCGGTGACCTTTTCTACAGCCCCTGGGCTGATTCCCGGGGACTACAGTGCCCAGGACAGCTGCCGCACATTGCTGGCTGCTGACCCCTTAAACCCACACCTGCATGTTCACTGCTTAACACTGCGTGCACATGCATTGTAGAATAGAATTCATCTGTGGGCTGCGTTAATGTTTTCCCATCCCACAGATGAAGAGAGGAATGGAATCCCCTAGTGCTGTGTCCCCCCCAGCAACGTGTATGTCCCAACAGCAGCATATATGCCCACTCATCAATGTCTATGCCCCTCCGGTAACATTTATGCTCCCCAAGTAACATGTATGCCCCCCAGTAATCTCTATGAACCCAGTGATGTCTGTGCTTACCAGTAAATCTATTCCTCCAGTGATGTCAATGCCTCTAGTCTCCCCAGTAGTCTCAATTCCTGTTTTGGAGATAGAAATGGGCACCTGTACGGCCACAAAGGCTGCGCCAATGATATGTCCGTCCCTGCATTTCTGACAGTTGGAACAGATTTCTGTCGGACAGAAATGACTGTTCTGTAAACAGACAATTTGGCAATTTTTTGATACATACACCTCTGGCAAACATACATACAGCTCTGGCAAAAATTAAGAGATTACTGCAAAATTTTTAGTTTTTCAGATTTTTCTCTTTATAGGTATATTTTTGACTAAAATGTAAATTGTTTTATATTCTATAAACTACTGACAACATGTCTCTGAATTTCCAAGCAATAAATTTTGTATTTATTTTCTAAAATTGAGAAATGGTCAAAATAACAAAAAAATGCATTGCTTTCAGACCTCAAATAATGCAAAGAAAACCAGTTCATAATAATTTAGAAACAACAATACTAATAATGTTTTACCTCAGCAAGAGCTCAAAAATCAATACTTTGTGGAATAAACATGACTTTTAATCACAGCTTTCATGCGTCTAGGCATGCTTTACACCAGTCTTTCACACTGCTTTTGGGTGACCTTATGCCACTCCTGGGGCAAACATTTAAGCAGTTCTTCTTTGATGGCTTGTGACTATCTATCTTCCTCTTGGTTACATTCCAGAGGTTTTCAATGGGGATCAGCTCTGGAGTTTGGGCTGACCATGACAGGGTTTTGATGTGGTGGTCCTTCATACACACATTGATTGACCTAGTTGTGTGGCATGGCGCATTTTCCTGCTTGAAAAAACAGTCCTCAAAGTTCAAGAGGAAGATGGATAGTCATAAGCCATCAAACAAAGAATAACTGCTTAAATGTTTGCCCCAGAAGTGGCATAAGGTCACCCAAAAGCAGTGTGAAAGACTGGTGTAAAGCATGCCTAGACGCATGAAAGCTGTGATTAAAAATCATGGTTATTCCTCAAAATATTGATTTCTGAACTCTTTCTGAGTTAAAACATTGTTTCTAAATAATTAGGAACTTGTTTTCTTTGCATTATTTGACATCTGAAAGCAATGTATTTTTTTGTTATTTTGACCATTTCTCATTTTCAGAAAATAAATACAAAATTTATTGCTTGGAAATTTGGAGCCATGTTGTCAGTAGTTTATAGAATAAAAAATAATTTACATTTCACTCAAAAAATACCTATAAAGAGAAAAATTAGAAAAGCTGAAAATTTTGCAGTGGTTTCTTAATTTTTGACAGAGCTGTATATAGACATGTATGAACTGTCCATATTTTTTTCTTAGGATCTTTTGTTTAAATATGGGATCCTTATGTATATGCATTATATTTTTAATTTGAATTACCATGAATTTCCATGAATTTAGTGCTTATAACCAATGTTTGGTGCAAACTTGAATGAAGGTGGTTGTGTGTAAAAATCAGGTTTTACTTTGAAGATAAAAAATATAGATTCTGCTACCAATAGGAACTTAGCTGTGTGTAGAACCAATTTTTAAGACATTTGTGATTAACAGCCAAATATCGCTTGGTTTTACTTCCATGTTTTTAAAAGTAAAGAGATATATTGGTGAAGGTGACTGTGGTATAGTTCTGTTCTGTGGTATAGTTCACAACTATAGTTGTGGTATAGTTAGTGGTATAATATATGTGGTAAAGTTGTATATATGAACTTTTCCCACCTTGATTACTTTTACATTTTTGATATTACTTTTGCTGAATTTTAGTAATGATGGGCGGACCCGGACTGTTGATGGGCGGACCCGGACTGTTGTCCGTGCGATTTGAAAAGTCTCCGGGTGTCGAACCGAGCCCGGAATTCTCAGGGAATTCTAGCTAATCATCGGGGTTCGGCACTCGGGTAATACAAAAAAAATAAAGAAAAAATAATAAAGCAAGTGGCGCTTCATACTTACCGAGCCTCCAGCGCGGCTGTAACTGCTCCGGCGGCCGCTCATTCACTTCCGGGTTGCACATTAGGCTCATGCATATACAGTGCTTTTCCTGTGGCTAATAAAGTGGTGAAAGTTGGTGGGTTTTTTTGTCTTTTATTTCAAATAAAGGATTTTTTCAGTGTTTTGTTTTTATTTATTTCCACTTACAGATTAGTAATGGAGGGGTTCTCATACACCCTTCCCATTACTAATCTAGGGCTTGGTGGCATCTGTGAGCTGCCATTAACTCCTCATTACCTCGATTGCCACCGCACCATGGCAATTGGGAAGAACCAGGTAAAGTGCTGGGATTGTTGCATCTAATGGATGCGACAATCCGGGGTGGCTACAGGCTACTATAGAGAGCTTTAAACTAGAACAGCATGGGAAGGGAAGAAAATGTCCAGGGAAAGCCATACAGGTGACAAATACTATTGAAAACTCTGCTGTTAGTAATGGAAAGGAAAAACTAAGACAAAAAAATCTGAATAATGAAAATATGGGGGAATGTAAAAACAATCACAAACTAAAATGTTTTTATACAAATGCACAGAGCATGGGCAACAAACAAGGAGAATTGTAGTTACTAACGCAGGAAAATAAATTTGATGTCATTGGCATCACTGAAACTTGGTGGAACGATACACATGACTGGAATACAAGGCTAGAAGAATACAACTTATTTGCAAGAAACAGACATAATAAACGAGGAGGAGGTGTCGCATTGTATGTTAGAAAATCATATATCTCCACAGAGATTGAATCTTCAGAGACTGGGAGATGACTTCTGTGGAAGTTGTTTGGGTAAGAATACAAGGAGAAAACAGGGGAAAGAACACCATTGTACATTGTACTACCATTGTCCTACAGGCCGCCTCAACAAGCAGAGGATATGGATAAACTTTTTATACATCAGATGACCAACTTCTCAAAAAAATATGATGTTGTGATCATGGGAGATTTCAACTATCCAGACGTTTGTTTGGGAATCTCTCTCAGGCAAAAGTAACAGTTCCAACAAATTCCTATCTTCTGTTGCTGGCAACCTTATCTTCCAAAAGGTAAAGGAGAAAACAAGGGGATCTGCTACCTTGGATCTAATCCTTACAAACAGGGAGGAAATGATTGAGGAGGTAAGGGTGGCAGGGACGCTGGGAAGCAGTGACCATGCTATCATACAGTTTTGGATAACTAGAGGAGAAAGACCTGTGAAAACTCAGACTTCAAGGCTGGATTTCAAAAAGGCAGATTTTAAGGGACTCAGAAAGAGGATAGCAGGGATTCAATGGCCTTATGTCCTTAAGGACAGAAATGTCCATGAAGGATGGGACATCTTGAAACATGAGATTCTCAAAGTGCAATCGGTAACAATCCCTAAAAGAGGGAAGAATAAGAAATATTTAAGGAAATCAGGATGGATGAACACAGAACTTAAACACATGCTAAAAAGGAAAAATTAAATGTTTATTAAATGGAAAGCGGGAGGCATATCTAAAGAAGAATATAACACCGTCTGCATAACCTGCAGGGCACACATCAGATTAGCCAACGCTGATAATGAAATAAGGCTTGCAAGAGGTGTCAAAAGCAATAAAAAGGAATTTTGGAGTTATGTCAAAAAGAAAAGTCAAAGATGTTATAGGAATTTGAAGTTGTAAAAAAATGATGTTGAGATGGCCGAACTTTTAAATTGTTATTTTCCATCTGTTTTCTATGAAAATCTAAATGTAAAATCAACCAATCTTCACTGTTCTATTGTAGGATTAGAAGAATCCAGGCCATCAATAAACAAAGAGATAGTGAGAGAATACTTAGCTAACATTAATGAATTGAAGTCCCCAGGTCCAGATGAATTACACCCCAGAGTACTGAAGGAGATAGCAGAGGAAATATTAGAACCACTCTTCATAATTTTTGAAAATTCTTGGAGAACAGGAGAAGTTCCAGAAGACTGGAGAGGAGCAAATGTTGTCCCCATCTTCAAAAAAGGGAAGAAGATGGACCCAGGGAACTACAGGCCTGTGAGCCTGACTTCCATACCAGGAAAGATCTTTGAACAAATTATTAACCAACATTTATGCAAGTACCTTTATGAGAATGAAGTGTTTAACCAGAGCCAGCATGGTTTTGTAACTAATAAGTCACGTCAGACTAACTTACTTTCCTTCTATGACAAAATCACTCACTGGGTGGATCAGGGAAATGCAGTAGATATATTATATCTTGACTTCAGCAAAGCATTTGACAAAGTATCTCATACAATCCTTATTGAAAAAATGACCAGGTGTGGAATGGACAAGGCAACTGTCAGATGGATTCGTAACTGGCTTAGTGATTGGAGTCAAAGAGTGGTCATAAATGGCTTCACATCCAGTTGGAAGACTGTCTCAAGTGGGGTACCACAGGGCTCTGTCCTGGGCCCCTTGTTGTTCAATATCTTTATCAATGATTTAGATGAAGGAATTAAGGGTAAACTGATTAAATTTGCTGATGACACAAAGCTAGGAGGAATAGCTAATACTAGAGAAGAGAGAGAGAGGATTCAACAAGATCTAAACAAGCTGGAACAGTGTGAAATCACTTTTCATCCTATTGAGTGTAAATTGGCGTGAAGAAGGCCTGCATTTGGGCCGAAACGTCCCCTTCAGTCAGTCTGTTTGCAAAATAAATTAAATTAAAAAAATCCTTTTGACAAAGAAACAAATCTGCTGATATTTGTTCCTTTATTATCTCTACGAGAGTGCAGTGGCTTGGGTATATTGTAGTTTGGACCTTGGTCCCCTCACTAGCACCTCAACCCCCTTACCTGGCACACCATATATTCTAAGCTGGAACAGTGGGCAGCAACTAATAGAATGGTTTTTAACAGGGAGAAATGCAAAGTCATACATCTTGGCAAGAATAATGAAAAGAGCATATACAGATACAGCATGGGAGGAATAGAGCTATCCAACAGCAAGTGTGAAAAAGACTTAGGTATACTAATAGATCACAGACTGAACATGAGTCAACAGTGTGATGCAGCAGCAAACACCATTCTAGGATGTATTAACAGAAGCATACAGTCTAGATCACGTGAAGTCATTATCCCCCTTTACTCCTCTTTGGTAAGACCTCATCTGGAATATTGTGTCCAGTTCTGGGCACCACATTTTAAAAAAGACATCAACAAACTGGAGCAAGTTAAGAGAAGATTGACCGTAATGGTGACTGGTCTGCAAACCATGTCCTATGAGGAACAGTTACAGAATTTAGGATTGTTTAGCTTGCAAAAGAGAAGACTGAGAGGAGACCTAATAGCTATCTTCAAATATCTTAAAGCCTGTCACAATGTAGAGGAATCAGTTTTATTCTCATTTTCACAAGAAAAGACTAGAAGCAATGGGATGAAACTGATGGGGAGGAGACACAGATTAGATATTAGAAAAACGTTTTGACAGTGAGGGTGATCAATGTGTGGAACAGGCTGCCACAAGAGGTTGTGAGTTCTCTTTCAATGGAAGTCTTTAAAAAAAGGTTGGATGGACATTGTCTGGGATGATTTAGTGAATCTTGCTTTGAGCAGGGGGTTGGACTAGATGACCCAGGAGGTCCATTCCAACTCTAATATTCTATGATTCTATGACTGGGGGTTTCCAGTAACCATGGGTCTCCCCAGCCTTAGAATACCATCCCTCAACTGTCAGGCTTTAACATGGCTGAGTGTCACAATCAGTAATTGTGGGGGACCGCACGTTGTTTTTTTAAAATTATTTATTTAACTAATTAACAAGAAAAGAAAAAAAAAAAGCCGCATGCTGTTCCTCTTATGTTCATAAATATCCAAGATAAGCACACAGCTGGGAGCTGCAGCCTGTAGCCATATGCTTTACCTGTGTTGAGTATCAGAATATTGGGGTACTTTGCCTATTTGTTTATTTATTTACTTTTATATGATAGATGCTCATAGCACCTGTGATTGGAAGCAGTCAGCTGACACTCAGGGTGGGGAGCACATCTGACTGCAACCAACCACAGACATTGGTGGGTGGGGAAAGCAGTGCATATGCATGAGCCTAAGTTGTGGCCCCAGAGGTGAATGGAGCAGTTACAGCCACGCCGTAGCCTCGGTATGTATAGCGTGCCTGCCTCTATCCCCCTATCCCACCATTTTTAATCGTCAGATTCTGGTTGCCAAAGACTTATATGGGGACCGGTGTTCAGCTAGTTATCCGGGATCAATTCCGGGCCGGAACTGATAATGACATCACGTTTCCCTTGTATCAGAAGTCCAGTATCTCGGAGCAATGCTTGACTCTGTTGCGTCCTTCAGATTTCCGAGCTAGAGATGGGCAAATAGTAACTATTTGTGTTTGGATTATTCGTTGCAAATTCCAAAGTACTATTCTGGTATTTGTCACAAGTAACAAATCTAATGCAAGTTAATGGGGAAAAGAGCTTTTTTTTTTGCTATGCTGAATACTAGAAGAGTGGTCTGTATTATTATTATTATTATTATTATTATTATTATTGTTATTATTTTATTATTATTGCGCCATTTATTCTATGGCGCTTTACAAGTGAAATGGTATACGTACAACAATTATTAACAGTACAAAACAGACTGGTAAAGGAGGAGAGAGGACCCTGCCCACGAGGGCTCACAGTCTACAGGGAATGGGTGATGGTACAGTAAGCATTATCTGAACAGTAGTTAGTATTCGCCCATTACTAATCCAAGCTCTTACCACCACCTGTTGCCTCCAACTCAAAAATATTCCCAGAATCTGGCCTTTAAAAAGCCAATCCAATGCAGATGTTTGGTTTTTTTCAGCTCCAGAGTTGTGGTTTAAATCTAAAGGGGACTTTACACAGTAGTGATATCGGCACCAATATCGCTAGTGTGCGTACCCGCCCCCATCGTTTGTGCAACACGAGCATATCGCTGCCCGTCGCGCACAAAATCGCGCTCCCCCGTCACATGGCTTACCTGCCCTGCGACGTCGCACTGGCCGGCGATCCGCCTCCTTTCTAAGGGGGCGGGTCATGCGGCGTTACAGCGACATCACACGGCAGCCGGCCAATAGAAGTGGAGGGGCGAAGATGAGCGGGACGTAACATGCCGCCCACCTTCTCCTTCCGCATTGCCAATGGAGGCAGGTAAGGAGATGTTCCTCGCTCCTGTGGTGTCACACACAGCGATGTGTGCTGCCGCAGGAATGAGGAACAACATCGCTATTGAGAGGTAAACGATTTTTTGTTGTAGGGCGACCTCTCAGCGGTAAACGATTTTGGCCGCTTTTGCGATCGTTTTAGGTCGCACATAAGTGTCACACGCTGCGATATCGTTAATGACGCCGGATGTGCGTCACTAACGACATGACCCCGACGATAAAACATTAACGATATCGTAGCGTGTAAAGCCCCCTTAAAAGACACTGCACTCTCATCAAGATATAGTAGGAGTAAAGAAATCAACAGATTCGTTTTTTTCATATGCAAAAAAAATGTTTGTGTTTATTTACAAATATTGTCAGTGGGAGGGACTAAGGGGACGTTTCGGCCCATACATGGACCTTCTTCACGCCAAGTCACACTGGAAAAGGGGGAGAAAAAATGGCAACCACTATTTACATATATCACAGGGGGTACATATTTACAAATTTATAAACATTTAGACACACATATAAAATAAAGACATATCATGTCACAGTTTGATTTTCAGTGACTAGATTAATAACATATTGGCAGACATCATGACGGTTTTTTCAGAGTATAGTAAAAGATGAAATAGTAGTAGTAACACAGGAGCAGGAGAGATGAGACATGAAAGCTGGCTCAAACGTCCCCTTAGTCCCTCCCACTGACAATATTTGTAAATAAACACAAACATTTTTTTTGCATATGAAAAAAACGAATCTGTTGATTTCTTTACTCCTACTATATCTTGATGAGAGTGCAGTGTCTTTTATGACAATTCTATAATCTGGACCTTGGTCCCCTCACTAGCACCTCAGAGTACCATTTACTCGTTTAAGCAGTGTTCACACCATTTGTATTTTCACTAAAGCCCCCTTAAGACTCCTGCCCAACCATCCTACCAGACCCCTACCCCAGTTTTATACTCACCTTACGGCACCTCTACCTTTTTTCAGCATCATTACTATCCCGTGGGGCACTTCTATCTGGTCGGAAGTTGGAAGTTGCGTCACAAGTGCTCAATACAAGTCTAAGAGATCCAGAACAAGGCTTTCATAAAGGCCTGTTTCAGACGTCAGTGATTCTGGTACGTTTGTACTTTTTTTTCTATGTACCAGAATCACTGACATACGCAGACCCATTATAATCAATGGGTCTGCTCACACATCAGTGATTTTTCACTGACCTTGTCTCCGTGCGGCATACACGTGTGTCCGTGATTGCCGCACGGAGACATGTCCATTTTTTTCTGGCATCACTGATGTCCCACGGACCACGCAGTGGTGTGATCCGTGAAACACGTGCCAGAAAAAAACGGGCATATAAAATAAAAATCATTTTTACTCACCCGGCTCCAGCGACGCTCTCTGCAGCCTGTTCTGCCTGCTGCTTCTGAGCCGGCTCATTACTGTCGTGCATATTTATGAATGCACGACACAGCCGACCCAGAAGCAGCTGCTCCAGAGGTCAGCGCCGGCCGGATGCTGCACCGCGGGAGCGTTCAGCACCATGGAGAGCGGGAGCAGGCACAGGTGAGTTAATATCTATGTGCAATCACGGACCACGGAGAACGGAGCCCGGATTGCACTTAGACAACCCACGTGTGATTCACGGCACACGGAGGGACATGTGCGTGTTTGACAGTGAAGAATGTCTGTGTTTTTCACTGACGTGTGAAACGGGCCAAACTTGTATGATGATGCACTGCTTTGTACAGCACAAGCATTAAAATTGCTGCATTGCAATTGCAATAAAACGAAATAAGAGGCAATCAAAACATTGCATCTACCCATAAATGTTATTTGTAGGGGGTACAAATTTCTGAATTCTTTTTCACCAATTAAATACAAAAAACCCCCCAAACTATTCATGTTTGGTATCTTTGAACTCATACTGACCTAGGCAGTCATATAGCTGCATCAGTTTTACCATATAGTGACCACAAAGAAGGATGTTTTTTTAAATGCTTTTTATTTTTCTGCCTTCCTATCCACAAAAAGATTTTACACTTCAGAGTGAAGTGTAGCAACGTTTCAGGAAATGTACCCTTTGTCGGACTATGAATAGGGTATGTGTGGAATAGCTTTTTTGGATGAAAAATAAAAAAAATGTAGTGTGACTACTACAGTATCCTACTCTCCCGATAACTTCCAACACATAATCTCTGATCCTCCTAAGACCTCCTCCCTCCTGCACACTCATATGTTCCTCACCACCCTCAAAGACTTCTCCAGAGTATCCCCCACTTTCTGGAATTCCATGCGGCAACATGTTTGTTATCCACCACATTTGGAACTTTCTCATGGAACTTGAATACCCATCTCTTCAAAAAAGCTTACAGCCGCTGTCATCTCACCACTCGCGGCGCAGCCACTAGCCTCCAAACTTCTGTCTCCTTTCCCATCATCCTGTAGGCTGTAAGCCCGCAAGGGCAGGGCCCTTTCCACCTTCTTTTCTAGTTTATCATTGTTAGTATTTTCATAGTAATTTTTATTTGTATGTAAACTTCTCACATGTTCAGCACCATGGAATCACTAAAATAAATAATAATAAAACATATGCCTAAGTGGTTGGTATGGACTTTGCACATGTTAAAGGGAACCTGTCAGGTGCAATATGCACCCAGAACCACAAGCAATTCTGGGTGCATATTTCTACTCCCTGCCTGATCACCCCTGTATCTAGCACCATAAATAAAGAGATCTTTAGAAAAAGTATTTCTAAAGATCTTTTATCTTATGCTAATGAGTGTAGGGACTAGTCGTGAGGGTGTTATATCCCCAGACTAGTCCGCCCTCTTAGTATGTTAGCATGCCCACAGGGGCGTACTAACATGCTATTCAATGCAGCGTCACCAGCGGTGATGCGCGTTTCTGTGTCCCATGTGAACGCTGATCTGAATGCCCTGCACTTCCGGTCATGCGCACAAGACCTCTCTGAAGCCAAGATGCATACTACGCATGACCGTAAGTGCCCGACATTCAGAAGAGCCATCACAGCGAACACAGGTATGCGTGCCACCACTGGTGCTGCTGCATTAAATAGCATGTTAGTACGTCCCTGTGGGCGTTCTAACATGCTAAGACGGTGGACTAGTCAGGGGATATAACGCCCTCACGACTAGTCCCTGCACTCATTAGCATAAGATAAAAGATCTCCAGAAATACTTTTCTAAAGATCTCTTTACCTATGCTAGTGTATACAGGGATGGTTAGGCAGGGATTACCAATATGCACCCAGAACTGCTTGTGGTTCTGGGTGCATATTGCACCTGGCAGGTTTTCTTTAAACTGTAGTGTTTATTTAATCTGTTTATGTCAAGCTTTTAGACACTAATAGACTTTTTTTTTTAAATTTTTATGAAAATTTTCATTTAGACACAAAAGTGAATGAAAGTCTCATCCTTTATATATAAAGTGCTGAGTAGCATTTTAACAGAAAATCAATAACTGAAAAAATGTAAAGTATTAATGTTTTAATATTTTGTTTAAATATTGTATTTTTTTTTAACTGAGCAAAATATATAATTTCTTTTTTAAAGTTTGATATTTTCCATTCTTAAACACTAGGGGGGGAACAGCTGCTGAAATCCTACTGTACAACTAGCTCACATTACAACTACAGTAAAAGTGGTCAGAATCTGCTCTCCTGTGTGTGATGTCACACCTCCCCCTCCCAATCTGGGTGTTTCCAAAAGGATAAGAGAAGAAGAAGTTTACGATCAGAGTGGAACCATTTTGTTGGTGACTGCAAAGTGATCTTAATATATCTAAAGTGTTACTAAGGATATCTGGCATAGTGCCCCACTGTATTCCGTTCCCCACTGTATCCTGGACCCAACTGTATACCGTGTCCTACTGTATCCCGCACCCCACTGTATATCGTAATTAAGACAAGGGGAGAGAGAAGTGCCATAAATGAGGGATCATCAGACAAAGGATTAGAGAAAAATATACATATTTATTGAAATCAAGAAAAACCTGTCACAGACAACACCATGAGTGTCTAAAGCAACCAATTTAACAAACATAGTTAAAAACATTTAAAAACATCAAAGGCAAAAAACCCCACAAAGCATCACCCCGGACTGAAACAACCATATAATAATGGAAAGCTGGGTTATATAGTGAGCACAACTAAATTTGCATGATGAATAGCAGAGAGCAAAATCGCACTAAATCCAAAATTGCATTATACAAAACACATGAAAAGGCATAAATATGAAACCGATCTGACCCAAATTCATACTATAATAATACATAATTAAGAATACATGGTAAATTGCAGGGAACAGATATGTGCTGCATAAAAAATGGTGTATACAGGCAGCATAATACTAGGGGCATTGATGTGTACCCAGATACAACCTGCAAACCAACCTAAATAATGCTAAGTTAGTACAAAAAACCCTACAAAAGATCAAAAAGGGCAAATTGAACTCCTAATAGCATGTGGTTTCATGATGTGAGACCAAGCTTATGTATAGCAATGACGATCTTTCTACAAGAGTAAAGGCCCCTTTACACACTGAGACGTTCTAGCGATCCCACCAGCGATCCCAACCTGGCCGGGATCGCTACAAAGTCTCTGGTGAGTCGCTGGTGAGCTGTCAAACAGGCAAACCTGGAAAACGACGCAACAGCGATACGGACCTGCAGAACGAACTAGCTAGTCATTGGGGACGTTGTAAAGCAGCTTTTTGAAAGGGAAGTCGCTAACAAAGTCGCTGTAAAGGCCCCTTTACACACTGAGACTTTCTAGCGATCATGCTGCACAGCGGGAAACAAAGGACCAAAGAATGGTCCTGAGAGATGTGTAGTGATCAGCAACTTCACAGCAGGGGCCAGGTCGCTGATGTGTTTCACACACTGCAATGTCGCTGGGGAGGTCGCTATTACGTCACAAAACCGGTGACGTTACAGCGATGTCGTTTGCAATGTTGCAGTGTGTAAAGTGGCCTTAAGGCCTAAGCCACACGGCATGAAAATCGGAGCCAGTGGAATGCGATAAAACATCGCATTCCACTCGGACCAATAACAACCTATGTGCCAGCACCCATGAGCGAATATTTTCTCAGCCCTAATCGGACCGAGAAAACAGTCTCAGCATGCTGCGGGTGCAGTGCGATCCTTGTTTCTCTCGCACCCATTCAAGTCTATGGGGCGAGATAAAAAGCGCACTGCACTCGTATTACAGGATCGCAGTAGTCCCTGTGTGGCCTAAACTGGTGTCTCAGAGCCGAGTCTTGTTTAAAGGAAACCCGGCTGAGCAAACAAGCCTGATACGATAATAAAGTTTTATTTCTATAGCGCCAACATATTCCGCAGCGCTTTACAATTCAGAGAGGACATGCAGACCCAGGTGATCCCTGCCCGTGGTTTCAGACTGTGAAACCAGGATTGTGTATAGCAATAGCGAACGTCCTACAGGGGCAGACTGGTGTCTCAGAGCCAAGATCTATGTGCAAGAAGCCCTGCTGACAAAACAAAACCAGTACAGTCCCAGGTGATCCCTGCCCAATGTGTGTCGTCACTCCAGGTGACTTTGTCAAGGGCAAAAAGTGATGACCCCAATCTGCTCCTGTCATTAAAGATTGTCAACCCAATAAAATAATAATAAAATTTAAACTAAACAACAATAAAAAAATCAATACATTTATCCTGAGATTAATATATCTGATAATCCAATTTAATAACTTTTAGTTGGATTTTGATAAAAATATAAAACATATCGCGATATACATGAGCATGGATTGACAATCTTTTACATGTAAGAAATATCCCTGGCTACATTAAGGATACAAAGACCATTTTGAGAGTTTTTGATAAATTTAACTGGCTTCTGTCATATAGTTGGATAACAGCTGATGTTGAAGATATGTATCCTTCAATAACATATGAAACAGCTATTATCTCGTTGAAATATTTTTTAAAAAACTACAGTGGTTATGATGATGACACCCAGATCTTTACTATTGATGCAGTCAAATATTTATTATCCAGAAATTATTTTATCTTTGACAATGTATTCTATATTTAGAAGCAACGAGTTAGTATCGGGTGGAAATTTTCCCCCTCGCTTGCTAATATTACAGTTGCTTATTGGGAAGAATGTTTTCTTTTTTTTTAAATAAAAACCCTTTTGCTGGTAACATAGTGTGGATAGGCAGATACATTGATAACCTGCTGCTTGTGTGGGGAGGACAAGCTGTTTACTCAAGAAGTAGGAAGGCACCAAATCCTGGGATAACCCCTGGCACTGAAAGCTAATGTTTAATAGAGAGAAAAGAAGTGGAAAAAAATGAGGGATCACCATATACATAATTAATCAAAAATTTATTGTATATCAGGGAACATAAAAAACACATTTGTGCACACACAATACCAAATGGTATAACAACAACCATAGACAAATTTTAAAAACATTTAAAAACATACCAAAAGGAGACCATGTGATTCCCTATATAAAATGGACCAAGATTCTAACCAAGCTAACTGGTATAATAAACAGATCAGAAGTTAAGCGGGCTTAACACGCTACGACATCGCTCAAGTGATCTCGTTGGGGTCACGGAATTTGTGACGCACATCCGGTCGCTTTAGCGATGCCGTTGCGTGTGACACCTATGAGCGATTTTTCATCGTCGCAAAAACGTGAAAAATCGCTCATCGGTGACATGGGGGTCCATTCTCAAATATCGTTACTGCAGCAGTAACAAAGTTGTTCCTCGTTCCTGCGGCAGCACACATCGCTCCGTGTGACACCACAGGAAGGAGGAACCTTACCTGCGTCCCGGCCACAATGCGGAAGGAAGGAGGTGGGCGGGATGTTACGTCCCGCTCATCTCCGCCCCTCCGCTTCTATTGGGCGGCGGTTCAGTGACGCTGCTGTGACGTCGCTGTGACGCTGAACGAACCGCCCCCTTAGAAAGGAAGCGGTTTGCCGGTCACAGCGACGTCGCAGGGAAGGTAAGTCCGTGTGACGGGTCCGGGCGATGTTGTGCGACACGGGCAGCGATTGGCCCGTGTCGCACAACCGATGGGGGCGGGTACGCACGCTGGCGATATCGGTACCAATATCGCAGTGTGTAAATCGGCCTTTAGTTAAATTTTCAAGCACATGATGTTGCAACATAGCAAAAATGTGCTATAGCGCTTCACAAATAATTATAATCCATATTAAACCCAGCAACAGCTTATAATGCAGTCATGATAGACCCTAATATTTATACAAAGCAGCCCTGTGCAAAGAAATGATGAAAACCCCAATATCTCAACTAGCATAACCCCAGGTTGAACCTGAGCACCACAATTCCCAGAGCTGCAGCCTGATAATTCCTAGCCCTGGGCTGAGAAAATGAGTGCAGAAAATGCCTGACTCAAGTGAGACAGATCTTTGGCTCAACTCGTGTGTCTATGCACCAAAGTCCAATGGGTTAAAGCAGGATAATGTAAAGCACAAAGCTGTTTGAAGGTCCAGGGAATCAGGGAATCACCTTACCCACCCGACGCGTGTCGTCACACTTATTACTTTTTTGCCCTTAAGAAAGTCACCGAGAGGACAAGCTGACAATGTGAAAAAAAATGTTGAGTATATAAATTGCAACAATTGTAATTTAAAATTCACATATACAAATTATGCTTTCTGTGTTAATTTTTTAGATGTTTCTCTCCACACCAGCAGTGGGTCCCAGGATGTCCAAATTGTTCCATACAAAAATAAAACGGACACAAATTCTGTATTAATGTATGATTCTTGCAACACATGTCACTAACAACATTCCAAAGGTTGAAATGATAAGAGTCAAGAAAAATTGCTCTGAGCCGCTGGAAGTAGATAAACAATTTGACATTAAATGTAAAGATCTGGCTGATAGAGGTTATACAACTAAAATTGTACAACAAGCACGTAAAGATGTAACAAAAATGGATAAATATCAATTGATTCAAAATAACCCAAAAAGAGTCATAAACGATCATTGCATTAATTTCATTACACAATATAGCACAAAATATACACAAATTATCAGAATTGTCAAAAAACATCGTCCAGTCTTGTTTCAAAATCAAAAATGAAAAAAAGTTCTACAAAAAAATCCGGTGCGGTTTATATAAAAAAAAGCACCTACAATAGGTTCTTTGATTTCCCCTAGCTTTTTGTCAAAATAAGACTACTAGTAGGAGTCAGACCTGGCTACACCTGAAAGGTTTTTTTCAGATGTGGCCAAAATATCTGTGTAAGCTGCCTACATACAAAAAAACATACCAGCTTTACCTCCGTTGCTACTAATATCTCTTATCCTATTATAGATTTTATGACTTGTAGCTCAACTGGTGTTATTTATTTGATTGAATGTGTTTCATGTTGCATGCAATATGTCGGCTGTACAATAAGTTGTTTAAAACGAAGAATCAGTCTGCATATGTCAGATGCCGTTACAGAGTCCAATCATAATATTTCAGCAGTCTCCCAAAACTTTAAAACACAGCATGGGGGTGATACATCCGCTTTGACATTTTGTGTGATAAAAAAAAGTAAAAAAATCCCCAGGAGGATGAGACTTTAGAAGAAAAGTATTAAATGGAGAAACATACTGGATTTTTACTTTAAATACAAGACATCCAGTTGGACTCAATATTAGGAGAGATATTATTTTGCAATATTAACCCAGGAAACTAAGATAAGACGTACAGATGAATATGAATAAAAGCAGAACACATCGCAGGTCCTGAATGCATTCCATCTGCAGGTCCTTGCGCTCCACTGCACTGCGTCTCAGGATTCTGCTGGCCAGAAGAAATTGGTATCACTGGATGTGGTGAGCGTGTGCGATCTGATGGGTGATTGTGTGTGTGATCTGATGTGTACGGGTGTGATATCTGATGTGTGTAGGTGTGCGATCACTGCAGGTCTTCTGCTCAGCGTCTGGTGAGTGTGATTGCAGGGGTCCGCTGTCTATAATGAAGTGTCCTGCAATATTCTTTATCTTTTTTAGCTGTATTGTACACTTCATTATTTAACCGTGACTAGGGCTTATTTTCGGGGTAGAGCTTATATTTAAGCCTTGCTCTGAAAATGCAGAAAAAACTTTCTAGGGCTTATTTTTGGGGGAGATCTTATTTTTGGAAAAACAGTACAGTATAATAAAACTTGTGGCACTAGAAGTAACAGCATAGGCTTCCAGGTTCACACCACTTTTGTGGGGCATACCGACCATTAACAATGTAACCGGTCGCCTTCTTATAATAGCAAAAACCTGGTGACATTCCCTTTCAAACCTTTTCGACTTGTACATTGAACACTATATGGATTCTTTTGATTTGACAGTCAATTGTGCATCAGCATCTGCTTTGTAAAGGTTCTGCTTACCAGAACCATATTAAAAAATTGTGGTTCAAATTAATCTAAGATGTGGGATAATATTTCTTTCTATTACTTGTATTTTTAAACTTTTATTACAGTTTGGGCACCACTTTAAGGCTCCGCTTTGGGCTCTCTTAATCCAGTGTTTTATACGGAGGCCTCTGGAGTGCAATAATGAACATAAGGAAATTCACTTATGAAGCCATGTGAACGTTAATAAATAACTTAAATAGAGTTGAATGAAAAGTTGGCAAATTTTAGAATTCTACTACAGCACTTTTAATGCACTCATAAATCCGCACAAGGTTACCAGTAGACAGATCACTTAAGCTATATAATCTATTTGCCATTTTATTCCAGACTGCTACAGAATGCCATCTGCTTTTTGTACAGACAGAAGAAAAGAAGTCAACAAATATTAGAGTACAAAAATGTCAGACTGAAGATGGGATGCAAATTCTTAGTGTGCCAGCAAAAAATTTCTACCTAAATGTAGTCTGTTCTGCTATCACCTGGACATTCCTATTAAGACCTCATTCAGGCATCCATTTTTCACACTCCTGTTCTGTGTTTTTTATAGATAGACTTCATACCCATTATAATCTGACGTTGTTCAAGGGTTTGTGTTTTTTTGGGGACTAAGCAATCTGCAAAATAAAAACAAAGGCATGTCCATTTTTAGCCTGAGTCATGGATCAAACTCTCAAATGCAAGTCTTTGGGTCTGTGAATTATGAATTAGAGTATGAGCACCTTATTAAGAAATATAGGCAATTATACACCTTAACTGCTATCAATGCAGAAATTCATGGTTGTCTGAGTTATGTTTTACCACGCTGCATATGTTTGGGCACACAAACCATAAAGATCCTCTGCTGGCAGCTTACTTTGCAATTGGTGATTAATGACATCCCAGGTGTGCTCAATGGGAGACAAGTGTGGAGATGCTGCAGGCCATGGTAGCATGTTTAAGGCTGGAAACACATCTATGCGAGTAAAATCGGTCCGACTGGGCTGAAAAAAACTCGGCTGATTTTAGTTCACGTTAGGTCCGAGTGCAACGCAAGTGCGATGCTTTTTCTGAATAAATTAATTATTTTACTAGCGTGTGTAATGCATGTGTAATGCGTGTGTAATGCGTATTTTTTACTATGTCAGCTGCCATTCAGCTCTGCTACATGGCCGCTGACAGCAGACACAGACAACCATGTAGCAGAGCTGAATGGCAGATGACAGCAGACACAGACAGAGCCGCACGATCAGAATGAACTCGGGTGAACTTCACCCGACTTCATTGTCATGCTGCGGCTCTGTCTGTGTCGCGTCCTGATTAGCGGTCACCTGTGAAGGGCTCACCGGTGACCGCTAATCCCCTGAGTGACTCAAGTTAGCAGCCCTCTCTCATACTCACTGATCCGCAGCGCTGCACGGCGTTCACACTGCTCTGGCGGCTTTTACTATTTTGAAAAAGCCGGCCGCTCATTAAACAATCTCGTATTCCCTGCTTTCCCCGCCCACAGGCGCCTATGATTGGTTGCAGTGAGACACGCCCCCACGCTGAGTGACAGGTGTCTCACTGCACCCAATCACAGCAGCCGATGGGCGTGTCTATACTGTGCAGTGAAATAAATAATTAAATAATTTAAAAAAACGGCGTGCAGTCCCCCCAATTTTAATACCAGCCAGATAAAGCCATACGGCTGAAGGCTGGTATTCTCAGGATGGGGAGCCCCACGTTATGGGGAGCCCCCCAGCCTAACAATATCAGTCAGCAGCCGCCCAGAATTGCCGCATACATTAGATGCGACAGTTCTGGGACTGTACCCGGTTCTTCCCGATTTGCCCTGGTGCGTTGGCAAATCGGGGTAATAAGGAGTTAATGGCAGCCCATAGGTGCCACTAAATCCTAGATTAATCATGTCAGGCGTCTCCACGAGATACCTTCCATGATTAATCTGTAAGTTACAGTAAATAAACACACACACACCTGAAAAAATCATTTATTAGAAATAAAAAACACTAACAAATTCCCTGGTCCACCAATTTAATAAGCCCCAAAAAAGCCCTCCATGTCCGGCGTAATCCAGGATGGTCCAGCGTCGCTTCCAGCTCTGCTGCATGAAGGTGACCAGAGCTGCAGAAGACACCGCCGCTCCTGTCAGCTCCATGCAGCAACTGATGTGAGTAGCGCGATCAGCTGAGCTGTCACTGAGGTTACCCGCGGCCACCGGGTAACCTCAGTGACAGCACAGCTGATCGCGCTTCTCACCTCAGTTGCTGCATGGAGCTGACAGGAGCGGCGGTGTCTTCTGCAGCTCCGGTCAGCTTCATGCAGCAGAGCTGGAAGCGACGCTGGACCATCCTGGATTACGCCGGACATGGAGGGCTTTTTTGGGGCTTATTAAATTGGTGGACCAGGGAATTTGTTAGTGTTTTTTATTTCTAATGATTTTTTCAGGTGTGTGTGTGTTTATTTACTGTAACTTACAGATTAATCATGGAAGGTATCTCGTGGAGACGCCTGACATGATTAATCTAGGATTTAGTGGCAGCTATGGGCTGCCATTAACTCCTTATTACCCCGATTTGCCAACGCACCAGGGCAAATCGGGAAGAGCCGGGTACAGTCCCAGAACTGTTGCATCTAATGTATGCGGCAATTCTGGGCGGCTGCTGACTGACATTGTTAGGCTGGCGGGCTCCCCATAACGTGGAGCTCCCCATCCTGAGAATACCAGCCTTCAGCCGTATGGCTTTATCTGGCTGGTATTAAAATTGGGGGGACCGCACGCCGTTTTTTTAAATTATTTAATTATTTATTTCACTGCACAATATAGACACGCCCACCGGCTGCTGTGATTGGGTGCAGTGAGACACCTGTCACTCAGCGTGGGGGCATGTCTCACTGCAACAAATCATAGGCGCCTGTGGGCGGGGAAAGCAGGGAATACGAGATTGTTTAATGAGCGGCCGGCTTTTTCAAAATAATAAAAGCCGCCGGAGCAGTGTGAATGCCGTGCAGCACCGCGCCGGGGAACGGTGAGTATGAGAGAGGAGGGGAAAATGACCGACAGACTGTGAGAGAGGGACAGACATAGTGACGGACCGACAGAGAGAGAATAGAGACTGAGAGGGAGAGACCGACTGACAGAGAATAGTGATTGACAGACATTGTGAGACATCACTCATTTCCAGTGTTTTAGGAAACATGCGAGAAATGTATTTAGAAAATCGCATGTCACTAGGATGGTGTGAGTGCCATCCCGTGACATCCGATTATTTACACGCTCCCATAGACTTGCATTGGAGAGACTCGCAGTAGAAACTCGCAAAAAAGCAGCATGCTGCGATTTTTTTCTCAGTACGATTTGGACTGAGAAAAAAAATCGCAAATGCGAGCTGAATCATTGACTAACATGTGTCCGATTCCAATGCGAGTTTTTCTCGCATTGCTCTACTGCGAGAAACTCGCAAGTGAGAAGCAGCCCTAAGCCACACACTCTGCTCACAGTAGCACAAGCAATATAAATCCTTGAGTTGTTGGTTGTAAAGCGGCTGCTGGAACACTTTCATGTTCTCTTGTGAAAATTTCTTCATGGCGTTGCCACTTCATTTCCAGAATAATTAATTATATACTGTTTATTTTGAAATTAAACTGCTACATTTACACAATACATTTGTTTCTCTTTTGAAATGCTCTATGTCTACAATGTCTCTGCCCTAAAATGACAGAGTATATATATGCATTTGATTAAGAAAATATGCAGTGAGCCTCTACAATAAAGAGCATTGGTTTGAATATTTATTGTGCTATTGAAACATACTTAAAAATTAACAGCTTCTGTATCTTCTCAAGTGTCTCTATTGGAGGCTAACAAGGCTTCCCTTAGAGGTACTCTTATTGAGGTAGCCTCCAGGCTTATGTCTACGTGCCTTAGATGCATACAATTGCTATACATCAAGATGAGTCACCTGGAGTCTGTGCAGAGAAATGAAAACGGCAGATGAGTCTAAACTGGCACATAATCTTCTCTTAAACGCACAGCTGGAAAAACAGCTTATAGTGACAAAACAGAAATGGTACTAAGTAATAAACCTGGTTTCTGGTTGGCCCATCAACTGAGCTTGTCTACCCATGTAGCTACACCTATTTAACCGCAGGCACCATTACTGCTAATCCCCCAAAAATCTCAATCATGTTTCATCAACAAACTAAACTATATAGCAAACCCTCTGTACTTAATTCAGATGCAGTGGCTATTTTTTCAATTTCCTTATTAATCCCACTACATGCCCTGAATATATAAATTTAATGGAGGCAGGTACAGTACAACACTGAAGACATGACACTTAGATATAATGTAAAGTAGTCAGTCTATAGCGTGTGTGCCCAGGATGGGCACATTACAACAAGAAGGGGAGCAGGATGGGCACATTACTACAGGATAGGGACCAGGATGGGCACATTACTACAGGATAGGGACCAGGATGGGCACATTACTACAGGATGGTGACCAGGATGGGCACATTACTACAAGACCAGGATGGGCACATTACTACAGAGGCACATTAATGCAAGAAGGGGACCAGGATGGGCAAATTACTACAAGATGAGGACCAGGATCGGACACATGACTACAAGATGAGGACAAGGATGCACACATTACTACAGAATGGGGACAAAGATGGGCACATTATTACAAGGGGACAAGTATGGGCACATTACTGCAAGAATGTGACCTGGATAGGGCACATTATTACATGAAGGGGACCAGGATGAGTACATTACTACAGGGGGCAAGGATGGGAACATTATTACATGAAGGGGTCCAGGATGGGCCCTGCCAATGGAGAAGAGCATAACGGATGAATCTACAGCAGTCTCCTCTATGCATTTACTCCATGGTTGTGGATTTACAACCCTTACCAGGTGAACACACCACATTCCTGTAAATCTTTCTCAAGCCTTTGTGCTCCTCACCTGGTTGCCACCAAACACACTTGACACCATCTGAACCAAATAAGTTTATCTTGGTCTCATCAGACGACAGGACATGGTTCCAGTAATCCATGTCCATTCGAAGAGGCTTATTTCTGCAATAACATTCATGCAGACTAATTTGATACAGTATGCAGTGAATGGTCTGACCACTGATAGGCTGAATCCCCACTCCTTTAAACTCTGCAGCAATACTAGCAGCACTCATGTCTATTTTGAAAAGACAACCTCTGGATATGATGCTGAGTACATGCGCTTAACGTCTTTGGATGGCAATGGTAAGGCCTGTTTTGAGTAGAACCTGTCTTGTTAAACTGCCGTATGGTCTTGGCCACCGTTCAGCAGCTCAGTTTCTGGATGTTGGCAATCTTCTTATAGCCTATGCCATCTATAGGTAGAAAAAAAAATATTGTTTATTTTTTCCAGAAACTCAGAGAATTCTTTGCCATGAGGTGCCATGTTGAACTTCCAGTGACCAATATGAGACACTGTGTGAGCGAGAACACCAAGCTTAAAATACTTGCTCTTCATTCACACCTGAGACCTTGTAACATCAAAGAGTCACTACACTAGGGAGGGAAAATGTCCAATATTGCACAATCTGACCATTTTCATTAGGGGTGTACTCACTTTTGTTGTCAGCAGTTTAGACATTACACTGTGTGCAGAATTATTAGGCAAGTTGTATTTTAGAGGATTTTTTATTATTGATCAACAACTATGTTTTCAATCAACCCAAAAGACTCATAAATATCAAAGTTTAATATTTTTGGAAGTTGGAGTGTTTTTTTTTTAGATTTGGCTATCTTAGGAGGATATCTGTTTGTGCAGGTAACTATTACTGTGCAGAATTATTAGGCAACAATAAAAAACAAATATATTCCCATCTCACTAGTTTATTTTCACCAGGTAAACCAATATAACTGCACAAAATTTAGAAATAAACATTTCTGACATTCAAAAACAAAACTCCCAAAAATTAGTGACCAATATAGCCACCTTTCTTTATGATGACACTCAACAGCCTACCATCCATAGGTTCTGTCAGTTGCTTGATCTGTTTACGATGAACATTGTGTGCAGCAGCCACCACAAGTTTTTAACATGCTGATAATCAATAAAGGTAAAAAATTTTAGGAGTATTCTTTTGTGATTTTCAATCTGTTTACAATCAACTGCATGCAGCAGCCACCACAACCTCCCAGACACTGTTCCGAGAGGCGTACTATTTTCCCTCCCTGTAGATCTTACATTTTATGAGGGACCACAGGTTCTCTATGTGGTTCAGATCAGGTGAACAAGGGGGCCATGTCATTGTTTTTTCATTTATTAGATTTTTACTGGCCAGCCACACTGTGGAGTAGTTGGATGCATGTGATGGAGCATTGTCCTGCATGAAAATCATGTTTTTCTTGAACGATACCGACTTCTTCCTGTACCACTGCTTGAAGAAGTTGTCTTCCAGAAACTGGTAGTAGGTCTGGGAGTTGAGCTTCACTCCATCCTCAACCCGAAAAGGTCCCACAAGTTAATCTTTGATGATACCAGCCCATACCAGTACCCCACCTCCACCTTGCTGGCGTCTGAGTTGGAGTGGAGCTCTCTGCCCTTTACTGATCCAGCCTCTGGGCTATCCATCTGGCCCATCAAGAGTCACTCTCATTTCATCAGTCCATAAAACCTTTGAAAAATCAGTCTTAAGATATTTCTTGGTCCAGTCTTGACTAGAGATGAGCGATGTTCGGCTCCACCCATTCGCCAATTTCAAATTCGAGTGATTTTGGGCGGTGTTCGAGTCGTTTGAGGAACTCGAACGATTTGCTTGAAGTTTGGCATTTCGAGTTACCATTCGATAACGGTTCGATCACCAAAAGTGGGGCTTTTCACAGTAAGGCTATGTGCGCACGTTGCGTATCTGCATGCGTCCCCAGCACAATCCCTCTCTCTTTCCTACTCACCGATCACGGGCGCAGCACTGCACGGCTTTTCCTCTTTTGAAAATGGCTGCCGCTCATTATTCAATCTGTTATTCCCTGCTTTCCCCGCCCACCGGCGCCCATGATTGGTTGCAGTCAGACACGTCCCCACGCTGAGTGACAGCTGTCTCACTGCAACCAATCACAGCCGCTGGCGGGTCTATATCGTGCAGTAAAATAAATATATAAATTAAAAAAAACAAACTGCGGTTCCCCCCAATTTTGATACCAGCGAAGATAAAGCCACACGGCTGGACGCTGGTATTGTCAGGATGGGGAGCGCCACGTTATGGGGAGCCCACCACCCTAACAATATCAGCCAGCAGCCGCCCGGAATTGCTGCATCCATTAGATGCGACAGTCCCGGGACTCTACACGGCTCATCCCGAATTGCCCTGGTGCGGTGGCAATTGGGGTAATAAGGGGTTAATCATGGCAGGCGTCTCCCCGAGATACCTTCAATGATTAACCTGTAAGTGAAAGTAAATAAACACACACAACGAAAAATCCTTTATTTGGAATAAAAGACAAAAAACCACCCTCTTTCACCATTTTATTAAAATCCCCAAATACCCCTCCAGGTCCGACGTAATCCACAGAGGTCCCGCGCACATCCAGCTCTGCTACATGAAGCTGACAGGGGACGCCGTTGAACACGAGCGCTCTGTGTCCTCTCCATACAGCACCTGAAGTGAATTGCGCTGTCAGCGGGGACGTCACTAAGGTAATGCCTGCATGTGAAGTGATGATTGGGGCGAAGGTGCCTGCGTGTGTGCGGTGATGAGTGCGGTAGTGCCGGTGTTTGCCCTCCCATCCATCCATCCCTCTCTCCATCCATTCATCCCTCCCTCCATCTCTCCATCCATTCATCCATCCCTTCATCCCTCCATTCATCCCTCTATCCCTCCATCCATCCTTTTATCCATCCATCCATCCATCCCTCCTTCCATCCATCCCTCTCTCCATCCATCCCTCCATCCATCCATCCATTCATCCATCCATCCCTCCCTCTATCCATCCCTCCCTCCCTCCCTCCCTCCGTCCATCCATGCATCCCTCCATCCATTCATCCATCCATCCATTCATCCATCCCTCCCTCCATCTCTCCATCCAATCATCCCCCCATCCATTCCTCCATCCATCCATTCCTCCATCCTTCATCCATCCATCCATCCATCCCTCCATTCATCCCTCCCTCCCTCCATCCCTCCCTCCATCCATCCCTCCCTCCATTCATCCCTCCATCCATCCCTCCCTCCATCCATCCCTCCCTCCATCCCTCCCTCCCTCCATCCCTCCCTCCATCCATCCATCCCTCCCTCCATCCATCCCTCTCTCCATCCCTCCATCCATCCTTGCAGCTGAATAATCTACTTCTGGATTCTCTCCTGCAATACAAAGGTCAAGATTACCAAATCTTCCTATGCTTTTCATTAGAGGCAGTGGCTCAATGGTTAGAGCTACTGCCTAAGGAGAATTAGTTCATGAGTTTGAGTCCCGGCCGTCCCGGTAAAGAATTTAATTTTTCTCTCTCTCTCTTCTCTCTCTCTCTCTCTTCTCTCTCTCTTTTTTTCTCCCTTTTTCTCTCTCTTTCTCTCTCTTTTTCCCTCTCTTTTTCTCTCTCTTTTTCTCTCTCTCTTTTTCTCTTTTTCTCTCTTTCTCTCTTTCTCTCTTTCTCTCTCTTTCTCTCTTTATCTCTCTCTTTCTCTCTCTCTCGCTTTCTCTCTTTTTCTCTCTTTCTCCCTCCCTCTCTCTCTCTTTTTCTCTCTTTCTCTCTTTTCTCTCTTTTTCTCTTTCTTTTTCTCTTTCTCTCTCTTTTTCTCTCTTTCTCTCTCTCTTTTTCTCTCTCTTTTGCTCTCTCTTTTTTTCCCTCTCTCTCTCCTCTTTGTAGCTGAATAATCCACTTCTGGATTTTCTACTGCAATACAGAGGTCAAGATTACCAAATCTTCCTATGCTTTTCATTAAGGGCAGTGGCTCAATGGTTAGAGCTGCTGCCTAAGGAGAATTAGTTCATGAGTTCGAGTCCCGGTAAAAAATTTAATTTTAATTTTATTTTTAATTTTAAATTATAATTATTATTTATTTATAATTATAATTTAATTTAATTATGCACTGAGGGGAGGAGCCGGACATCAGCTGTGAGCCGCGGGACACACCTCTAAAATCGGAGCAGTTCACGAAATGAGGCTGCATTGCTCTCCTCTCTCTCTTCTCTCTCTTCTCTCTCTTCTCTCCCTCCTTTCGCTCTTTCCTCCCTCTCTTCTCTTTCTCTTCTCTCCTCTTCTCTCCTCTTCTCTCTCTTCTCTCTCTCCCTCTCTCTTCTCTTTCCTCTCTCTTCTCTCTCTTCTCTCTCCTCTCTTCTCTCTCTTCTCTCCTCTTCTCTCTCTCCTCTCTTCTCTGTCTTTTCTCTCTCTCTTCTCTCTCTCCCCTCTCTCTTTCTCTCCTCTCTTTCTCTACTCTCTCTCCCTCCTCTCTCTCTCCTCTCTTCTCTCTTTCGCTCTCTTGCCCTCTCCTCTATTTCTTCTTTCTCTTCTCTCCTCTTCTCTTTCTCTCCTCTCTTCTCTCTCTCTCTCTCTCTCCCCCTCTCTCTTCTCTTTTCTCTCTCTTTTCTCTCTCTTTTCTCTCTCAGACCTGGCGATGATCAGCTGTAGCGGTCACCTGATGGAATCAGCTGACACTATAAGTTGTGCGGTGAGGCCGGCTTTTTACCGTCCGGCCGGCTAAACTATCAGCTGCTGCTGTCGGACAGGCGTCTGCATAGAAGTGTGTAGTTTGTTTTTTGCACTGATGCATCAGTTGATTGTATAAAAGCCGTTTATACAATCAGCTGCTGTGTCATGTGATTCAGGCTCTTGAACCTGACACATCATCTGATCGCTTTGCCTTCCAGCAAACCGATTAGATGATATTGGATCCGGATTGGACGGCGCGGGCCCCTTGACCCAGGATTACTGCGGAGGGGGGTTCTTTATTTCAATAAAGATAGAGTCACTAATTGTGTTGTGTTTTATTTCTAATAAAAATATTTTTCTGTGTGTTGTGTTTTTTTTATCTATGCTAGAAATTCATGGTGGCCAATTGGTGTGACACTATAAATTTCGGGCTTAAGGCCAGTTGATAATATACAGCTATCCCTAACCCCATTATTACCCAGAGAGCCACCTGTCACCAGGGCAGCTGGAAGAGTTGTATACAGCGCCAAAAGATGGCGCTTCTATGAAAGCGCCATTTTCTGGGGCGGCTGCGGACTGAAATTCGCAGCAGGGGTGCCCAGAAAGCTTGAGCACCCTGCGCTACTGATTCCAATCACCAGCTGCTTAGTTGTACCTGTGTGGACACAAAAATTGGGCGAAGCCCACGTCATTTTTTCTTTTTAAATTATTTCATGAAATTCATGAAATAATGCAAAAAAGGGCTTCCCTATATTTTTGGTTTCCAGCCAAGTACAAATAGGCAGCTGGGGGTTGGGGGCAGCCCGTAGCTGCCTGCTGTACCTGGCTAGCATACAAAAGCAAGGTGAAGCCCACGTAATTGGGGGGGGGCAAAGAACTCCTGCATGCAGTCCTGGATGGAGTATGCTGAGCTTTGTAGTTCTACAGCTGTTGTCTGTCTGTATGGAGGAGAGCAGACAGCAGCTGCAGAACTACATGGCTCAGCATCCTCCATCCAGGACTGTATGCTGGAGGGAGAGGCAGGGGGAGCAGAATTGCAAGGCTCAGCATACTTCATCCACTAGTGTATGCAGCAGATGGAGAACTACAAGGCTCAGCATGCTGCATCCAGAACTGTATGATGGAGAGAGAGACAGGGGGAGCAGAACTACAAGGCTCAGCATGCTCCATTCACTAATGTATGTAGGAGAGCAGACCGCAGCTGCAGAACTACAAGGCTCAGAATGCTTCATTCACTAGTGTATGCAGGAGAGCAGACAGCAGCTGTAGAACTACAAGCTCAGCATACTCCATCCAGGACTGTATGCAGGAGTTTTTTGCCCACCAAAAAAATGATGTGGGCTTCGCCATATTTTTATATGCTAGCCAGGTACAGCAGGCAGTTACGGCTGCCCCCAACCCCCAGCTGCCTATTTGTACCCGGCTGGGAACTAAAAAAATAGGGAAGCCCTTTTTTTAATTATTTCATGAATTTCATGAAATAATTAAAAAAAACGACATGGGCTTCGCCCCATAATTGTGTCCAGCCAGGTACAACTAGGCAGCTGGGGATTAGAATCCGCAGCACAGGTTGGCCCGAGATTTCTGGGCCCCTCTTCTGCGAATTGTAGTCCGCAGCCACCCCAGAAAATGGCGCTTTCATAGAAGCGCCATCATCTGGTGCTGTATCCAACTCTCTCAGCTGCCCTGGTGACGGGTGGCTCGCTGGGTAATAATGGGTTAATACTAGCTTTGTTTTACTAGCTAGTATTAAGCCAGAGATTCCTAATGTCAGGCAAGTTTGACCCAGCCATTAAGAATCTCCAATAAAGGGTTAAAAAAAAGACACCACACAGAGAAAAAATACTTTAATAGAAATAAATACACAGACACACTAAGAGACTCTATGTTTATTACTCCTTCTCACCCCTCCACGATCCTGGTCTTCTGTCTTCTTTCTCCTTCAACCCATGCAGCTCTGCTACATCAGACAACACTGCATGGGAGGAAGACGCTGCTGCTCCCGTGCAGTCTAATCACTCAGTGAGTAAGCAGAGGCTGCGGGTTGTAAGCGGTGACGTCACCGCTGCCACCGTTGCTAAAGTAATCTGACAGGCGGGTTACTATAGCAACGATGCTCTGATCACCTGATTCCCGGTGCCGCAATTCACCGGCTGTGGCATCCAGTCCTTGCATGTGGGCTGACTCTGTAAAGAGCGCCAACATGCAGGAACGGGGAAGCTGACCATGTGCCAGAGCATCTTGCCGGTACAGGGAGAAGCTCAAACGAGCACCGCGTACCGGAGAGATGCACTGACAGGACCTAGCATGACGTCTAGCCATGTGACCAGTCTGTAGCCAATGAGATAATAGACACGTGACTGGTCACATGCTATGACGACGTCACGGAAGGTCCTATCATCAGTGCTGGTTACCAGGAGGACGCAGCGATGATCGGAAGGAAAAGCGGCGGGAGACAGAGTGCAGGACGCGTTGCGGGGACCTGTAAGTATAATGGCAATGTTTATTAACTGTATGTGTACATGTATAATGTGTTTCTATGTGTTTGTGTTTGCCTGCTATTGTTTTCAATAGGGTTCGAAGGTGTTTGTCAAGCGTTCGCCGAACTAACCAGCCGTTCGACGAACCGAACTCGAACACTAGGGGGGTGGCTCAACACTAGTCTTGACGTTTTATCTTATGTTTTCTGTTCAAAGGTGGTCACTTTTCCTTACTTTGGCCATGTCCCTGAGTATGGCACACCTTGTGCTTTTTGATACTCCAGTAACGTTGCAGCTCTGAATTATGGCCAAACTGGTGGCAAATGGCATTTTGGCAGCTTCACGCTTGATTTTCCTCAATTCATGGGCAGTTATTCTGCGCCTTTTTTGCCCAACACGTTCTTGCGACCCTGTTAGCTATTTGCCATGAAACGCTTGATTGTTTGGTGATCACGCTTTAAAAGTTTGGCAATTTCAAGACTGCTGCATCCCTCTGCAAGACATCTCACAATTTTTTACTTTTCAGAGCCCGTCAAATCTCTTCTGACCCATTTTACCAAAGGAAAAGAAGTTGCCTAATAATTAAGCACACCTTATATAGGTTGTTGATGTCATTACACCACACCCCTCCTCATTACAGAGATGCACATCACCTGATTTACTTAATTGGTAGTTGGCTGTTAAGCCTATACAGCTTGGAGTAGGACAACATATATAAAAATTATCATGTGATCAAAATACTCATTTGCCTAATAATTCTGCACACAGTGTCATGGCTGTGTGTTGAGTTATTTAGAAGGCTCGCTACACGCAGTGTACCCTGTTGTGTATGGTGTTTCTGTTGGTTTGGTTGTTACTGGTTGTGAATGGGTTAAGATTCTTGCTGAGGATGTTTCTGGGCTGCCTCTAGTGGCCTGTGCTGGAAGTGAGTCAGGTTCCTTGCTTGTTACTAAGACTTAGCTCTAATCCCAGTGGGCAGTCATGTCCAGCCGTTGGTGTATTAAGGAAGAGATTCTGCCTCAAGCTTACGCCAGTGATATTGTTTCCTGTGGCAGTTTTGCTCCAGTGAACATGTCTTGAACACCAGGTCCTCCTGTCATGTCGGCTGTGTGCCTGTGACCCGCTGGACACGTCTCCAGTGTGCTCCAGCTTGTATTTTCCTCTTGGAGATCTCCAGTGCTGTCTGTTGCAGTTTGTCTGCTTTTTTGGATGCAATTTTTGCCTTTTTTTTTAATGATCCTAATCTCGCCTTTGGAGCCTTTGATAAGTACTTTGTCTTCTTTCCTGTGACTGAATAGTTTTCATGCATTTTTCTCTTTTGTGCAATGTTTATTTTGATTCTATTTCAGTTAGTTTTGAAATGCTATTGAAACTTCATTCTCAGTGAAAAAACACATAGTGGAGTTTTTCCTCTCTGTCTGAACATTGTTCTGCGTTTTTTCGCTCAAATATAGTTTTTATTTTTGTGACAACCTCTTTTGGATGCTAATCCTGTCTCGTGCTTTGCACACGAGTTCCCTGATGTAGTGGGTGGAGAATCGTGTGGTCCTATGGGATTTTTGATCATCTGGAGTAGGCTTATATTAGGGTTTTTCTGGCTGTACCCAGTGATCTATCCAATCCTTTTGTGCCTTAGTTAGCTGGGCCTCTCTTTGCTTAAGTCTATTATTAACCAACTGTGTGTTGTTTGCTTCTTAAATCATCATCAATATATGTTGGGGGCTTTAACTATCCTTACAGTCCATGTGAAAAGAGACGGAAGGCACTCACCAGATATGCGGTAAAATGCTGTTTTATTCGACCATCAGGTCAGGGGGAAAGGTATGAGGCAGGGAAAGGCAGCCCTAAACCTATGGCAGCTGTTGGCCAATCAAGGTCCAGCGCTTGATGTCATATCGCTACGTCAGTTGCTGGCCTGTGATTGACCGGCGGCTACTTAGGTATGGCTCTGAAGAGAGTCTGGGCGGTGGCAGCAGTTAATTAAAATGAAATAAAGTCCTGACTACGGTGGCTCCTGGCACCGGCTTTAATAAGAAGCCTGAGGAGCCGCATGCGGCCCGAGGGCCACATGTTTCAGACCCCTGCTCTACACTTTAGTCTTAGCACCATAACCTAATGAAGATAATATGGATATATGTTTTGTTCAATTTATAAAAGGAGAGAGACCCAGGGCACCACTCCGCACTATATACAAATCATGCCAAGTCCATATAGTAGTGTGAATCAGAAAAACAGCTCTGGGGTGCACATGAAAAAAGACGATATATGATCCAATTTAGGAAGAAGATGGCACTCACCAGATATATGCTGTGTGAACACGTATTTATTCGGATGTGGAGGTTACATGTGCAGGGCAGGTGGGTGGGGAGGGAGAGCTATACACGTTGGACGTGTATAGCTCTCCCTTCCCACCCACCTGCCCTGCACATGTAACCTCCACGTCCGAATAAATACGTGTTCACACAGCATATATCTGGTGAGTGCCATCTTCTTCCTAAATTGGATATATGTTTTGCCCTTTATTTTTACTGAATATTGATAATCTCTTGACAAAAACTCTAGATAATAGACTGTATGCAGGGGTGTAACAATCGTGGTCGCAGAAATCGCGACTGCGACTATGCCCAGCAGAGTTAGGGGCCCAGCACCCACTCTCCAGACAAGTAGCCAGCTCCTCTCTGTGAGAGAGGAGCTGCGCTGTTCAGTGTTAGACAACGTGGCTTTTATGGGGCCTGTGAGTCAGGGGGGGCTCTGTGCGGTGGCAGCAGTTCATTAAAATGAAATAAAGTCCTGACTACAGTGGCTCCTGGCACCAGCCACTATAAGAAGCCTGCGGAGCCGCATTCGGCCCAAGGGCCACATGTTTCATACCCCTGCTCTACACTTTAGTCTTAGCACCATAACCCAATGAAAATAATCTGGATATATTTTTTGCCCTTTATTTTCACTAAATATTGATAATCTCTTGACAAAAACTCTAGATAATAGACTGTATGCAGGGGTGTAACGATCGTGGTTGCAGAAATCGCGACTGCGACCATGGCCAGCAGAGTTAAGGGCCCAGCACCCACTCTCCAGAGAAGTAGCCAGCTCCTCTCTGTCAGAGAGGACCTGTGCTGTTCAGTGGCAGACAACATGGCTTCTATGGGGCCTGTGAGTTAGGGGGGCCGGTGCCAGCAGCTTCCCCGCCCGTCATTGCACAAAGTAATGATGAAGGATGGAGTGAAGCGCTCTGCTTCATCATTCTCCCCATGCCAGCACTCGATGTCTCAGTGCAGCAGAGCGGGGTGACGTCACTACTGCGTGCTGCTGAACTGAGACTGCAGAGCGCAGGACACTAACCGCAGCATCGGGGGAATGAAGAGAGGTGAGTATTTGTTTATTTTTCTTAGTGATTACATGGTTGTCTGAGGCGTATGGGAATGTATTAAACGGTATGGGGATGCATAATACAACATGAAGGACACCTTACACGTGGGTTATGGGGGTGCATTATAATACATGGAGGACTATGGGGATGCATTAAATGGTATGGGGTCTGCATAATATAATAGGAAGGACTATGGAGCTGCATTATAAAACATGCAGGACTATGGGGCTGCATTATAATATACGAATGCCTATGGGTGTGCATTAAACAGTATGTGTGCTGTATAATACAATATGAAGGACTATGGGGAGTGCATTATAAAATATGGAGGACTATGGGGGCTGCATTATAATATATGGAGGACTATGGGGCACAGTATAATATATACAGTAGAGGACTATGGCTTGAATTATAATGCATGGCGAACTATAGAAGGTGCATTATAATAATTGGAGGACTATCTTACACATGGAGGACTATGGGGGCTGCATTATAATATATGGAGGACTATAGGGTGCTGTATAATATATAGAAGACTATGGGCTGAATTATATATAGAGGACTATGCGGTGCATTATAGTAGAAAGGAGTAAGGTAGCTCAACTGTCATGTTGTTGGTGTTCAGGAGTAAGGGGCCCGTTGCACACTACGACATCGCAGGTGCGATGTCGGTGGTGTCAAATCGAAAGTGACGCACTTCCAGCGTCGCTCTCGACATCGTAGTGTGGAAATCGTTTTAACTACGATTACCGAGCGCAAAAGCGTCGGTATCGTATGATCGGTGTAGTGTCGGTCATTTTCATTATTTTGTCTGCTGCGACAGTACGATGTTGTTCCTTGTTCCTGCGGCAGCACACATCACTGTGTATGAAGTCGCAGGAGCGAGGAACATCTCCTACCTGCGTCCCGTCTGCAATGCGGAAGGAAAGAGGTGGGCGGGATGTTTACGTCCCGCTCATCTCAGCCCCTCCGCTTCTATTGGCCGCCTGCCGTGTGACGTTGCTGTGACGCCACACGACCAGCCCCCCTTAGGAAGGAGGCGGGTCGCCGGCCAGAGCGACGTCGCAGGGCAGGTAAGTGCATGTGAAGCTGCCGTAGCGATAATATTCACTACGGCAGCTATCACAAAATATCGCAGCTGTGACGGGGGCGGGGACTATCGCGCTCGGCATCGCAGCATCGGCTTGCGATGTCGTAGTGTGCAAAGGGCCCCTAAGTGTAGGCAATAATAGTAACAAAAAGGTTTTTTGCACAAAAAAGAATATCCAATTTAATAACAAAATTAATAAGGAATCAATACACATAAAAATATGTATACACCACCTGTGTATACACCTCCAATGTTTCGGCTAAATTGTAGCCTTTACCAAGGATTATCTGGATGTAGTATGTATATATATGTATATTATGAGGCAATAAACTAGATGATAAACTCTTGTTTGTATGCAAAACGTTCCTTGTAAACGGGATAAATTGTATGATAAATGAGGAAAACGTGCAAGACTCAATGGCATCCTGAAGAAAAATAGAGGAAATGCACAAAAGGGAGATATACAGTATGTGCTATATCCTGCGGTCACTGTGAGAAGGGATAGTGCGGAGACATATAATCCTTGATAAAGGCTACAATTTAGTCGAAACATCGGAGTTGTATACACAGGTGGTATATACACATTTTTATGTGTATTGATTCCTTATTATTTTTGTTATTAAAGTGGACATTATTCCTTTTTTTGTGCAAAAAAACTTTTTGTGTGCCTGAATTTATTGTTACTATTATGGTGTACATTATAATATATGGAGGACTATGGGGTGCACTATAATACAGGGAGAACTATGGGGGTGCATTCTAAAATATGGAGGGTTATGTGGGACCCATTATACTATATGGAAGGCTATGTGGGAGCCATTATAGTATTTGGAGAGCTATATACAAAGTGGACAAAGATAAAAGCATGGTATGGGAAAGTTTTGTGTAGAGGGAAAGTGGCTCTTTCCCTCATCACCCAGCTTTCCCATAATCTGTTATACATCTTTCCCTCATCACCCAGCTTTCCTATGCTCTGATATCATGGGAAAGCTGGGTGCTGAGGGAAAGATGTATACCAGAGCATCGTAAAGCTGCATGCTGAGGGAAAGATATATGGCAGAGCATGGGGAAAAGGTGCGTGTTGAGGACAAGATGGATATTAGAACATAGGAATGCTGGGTGCTGATAGAGGTATTTCAGATCATGTGAAAAATGGTTGCTGAGGGAAAGAACCAAGTGACACTATCCTGTACCGTGATTGTCAACATCATTATCCCGCACCCCGAGTGTCGATGTACGGTTAGATGGGGGCAGGTCCAAACTTTGCATCAGGCCCCCATCAAACTTTAGTTACGCCATTGACTGTATGTCTTTTTTAACTTTGTCATACAAAATATCAATTGAGATTTATTCCCTACCACCAAGCTAGCAATAATATTTGTAGACTTGTCTACTTGCCAAACCTAGCTTCTATACGCAAGCTATCATCCTTGTTCCTCTATCTCTATATTTCTAAAGCTTTTGATCCTTATTTGATTACATGTACATTACTCTTCAAAAATTAGATTTTAAAAGAAACATTTCCTCAGTGGGTCCACCCACTATAATAACATTATTGTGGGAACGCAGTACATTGGATATAGATCTTTACACTTCCCCATAGAGACTAACAACAGTTATTAACCCGGGAGACCCCTTTCAATGATCTTCACTCATCTAGACTTAGGGGTTCATATTAGCCCCTTATATAAGAACCATTTTACAGCTAACTACCCAATTACCACACTTATGTCCCAGTTGACCTCTTCTCGGCTCATCAGAATTAATCTAGTCAAATTGATGGTACTAAAGCTTCTCTTCCTTACCCTATTTCTATTTAACGTGTCGTGCACAAGCGTCACACATTTTATATTTGAAAAGTTGGCCATTCCTGTATCCATGATATCAAATAAATGAGACGGAGTCCTCAGACTCCCCAACTTTTCATACTACTATACTATAGCACAACTTGCTACGTTACATTCAACTGCTGAATTCTCCCTGGAAAATTCCTAACGCTTAGTTAGGCGGGCTTTGCACGCTGCGACATCGGTAACAATGTGTTACCGACACTGCAGTTATAGTCCCCGCCCCCGTCGCAGGTGCGATATCTTGTGATTGCTGCCATAGCGAACATTATCGCTACGGCAGCTTCACATGCACTCACCTGCCCTGCGACGTCGCTCTGGTCGGCGAACCGCCTCCTTCCTAAGGGGGCGGGTTGTGCGGCATCACAACTACGTCACACAGCAGGCGGCCAATAGAAGCGGAGGGGCGGAAATGAGCGGGACGCAAACATCCCGCCCCCTCCTTCCTTCCGCAGAGCCGGCGTGAGAGGCGGTGACGCAGGTAGGACTCCTGCGGCTTGTGTGCTGCCGCAGGAACGAGGAACAACATTGTACCTGTCGCTGCTGCCAAATAATGGAAATGTCGGACCCTACACCGATGATACAATAACGATGCTTTTGCACTCGTTAATCGTATCAAAAAGGATTTACACACTACGATATCGACTGCGATGCCGGATGTGCGTCACTTTCGATTTAACCCCACCGATATCGCACCTGCGATGTCGTAGTGTGCAAAGCCCGCCTTAGTTTTAACAATTTATTGTGAACTTTTCAGTATTTAGACCCTCTACATTGAGCTCTTTGATGCGCCACACTTTTAGGATTTGGGATGTTGTTAAATTCTCAGGCAAACTTGCATCTTCTCACCTTTAACTTTCCTTGCACACTTCGGAGAAATGGCCATACCACTGAGTCTATGACTAAATTATTATAGCGCAAAAGTGTTTGTGTAGCTGGAATGAAGACACCGGGGTGTTCCAGCTACCATACATTAGCCATCCCATATCATAATCCTAGGAGTCGGACTGATGTGAAATTCTCTTGTGAAGGTCTCATCAGGGCGTTGCCTGGGTGATCTTCAAGCCAATCTCCAGCTATCATTGTGTCTAAGATAAAAGTGGGACTCATCTCTGAATTGGCTCTTGCAACTTCCATGGCCGTTGTGCTTTCCTGCTTGATGGTGTTTGATAGTGGTGGCATGCGTTCAATGGAAAACCTGTATTTGGATGTCTTGCTAGTAGGTCAATGTCATGAAAATGCATTTTGATGGTTTGTGGAGACACTGTGATGTTTAATTTCACTTACAGCACAGATTGGATAAATAGTGAAACAAGTAGTGCAACCATTTATAATGTTTTCCTGAGCCGTTTTTCAACTTGACATCGCCAGGTGGTACATTGCTCATGTCATTGTGATGAGCCTGCCCTGCTATATGTGCTTTTGGACTTCTTTGCAATCGAACACAATTGTACTGTTACTGGTCAGCAATTGCAAAATGAGCTGCTAGGAGCAGATCTTGATTATTTGCCCCAGATCATTTAGCGTGGCAGAACACTCCTCAGACATTCATTAATAACCTCATTGATAGGATGCCAAGGTGTGTAAATGTGTATTTCTGCATGTGGCGCTCATACTCGATACTGAATCTCTAATATATAAAGCTGAGTGTATGTATGTGTGCATGTGTGTGTATTTGTGTGTGTATGTCCGCTAAAGAAATTCACACCTTAGCATGTACAATCACAACATTTTGCACAGACACTCCATTTGACTCAGGGAACGTCATAGACTATGTTTTGAGGGGAAATATTACCCCCACGCTTTACAGTTATTCAACAAAAAACCTGCCTCTATTAAAGTCAATGGAGCTGGGAGCCACAATGCAGCCAGAACTTCAGAAGAATGCGCAGCTACGCCCTTGAATGGAATGTTGGCATGTCACAATGCAGCCAGGGAAAGAGACAGACACAGACAGACACAGACAGGGAAAGAGACAGACAGGGAAAGAGACAGAAAGGGAAAGAGACAGGGAAAGAGACAGAAAGGGAAAGAGACAGACACAGACTGACAAAGAGACAGACACAGACAAAGAGACAGACAGGGAAAGAGACATACAGGGGCGGAGACAGACATATAGGGAGAGAGATAGAGAGACAGATGGGGAAAGAGAGAAAGGGAAAGAGATAGACAAAGAGATAGAGACAGAGGCTGGGAGAGAAACATAGAGACAGTTACTATCCCGGGCAACGCCGGGTACTACAGCCTGTATTAAGATATTTTGCAAATTTTCTTTCCATTTCTTCATCGTTTGCATATCATTATCATGTCTATTGATTCTGTAATTTACAGAACACCATGAGTTTCCCTCCTTGGTGTTGCAATTTTGATATTGAGTATAAGTTTCATTTTTTTATATGCGTAATCATAGAAACTCCACTTAAAAATCAAGTTACCATCTAATCAAGGTCCACAGACTAAAACAAACACTTTAAAGGCATCTAATTAGTACATTTTTGGGGTTATTTATAATATAAAAGTGCATTTAAATGTAAATATATTGTGGTAGTTACAATAACCCAGTGCTACAATCAACAATAATTCATATTTACGAAAGAATAGTAGACTAGGGCCTTCATAATGTCTTAGGGTACGTGCCCACGATCAGTGTTTGCAGCATTTTGGATGCAGCGTGTTTTCGCTGCGTTTTACAGCACAAGCATGGTCGATGGGATTTATAGAAATTCCATGACCGCTGTGCCTGTACGGTCCACAGCGAAAACTGACCTGCGGTGCGGCTTTCTGAGCCACAAGCATGTCAATTCTCTGTATGCAGAATACAAGGGAGACACTGCAGCTCCCAGAATGCATATAGAAAAAACGAAATATGTCAGCTCACTGAACCATAACAGAGAACAATAGTCTCAGCTCCCTTCCTCAAGGGAGAGATTTGATGTGTTCTTATGCCTGATGGTCCTGAGGAAGGGAGCTGAGACTCCAGAAACGCGTAGACCTGCGCAAAATAAAGATCCATTAATCTGAATACCTGAGAAGTGATCATTGTCGCGGCTCAAAAAAACCCTATTTTCCTCTATTGTTCTCTGTTATCTGCAGTCTGGGTTGCTGCTGCCTTGATCAAAACTTTCCATGCCTGCATAGTAGTTGTGACTTTCACAACTTCACTTGGTGAGTATTACTGCTCCCTGTCTCTACCCCGTGTGTTATTGGGGTAAAACCCTATTGCGCTTCTTCTCCACAGCTTTTTACTCATCAGCTCACTGAACCATAGCACATGCAGTGTCTGGAGGAGTTCAATCAATCCTGGGCGGTGCAGGGAACTTGGATTCCGGATAATCTTGTAGACACAATTCTTTAGAGATATTCCAGCAACTTCGTCCAGAGGATTTATAAAATCAAAGACTTTTATTCCAAAAAATTAAAAACATTTTGAGGAGCCCATGATGCCACTCTTCATAGGAGATTCAAATAGGAGAACAACTTGCAAGTGGCCACCTTAAATACCTTTTCTCATGATTGGATACACCTGCCTTTGAAGTTCAAAGCTCAATGAGATTACAAAACCAATTTAGTGCTTTAGTAAGTCAATAAAAATAGTTAGGAGTCTTCAATTCAAGAAATTGATAAGGGTGCCCATACTTTTGTACCGGTCAAATTTTGTTTAAATGCGGATTGCACATTTTCTGTTAGTACAATAAACCTCATTTCAATCCAGAAATATTACTGAGTCCATCAGTTATTAGATATATGAAACTGAAATAGCTGTTGCAAAAAAACAAATTGTTATAAAGAAAAAAGGTTAACATTAATAGGGGTGCCCAAACTTTTTCATATGACTGTATTGCATAATTTACCATTGTGCCATACGACCTCCTAAATATTTTAATAAGCAGAACCATATAAAAGCAACACATGTTGCTTCAATATGGTTCTGCTTTTATAACCTGTGGACAGCGCTTGATTGGAGCCAATTTCATCCTGCAACAGGACAATTACCCAAAGCACACCTCCGAATTATGCATGAAATATTTAGGGAAGAAGCAGGCAGCTGGTATTCTATCTGTAAGGCTGGAAACACACCTATGTGTGTAAAATCGGTCCGACTAGGCTGTAAAAAACTCGGATGATTTTAGTTCACGTTAGGTCAGAGTGCAACGCAAGTGCAATGCTTGTTTTGAATAATTTAATGATTTGACTCGCGAGTGTGATGCGATTGAGATGCATGTTTCCTGCAACATCTTAACAAAATTAATTCAATTACACATGTGTCAGATAATTAAGCCTTGGAAATGTGATGTCACATTTATCTGTTGAATAATGAATGAGTGAAGTTACTGACACACTCGCAAATTGGAACGCTGGTGCGCATGTGTGATCCTTCTTTAAACACGCTTCCATAGGAAATCATTGAGGAAAAATGGTGTGAGAAACTCACAAAAAAGCAGCATGCTGCGATTTTTTTCTCAGTTCCATTTGGACTGAGAAAAAAATTTCTAATGCGAGCTGAATCATTCACTAACATGTGTACGATTCCAATGCGAGATTTTCTCGCATTGCACTACTGCGAGAAACTCGCAAGTGAGAAGCCGGCCTAATGGAGTGGCCAGCCCAGTCACCAGATCTCAACCCTATTGAACTGTTGTGGGAGCAGTTTGATCGTAAGTGCCCATCAAGCCAATCTAACTTGTGAGAGGGGCTTCTGGAAGCATGGGGTGAAATATCTCCAGATTACCTCCGCAAATTAACAGCTAGAATGCCAAAGGTCTGCAAAGCTGGAATTGCTGCAAAAGAGCATTCTGTGCCAAAAGCAAAGTTTGAAGGAGAAAATTATTATTTCAAGTAAAAATCATTATTTCTAACCTAGCCAATGTCTGGACGATATTTTCTATTCATTATGCAACTCATGTGATAACTAAAAGTATGATTTTTCATGGAAAAGACAAAATTGTCTGAGTGACCTCAAACTTTTGAACTGTAGTGTACATATTTACACAAATATAACTAATAAAAAAGTAATGGATTAATTATAAGGACCATTTTTGAAAAACTTTATATCAATTCACTGTTATCATCTTATAACAATAAAGACAAACTCGTTGACTGCAACATTGATGCTCTTCATTTGTGGGGTTTGTAAAAATTAGCTTCCCACATTTTCCCTAAATTTCCTTTACTGCTAGAGATATGTAGAGTATATTTCTTAATATCACAAGTCTGACTCTGATGGGATTACATTTGTTACATGCTTAGACAGTTGTAACACATGTAGACTATAAGCTTTAATTCTGTCTTCGAATTGGAATACAAGAAAATCCCTTGCAAAGCCTTCTACTTCAGTTTGCATTAACATTTTATCCCTTCATTTAGATCCCGTGTGAATGAATTTGTCAATTATCTAAGATGTTCTCTGCCTTTGAAAAACAAAAACCTTGTTTATCACTCTCTTGCCTGCCGAGAACTAATTGACTTAAAGGTAAACTAATTATCAAGGCTGGATGGCAACTATTCACACCGTTATAATTATTTCTACTCATTCACTTTGTAATTTGATCTACATTTTCTACTCTTGATCACTATTCTCATAATTAATGACAATTAAAATTAAGATATCGGTAGAGAAATATAGTTAAGTGGCAGAACAAGGGTTTAATGTCTTAATGACCACCGATTCACCTTTATACAAAGGTCATTAAGGGCCTTAGTATAAATTTTTATCGTGTCTGAGGAATAAGTATATCGCACCCCTCTGGTGGGTGGCAGCTGTATGGTACAGATACCACCCTACTGCATCAGCCACATTCAGCGCTAAGAGCTGTCGCTTAAAGGCCCCGTCACACACAGCGACGTATCTAACAGTATATATCGGCGGGGTCACTGATTCCGTGACGCACATCCGGCATCGTTAGCGACGTTGTTGCGTGTGACACCAACGAGCGACCGTTAACGATGGAAAATACTCACCAAATTGTCCATCGTTGACTCGTCGTTCCTTTTAAAAAAAATCGTTGATTGTTGAGGACGCAGGTTGTTCCTCGTTCCCGAGGCAGCACACATCGCTATATGTGACACCTCGGGAATGACAAAATACAACTTACCTGAGGCTGCCGGCAGCGAGGAAGGAAGGAGTTGGGCGGGATGTTACGGCCGCTAATCTCCGCCCCTCCGCTTCTATTGGGCGGCCGCTTAGTGACGTCGCTGTGACGCCGTATGAACCGCCCCCTTAGAAAGGAGGCGCTTCGCCGGCCACAGCGATGTCGCTAAGCAGGTAAGTCCATGTGACGACTCCTAAAGATATTGTGCACCGCGGGCAGCGATTTGCCAGTGACGCACAAACGACGGGGACGGGTACGCTCGCTAGCGATATTGCTAGCGATATCGCTGCGTGTGACGGGGCCTTAACTCTTTTGATTCCACTGCCATTAGTGACACCGACATCTAGATGACAGATTGAGGGGGCTCTCTTTTCTTTTGAAACCCAATGGCACTCATGCTACTTGATCATGGGGTACTTATGCCATGGAAACCTTAGACAAAATAATAACCCATCTATAAGGAGGGTCTAATAGTTGTGACGCAGTAAAAGGATTGGTAATAAATGGGAGATATTTCCTAATGTGTGCTCTGTGCACTAGTGAGCAGCAGGGAAGAGGTTAAGCCAGGCTTGGATCTTCTCTTCTAGCTCAGGTCCTTGGTGCACAGCTGTGTAATTAAGGCTGCTTTCACACTACGTTTTTTTAACATGCCTCATGAACGTTTTTTTGCTGCAAAAGCGGATCCTGTTTGTGCAAAGAGAAACGCATGCAAACGCATGTATTATTTTACAGGATCCTGTCACTTGAAGTTTATGGGTGGGCATTGGAGTCATGTGATCGGGAGTGAGGGGAACTGAGCATGACGAACTGGAAATTCAGACGCAGCTGGGTGCAAAAGAGAGAGGAGAAAGAGGAGAGAGGAGAGGAGAAGAGAGGAGAGAGAGGAGAGAGCAGAGAGGAGAGGGAGAGAGCAGAGAGGAGAGATAGAGGAAGAGAAAGAGAGGAGAGAGAAGAGAGAAGAGAGTGAGAAGAGAGGAGAGAGAAAAGAGGACAGAGAAAAGAGGAGAAAGGAGAAGAGAGGAGAGAGGCAAAGAGAGAAGAGAGGGGAGAGGGAAAAGAGAAAAGAGAGAGAGAGAGAAGAGAGGAGAGAGAGAGACTGTGATCACGCCAGGCTGGTTTCTGGGCAAACAGGATCCTGTTTATCAGCATACCACCGTTCACATGCGTTTGCGTGCAGTATAGTCAGGATCCAGCGACTTGCAGTATTTGGACGCAGCTCAAAAATGCTACAAGTAGCGTTTTTGAAAAATGTTAAAAAACTGCAAGTCACTGGATCCTGACTAAACCGCACGCAAACGCATGTGTACGCATGTTGACGCGAGTCCATTTTAAATGCATTGAAATAAAAACGCATTTGCACTGGATCCGTTTTTGCGTTAAAAAAACGTTAAGGGCGCATGTTAAAAAACGTAGTGTGAAAGCAGCCTAACACAGCATAATTAGGCAGCCAGCTCTCCCCCGTCTGTGTGTGGTAGGGGTGGAGAGCGGTTGCAAGGCAGAGCTGCTGGAGTTGAGTTGCTGGAGGCTGTAACTTTCCTTACGAGTATATGGACCAGTAGGTCCTGGACTTTATACTACGCTAAAGCCAAGCTGTTTTTCTTTTCGCTATGTTTATACTGCTGAAGGAAGCCTGTTTTACTTCTGTTAAAGTAAGTGTGAATAAAACACTTAATTTGGACTGTACACCTGTCTATGCCTCATTACTGCGTCCCTGCCTATGCCTACCCGAGCCGAGTCCCTACACAGTCCATGTGTTATTGTAAAAAGGACAGGTCTGATTCTCTCCAAAACAGAAGTATTATTGTGTAATAAACTAGCAAAGTGAAAAATGTTGAAGTCTCATAAATTTAAAAAAAATTCAATAAAATCTAAAACAAATCACTAAAAAATTGCGTAGAAATAGTTCACCATTAACCTTTTCACAACATCTGGATAAAAGATGGAGGGGATGATGCAGCAGAAGTTAATATGGTGCAAATCTGAATTGGGTGTATGGAGCAGGTGAGCCCGCCCCATAGTTGGCAGGTAATGGCTTTGTGTTACAGCCAAGACCTTCTTGTAACAATTGTGGATGGAGCGAAGTTCCCCTGTGATTGTTAACCTGTTTAATAAAATCAGATAATAAATAAAATTAAAAATGCACATATGGTTGTCGGCATGTTCAGAAAAGTCCGATCTATCAAATATAGAAATTATTAACGTGATTGGCAAACACTAAACAAAAAAAAATTAAGGACGCCAAAATTCCTTTTTTTTGGTCACTGCAATACCACAAAAAATGCTGTAACAAGCAATCAAAATGTTATATCTATCCCAAAATGGTATAAATAAAACCGTTGTCTCTCCCCAAAATCAGATCTCAAACGGCTCCATCAACTGAAAAATGAAAATGTTACGGGTTTTGGAAAATGACAACACAATTCCTCATATTATTTTTTGCAAACTTTTGATTTTTTTCACCACTTAAATAATAAATAAAAAAACTGGACTTTTGTTATCACTGTAATTGTACTGATGAGGAGAATCCTATTGCGATGTCACTTTAACACAAAATATACATTGCCCCTCTATATACAATGTGAATCCCCGCATAGCCCTACTATATACAGTGTGAGCCCAAACATAGCTTCTCTATAATATAATAATATTTATTCAATTACTGTATATAGTGCCATTAATTCTATAACGCTTTACATACATCAGCAACACTGTCTTCATTGGGGCTCACAAACTTAATTTCTTATCACTATGTCTTTGGAGTGTGGGAGGAAACCGGAGAACCTGGAGGAAACCCACAAAACATGGGAAGAACATACAAACATATAGATGTTGTCCTTGGTGGCATTTGAACCCAGGACAACAGCACTGCAAGACTGTAGTGCTACCCACTGAGCCACAGTGTGAGCCCCCACAAAGCCTCCTATATACAGAATGAGCAGTCACATATCCCCTATATACAGTATGCATCCCCACAGTCTCCTAAATACAATAGGGACCCACACATTGCACCTCTGTATACAATGTAAGCCCCCACATAGCCCTTCTATACACAGTGAGAGCCCCTCATAGCCCCTCTATATGAAGTGTGAGCCCCCACACATCCTATATACAGCATAAGCCCCCACAGTCTCCTTAATACTGCGTGAGCCCTCACATTGCTTTCTAAATGCCTTATGAGCTCAACATAGCCTCCTATATACAGTACAGACCAAATGTTTGGACACACCTTCTTATTCAAATAGTTTTCTTTATTTTCATGACTCTGAAAATTGTAGATTCACAATAAAGGCATCAAAACTATGAATTAGCACATGTGGAATGAAATACTTAACAAAAAAAGTGTGAAACAACTAAAAATATGTCTTATATTCTAGGTTCTTCAAAGTAGCCACCTTTTGCTTTGATTACTGCTTTGCACACTCTTGGCATTCTCTTGATGAGCTTCAAGAGGTAGTCACCGGAAATGGTTTTCACTTCACAGGTGTGTCCTGTCACGTTTAATAAGTAGGATTTATTGCCTTATAAATGGGGTTGGGACTATCAGTTGTGTTGTGCAGAAGTCTGGTGGATACACATCTGATATTCTTACTGAATAGACTGTTAGAATTTGTATTATGGCAAGAAAAAAGCAGCTAAATAAAGAAAAACGATTGCCCATCATTACTTTAAGAAATGAAGGTCAGTCAGTCTGAAAAATTGGGAAAACTTTGAAAGTGTCCTCAAGTGCAGTGACAAAAACCATCAAACGCTACAAAGAAACTTGCTCACATGACGACCACCCCAGGAAAGGAAGACCAAGAGTCACCTCTGCTGCAGAGAATAAGTTTATCTGAGTCACCAGCCTCAGAAATCGCAAGTTAACAGCAGCTCAGATTAGAGACCAGGTCAATGCCACACAGAGTTCTAGCAGCAGACACAACTCTAGAACAACTGTTAAGAGGAGACTTTGTGCAGCAGGCCTTCATGGTGAAATAGCTGCTAGGAAACCACTGCTCAGGACAGGCAACAAGCAGAAGAGACTTGTTTGATCGAAAGAAAACAAAGAATGGACATTACACCAGTGGAAATCTGTGCTTGGTCTGATGAGTCCAAATTTGAGATCTTTGGATCCAACCACCGTGTCTTTGTGCGACGCAGAAAAGGTAAATGGATGGACTCTACATGCCTGGTTCCCACCGTGAAGCATGGAGAAGGAGGTGTGATGGTGTGAGGGTGCTTTGCTGATGACACTGTTGGGGATTTTTCAAAATTGAAGGCATACTGAACCAGCATGGCTACCACAGCATCTTGCAGTGGCATGCTATTCCATTTGCGTTTAGTTGGACCATCATTTATATTTCAACAGGACAATGACTCCAAACACACCTCCAGGCTGTGTAAGGGCTATTTGACTAAGAATGAGAGTGATGGGGTGCTACGCCAGATGACCTGGCCTCCATAGTCACCAGACCTATACCCTAATGAGATGGTTTGCGGTGAGCTGGACCGCAGAGTGAAGGCAAAAGGGCCAACAAGTGCTAAGCATCTCTGGGAACTCCTTTAAGACTGTTGGAAAACCGTTTCCAGTGACTATTTTTTGAAGCTCATCAAGAGAATGCCAAGCAATAATCAAAGCAAAAGGTGGCTACTTTGAAGAACCTAGTATATAGGACATATTTTCAGTTGTTTCACACTTTTTTGCTAAGTATTTCATTCCACATGTGTTAATTCATAGTTTTGATGCCTTCAATGTGAATCTACAATTTTCAGAGTCATGAAAATAAAGAAAACTCTTTGAATGAGAAGGTGTGTCCAAACTTTTGGACTGTAGTGTACATTATGATATGAGCCCCATGTAACCTCTTATATACAGTTTGAGTCCCCAAATATCTTCCAAAATACAGCATTAACCTTCACATAGCTTCCTAAATACATTACATACCCACACAGCCTCCTGTGTATATTATTATGAGCCACACATAGCCTCCTATATGCAATATGAGCCCCCACATAGCCTCCTAAAAACATCACTAGCCTTCAGATAGCTTCCTAAATATATTATGAGCCCCCACATAGCCTCCTATATACATTACGATCCCCACATAGCCCCTTATACACATTGAGAGCCACATAACCTCTTAAATGCAGCAAAACCCTCCACATAGCCTCCTGTATATATTTTGAGCCTCAATTAGCCTCCTAAATATAGCATGAACTCCAACATAGTCTCCTATGTATCTTATGATCTACCTTCCTATACAGTCCCTGACAGAAGTTCTGTCGCTTATCCATGTTATGTACAGTACAGACCAAAGGTTTGGACACACCTTCTCATCTCTAGAACAACTGTTAAAAGGAGACTTTGTGCAGCAGGCGTTCATGGTAAAATAGCTGCTAGCAAACCACTGCTAAGGACAGGCAACAAGCAGAAGAGACTTATTTGGGTTAAAGAACACAAGGAATGGACATTAGACCAGTGGAAATCTGTGCTTTGGTATGATGAGTCCAAATTTGAGATCTTTCGATCCAACCACTGTGTCTTTGTAGAAAAGGTGAACGGATGGACTCTGCATGCCTGGTTCCCACCGTGAAGCATGGAGAAGGAGGTGTGATGGTGTGGGGGTGCTTTGCTGGTGACACTGTTGGGAATTTATTCAAAATTGAAGGCATACAGAACCAGTATGCCTTCCATAGCATCTTGCAGCGGCGTGCTATTCCATCCGGTTTGCGTTTAGTTGGACCATCATTTATTTTTCAACAGGACAATGACACCAAACACACCTCCAGGCTGTGTAAGGGCTATTTAACTAAGAAGGAGAGTGATGGGGTGCTACGCCAGATGACCTGGTCTCCACAGTCACCAGACCTGAACCCAATTGAGATGGTTCGGGGTGTGCTGGACCGCAGAATGAAGGCAAAAGGGCCAACAAGTGCTAAACATCTCTGGGAACTCCTTCAAGACTGTTGGAAAACCATTTCTGGTGACTACCTCTTGAAGCTCATCAAGAGAATGCCAAGAGTGTGCAAAGTAGTAATGAAAGCAAAAGGTGTCTACTTTGAAGAACCTAGACTATAAGACATATTTTTAGTTGTTTCACACTTTTTTAAGTGTTTCATTCCACATTCACAGTTTTGATGCCTTCAATGTGAATCTACAATTTTCAGAGTCATGAAAAGAAAGAAAACTCTTTGAATGAGAAGGTGTGTCTAAACTTTTGGTCTGTACTGTAAATAAAAGCTTATAACCTGACTTTAAATTCATCCATTGGTTTCATAAATTACTCTTTTGAAAGCTGAAACCCTCCCAAATTTGGTTTAGGTTATGAAAATAAAGTTGCTGCAAAGCTGAAATATATTGATCATTTAATGAACACAGAGAGGTCAGATTTTGGCAAGACAAACGTTTTGTCACCTTGTCATATAATACACCCAATCCTAGTTTACATCCTCACCTATGCTTTCTACATGATCGGTTAATTAGTGGGTGTGTGTATAAAAACAAACCCAGCACTCCACACTTTCAGTTCAACTGCAACTTGATATCTGATAACATGACAAAAATCCACCCTGTGACCATAGGCTTGATTATCAAAAGGCTGAAGAACAGATCCACTGCATAGATGGCTAGCAGCTTTAATGTGTCTCAGCGTCAAGTACAAAGAATTAAAAAAAGATTTGATGATACTGGAGATGTTTTTGACAAGCCCAGGTCCGGCAGACGCCGCAAGACAACTGCTCAGGAGGAATGTTTGTTTGTTAGAAAATCCAAAGCCCCTCTTCCTCTGCAGCAGAGCTCCAAAAGGCCTGGTCAGCACAAGTCCCTGTGTCGACTAGAACAGTTTGTAGGATTATGTCTCGTAATGGCCTCCATAGTCGAATCAGTGCCCAGAAGCCAGCACTAAACAAAAGGCAATTAAAAACACGTGTGGCATTTGCCAAGTCCCACAGCCTGTTAAACAGATGGACGCTGGAACAGTGTCAGAAGGTGGATTTCGCTGATGAATCTTCATTTGAATTACACCACAGCCGCTGCAAATACTGCAGGAGACCTACTGGACTCTGTATGGATCCAGAAAACAGTTACGTTTGGTGGTGGAAAGATCATGGTCTGGGGTTACATTCAGTATGGGGGTGTGCAAAACATTTGCAAGGAGGAAGGCAATATCAATTGGCTAAAATATCAAGAAGTATTAGCTACCTCTTAAGTTCCCAAGCTTAAAAGGAGTCAAATTCTGCAGCAGGATGGTGCTTCATCTCATACATCCATCTCTACAACAAAGTTCCTCCTGGCAAAGAAGATCAAGGTGCTCAAGGACTGGCCAGCCCAGTCTCCAGACATGAACATCATTGAGCATGTTCGGGGTAGGGTGAAAGAGGAAGCTTGGAAGACAAAACCAAAGAATCTAGATGAACTCTGGGAGGCATGCAAGACTGCATTCTTTGCTATTCCCGATGACTTCATCAATAAATTGTATGAATCATTGTTGAACTGCATGGATGCAGTCCTTCAAGCTCTTGGAAGTCACACAAAATATTAAATATGGCCCTAATAGCACCACAACTTCATTCACCAATGTTTTGCAACATATCTTTGCATTAGAAGTTAATTATTTGTTTGAATTTCACATTACTTTCTGTGGGCAACAAAACATTTGTCTTGCCAAAATCTGACTTTTCTGTGTTCATTAAATGATCAATATTTCAGCTTTGCAGCAACTTTATTTTCATAACCTAAACCAAATTTGGGAGGGTTTCAGCTTTCAAGAGTAATTTATGAAACCAATTGATGAATTGAAAGTCAGGTTATAAGCTTTTATTTACATAATATGGATAAGTGTCAGAATTTCTGTCAGGGACTGTATACATTGAGCCCTACATAGCCTCATATGTACAGCATGAGCCCCCAAATAGTCTCATATATACTTCATGAGCCCCAAATAGCCTCCTATATACATTTTAGTCTCCTATATTTTTGTAACCCCCATCATAGCATTCCATATACATTGAGTCCCCACCCAGCCTCCTACTGTACATACATGCACATATTCCATACACACTCCATACACATGAAAAAAAACAAGAAGCACATGCTGTGATGTGATGTCATCATGTCTCTTGTGCCTCACGCTGATTGGTGAAAGATGGAGCTAGTGGCACCATCCTCTACCAATGTGTTCACCGCTGTCTGCATCCTGAGGATCCAAATTGCAGTGATATCAGGAATCAGGAGGCAGTGGATGGGCTTTGGCAGATGGGTGGCAGTGTTGCTATTGTTTTCAGCTCTTCAACTGTCTTGGTCCATGGGCCAGACTGGAACAGCCAGGGTGGCAAATGTGACCCACGAGCCACACTTTGCCCAGCCTTGATTTATAGTCGTAATCCTTTTGTCACAATGTGACTGCAGGATAGCGAGGGACAAGGGGCTCCTATACTGTCCCTCACGCTAAGGGACCCTAGGCTATCCCTAACCTCAGGATTACCCCTAATGGTGGAAATGCCTGAGTTCCATGCCTGTTTTTTTCCTGACCAGAGCTAATATGATATCCCTACCCCCAGGGAAGGATGGGACATTAGTGTGGTGATAACACAGATTCAGACAGTGAAAACCAAAACTCAGATACACTTCAAACTCACAGAAAAAAGCACTAAGAGACTATGGAGAAAAGCAAGAGCAGGAAGGTAGCAACAAAAAGACAACAAGGGTTAACAGCACAGCTGCACACAGCAATCATGCACAACAAATATCAGTAAGTCTGGATCACAACACTTCACCAAAAGAGATGAGCATACCTGTGAAAGATCAGTTCTGGGGTTCTGCCAGACTTTGTTTGATTTGGGACACGGATTTGACCTGAACCCCAATGGAAGTCACTAAGTGGGCAGTTTGGGTCTCCACTCACTTGCAGCCAGCCATAAACAGATCACTTTCGAGGTAGGGTGGGCGGAGTTTTTCCATTTATTTTTTTTGAGCACACTACATCCAGTAATTCTGTTGTTACCCCCCAGTGCAAGCTGTTCAAACACTGCAAGTGGCTCACACTGGGCTGAGCAGTGAGCATACCCAAGCACAATGATGCTCATGTGAATGATTTGCATTCGTAAAGGACCCAATCTCTGAACCCAAACTTTTTTTTTGTAAAGTCTGTGTTCGGTATTTACACTGAACCTTGGGTTTCCTCATCTCTACTCACCAGACTAGTATAAGTAAACTATAGCTGCCATTAATGAAATAGTCCAGCCATCATATATAGAAAGGGAGCGAATGTGACTGGCTCCCCCACAGCATGTGATCAAAGAGACTAACAAGTAGCCCAGGAGAGAATAACTTGCTAGGCTGCCTTAGGCTATGTGCACACGGTGCGTTTTTCGCGGCGTTTTTGCGCGTTTTTCGGGTGCGTTTTTGGCCTCAAAACTGCATGACTTTGCTTCCCCAGCAAAGTCTATGAGTTTTCATTTTTGCTGTCCCCACACAGCGTTTTTTTTCAGCTGCGTTTTTGTGGTGACCACAAAAACGCAGCATGTCAATTATTCCCGCGTTTTTCACTGCGCTTTTCATCCATTGAGTTCAATGGGATGTTGAAAGACGCAATGAGAAACGCAAATAGCTGCGTTTTGGTGCGTTTTGGTGCGTTTCTAAGACCAAAAACGCAGCTATAAACGCAGGAGGTGGGTAGTAAAGTGACGTGTACAGGAAGAGGATTCCTTCTGTCAGTATAGACAGAAGCGTGAATCCTCCCGGTACCGTCACCGCCGCTTCCACCTCCCGTCCTGTGCATGTCAGCTGCCGTGCGGCGCCATGTACAGGCAGGAGATGGAAGCGGCTGCGAAAACAAAAGTTAACAGTAGAAAAAAAAAAAAAAGTTATACTCACCTGTCTGCAGACTCCCGGTGCCATGCCCGCTCCCAGCTCCTCTCACGGTATCGCCACCCCCGCTCCGTCTGTGTGCAGACGGCCGGGAAACCTCTGGCTCCGATGGATGCAGGACCTGGCGATGGATCACCTGATGCAGTCACCTGACGCATCAGGTGATCGTAAGTATCGCGATGACGCGGGCGCCCGGCCGGTATCAGCGGATGCGTCAGGAGACTTCATCCCTGATAACCAGCAGCTGCTGCAGCGATCGGTCAGGATCAGACTCCCGCCCCATCGCTCCAGGAGCTGCCGGTATTCAGCACATAAGTGAGTATTATTATTATTTTTTTTTTTTTTGCGCTGATGCATCAGCTGATTGTATAAAAGTCGTTTATACAATCAGCTGATGTGTCATGTGATTCAGGCACTTGATCCTGACACATCATCTGATCGCTTTGCCTTCCAGCAAACCGATCAGATGATATTGGATCCGGATTGGACGGCGCGGGACCCTGACCCAGGATTACTGCGGAGGGGGGCTTCTTTATTTCAATAAAGATGGAGTCACTAATTGTGTTGTGTTTTATTTCTAATAAAAATATTTTTCTGTGTGTTGTGTTTTTTTTTTATCTTTACTAGAAATTCATGGTGGCCATGTCTAATATTGGCGTGACACCATGAATTTCGGGCTTAGGGCTAGCTGATAATATACAGCTAACCCTAACTCCATTATTACCCGGCTAGCCACCCGTCACCAGGGCAGCGGGAAGAGTTGGATACAGCGCCAGAAGATGGCGCTTCTATGAAAGCGCCATTTTCTGGGGTGGCTGCGGGACTGCAATTCACAGCGGGGGTGCCCAGAAAGCATGGGCACCCTGCACTGTGAATTCCAATCCCCAGCTGCCTAGTTGTACCCGGCTGGACTCAAAAATTGGGCGAAGCCCACGTCATTTTTTTTTAAAATTATTTCATGAAATTCATGAAATAATTTAAAAAAAAGGGCTTCCCTATATTTTTGGTTCCCAGCTGGGTACAAATAGGCAGCTGGGGGTTGGGGGCAGCCCGTACCTGCCTGCTGTACCCGGCTAGCATACAAAAATATGGCGAAGCCCATGTCATTTTTTTTTTGGGGGGGGCAAAGAAATCCTGCATACAGTCCTGGAAGGAGGATGCTGAGCCTTGTAGTTCGACAGCTGCTGTCTGCTCTCCTGCATACACTATTGGATGGAGGATGCTGAGCCTTGTAGTTCGACAGCTGCTGTCTGCTCTCCTGCATACACTATTGGATCGAGGATGCTGAGACTTGTAGTTCTGCAGCTGTCTGCTCTTCTGCATATGCTGAGCCTTGTAGTTCGACAGCTGCTGTCTGCTCTCCTGCATACACTGTTGGATCGAGGATGCTGAGACTTGTAGTTCTGCAGCTGTCTGCTCTTCTGCATACACTAGTGGAGAATGAAGAACACATTGAAGAAGGAAATGACATCAGACCTTTTTTTTTTTTGTTCACTGATAAAAAACGCATAAAGACGCAGTGAGCAAAAACGCAGCAAAACGCAGCAAAAAACGCACCAAATCGCGGCAAAACGCGTGCGTTTTTTGCCGCGTTTTTTCGACGCAGGTGCGTTTTTGTGCGTTTTTTGCGGCCAAAAACGCACAAAAACGCAGCGTCAAAAAAACGCAGCGTGTGCACATAGCCTAAGCCTGTGGGTCGACATCTGTGTCTCCCTGCACTGATCACAGACCCCAGAGAAGTTAGCATGCAGAGTTCCATAATCTGTAGCTTCCACAGAACCTGATGCCGCCGTGATGGTTGGCGATGCCTGCAAAAATCTCCTTGTGACACCTTTTTTTGTTGTATGTCTGAGTTTATCTGTTGAGTAGATTCTGTATCTTTCCCCAGATTTTAGATCTCACCTATGGTTTATCATGTTTTAAATTGGGATTATTTACCCGTGAAATGTATGGAGATATCAAATGTGATAGGTGTTATTCAATCCTAGTTTTTATCAAAGCATTCCAAGTTGTATGCAATAGGGTGTTGTGTTTGGTCTCTGTGAATTGTGCATATGGTGTATTTAGGAAGTTGGGTAATGAGTAATTTGTCAACATTTGCTGTTCTAGCATGGTTAGTGCATAATTTAATGTATGCTGTATCTAATCACTATTTAGGCTAAGGCTGCAAGGTTATAATTTCTTGTATTTGGGACGTTAATTCCAGCATCTAATCTCTGTTAACAAGGTGTTGTAACCAACTATTGATATTTTTATCCCTCCTGTGTAAATGTGCTGTATAGATAGTTTATAGGTCCCCCATCTTTTTGGTTTGAAGGAGAGAAGAAGGTACAGTTGAAACCAGAAGTTTACATACATTATCTAAAAAGACACATCTGCATGTTTTTCTCACTATCTGAAATCAGAATAACCTCTCCCATTTTAGATCAACTAGGATTACCAAAATAATTTGTATTTGCCAAATGCCAAAATAATAGAGAAAGAGAATGTTTTAAGGTATTTTATTACTATCTGCAAAGTCAAAAGTTTACATACACTAAAGGTGGCTTTCCACGCAGCGATATCGCTGGTGAAAGCACCCGCCGCCGTCGTTTGTACGTCACTGGCAAATCGCTGCCCGTGGCGTACAAAATCGTTAGAAGCCGTCACACAGACTTATCTGCCTAGCGACGTCGCTGTGGCCGGCAAAACGCCTCCTTTCTAAGGGGGCGGTTAGTTCGGCGTCACAGCCACGTCACTAAGTGGCCGCCCAATCGAAGCGGCCGCAGGTAAGCTGCAGTTCGTCGTTCCCGAGCTGTCACACATAGCGATGTGTGCTGCCTCGGGAACGACGAAAAACCTGCGTCCTCAACAATGAATGATTTTTTGAAAAGGAACGACGTGTCAACAATGGACAATTTGGTGAGTATTTTTCATCGTTAATGGTCGCTCGTTGGTGTCACACGCAACAACGTCGCTAACGATGGCGGATGTGCGTCACAGAATCCGTGACCCCGGCGATATATCGTTAGATACGTCACTGAGTGTGACGGGGCCTTAAGAGTACTATGCCTTTAAACAATATGGGAAAGACCATATGATGATGTCATCTCTTTGGAAGCTTCTTCGCAACAAGGTTTATTTGCACCATCTGAGTTAATATGAGACACCCGTGGATGTTTTTTAATGCACACTTGAAACACACTGCTCCTTTGTGTAGCATCATAGGAAAATCAAAATAAATCAGCCAAGATCTCAGGAAGAGAATTGTGGACTTGCACAAGTCTGGTTCATCCTTGGGTGCAATTTCCAGATACCTGAAGGTGCCTTGTTCATTTGTACAAACAAATATATGCATGGACAAACAATATGGGAGTATCAAACCATCATACTCATACTGCTCAGGAAGATGGGTTCTGTATACCAGAGTTGAACGTGCTTTGGTCAGACGTGCATATCAACTGAAGAAAAAAAGCAAAAGTCCTTGTGAAGATGCTGGCGGAAGCATACAGTGAAACAAGTACTGTATCAACATGGGCTGGAAGGCCACTCTGCCAAGAAGAAGGCATTACTCCAAAAGAAACAAAAAAGCCAGATTAATATTTGCAAATGCACACAGAAACAAAAACCTTAATTTTTGGTGACTTGTCCTGTGGTCTGGCAAAACTAAAATTTAACTGTTTGGCCATAATGACCATCATTATGTTTGGAGGATAAAGGAAGAAGCGTTGAAGCCTAAAAACAGCATCCCAACTGTAAAACATGAGGGTGGCAGCATCACATTGTGTGGTTGTATTGCTGCAGGAGGGACTGGTGCACTTCACAAAATAGAGGGAATCATCAGAAAAGAAAATGATGTGGCAATATTGAAGCAACATCTCAAGACATCAGCCAGGAACTTAAAGATTGGGCAAAAATGGGTCTTCCAAATGGACAATTAGCATACTGCTAAACTGGTTACAAAGTGGCTGGTAGGGCCAGGTGGACGGGCAGACCCAGGAGGTGGATCCACTGGGCTGAACACCTCACCGAAGGCAAGGTGTCCGGTAGCCGGAGCACTACAGGTAGCAGGACAGTCCGTTCAGAGGTGTGGAGTGTAGAAGTCCCTGGGACCACGGAGTCACTGAAGGTAGTCCGTGTGACGGAGCTCAGGTTCGGAGGCCGAGATGTTGTCAGGCAGAGTCCGGAACCGACGGAGCGAGAAGACGGGTCATCACAGGGATCAGAGATGGTATGGACTGACGGGATGGCAGACAGTCACCGTTCGGGGTTCGGGTATCGTCAGGACCGGATGGCGAGGCAGGAGCGGCTCTAGGAGAGAGATAAGTAAGTATACCAGAAGACACAAGGAGACCTGACTCCTAGCTTAGCAAAACACGAAGAACAGGCCCCGCCCACTTGGAAAGGAACCCCCTATATACCCTGTACCTGCATCTTCAATATCTTGTTGGAGGACGCTGGCCCTTTAAGAAAAGGTCAATGACCGCGCGCGCGCCCTAATGCGCATGCGCCCTAATGCGCATGCGCAAGGCCCGGGTGCCAGAAGCCAGGGCAGGATGCGATGTACAGGAGGCAGGAGTGCCGGGCCGGCTCAGAACAGCAGACGGCCGCCAGGACCGGGGACCAGGTTGCCTGGAAGAGGCAAGTGAGGGAGCATGGAGGCTGAGGAGCGGGGGACCGGGGAGCAGAGCCCGGGAGCAGGGAAGCGAGGTCCGGGAGCCGGGGAGCGTGGCAGAGGAGCCGGGAAGCGAGGCAGGGGAGCCGGGGAGCGTGGCAGGGGAGCCGGGAAGCGTGGCACGGGCACCGGGGAGCGTGACAGTGGCTTAAAGATAACAAAGTCAATGTTTTGGAGTGGCCATTACAAAGCCCTGATGTCAATACTATTGAAATTTTTTGGGCAAAGCTGAAAAGGCTGCTGTGAGCAACAGGGCTGGGGAGTCAAAGTCATGGAATCAGAGTCGGCGTCCATTTTGGTGGAATTGGAGATGGTATAAAATAGACTGATTGCAACTTGTAAGATATATAATAAATTGGGTACACCAGTTCAATGCAGTATGTGATGAATATTTTTCATGAGAATTTGGAAAAGTTATGAAATATCCTATAAAAGTCTTTTCTATTTTTGATCAAAAAATCTAGGCTATTAGTTGAGATGAATCTGTGCTGCACTTAAGCTACATGATATAAGTAGTGAAGCTCCTCCTCTACAGATAAGTGTAAAAACAAACACACAAAAAATACCTGCAATCATCTCAGAACTGCTAGAGACTATAGAGTGAGCAGGAAAGTAGGATTAAGGTAAGTACTTTTTAAAGCAAGTCTGAACTTTCAATAAACAGCAAAATGATCCTTTAGAATTAAATGATCTTGTTGAAGCTGCTTCACATCTCTCTCCTATTTATCACATGCTCTGTGTTGTGCACACGCTGCATCTGGCAATAAAAGATGATCTGCAAGAAGGACATGCTGGAACTGTGATTTGCTAACTTAGAAAATTGGTTATTGCTGCCAGAACCCTTAAAATTGAATCCATCTTGAAGAGACGTGCTGGAAATGGTGCAATTGTCGATTAAGCCACTTGGTGGGGCAGCGCTTATTTAAAGATTGAGTGATTGCTTGAGCTGAAACCCTTTCTTGTAGATATGGCCAACCATCAGGTAACACTAAATGAAGGTCAATGGACCTTGACCAACATTTAGGGTCTGAAGTGAAATAATTGCTGCATCACCCATTTACAGTGTCTAACATTTACAAGCTGAGGATTTTGCATTTTCATAAAGAAGTAGAAAAACTTGCTGTTTTGCCTGTCCTAAAGACAAGGTTTAATGGTAGGTGGCATTGCTGCTTCAATGAAACAGAGAGAAACACTGCTATTAGAAAAATAAAATTCTTCTGGCAGCTGTGTATACTAAAGCTCCAGAAGCAAGGACTAGGGGACACAATATGCAACTGGGTAAGGAATTGGCTAAAAGATAGGAAACAAAGAGTAGTCATAAATGGTACATTCTCTAAATGGGCTATAGTCAGCAGTGGGGTGCCGCAGGGATCTGTGCTTGGACCGATTCTTTTTACTCTCTTTATTAATGACCTTGTGGATGGGATTGATAGTACAGTGTCAGTCTTTGCCGATGACACCAAACTATGTAGGATATTAAAAACTGACCTGGATAGTACAATATTACAAAAAGATCTGGATAAGATGTCAGAATGGGCAGATACTTGGCAAATGAGATTTAATGTTGATAAATGTAAAGTAATGCACCTAGGACGGAGTAATCCTATAGCTGCGTATACATTAAATGGAAGTAAACTCGGGACTACAGAACAGGAGAAGGACTTGGGTATTCTCATTACAAATAAGCTGAGCAGCAGCACTCAATGTCAAGCAGCAGCTGCTAAAGCAAACAAGATTTTAGGGTGTATAAAAAGAGAGATTAGATCCTGTGATCCCAACGTATTGTTACCCCTCTATAAATCACTTGTAAGGCCACATCTGGAATACGGGATCCAGTTTTGGGCTCCATATTTTAAAAAGGACATTCAGAAGTTAGAGTCAGTTCAAAGGCGGGCAACTAGACTATTACAAGGAATGGAAGGCCTCCCATATGATGACAGGTTGAAAAAGTTAGATATGTTTAGCTTAGAAAAAAGACGTCTCAGAGGAGATCTCATTTATATGTATAAATACATGTGTGGTCAATATAAAGGACTGGCACATGACTTATTTCTTCCAAAGACAGTACTAAGGACCAGGGGGCACTAACTGCGAGTGGAAGAAAAGCGATTCCGACACCTAAATAGGAAAGGGTTCTTTACAGTTAGAGCGGTGAGACTGTGGAATACACTACCACAAGAGGTAGTAATGGCAGATACTATAACAGCTTTTAAAAAAGGGCTGGATGATTTCCTCAGTACACAAAACATTTTTGTTTATAAATGACTTAGTGACTAAATGTAGAACTGGTGGAGGAAGGTTGAACTAGATGGACCTAGGTCTTTTTTCAACCTAAGTAACTATGTAACTATGTAACTATGTGTATGTGGGCCCAAGTCATCGTATATTGCTGGATGATCAACAGCTTACTAAGTGAAAAAGGCTTTGACAGAGGTAGCAGTTAGGATGAGTGGGCTACAGGACTGTCAAGAGCAAGAGGATGTGGCTACTGCCAGTGCTACTGCTACTATATCTTTATCTTCAGCCTCATCAGATGAGGAGTTTAATTTTGAAAAGTATTTGGATGACATGGAGCAGGCAAAGTGTTGCCGCAGGGAAAAAGATTCCTCTCCCGTAGCAAACAGATTTAATCATATTTCAGCAAAATTTTTCACTTGCTCTCAAAGAAGTAGAAGACTTCAACCGTTCATCAAAACTGACTGTGCATGAGGCAATTCCTTTACAATCTGAGATTGTTAGAGATGTTGCCCATGTGGTTACCGCTATGCGACCAACCAACTTTAGTGTAGAGAGGTTGTTCTCCAGCCTTAAAATAATTAGGTCAGATTTGAGGTTATTCATGAAAGAGGATCTAATGGAGGTGATACTATTTCTCAGAACAAATTCATAGACTGCACAAATGTTATTCCATACATATTTCCATACTTTTTTTTTCCACTTACTGTACTGCACAGTGTATTGCATATTTACAATTTATTAAAGTTTTTTGTGTTCTACTGTAAACTTATATTCCGATAAATATATTTTATGTTCTCCCTAAACAGGTTGATTATTGCATTATAATAATGATTATAAAAGCCTGATGTTACTATTTTACTACAGTCAATTTATCACAAACATGAATCATGTATGAGGGAGTTGGAGTCGTGGAGTTGGAATCAGGGAAATCGAGGAGTTGGAGGTTTGGCTTACCGACTCCACAGACCTAGCGAGCAAGGTGACCTACAAATATGGTTCAGTTACACCAGTCCTGTCAGGAGGAATAGGCCAACATTCCTACTAACTATTGTGAGAAGCTTATGGAAGGATATCGAAAACATTTGACCCAAGTCATACAGTTTAACTATTGCGTCCACTTGAATTATACTATGTATGGTTAAATATTAGATTTGTAAAACTATTGTGGATATCCAGTGATCTGTACCCTCAGGTATTGTGAGGTGTCTGCCATCTGATCCTACTACATCCTACTGTGTCTATCTCCTCAATCAACTGGAATAGTGTGTTTTTGGGAACTCTTGCAATGAATAAGATATCACGTGAGATTGCATCCTAGTAATGTCGTTGTTTATTGTCACAGTAGTGGATCAATGGAAATGTTAAAAAGAAGGAAGGACAAAGGGCATCCCTGCTGTATTCTACTTAGTATGTCTATTTGAGGCTTCTTGTGTCTGCAACATTATAGGAAGTTTGACTCAATATCCCTGGGAACCTAAGATAAGAAGGTCTAATACTGTATCTTTTCCATTTCAAGAATTTTATTGATTTTCAAGTTCAGCATGACAACTCAAAACAAAATATTTTGTCAATCTAATACTGTATCTTTTAACATCCTAGCTCACTTCTAAGTTCCTAATTTGGATACCATGTGGAATTCTTGAATATTAGTACAGGTAAAATATATCTTTGTACCGTGTTAGCCAGTAGAGATAAAAAAGTTTGTTTAAAAGAACTGAGAGTCCTCAGTAGTTGATACCTTTTAATGGCTAACTGAAAAGATGGTAATAATAGCAAGCTTTCGAGACTACTCAGGTCTTTTCATCAGGCATGGCATAACACAAAATCTGAAGAGTCACATATTTATATACAACAGGACATAGAATAGGGCAATGAAAATAAAAAAACAAAAAAACAAAAAAAACAAGTCCTGTGAAGCAGAACTATCACTATGGCAAGGGGGCAAGCTGTTGTGGCCATAAATATTGTCGTGGTTCATAGATGAGCAGTGTGAAAGTTTTATTGTCCTCTGATTGGGATCTGGTCTGGGCTGTGATACCCCCAGATGCTCTGAAGAGCACATTTTTTAAATTATGTAAAAAGACATAAATCCATGAGACACATTCATTCCTGCTCTGAATATGTCAAAGGTCATCATAAGTTTGTACTCCCAGACTCTCCTGTGTCTTTGGGACTTGAAATTCCCTTTCAATACCAGCAATTTCATGTTCATGATGCTGTGGTCAGACCCCAATCAGAGGACAAAAAAACTTTCACACTGCTTATCTATGAACCACAACAATATTTATGGCCACAACAGTTTGCCTCCTTGCCATAGTGATAGTTCTGCTTCACATGACTTGTTTGTTGTTTTTTTTTTTTTACTACACTATTCTATGTCCTGGTTGTGCATAAATATGTGACTCTTCAGATTTTGTGTTATACCATGCCTGATGAAGAGACCTGAGTAGTCTCAAAAGCTTGCTATTATTACCATCTTTTCAGTTAGCCATTAAAAGGTGTCAACTACTGAGGACTCTCAGTTCTTTTAAACATACTTTGAATATTAGTATGATCTCTACTATTACTGCATATGTGCATTTGTTAGTTATGAAGATTCCCGGTGTCTTATAAAGAATGATTGGCTCTAGCTATTTCAGTTTCTACAATCTCTCCAACTCCATACATCTTTCAAGTTGACGCTGCAACTCAATAAAATTGTTTAATGCTTGAGGCCAATTTTGCAGCAAGGTTCTTTTTGGCATCACATTAATGCCACCACCAAGAGAACAAATGGCAACACGTGTGACATGAGTCCATTCAGAGAGGTACTATAGAATAACACCAGCAGTGAATTTAGTGCCAGTCTAACTTTCTCAGGTATCACTAACATATTTTATCACCTTTCTCCAAAATATCTTAGTGTGTGGGCATGTCCCTAGATAGTGGTAAAAGTCCGCTTTTGAAAGAAAACATTTAGGACTATATGTATGAAGTGAAACTAGGTTTCCCTCCACTGCTAATTAGTTACTGCTAATGATGAGCAAGCACTACAATGTTTGAGTGCTCTGTATTCTAAACAAACAGGTTGGATGCTTGGACGGGCTTGACTTGAGTGCCAAGTATAATGGAAGTCAAAGGAAAACTCAAGCATTTTTTCGGAAGATATTCTGGAAATATGCTCAAGTTTCCCTTTGACTTCCATTATCCTCGGTACTTGAGTTGAGCCCATTCAACCGTCCAACGTGCTCGTTTCGAATACAGAGCACCCGAGCATGGTAGTGCTCGCTCATCACTAGTTACTGCCTTGTTAATCTTTTTTCAACCCTTCATATTTTTCTCTAGAGCTTCACTGTCTGAAAATATGTTAGCCCAGTCTTGAAACTTGGTTTTTGACACAATCCTCATTAAATCTTTCATCCATTTTTCACAGAATAGACAATGAACTCTTTTCTGTTCCTGGTTTTACTAATATATCAAATTAATTAGCTCTCATTTCTGACAAAGAGTTAGCTAATATTTAGTCTATGAATATTGCAGATGCAATCCTTTATGCAATTAAATTTCTCTTGCACCTCATCAAATGTTAACCATCTATGGTCATCCAAAAGTCACAAAGCCCATGAACAATTGACTACCCCTTGTTTACTGGGATCAAAAAGTTTATCTGACTCTGGGAGAATGTTGGGTTACACCACATAGGAAAGTATTTTGTCAACTGAAAGGAAAGTTTATATCTGCTGCATACCACCTAGCATGTTCTTATTGTACCATAGTACCAAGGCTTGATGTTAGAAGAAAGGTTAGCATAGGGAACATGCAACAAAGTCCCATGGATAAGCTAAACTCTAATTTAAAATTTGAGTAATGACTATTTTCATGTACTAATCCCCTTCATATTAAATAAGTTTTTTAGGTTAACACCTTTACAGTTAGGAAAGTGTATTCCACCCTCCGCTGCAGATAACCCCAGATTGCCATGTTTATTTGTGCTCGTCCTACTCCATATGCAAGAAGAGAAGGTGGCTTGAAGATGGGATATATTGTTATGCTTTAAAACCAGTAGGATTGTCTGCATAGGGTATAACAATTTGGAAAAGCTTAGCATCTCAACAAAATAACCTCTGACCAGTAAAGGCAGTGGAAGTTAACCCAGTTTTTAAGGCTCGTTACATTTTCCTGATAAACGTTGGATAAACACAAGGTATATATTTTCAATGTTTTTAGAAAATAAAGTATTTTCATGTCCCTATGAAACTATTGTTGCTACAGGCATAACACTTCACATGTGGAAATATTTAGTTTAAACCTGAATGGTGCCCAGAAACTTAAATTGACAATAACATGACTTTCTTGGGATTAGTAAAAAAAAAAAGAACATATCATCGACGAACAGTGTAGCCTTTACCATGCTGTTGTCCACTTTTATTCCCTTTATAATGATGGCTCTTCTCAAATAGTCTAGCATAAGGCTCAACTGCAGAGTTAAAGAGCAGGGAGAATGGAACGTATCCCTGTCTTGTTCTTTTTATTAGTGCTATATTTGGGGACAAAAAGCATGAAATGTATACCTTTTCTCTTGGAGGCTTAAAGATGCCATGCAGATAGGTACAAACAGTTCTTGTCACCTGTATGCGATCCAGCACCATACCGAGCCAACCTCATCTGATGTAATCCAAAACTTTTTCAATATCTATGGCTAATAGTTGTCTGATGTTGATGTGAAGGACATACCTTGACATCCTCAAGGATGGTCAAGACCTTACAGATGTTAGTCATCACCAAGTGTCACTTTACAAAACCCACCTGACTGGAAGCAGTCAGAAAAGGTTTAAGTTCTACAAGACTTTTGGATATAATTTTGCACAAAATCTTTGGATTAATAATAGAGATGAGACTATGTTAACTTGATTAAATGGAAGCCCTTTTTGTCCTTAGGGAGTAACTTAATATAGGCCATATTTGCTGTTTTAAGTGTTAGTACACCTTCTAAAAGGCTACTCTAAAATACTGTAAGAGTATTTGATAACATTCTGTGTTTCCATAATGGCCTGGAGCTTTTTGATTGCGTCCTCGACTTCTTTCTGAGTAGGTGGAGTGTTAAGTGAACGCAGCTGCTTTTCCAACAGCACTGGGAATGGTATTCAGCTATTGGGAAGTGACGTTTGTTTTTTGGCTATTACCCATATATAGCTTGTCATAAAAGGAGTTTAATATTATTATTACTATTATTTTGTATTTATTTATTTTGGGTTAGTTGTCAATTTGCCCTTCGCATATTCTATTTTATTTATCAGAGCTATTCCCTTCATCCCCTTTCCCAATCTAACCATCAACTTACCTGCCTCGTTCCCATATCAAAAGACATTTCCATCCCTATGCGCTAATTTAAGAGAATCCATTTTTGACCGCCATAGATTAAGCTTGTTTAGCTGACATTCAAGTAGAACTTGTTTGTCTCTGATGGGTCGGGGAGATAAGTTTTATTCTGTTCCCTTAAGGCCACTTTACACGCAACGACATCGCTAACGCGATGTCGTTGGGGTCACGGAATTTGTAACGCACATCCGGCCTCGTTAGTGACGTCGTTGCGTGTAAAACGTATGAGCGACCACTAACGAGCAAAAATACTCACCTTATCGTTGCTCATTGAGACGCTGTCTAGTTCCCAAATATCGTTGCAGCTACAGGTACGATGTTGTTCGTCGTTCCTGCGGCAGCACACATTGCTATGTGTGACACCACAGGAACGAGGAACATCACCTTACCTGCAGCTGCCCGCAATGAGGAAGGAAGGAGGTGGACGGGATGTTCGTCCCACTCATCTCCGCCCCTCCGCTTCTATTGGGCAGCCGCTTAGTGACGTCGCTGTGATGCCGAAGGAACTGCCCCCTTAGAAAGGAGGCGGTTCACCGGTCACAGCAACGTTGCTAGGCAGGTAAGTAGTGTGACGGGTCCAAGCGATGTTGTGCGCCAAGGGCAGTGATTTTCCCGTGACGCACAAACGACGGGAGCGGGAACGCATGCTAGTGATATCGGTAACGATATCGTGGCGTGTAAAGCGGCCTTTAGAGTCTTGCTAGAGTTTAATCAATATTTATTTTCTTTTCCAGTTTGTTATATGAGCAGTCAGTCATCCTTTTTAAATCACTTTATTGGTTTTACAGCTATGTTGACTTACTTCCCTAATGCTATACATTGTCTACTGAATATTCTAATCAACTTCTTATCACTATTATAAGAGATTTATCTTCATAGAGAAAAGGAATCTTCAAAGATACTCAATGCCTTTTTGTACCCTTTCCATTAAATCTAAAGGTACTTTCACACATAGCGAGATTGCTGCTGAGTCACAGATTCTGTGATGCAACAACGACTTGACCAGCGATCTCACTACGTTTGACACATAGCAGCAACCAGGCCCCTGCTGTGAAGTCACTGGTCGTGTCGGAATGACCTGGACCATTTTTTGATCGTCGAGGTCCTGCTGGGCAGGATGCATCGGTGTGTTTGACGCCTTACCAACTACCTCGTTGACGACTCAGAGCTCAGGGTCCCAACGACCACCATGATCATTATACAGGTTGCTACGGTCGCTGTATCATTGCTGCATCGTTGGGAAGATTTGACTGTATGACATCTCACCAGTGACCACATAGCGACTTACCAGCGATCCTTATCAGGTCATAATGTTGTCGGGATCGCTGGAAAAATGTTAAATGTGACGGGGGCTTAAGTGCACTAGTGCCTGCTTGATTTGCTTTTCCGTTTCGCCAGGTTTTCTCCTTTACAATGCGCACTGACACTGCACTCTTTTGCTGGCTCCTCACTTCTCATTAAAGCCAGCGAGGGAGTGCACTGTCACTGCATACGAAATATCACACTGTAAGCGTTTAGCTCTAACTGAACATACATCGGAATTGGCAACCAACACATGCTCTGAAGATGCTTCATTTAGGGGTGGGGACAGAGGTTGTGTCCGTGATTGCAGCCTTTTCCCCTGATGATGTCTTGTGTAGGTATCTCAGCATGCACTTATATATGTATATGGGGGGGATAAACTTAAAGTAGGGATCCCAGGGTGAATTAGGGCTACATGTCTGACTATTGACACTTCACCATGGTTGTCTTCTGGAAAGGCAGTCCATAAATCGCAGGAGGGGGCAATAAATCTACACATAAATGGTCATATACATTTGTCTGGGCCACCATGAGACTTACAAAATCTTCAGAGAAAAAGAGTTTGAAAAAGTCAATTTCTGTGAGGCCAGCAGTGGGAAATTGGTTTCCTGATTGGGTCACAAAATCATGACTCTGAGGCTCGTACTCTTCAGTGGCTAGGGCCCACAGGGGGTCACTAACAGGTGGTGCTGGTTCGTTTTTAGTCCTAGGACGTTTACGCGGGGGTTCATTATCATTAAAGTCAACCTGTCATGTCCAATATGCACCTAGAACCTCAAGCAGTTCTGGGTGCATATTGCTAATTCCTGCCTAACTGTCCCTGTATACACTAGCATAGATAAACAGATTTTTAGAAAAAGTATTTCTAAAGATTGTTTATGATATGCTAATGAGGCCAGGGACTAGTCGCAAGGCCGTTGGTTCCCTTTGCTAGTCGACCCCCTTAGCATTTAAGTACGCCCATGTGGGCGTACTAACATGATAATAAATGCGCAGCGACACTGCACATACCTCACTCTGCTGGCGGAGGATGGATGTGCACTGTGCATGATCGGGAGTCCCAGGACTTCCAATCATGTGCACTAAACTGATGCTGGGTGTAAGTTTCAGTGAGGTATAGTGTTGGGACTCCCGATCATGCGCAGTGCGCATCCATCATTTGCTGGCCACCATCAAGAATGAGGTATTTGTTGCGTCGTTGAGCATTCATTAGCATGTAAGTACGCCCACAGGGGTATGCTAACATGCTATGTGTGCCGACTTAAAAAGGAACCAACGCCCTTGCGACTAGCCGCTGGCCTAATTAGCATATAATAAGCAATCTTTAGAAATACTTTTTCTAGAGATATGTTTATTTATTAACAAAGACATTTTTTTTTGGATCAGCTCACCTCTAGATTTGCTGTGGCCAGTTTTAGAGATCAGTGAACAGACAGTCAGCGGGCCGGATCCCGGGATAAATGAAGCAAGAAAAAATGTTTCATCCAGCCCTTCAAGATATAGTATCCCAATTCCACGAAATTCACAGACTTGATAAAAACATTATTGCGTCTTACGTGTTTCAAGCCGAACAAGGGCTCTTACTCATAATTAGTGATGAGCGAGTACTAAAAAGCTCGGGTGCTCGAAGCTCGGGCCGAGCCTCCCAAGATACTCGTGTACTCGGCCCGAGCAACGAGCCCAATGTTATCCTATGGGAGACCCGAGTATTTTTGTGAAATGACCACCGGCAGCATGTAGAAACCCTAAAAATGGCACAAAAGTCTCCGAAGAGTGCTCAAATGACATGGCAACAGCATGGGGAAGACCCCTTGAAGCATTTATCACTCAAAAGTCACAGCTGTGAACAATTTTGTCCGCGTTTTACGCCATTTTTACGGACTCACCAGAAAACCTTCCAAAATGACACCAAAATGAATTTTCATGGCGGAAATGTTAAGGGCACATACCCAATAGTGAGATAGAGCTAATGTATGTTACTTTTTGAGATCAATACATGAAAGATTTTACGTAAAACATTGTGTGGCACTCCGATGTCCCTGAGAAGAGACGTACATAAAGGCCTCTGAGTCTAATGTGCCCATTTTGAGGAACTGAGTCTTTGTAGTATTTTCCTTTGCCAGGGCAGTCCAAAATTTTGAGGTTCACCAATGACCCTGCATACAGACGTGCATGAGGGCCTGTAAACCTGAAGTGCCCATTGGAAGGAAGTGGGTCTATTGTAGTATAGCCCTTTGGCAGGGCAGCCAAAAATTGGGAGGCTCCACGTTGTCCCTGGATAGAGACGTGCATGAGGGCCTGTAAACCTGAAGTGCCCATTGGAAGGAAGTGGGTCTATTGTAGTATAGCCCTTAGGCAGGGCAGCCAAAAATTGGGAGGCTCCACGTTGTCCCTGGATAGAGACGTGCATGAGGGCCTGTAAACCTGAAGTGCCCATTGGAAGGAAGTGGGTCTATTGTAGTATAGCCCTTAGGCAGGGCAGCCAAAAATTGGGAGGCTCCACGTTGTTCCTGGATAGAGACGTGCATGAGGGCCTGTAAACCTGAAGTTCCCATTGGAAGGAAGTGGGTCTATTGTAGTATAGCCCTTTGGCAGGGCAGCCAAAAATTGGGAGGCTCCACGTTGTCCCTGGATAGAGACCTGTTAGGTTCTTAGTGCCTCCGTGCTTGCATTTAAAAACCGCACGTGTGTGCCTGTTGGTGGCAGCTTTCCGCTGCATTTGTGTGAGTTTTGCAAAAACTTGGATATAACGCACAAGTCTAGTGAATACACATCAGCACAGCATTGCAAAATGCGCAAGGGCGTTGTCAACGAACAAGGAAGTGGACGTGATGGTGGTGCAGGCAGAGACCGAGGTTGTGTGCAAGCTCTAATTTCGCCACAACAAAGGGCCACATCTACTCGCTCGCACGTCCTGTACCAAATTCTTGGGGACCGCAGCAGTACACCGCTCTTGAACCAAGACCAGTGTCAACAGGTTGTTAGTTGGATAGCGGATAATGCTTCCAGTCAGATTGGCACCACCACAAACACTGTCTTCCACACGGTCAAGTGTCAGTAGCCGTGATACTGCACCGCACATTTCAGAACCTGATCCTCCTTCCTACCACCAGGCCGAGTACACGTCCACGGACATTACTGATCCCACACTTGGACACTCGGAAGAGCTGTTCGTTCACGTTTCCATTCACACATTCTGGCCTCTCGCCAGCTCCTGTTGAAGTGGGCCATGACGAGATTGTATGTACAGATGCCCAAATATTTGAGCAGCCACGTTCTCACGAAGTTGGCAACGTGTCTCAACAAGGGGTGGACGATGATGAGACACAATTGTCAGGAAGTCAGGAGGAGGAGCAGGGTGCGGAAGAGGAAGACGACGTGGTGGATGATCCAGTAACTGACCCAACCTGGCAGGAGGATATGCAGAGCGAGGACAGCAGTGCACAGGGGGAGGGAGGCGTAGCTTCCCAACAGGCAGTAAGAAGCAGAGTGGTGGCCCCAGGCAGACGTCAGGCAACTGTTCCCCGGAACAACACGACACAAGGTGCCTGTACAAATGTTAGGTCTTCCCGAGTCTGGCTGTAATACTATTGTATGTATTGAGGATTTCGATTGCGTTAGGGCAATGACAACCAGAGACGAGTTCTTGGTGCAAGACGTTTATAATATGCAACCAGCAAATATGTACATAAACGGAACAAAAACACAGTAGAACATAAATACAGGAAATACCTTCCAGGGACGGAGCGAAAGGGAATTCACGGGACCGCGCACCGGACTCCCCCAGGGAGACCACCAAGAGCGAACCCCTATACAGGGACTGTCTGGCAATCACCCCAGAAGGCCTAAATGCGCAGCAGCCGGGACACAAAAGGGCAATAGGTAAGTCCAAAAATGTCCGTACGTGATGTGAGTCCAGAGTGGTATTAAACGGAAGGAACCGGGCAGAAGTGCCGACCAAAGACGGCAAACGGAGTCCGGGCACAGCTAGATGATACCAGATGAAGTCCAGAGTCGGTTTCGGTTGTTTTCCAAGAGGATCCGAATAACAATCAGGAGCCAAAAGCAGCAGGGCAGGAGCACACAGGAAGCAGTATACTCAGGCACTGGACTAAGCTTTAGGGGCGGCTTTTAAACAGATGGACAGGAAGTAGGGCAACAGAACAGAAAACTCCATGTTAACAAAGGGCAAGCTCTTTCAAAAGAAAACTGGAAAACCAGGAACTCTGACACTGGCAGTTTTTTAAGTTGGCTCCAGATGATTCTAAAAAGGCCATTTGCAACACCTGCCATGCCAGCATCAGCAGGGGTACCAAAACTAGCAGCCTGACCACCACCAGCATGATCAGGCACATGTCAGCCAAGCACCCGACTTTGTGGGAAGTACAACAGAGTCGAGGAGCAGTGGTTGCTGATGTCACTGCTACGTCTTCGCTGGTTGTGCATGCGAGCCAATACCCTGTCCATGCTGCCTGCGAACAAGCCTCCTCCGGCCCTGCACCTGCAGTTACCCACGCAGAAATAACACCATCATCAAGCACGTCCTTGTCCCAGCGCAGCGTTCAGTTATCCATTCAGCAAACCTTTGAACGCAGGTGCAAATACACTGCCAACGCCCCACATGCCACACTTCTAAATGCTAACTTTTCGCGACTGCTTGCGCTGGAAATGTTGCCTTTTAGGCTGGTTGAGACAGAAGCATTCCGCAACCTGATGGTGGCAGCTGTCCCACGTTACTCGGTCCCCAGCCGCCACTATTTCTCCCGGTGTGCCGTCCCCGCATTGCATAACCATTAACCACGTGTCACAAAACATCACACGTGCCCTGAACAACGCTGTTTCAGCCAAAGTCCACCTAACCACAGACACGTGGACAAGTGCATGTGGGCAAGGCCGCTACATCTCGTTGACGTCACACTGGGTTAATATTGTGGAAGCTGGGACCCAGTCTGAGCGAGGGACGGAACACGTCCTTCACACCAAGTTTTGCAGGCCCTACCTCAGTCAGGGTTTCACCCACACTCTACAGCTCCGGAATGTCATGCTCCTCAGCCTCCTCCTCCTCCTGCGCATCCTGATCCACTTTACCCTCCACACCAGTCCCAAGCTGGAAGTGTCGCGGGCGGAGGAGGGGACGGTGCGCTCTCCCACTGCTCGGGTCCGGCTGCCGCTGCTCTATGGCTGCTGCTGCTCGTTGGCTCGAGCGATGGCCGGATCCCGGGGACTCGAGTGGCGCTACTCGTCCGTGAGTGAAAAGGGGTGGTTTGGGTTTTGGGGATATTGTCCGTGACGCCACCCACGGTTGTGGTGATTGTGTGGACACCACCGCTGCTCTGGACGGGGATCCCGGAAGCCTGTGACAGGGAGCAGCTTTGTTGTTATTTCTCCCCTCCGTGGGTAGGGGGGTTGGTTGTCCCGGGGCCCGGTGATGGGGTAGAGATGGAAGACAGGCGGGTTGCGGGGCCTGATGAGGTGCAGGGTCGCAGGGTCAGCGCTGTGCCGCACGGCACGGAGGTACTCACTCAGCCCAATGATGATGACACAGTTCACGGTAAAACAAGTGGCTGGATGGACGGGTCCCTCGGACGGCTGCGGTTGTTCCTCCCTGCAGGTTAGTGATGACTGTCTCTCCCTGCACCTAAGTTCAGTGTTGGTAGTGATGGTTTCCCACCGGTAACCCGCTCCCCGACCTGGATATGGGCCGGAGGAGCCCCTTTTGCCCACAGGCGCTGGCCCTGGGAGACGGTTGCCCTTGGCGGTGGCGGTGTCTCCCCTTCACGGTTGGACGGTTGCCTTCTATCGGGACTTGGCTGTTTGGAAACCCTGAGGTCCCCTTCACTAACGGATTTGGCAAATTCACGGCGACACCAAGCCTTGCCGGGATCCGAAAGTCCTCTGCCAATGGTGCTGGCTTCTCTTTGTATACCGGTCCGGTACGGCCGGGTCACCACCCGTCCACGGTCCTTACGGCAGACTCCAATCGGCCTCCACTGCAGACGGTCACCACATCCTGCCAACCTTGTTGTCCTGTCCGGGCCACACACCCGGACCAACTTCAGGCTCTTTGCTGTCACTTTTCTCCTCTCTACTACTTTCCTCCTTCCACTTCCTTAGCTTAACTCTCACTGCCTGTGTTTTCCCTCCTCCTTGGTGGGTGGAGACCAACCGCCTGGCTCCACACCCTGGTGTGGACAACAGCCCCTGGGGAAGGCAACAAGGATTTTGTGTTTTGACTATGATATGCCTGCAGGGAGTGTGGGGTGTTTAAGTGTTGTGCTCTGTGGCCCCTGGCTTGTCCAGGGCGACACAGAAGCACTGCAGCACTGCCTCGGCGAAGCGGCAACAGGCAGTGCTGAAGCTAATCTGCATAGGTGACAAACCCCACAATGCAGAAGAGGTGTGGACAGCTCTGAAACAGCTGGCAGATCACTGGCTCACAACTCTAAAGCCAGGAAAGGTCGTGTGTGACAATGGCCGGAACCTGGTGGCGGCTTTGAGGCGAGGCCAGCTGACACATGTTCCATGCGTGGCCCATGTGCTCAACCTCGTGGTTCAGCGGTTTCTAAAGTCATACCCAGAGCTGTCTGATCTGCTGGTAAAAGTTCGCCGCCTGTCTGCACATTTTCGAAAGTCACCTACTGCTTCAGCCGGCCTTGCCGGCTTTCAGCGCCGTTTGCATCTTCCGGCTCACAGACTGCTGTGTGATGTCCCCACGCGTTGGAATTCAACTCTGCACAAGTTGGTCAGGATATGTGAGCAGAAGAGGGCAGTTGTTGAGTACCTGCATCACCTAAGCCGTCGGGAAATGGGTCAAACTCCACACATAACACCTGAGGAGTGGAGATGGATGTCCGACCTATGTACCATCCGCCAAAACTTTGAGGACTCCACCAAGATGGTGAGCGGCGATGACGACATTATTAGCGTCACCATACCGCTTCTCTGCCTTCTAAAATGGTCTCTGCTCAAAAAACAACCATGATGCATTGCAGGCGGAGCGCGATGAGTTTGAGCAAGAAACAGTAGTGGGTGTGGGTGATAACACACAGCCCAGCCTCGTCTCATCACAACGTGCAGTGGAGGACTATGACGAGGAGGAGGATGAAGACATGGAGCAACTCTCTGGCCAAATTGAGGATATGACATGCAGTCATATCCTCGGTTCAGCGTGGCTGGCCAGAGGACCGGGTAGATGATGAGGAGGAGGAGGAGGAGGACAGCATGTTCAGTCATCGTGTTGGTCAGGATACTGAAGTGATGGCTGTTAAGAGTCTGGCACACATGGCTGACTTTTTGGCAAGCTGCCTGTCTCGTGACCCTCGCGTTAAGAACATCTTGGCCGACAATCATTACTGGTTGGTAACACTGTTAGACCCACGCTAAAAGGAGAAATTTATGTCTCTTATTCCCGAGGCGGAGAGGTCAGGCAAAATGCAGCAGTTCCAAAAGGCCATAGTCACGGAAGTAGGCAAAGCATTCCCCTCACAAAACGCTAGCGGCATAGGTCAGGAATCAGTGGACAACCAAGGCGTACAGCCGAGAGGGGCACAAGTCCAATCCGCCAGATGTAGGGGAACAGTCTTTAAGATGTGGGACAGTTTTCTCAGCCCCTCACATACCACAGCCCCTGAGGTGAGGGGTAGTGCCACAAGAAATCCTAAGTTTGCCCAGATGCTCAAGGAGTACCTTGCAGATCAAACAACTGTACTCCGACATTCCTCTGTGCCTTACAATTAATGGGTATCCAAGCTGGACACGTGGCATGAATTGGCTCTCTACGCCTTGGAAGTCCTGGCCTGCCCTGCCGCTAGCGTTTTGTCAGAGCGTGTTTTTAGTGCCGCAGGTGGAATCATTACAGATAAACGCACCCGCCTGTCAACTGTAAATGCTGACAGGCTGACTCTGATCAAGATGAACAAGGGTTGGATTGGGCCAGACTTCACCACACCACCAGCAAATGACAGCGGAATTTAACCAATCAGTTTTTATTGAAGATTTCCATAACAGAAACAGATTAAACATAACAAGCATACAGAAAGAAAAATAAGAGAATATTAGCCACTTAAAGTTCCGTAGGTGGGCCGCTACCCTTGGTGTTTATACAATCTACATAATACATTACTGACAAGAATGTATTTCCACCCGTGTTTTGATAGATTATCTGTGACTATACCATATTCATAGGTTACTGTTTGTCGCCTTTTACTTCCAAAGGGCTAGACCCACCTGTCTATATGAAGAACCTTACTAGAAAAGTGGTCAAGATATAGAGTGAGTAGATATCAGAATAGAAAGAGAGGGGAGAAGGAAAAGGAAGGGACTTATACAAGGGGTTGCGGGAGGGAGGTAAGACGGGGGTTGTTTATGCACTGTCACTAGAACAGGCTCCTGAATGCAGGGGACTCCTTGAACAGTATCCACGGCTGCCATAGTTTGGTAAACTTCTCATTTGTGCCCGATACCCAAGAGGAGAGTTCCTCCATGTGACAAAGATGCGTTAACTCTGTCAGCCATTCCCCTATTCCGGGGGTCACTGTGGTCCTCCAATGTCGTGGAATGACTGCTCTGGCCGCAATCAAAAAGAACCGCAACAGGCGCTTCTTTTGGCATCCCAGTGAACCGGGTAAAATAGACAGTAGGGCGATCTTAATGGAAGGAGTTACGCTTTCTCCTGCCATTTGGTTGTAGGTCGCAAACACCTGAGTCCAAAAGTTGGATAGTTTGTTACAACCCCACCAAATGTGTGGCAGCGTACCTTTGTCTGAGCCACAGCGCCAACACTCCTCCGGGACCATAGGGAAGGCTCTATGGAGGTTGACCGGGCATTGATACCATCTTGCCAGTAGCTTAAAGCTCTTTTCCTGGGCATTGCATGCTACTGAGATCTTGTGGGAGAACACATACGCCTTTCGTTTTTCCTCTTCAGTAAGGCTGAAACCTAATTCCGATTCCCATCTTCCAATGTAACTGGGGTCCTCAGAATAGAGGTTCCTGTTCATCATATTGCAAATGAGGGAGATCTGGTGCGTCGGAGGCAAACTCTGCAGGAATAAGTGTTCAAATGGGGTGGATGTATCCGGGGAGGGGGGCCTCTTCCCACCCAGCCAGGATCGCACAAAGGAGTGAAGTTGTATGTATTCGAGCCACCTCAATCTCAATCCGGGGAACGCGGCCTGAAAGTCTTCAAAAGGGGGCAAGTCTCTGCCCTGTAATATCTGCCCCAGTCTAATATCCAAACTTCGTTGCCAGCCCAGAAATCTCTCCACCGTACACCCCGGAGGGAAGCCCGGATTGCCGAACAAAGGCATCAGAGGAGTGGGCGAGCCAATCAGGCCACTTTTCAGCTTTGTGGCCTCCCATACCTCCAGTGTCGCCCTGAGCAAAATCCCACCAGGCTCCACCTGTCTCCTTACATCCTCCAACTCTTTTGGTAGTAGCCAGGGAAGTGCCCCAAGCGGAACTGGGGAATAAAGCTGCTCTAGTGCCACCCACTGCTTGGTCTGCCGGTGAAAATGCCAGTCTAACAACCTAGCCACCAGGACAGCATGGTGATAGGTACGTAAATCAGGCAATCCGGCTCCCCCCCTCTGTTTGGGTCGTATCAAAGTCTGATATTTGATCCTTGGTTTTCCCCCTTTCCACACAAAGCGAACCAGTGCGGACCTCAATGTCTTAAAGAAGGCCGGAGGGGGATTTATAGGTATCGCCTGAAAGATGTAAAGGAATCGTGGTAGTATGTCCATTTTGAATGTGTTTACGCGGCCGAACCACGAAAGGGGTCGTTTGTTGTACTCTTCCATATCTTTTAGGGTTCTGTTTAATAAGACTTGGTAATTCAGGGAATAAAGTGTCCCCAGATTAGATGGGATCGTTACCCCTAAATATTTTATTGAGGATGCCTGCCATCGAAACGGGAATTTTTCTTTTAGTAGGGCGACTTCCTCTATTTTAAGGGAGATGTTTAGCGCTTCTGTTTTGGAATAATTTATTTTAAAATTGCTCAAATTTCCAAATCGTTCGAATTCTTTTAGTAGTGAAGGTAATGTGATCAAAGGTTGGGACGTATAGAGCAGGAGGTCATCTGCGTATATAGCCGTCTTAAATTCCCTGTCTCCAATGCTCAGACCGTGTACATTGGGGTTCTGTCTAATGGCCACTGCAAGGTGCTCCATAACAATGACATATAGAAGGGGGGATAAAGGGCACCCCTGACGGGTGCCGTTTCTGATTTCCACCGGATCCGAGAGGGCCCCGTTAACCCGAACTCGTGCCGACGGTCTAGAGTACAAGGCCATTATCTTACTCACAAAGTTCGGGCCTAAACCAATTTGTCTTAATGCTGAGTTCATGAATCCCCAATGAACACGGTCAAATGCTTTTTCTGCATCTATTGAGAGCAGCCCTAGGGGCTCCCTTCTCGACGCGGCTCTGGCTATTAGGTGAATTGTTTTGGTCACATTGTCGCGGGCCTCCCTACCCTGCACGAACCCAACCTGATCTGTGTGTATAATGGAGGGCAACAGAGGTGCCAACCGGCTAGCCAGTACTTTTGCGAAGATTTTTACGTCAATATTTATTAGTGAGATCGGGCGGTAGTTGGCTACCATTGTTTGGTCTTTACCATGTTTAGGTAGAACTGTGATGTGGGCTTCTAAGGATTGTGGGGTGAAAGGGGACGATTCTGATACCGAGTTATATACTTTTGTGAGGAATGGAGTGATTTGGGCTTTAAAAAGTTTATAAAAAGCAGGAGAGAACCCATCAGGTCCCGGGCTTTTACCGCTTGGGGAGATCTCTATCGCTGTGGCCACCTCCCCCTCCTCGATTGTCCTGTCCAGTCCCCTGGCATCTTCCCCATCTAATGCAGGGAGAGCTGTCTCTGAAATGTATGACTCAATTCGGGCCTGTAATTCACCCGGGGCCATATCTGAGAATGTGCCCCGTATATTGTATAGTTCTGCATAGTATTCTTTAAAGTGATTTAAAATTTTTGCGGGGTCTTGCGTGTCTGAGTTTCCCCGAGTCTTTATTTTAGTAACGTGCGAAGCTTGATTTCGTGGGTGTAATAGCCGCGCAAGTTGTCGCCCGCTTTTGTCCGAGTGATTATATAATAGCCTTTTGAATTGATTTTGAAACCTAAGAAGTCTACAATCCAGTAGCTTTCTTAATTTGTCCCTTGTTGTTGTCAGATTGGCTAGAATATCCGAAGAGGGATTATTTTTGTGTGTTGTCTCTAGTGAATTAATCGTTCGGAGAAGTTGGGCCACCTCCTGTGTTCTCTCTTTTTTGATCCTTGTCCCGTGTTTTATTAGGATTCCTCTTATTACACATTTAAATGCCTCCCACTGAAATGGTAGGGGTGTAGAGTCCGTCGCGTGGGTGGACATAAAGACGTCCATTGTCTCCCTTAGGTCTGTTACACATGTTTCATCTCTTAATAAGGAATCGTTGAGCCGCCACGTCCACGCCCTGTTTGGGTAGTCCGGTGGGGAGATCTCCAGGAACACTGGAGCATGATCAGACCAGACCGCATTCCCTATAGCCGCGACCGGGTGCCACGAAATAACTCTTTGGCTGACCAGAATAAAGTCAATGCGACTGTAAGTCTGGTGGGGATTAGAGAAGAATGTGTAATCTTTATCTGTGGGGTGCATGATTCTCCACACATCAACCATGTGGAGATCTGCTAACTTACGTTTTAGGGCGCTCAAGCGTCTCTGAGGTATGGCGCTCCTCCCCGTTGACACATCCATTGTGGGATTCAGTGCAAAGTTAAAGTCTCCTCCCACCAGCACCTCCCCCTCCGCGAATTCTGATAGATCCTTTAAAAAAAGAGCAGCAGACAGCGGAATTTAAAGTTTGTAACGGGAATTTGCCATGTACCTCCACTCACCCATGGTAACACACTTCTGGACTTTGGCTAATCGCTGGACTGCTCCTCCTTCTCCTCATGCGCCATCATGATGACCGTTACAATAGTTAAGCCGTTGTTTCAGGTATACCCCCAGTGGTAAATTTTTTCGCCCATTCTTTCAGAATGGGCATTACAACGACAGGAGACCCGCTCCTTTGCAATGGGAACAATGTTTTGAGGCCCTCATGCACATCTCTATCCAGGGACAATGTGGAGCCTCCAAATTTTTGGCTGCCCTGCCTAAGGGCTATACTACAATAGACCCACTAACTTACAATGGGCACTTCATGTTTACAGGCCATCATGCACGTCTCTATCCAGGGACAATATGGAGCCTGACGCTGCCACCGACTGCCACACACGTGCGGTTTTTAAATGCAAGCACGGACGCAATAAGAACCTAACAGGTTTTTAGGAGCGACAATTACTGAGAAGTCTGACACTATCAGGCACTGCTGACTGACGTGTATTATACACTAGACTTGTGCGTTATTTAATAGTTTGTGAAAAACGCACACAAGTGCACCTGTACGCTGCCACCGACAGGCACACACGTGCGGTTTTTAAATGCAAGCACGGACGCAATAAGAACCTAACAGGTTTTTAGGAGCGACAATTACTGAGAAGTCTGACACTATCAGGCACTGCTGACTGACGTGTATTATACACTAGACTTGTGCGTTATTTAATAGTTTGTGAAAAACGCACACAAGTGCACCTGTACGCTGCCACCGACAGGCACACACGTGCGGTTTTTAAATGCAAGCACGGACGCAATAAGAACCTAACAGGTTTTTAGGAGCGACAATTACTGAGAAGTCTGACACTATCAGGCACTGCTGACTGACGTGTATTATACACTAGACTTGTGCGTTATTTAATAGTTTGTGAAAAACGCACACAAGTGCACCTGTACGCTGCCACCGACAGGCACACACGTGCGGTTTTTAAATGCAAGCACGGACGCAATAAGAACCTAACAGGTTTTTAGGAGCGACAATTACTGAGAAGTCTGATACTATCAGGCACTGCTGACTGACGTGTATTATACACTACACTTGTGCGTTATTTAATAGTTTGTGAAAAACGCACACAAGTGCACCTGTACGCTGCCACCGACAGGCACACACGTGCGGTTTTTAAATGCAAGCACGGACGCACTAAGAACCTAACACAGGTTTTAGGAGCAAAAATTAAGAACTCTGACACTATCAGCCACTGCTGACTGACGTGTATTATACACTACACTTGTGCGTTATATAATAGTTTGGTAAAAACGCACACAAGTGCACCTGTACGCTGCCACCGACAGGCACACACGTGCGGTTTTTAAATGCAAGCACGGACGCACTAAGAACCTAACAGGTTTTAGGAGCAAAAATTAAGAACTCTGACACTATCAGCCACTGCTGACTGACGTGTATTATACACTACACTTGTGCGTTATATAATAGTTTGGTAAAAACGCACACAAGTGCACCTGTACGCTGCCACCGACAGGCACACACGTGCGGTTTTTAAATGCAAGCACGGACGCAATAAGAACCTAACAGGTTTTTAGGAGCGACAATTACTGAGAAGTCTGACACTATCAGGCACTGCTGACTGACGTGTATTATACACTAGACTTGTGCGTTATTTAATAGTTTGTGAAAAACGCACACAAGTGCACCTGTACGCTGCCACCGACAGGCACACACGTGCGGTTTTTAAATGCAAGCACGGACGCAATAAGAACCTAACAGGTTTTTAGGAGCGACAATTACTGAGAAGTCTGACACTATCAGGCACTGCTGACTGACGTGTATTATTCACTAGACTTGTGCGTTATATAATAGTTTGTGAAAAACGCACACAAGTGCACCTGTACGCTGCCACCGACAGGCACACACGTGCGGTTTTTAAATGCAAGCACGGACGCACTAAGAAGAATCTAACAGGTTTTAGGAGCGACAATTGCTGAGAAGTCTGACACTATCAGGACTGTTTTAGACTGTGTACACCAGCCCCAGATATGATGAAGGCTGGTATACGGTCACCACTAGGAATGGCTATATACCCTGCCTGCCTGCCTGCCTGCCTGTATACTGCTACAATAGTCCTGACAAGGACTCTTTTGGTCACTAGCCTGTATTCCAACCTGGCTATACCCTGCCTGTATACAGCAACAATAGTCCTGAGAAGGACTCTGCTACTGTACTCCGACCTGGCTATACCCTGCCTGCCTGTATACAACTAGAATAGTCCTGAGAAGGACTTTTGGTCACACTGTTTGCAGCCCTGATACGGAAATAGCTATAAAGGGCCGCAAAACTTTCCCTGAAGCAGCGACACTCTCCCTGCACTGACTGTCTGGATAGCTGTGAGCAGAGCACAGCGCGCCCGCCGGTATAAAGGCTCGGTCACGCTGTGCAGGCCGGCCAATCACTGCAATTCCACAACTAACAGGGCTGTGGCATGGCAGTGGTCTGCCAGCCAATCCCTGCATGAGGGCTGGCTCTCAAAAGAGCGCCAACATGCAGGGATGAAGACCACGAGTACAGCACGAGTATCGCGAGATTACTCGGTCCCCGCCGAGTAGACCGAGTACAGTGATACTCGTGCGAGTACCGAGTAGTAACAAGCATGCTCGCTCATCACTACTCATAATGCTATGAGTAAAAGCCCTTGTTCGGCTTGAAACGTGCAAGACACAATGATTTTAATTATTTGTACTTTTGTACACCTATAAAATCAATAATGTTTTTATCAAGTCCATGAATTTCGTGGAATTGGGATACTATATCTTCAAGTGCTGGATAAAACATTTTTTCTTGCTATGTTTATTTATGCTAGTATATACATAGACTGTTAGGCAAGTATTACTAATACCACTTGTGGTTCTGGGTGCATATAGGACCTGACAGGTTCACTTTAAAGGAGGAGGATGAAAAATAGAGGAATGTGGCATCCTCTCCCGCACTATCAGTGTTGCAGCCAAGGAAATATACTTTTTAGGATAAGTAGGACATTTTATTTTTTTCCTAGGGGCAGTGTGTGTAGGTCTGTAGAGTTTTCATGTGTATTGTGTAGCAAAGTTTTTTTCATGCAAAGAAAGGATCCAGTGTAGGATAACAAGTCCCAGGAAGTAAAATTTAAATATCAGCATTTAATCCATAATTAAAATCTCCAGAGAGGTCACAATAAATAGGACATGGAGAAGAACACAGATAATAGAACAGACCTACATGTTTCAGTAGTGTGCATTATTTATGGTCTAAACACTGATCTTAACTCATCTCCATTTATCCAAAAGGAGTATGAGGTGTTTCCTTTAATTAAAATGGGCTTGAGGAATAAATGAAAAAGTGAGCGAAGCCAGCAGATGGAAATAATGTAATTATGCGTAAAAACGTACAACCTGTCATTCAATACATAACCAACAAACTTTTATGATAAAATATTTTAATTGTAATAGTACACATGTAGTATATTTAATTGAATGCACAATACAGTATGTCAACTCCAATATACAGGTTGTACAACAGGCCCTCTTAAAACACGGATAAGACAACATTTATCAGATGCGATTAACCCCTTAGCAATCTTATCTTCCGCAGTCTTTAGGCATTGTGCTAATGTCCATAAAGGCAATTTCACAAGTTTAAAATTTGCAGCAACTGAAAAGGTCTATAGACCCCTGAGTGGAGATAACCATAGATGAAAATGCTTAAACAGAGAATCCAAATGGATTTTTACTCTGGAAACCCTTGTACCATATGGCCTAAATACCAGGCAGAATCTCATCTTTCAATATTATTTTTTTCTTCTGGATCATTTTTTTTATATAATATATATATTGTGCCATTTAAGATTTTTTTGTGTTTTTAGTAACTTGAAAGGCCAATGGCATCAATCTCTGATTAAGGAGTGGCGTGGGGGGGGGGGGGGCGAAACCCCCTGGGCATTGAGGCAAGATGGCCTGCTGTTGGGAACAGCAGCCATCTTCATACGATCACCGTGACACAGAGATCATTCTGCCAGAGGATATACCGGTACATCCATTGCGGGAAGTCATTTCAAAATAAGACGTACCGGTACATCCAATGTGGGGAAGGGATTAAAGGAGTGGTCGAAAACTAAATTTTATTTTACTCTTAAATATCTGTTTAATTTCAGAATTTAATATTTTTCTTATGTACTCTTCTTAAAAATTACCTATCATTCCCGCACTACTTTAACTGCTTTTTTTTTACCACTTCCTTTTTGATGATGCTTCGTTTCAGAATCGTGGTGCATGCTGGAATACTCAAAGGTATTGTCATCAGGGACCAGATGTTGCGGTCACTGCCACAGCTTCTGTGCCTTTGCAGAAATGAAGCATCATCAATGACTTCTTTTATTACTCCCGTTTTGGGGGCTGGGTATCACGCTGTACTCTAAGATGTACAATAGCAGTACAGCACAGTAATGTGGGACAGAGAAGAGTCCTGAAATTATCTGAGAAGGTAGTTAGCTGGTAAACCACTAGAGAGCGTTAGAGTGGAGAAAATGTATGAGCAGAGAATTCCCTAGCAGAGGTAATACTAGTCAAGCCCACCAGATAACAGTAGAATCGTCAGAACGCCGTATCACATCATGAAGTCATGTAAATACACAGGGGAAAAGTCTATACTTGCTTGGAAGCATGCAGTCAGTATCCGGGAAATCAGAACTCAGAAGCAAGGGAGAATGGGAAGACAGGAGAGAATCAAGGTAAGCAGATGAGGAACGAACAGGGAGACAGACGAGCAGGGAGCTGAAAGGAGACAGAGGGAGAGACACTGACAAGCCAGAAACAGAGAACAGAGGAGGTTAACAACAGGTCAGGTGAACACGGAGGTCAGGAGGCAGCAGGGCAGACAACAGGTCACTCACAAGCAGAACACAGCAGAGCCAGAAATATCACTGGCGTAGTCCCAGAGAAACAGTGCCCTAATATAGTAGCCTGACCTCCGGAATGAGGCAGGAAGGATTAACCCCGAACGTGAACTGTATCAGAAGTGAAACTAAAAAAAAGGCTGAGCTGCAGCTGAGTTAGGAGTAAATCATGACACTGGGCTAGTCCCTGCTCTACTGATCACGCACCAGATATCAGTTCCAAAGGTTGCTTAGTAAGATTTTACCATTGTGCACAGTTCTTCTCAGTGCACAGTGGCATTGCCCCCTCCCGCCACCTCTGATCATAACTGATGAAGTGCACTGTCATTTCATATGGTAAGTAAAGAACGAGCGAACAGAGACCAGCTTTGCCCTGGCAAGTGAGATTAGTTATACTAATGGAAGTATCCCAAGCCTTTCTTATCACAGTCCGTTAAGAACGGATAGCACACAGATGGCATCTGAATACTGCCTGATTTTTTTCATGGATTTGTAGACTTTCATTGGCGAGTTTGATCCGATACTCTTTTCCATACCCAGACAAGTCTCTGTGCTTTTGTGAAGACTAATGATCACTCTGACTTATGTATGTATGAGTGCTATCCATGGAAAAACGTGGATAGCACCATTACGAGAAAAACTGAAAACTGAATGAGCTTTTTCAATATATTTTCTTATAAATAAATAGCAAATCTTTTAAGTGTTCATACATATTTATTTTGGTATTAATTGGCTCTCTGAATTGAGATCAGAATGTTTCCTTGATTCAAAGCGCAGTTTGGTTTAAAAATTCAAAGCTTTTTTAATAGCATTCAAATATAATGCCTAGGGAAAAGCTACAGAGTAAGGCATAGCTTGGAACTTGTTTTACACGACTAGCATTCACAATAATATTGTGAGCAAACTTGCATAAAATACTACAATTAGTTCATCCACTTCTTCATTTCAATGTTAATTAATAAGCAACATAAACTGTAAGGCATAGCATCTAGTAAGTTGCTTTAACCTTGGCTCACTAATTAATGGATTTATTATTTTGCATTTCAAATTAAAAACTTCAAATTCTGAAATGCTGATGCTCTTATTCAAATTATAGAGGTTTTCTTTGAAGACACACATTAGGTAAATGGAGGCTACAGCCCAGAATGACCGATTTTACACAAGGCTTTGTACATATTTTTTTTCCAAATCGGTGTGGCCAAATATACAGTGGATATGAAATGTCTACAGACCCTATTAAAATGCCATATTTTTTACATGTGAAAATATTACACAAAAGAGGAATTATATTAGACAGAGCTTGTTAGAGCCACCGTGCTTCCTACTGTAGGCTGCAATAGATAGATTTCAACTATATTACACACTTAACAGGCACCATAAGGCAAGGAGGGGTGTAAGATGACAAAAAAAGATTTATTTTTGTTATATAAAATACAAGTGTAATAATGATGGTAAATGTGTCTTTATCTGTGTGATACTAATGGATCCAGCATTAACAATGTAGTTAATTTACCTGCCTGCTCAATTGTAGAGTAGTTCTAGTTTAATCTGACTCCAAATCAAAAGTATGAAGTGTAATCTTAGTAAGATAGGTAGGTAAATGATCATGGATCTCTCTTCTGGTAACAAAGTTATGTTGTGAATAAAATGGATTGTAGGTGCTATTATTTAAAACCAACATGATCAGTATATCCACTTACATTTATATGTACTGGGGGACAGCCTGTCTGTGCCATGTACAGAAAGGTTGGTTAATCCTGGTGCGTCCTGAAGTTTCAGAGTCTGCTCACAAAACTGCTAATGTGGGTGGCAACCCTGACTTCCAGGAAGGAGCGTACTGCGGGGCTTGTGTCGTCACATGCTGGTAAGTGAATAGCTACGGTGTCCCACGGATTCCAAAATCGCGTTTCAAAGGACCTCCTGTCCTTCGTCATCAGGGATTGAACAAGCAGGCACTTGGCTACTATATATAGCTTCCAGCATCCATATATATCTTATAATGCACTCCTTGTAATGAGTAGACCCTGACTGGCTGGGGGACACTTGTGAAGTCCCAAAATGATAAAGATTGAATCAGTGATTGTGATTACTGTTGATCAATGAAGTTCATTAGTTAAAAAATCATCGTTTATTTAAATTCCAATAAAAGCATCCTCAGATGAATACTTTCAGTGACTAAATAAATAACAGTGAATTGATCATAAAACATACACCTCACACACTCTAGTCCAACAAATATAGAATTCGGATTTGTATCAGGGAGGCTCCCTGAAGAAGCCAAAGTGCGAAATGCGCATCGGGGCACTGGTAGCCTAACCTAGAGTGCTGCAATATGGGTAACCTTTATTATGTTTACATTGTCAGCACTGATAGAGAGGTGTTCTATTTGATGTACGGCAGGTTTACATGTTCCTGTGTATGCAGCCAAGAAAAGGTTGAATCCTGTTCTGGTCTGCAGCTTACCCTGTTGTAGGAGAAGTTAATATAGGGTGCTTTCACCACTAGTAGATCTTAGTGCTGAATATGAGTACTAATGTATAACTAGCACTACTGTTTTTGCTGTGTCCACCTTGGGATTTCCCTAAAACAATTAACCAAAAGGGTGGATATACCGTAGTTACTATAAAAGCAGTGGTTAACAAGTGTATGCACAAGCACTGATTTACTATACTGTAAACCTATCTGAGGCCCTATATCCCTACAGTAGTGGATCAGTAAATCTGGATGTAAATAACAATTATTGCATTGATAGTGTTTATGAACCGTACATGGCCATTATGAATATGGCTGCTGGTAGCATTTAAAGTAAAATATCTGATTACACTAGTGTCAATACATCAATACTCCTGCATGCAGCCATATTTTGTGACTTGGATCACCTTCCATAAACAGTGGTAAATTTTGGAAATTATATTATTTTCTTAACTTGCATGTCTCTGGGATTTGGGGTAACTGAAAACTGGTTTGTATGATCTTACACTGAATCTGATAAGTGTCCTTTTAAATGTCCTTTTAAATGTTTACAATTTTAATGAAATATGTTTGAACATTTTCTGCAAAAAAACTCACGTGTTAAAGACTTAAATGTTTTCTATATGTTTTCTATATGGTTAAAACATATAAATATGAATATAGGTCAATATGCATATAAAATCAAATATTTGGTTGCAAAATCTATGGATAAAAAAAGCCAAGGGTCTTATCCAACTTACATAAAAGAGATGACAAAAGGTGGTCAATCACCGTGTGTGTTTCTGCAACTCACAACAACTAGTAAATGAATGTGAACAGCTACTATAGGATCCACGTGCCCAAAGGGTAAAGCAGAAATACAGGAACTAGATAAAAATGTGGAGAAAACCCTGCGCTACTGTAAAGGAAGAAAAGGTCCAAACCAGTGAGTAATGAACATGGGGGGTTTATTTCTATGCGCTTCAAAGTGCATCCTCACTTCTTCATCAGGAAATCCATCGACTGGATGAAGTGAGGATACACTTTGAAATGCGTAGGAATAAACCACCCATATTCATTACTCACTGATTGGGACCTTTTCTTTCTTTACAGCATAACAGGTTTCTCTCCACGTTTTTATGTGGTTCCTGTATTTCATAAAATATTTGGTGATTCAATCAACCATATAGGTGTCATGCAGTGTGCTGCTCTGTACGCACCAGGTGATATTGCGACTTCAGACTCACAGCAGAGTATGACACACCATCTGGTGCTTCTGGGTTGCTTAGTCAGAGTCGGGCGTCGACCAGTTTTGTGCTCGCTGATGATCAGTCTGGCAGGAGTCAATTCCTTCTAGCCTGTGAATTGCTGCTGGGGTCACAGGTTAATGAAGACCTATCACAGCCGCCTCCACCATTTAAAAGATGGTGGATCCTGCTCCTCCATGCCGAATATAGCAAAAGCAATATTGATCTTGGTGGATGGTGATTTAGCTGCTGGAGCACTGTTGTATGTTATGATGCTGTGTTGTGGAGATACCCCTGTCATTCTATGTTTCCTTTCTGTTCTTTATTTCCCCCTATTGCACATATTGTCTTTACATCTGTGATTGACTGCCATGAGTGTGAGTTTTAGTTCCTCTTTTGTCTTTCTATTTGTGTGGGGATTTATCACTCCAGTCCTGGCCCCCTCCTGGGTTGGGGTGAGGGTGTATAAGATCAGGGGTTATGGTTATGCTGGGAGTCCAGACCTCGCCGCCATCAGGTGCACCTCTGGGATGAGGGGCAGTTAGGGGCTCTCCTAGTCTGAGGGTCAGTTCTTAGATGATTACCATATTTTTCGTTTTATAAGACGCATCGGATTAAAAAACGTACCCCAAATTTAGAAAATAAAAGGGGGTCCATCTTATGAACCGGTCGTGTCTTAGCGGGAGGGGGGGAGCAGTGCGCAGATTGAGCTATCGGCTTAATGACAAGCCGAGATCTCATCTGCGCACGTGCCACCACTGGGCACTATTTTCCTTAAGTCAGCTGCTAGGAGATTAATGGGCCAGAGGCGGCACGTGCGCAGATGAGATCTTGAGCCAAGCGGGTTTTTTTTACTGTTTACAGAAATTCATGGTGGCCATGTCTAATTTGCCGTGACACCATGAATTTCAGGCTTAGTACCATCTGAGAATACAAAGCTGGTATTAACCTGTTTATTACTCAGCATGCCATGCCACCGCCATCAGGGCCACTGGACGAACCGGGTAAAGCGCTTGGAAATGGCGTGAAGAAACAATGTCCCATTTCCAGGGGAGGCTGCGGGCTGTGGAGAATCCCAGCCCCCAGCTGTGTTGTTTTACCTGACTGGCAATCATAATATGGCAAGAGCCCCGCGTTTTTTTTTTGGGGGGGGGGGTTAATTATTTTTTAAAATAATTAAAAAAAATTAATGTGCTAACCTGTATTTTGATTGCCAGCCAAAGTAAAGCCAGGCAGATGGGGGTGGCAACCTGTAGCCGTCCGCTTTATCTGCGCTGAGAATCAACTGCGGAGTGCTGTCATTTTTGTAAATTATTTATTTTTATACAACTATATATTGTGTACATTATATATATATATATATATATATATATAAATGAGAAATTCCAGCCGCACACTGTGAAAAACCAAAAACCAAAATAAATTCTACCTTATAACATAAATGGAGGTATTTAGAATATTATAATGGCCATTGCAATACCAGACCAGCGCCCCTTCACGGCAACCTCCTTTGCTGGGTCCTACACTACACTGCATCTTCTCTGGGTTTTAAAAACCTACAAGATCAGCTGGTGCACAAAAAGGAGGCTAATGAAGCAGCCAGGAGCTGGGGTGCAAATCCAGCAAACAGAGCATCACTCCCTGTTATATGCATTATACAATAGAAAAAAAACAGAATGAAAAGGGGTTCCCTTGCTGGTTTCCCACGCTGGTACTAACCTGACTTCAAACCGTTCTGGCAGCACCTTTACAATGTGAACAGGTGCGTATATAATATATATATATTGTGAGGCATCAACCGGCAGCATTGTAAATGGCCGGTATGTTTTGAAGAAGCATTGGTGCTCTGCAATGTGAAGTTGGCTGGGACCTGTGGTTCCACAGGATTGCATTACATGCAGAGTCATGGAAGGGTGTGTGAGGCTGATTAAACACTCCTTATCACCTGTGAGCGTGGCTCCAAGCTTTAAAACAATTCTGTGATTCTGAACCTTTTGCAGAGTGTCTAGGGGAGACTGGCTCTAGACTGTCAGTCTGAGTGGAGACTGGAAGGTGAGTGCAGCCAGGCTAGGGCTGTGGCTGCAGTGCTGAACCTCTCCTGGAGGAGAGACAGACAGGGGTCTTCAGAGTGTCTCTGTGTGCTGGGAAGGAACCACAGCAATTGGTGTTTGCTGGCAGGAGCCAGTGTGTACAGGCGCCACACCTGCAATAGAGACTGATTTGGACTGGAAGCCCACGGTATGTGGACGTGCTATGTTTTTGCCTTAAGCCAGGAGAGGCTTTGTGTGTTACTTTGAGGTGCAGTGCCTGTTTGTTAATAAAGTGCCTGGACTATTAATGTGATAAAGTGTTCCGTGTACCTCAGTCCCGCTGCCAGATGTGTGTCCCCAATACACTCGGGGCGCAGGCTGTCTCATTATGGTGGAGAATGCGGGCATGCGACCTGGTTGCTAGGGGCAATGCAGCCTGGTTGCTAAGAGCAACGGCCTAGGACGTATTCCTGTGGATACAAGCGGTTTGCGGTGGATCGGCGGGTGCACGAAAATTTTGTCTGCGCACTCAAGTGGTTGGCGGTGGATTGGCAGGTCTGCGGGGTTCCGTGCTGCAGCGGCGGGAGACCAGCGACTGGAGGTTCCAGGCCAATCCAGGATTGCTGGGTCCTGCTTGGTGAGCAGTAATACACCACAGGCTGGAGATCCTGGTTGTATGGGCGGTACAACCTGGAAAGGTGTTAGTGGTACCCTAACCCCCCCCCCCCCCCTCTTTAGACCACCGGGTATTACACATTGGCGCGCCCCTCCTGTTGCTCTTCTTTTTCAGCATGAAGGAGCTCCTGAAACACCTGCCACAGAGCCAGCAGCAGCACCAACAGCATGAGCCAGGAGGTCCAGCGACAGCCGTGGAGGCTGAGATTCCAAAAAGAAAGCATAGCTCATACGGACGCTATGGAGGAGCTGTACCAGTTCCTTGTGCGTGGACAGCAAGGGCTGTCAGTGCGCACCGATGTGGCAGCAGTGGACCAGTTTGTGAGTTCCCTTCTGGGTCCAGTGCGGACACAGGGTGCCCAGCGAGATAAAGAGGAACTGTGTGAACTGGGGTCTAAAGACACTATAAGGGAGTCCCATAAAGGGGTGGTTGCCCAAAAGGGGCTGGAGGCCCTTAGAGGAATAGTTGCCCACAAGGGGGTGGAGCATTCCAAATTCGAGCAGGTGGACTATAGCAAGGGGCAATGGGGTTCGCCTTACATATGTCCTACCTGCGGTATAGGCTATCCATCTGGTATGAGGCCACAGGAGTGCTACGTGGAATTGAATGGGACAATAGTGTCTGGTTTGTTAGACCCGTGGAGCCGGCCAACCTTAGTGAAATTCTTGCCCATTCTTCCTTTGCAAAGAGCACGAGCTGAGTGAAGTTGGATGGAGAGCGTTTGTGAACAGCAGTTTCCAGCTCTTTCCACAGATTCGCGATTGGATTCAGGTCTGGACTGTGACTTGGCCATCCTAACACCTGGATACGTTTATTTGTGAACCATTCTATTGTTTGCTTTATGCTTTGGATCATTGTCTTGTTGAAAGACAAATCTTCGTCCCAGTCTTATGTCTTTTGCAGACTCCAACAGGTTTTCTTCAAGAATGGTCCTGTATTTGGCTCCATCCATCTTCCCATCAATTTTAATCATCTTCCCTGACCCTACTGAAGAAAAGCAGGCCCAAACCATGATGCTACCACCACCATGTTTGACAGTGGTGATGGTTTGTTCAGGGTGATGAGCTGTGTTGCTTTTACGCCAAACATATCGTTTGGCATTGTGCCCAAAAAGTTCGATTTTGGTTTCATCTGAACAGAGCACCTTCTTCCACATGTTTGGTGTGTCTCCCAGGTGGCATGTGGCAAACTTTAAACAACACCTTTTATGGATATCTTTGAGAAATGGCTTTCTCCTTGCCACTCTTCCATAAAGGCCAGATTTGTGCAGTGTACGACTGATTGTTGTCAGCTGTAGATCTCTGCAGTTCATCCAGAGTGATCACGGGCCTCTTGGCTGCATCTCTGATCAGTCTTCTCCTTGTTTGAGATGAAATTTTTGAGGGACGGACGGGTCTTGGTAGATTTGCAGTGGTATGATACTCCTTCCATTTCAATATGATCACTTGCACAGTGCTTTGTGGGATGTTTAAAGTTGTGGAAATCTTTTTGTAATCAAATCCAGCTTTAAGCTTCTCCACAACAGTATCACGGACCTGCCTGTTGTGTTCCTTGGTCTTCAAGATGTTCTCTGTGCTTTAAACAGAACACTGAGACTATCACAGAGCAGGTGCATTTATACGGAGACTAGATTACACACATGAGGCTTATATTTATCATCATCAGTTATTTAGGGCAACATTGGATCATTCAGAGATCCTCAATGAACTTCTGGAGTGAGTTTGCTGCACTGAAAGTAAAGGGGCCGAATAATATTGCACTCCCCAATTTTCAGCTTATTCTTGTTTACAAAAGTGTAAAATAATCAATACATTTTGTTCAACTTCACAATTGTGTCCCACTTGTTGCACCGTGTGCAGAATTATTAGGCAAGTTGTATTTTAGAGGATTTTTTTTTAATTGTTGATGAACAACTATTTAGAAATAAACATTTCTGACATGCAAAAACAAAACCCCAATCATACTCGGTATTGGATAATAAAGCGCATTCCAGTGGCATAGCTAGGCGGTATAGAATAGGAATAGTTATTGTTACTAATTTTTGTTTTCTTTAGGTTTAGAGACTACAGATTACATTGAATAAAATTGACTACATGCTATATATCAGTATATACTGAAACAAGAACAAGAGAGGCGATCTGCGGTTCAATACATATTTTTATTTTGTATAAATATTCATAAAAGTGTGGACAAGTGAGGGGAGGAAAACAACGGTATACATCACCGCAAACATTTAGGTACAGAATAAAGTATGCCAAGTATCTTCAGTAATACAAGATATAAGGTCATATCCAACAAGGATGGAGGTCCTATAGTTAGGAGAAAGACCACATCAGGTAAACGCATCAATCCACTCCCGCTAGAACATTAATTGAAGGCAAAATAAGCCATATCCATAACAATTCATATGAATATCCAGGCAGGAGGGATTGAGACGGGACCTCAGATGTGGAAAAGACTCCAAATGTTATCCGTTTGTTATAATAACAATTGCGTATTAAATGCACATCTGTATTCACGCCTCAAAAGAGGATTTACCATAGGCATACCAGTATATTAATCCACATCCATATGCCTATGCATCACAAACAAAGTTACCCATGTGCTGATCCATAAGAAACTGTATATTCTGCGAGCTCTATTAAAGAGGTCACAACATACAAACTCTGTGTATGATAATTCCAAAGATAGTTTGTATGTATATAATCCAAATTTCATAAAGGATCAATACACATGAGAACAGCGGCATAAGCAGCAATATGGAAATACCCCACATATGATTATACGCATGCAAATGCGTGCACGTACATTGGGGTCCACATGGAAGTCAATGGGGTATCTTTCATGGAAGTCAATGTGTGCGTCATGCAGGATAGAGTACATACAAAAATTACCTCACAATAAGGCATACCAATGTATTAATACTCATCCGCATGCCCACGCATCACAACCAAAGTTACCCATGTGCTGATCCATAAAAGACCATATTATCTGCGAGCTCTAATAAAGAGGTCACAGCATACAGACACCATATATGGGAAATTCAAAGGTAGTTTGCATGCATATAGAACAAATTTTATAAAGGATCAACACATGTGATAAGCAGCGGCATAAGCAGCAATATGGAAATACCCTACATATAATTATACGCATACAAATGCATACACATACACTGAAATCCACATGGAAGTCAGTGGAGTATCTTCCATAAAAGTCAATGCAGGATAGAATACAGAGTTTAATGATATAAGCCTATATGGATAAATGTGTTTAGAATTAAAACTATAGCAGGTGAACACACACAAGCTATAGTATCATGACTTAGTGCAGACAAGCCACATAGGCATAACCTCACAGCGATTACCAGTAGTGTGCTCGTTTGAACGGAGATGTTTAAATAAATCACAAGCCACAGCACGTGCAAGTGTCAGTGCAAAAAAAGCATCTAGCACCACGGGGCAATATGGCCAATAGTGCCACCGGGTAGCAAGGATTAAAGCACTAACACTACACATGCACTAATGGCCGGCGACCACCATCACAATTACAGCGGGATAAAGGGGATTATATTCCCACCTAGAGGGGCTAAGCCCACTCTCTGGACAAACCAAATGATGAATAAGACATTACCTACGATGTGTAGTTTGCAGGTGGAATGCGCCCGATGCGCATTTCGGAGTGTACCTTCGTCAGGGGGCGTGACCGGAACATGCGGGGGTGCCGTTAAAATAGGCCTTCATCCCCCAGCTGATTGGGCAGATCATCCGACGCATCCGCCGCCGGCCGACCGGAAGTCCCGCCCCGCAAGCGCGCCATGGCCCCACAGGACGCCGGGTGAAAACACCCGGCGTCCCCGTAGCCATAGAGACGCACCCGCGGGAACAGGACTCCCAGGCAAGCGGCGCATGCGTCAACCACCCAGCCAGGAGGGGGATAAAATAGAAATAGAGGATATAGTCTATCGGGGCTGTTTGTGCAGGGGAAAGGCACAGGATGAGGCTCACTAATTACCTCTGCAGAACATAGACGTACCATCAGTTCCATCATAACACAGGTTATATAATAATAACCTTGCAACAATACCATATAAGATAAACACATACATTATACAATACATCAATAAAAGTGATTACACACTACACAGATTACATATAATGCATGAATAGAAATAAGCATATGTTTATCATAGCAAATATTAGAAAATATATCTATATATAAAAAAAGATATACAAAACAAAACTAATAGAAAAATAGAAGATATAAGAGGAATATCCAGATGATACGCTGCAGTCGGGGGGAATCCATCCATGTACACATCCCATATATACAGCATGATGACAAGAAATCAATCGCCAATACAGATGACACGTACCAATATATTTACTACCATTAGGCCTAAAAGGTAAAATTAAAAAACAATTAAAATCAAACAAACACCATAACAATTACAAAAACGAAGTAAAACTCATGTTTTCATTAAGGCCCTGGGGCTGCACTGTACGAAGACGCCAAATCCATTGCGTCTCCAATTGTGCCAGTCGCTGACTGACTCTACCTCCACGAACATCCACTTCCAAGGTATCAATCCCACGGACTAAAAACCCCCTCGAATCACAATCATGGAAGAGTTTGAAGTGCCGTGGAATTGTCTTGAGAGTGGAAATATCAATGTGTTCCCGTGCGGCTTCTATTCCCAATACGTGCTCACGAACCCGAGTTTTCAACTGTCGGGTCGTTAGCCCAATGTAGATCTTAGGACAAGGACAAACTCCGTAATAAATTACAGACTTTGATTCGCAAGTGATCCTCTTCCTGATAGTATAATTCTTGGTGGAGGAAGAGTCGCAAAAAGTACTTGTCCGCAATACGTTGGGACAAGCCACGCATTTACCACATGGTGAGCAACCAGTCCTAACGGCTGGTACACCGGGGAACATAGGACGTGGACCACTTTCGTGAAGGCTATGAACCAAGTAGTCTTTTAAATTTTTGGCTCTGCGTAAAGTAATCTGTGGTCTTGAAGGTAAAATTTTGGCCAGTATGGAATCAGCCTGTAGAATCGGCCAAGACTTCAACAAAATATCTCGGATGTCAGAATGTGCGGAGCAGTAATTGGTAATAAACCTAATGGTTGAATCACTGCTCCGCACCTTCTTAGAGTACAGCAAATCATTCCTCACGGAATATTTGGCTCTATGATACGCACGTTTGATCGTGCGTTTGCTGTACCCCCTCTCCGAGAAACGCCTGGTTAGTTCAGCCGCCTGTAGTTCAAAATCACAGTCATTAGAACAGAGACGGCGGATACGGAGAAATTGTCCAACAGGTATAGAACGGATCATATGTGGGGGATGAAAAGATGACGCATGAAGTAATGTATTCGTCGCTGTAGATTTACGATGTAAATTGGACTGTAAACAGTCCTCAGAATCCCTGTACACCAGCACATCCAAAAATGCCACGGAATCAGCTGAGCTTTGATGCGTAAGACGGATGTTGCGGTCATTGGAGTTCAAATCGTCGACAAACAATAAAAATGAATCAATAGACCCCTGCCAGATGAGGAAAATATCGTCGATGTACCGAGTCCAAAGGAGGACTCGGCCCATCGACGACTCCAAATCTGCCAGGGGGAGGTCCCTCTCCCACAGCCCCAGGAACAGATTAGCGTAGGCTGGCGCAAAAGAAGCGCCCATTGCTGTACCCTGGAGCTGGAGATAGAAGGACCCCTTAAAAATAAAGAAATTATGTGTCAACGCGAACTCCAATAACCGCAACACCAAATCCACAAAACTAGATGACAAATTACTCATATTCAGATAAAATCTCACTGCTCTGATTCCGTCAGCATGTCGGATACTGGTGTACAGGGATTCAACATCACAAGATGCTAGAAGAGAATCCTTACCCACATATAGTCCGTCTATTCGTCTCAGAAAATCACCCGTATCCTGGATAAATGAAGGAAGATTCCTCACAAGTGGCTGAAGTTGGTCATCAAGCCACTTATTGATGTTCTCGAGGAAGTTCCCATTTCCTGATATAATCGGGCGACCCGGAGGAGAGGAGGAGTTTTTGTGTATTTTTGGTAATAGGTACAATGTAGCAATCCTAGGTTCAGATACAATCAAAGCCGACGCCAATTCAGGGGAGATAGTACAGTCATCTTTAGCCGCATATATAATCTGCTTGAGTTCTGCAGCATATTTACTGAGGGGGTTAAATGTTAGTTTCTTATAACATATATTATCCCTTAATTGGCGAAACACCTCTTTCTCATATGCAGATGTCGGCCAGATGACTATATTTCCCCCTTTATCCGCGGGCTTCATTGTAACATCTGGTAGCCTTTGCAACTCCTGAAGACGATTACGTTCATTCTTAGATAGATTATCAATCCTGACCCGACTAGACAAATTTTCGAGGTCTTTAGATACCACCTGTACAAACAAATCAATGTTTGCACAGGAGGATAACGGTAAAGATTTTTTGGAAGAAGGTTTAATACAAGATGGTACCTTACCTCCCTCACCAGCTCTATGTTCAGATTCTAACTCAGATAGTATTGCTAGCGCCGCTTGTTCTTTTTCTGTAGGAAACAAAATTCGAGATGTATCATCGAAAAAGTATCTTTTAAATAAAAGAGATCGAGCGAAAAGATGTAAATCTTTAGTCAGTGTGAACAAATTTAACCCAGCCACTGGTGAAAAGGATAAACCTCTAGACAATATGGATAAATCAGATTTACTAAGTATATGTGAACTAAGATTAATCACCTTGTTGTCAGCGTTGTTGTTAGATCCTTTAGGTTTTTTATACCAAGGAGGCTGATATCTAGGAAAACCACCACCGCCATATGTCGCTCCCGATCTAGTACTGGAATCAGATGCTTCAGATACTTCACTCAAGGAGGATGTATTGGAATGGGCAGAGGGACGTCTCGTTCCCTCCTGAATGGCAAATGATTTACGCCAGAAGTATACTTTATTCTCAGAAAAATCCTTCTGGTCACGTCTAAACTTCCTCAGATGAACATCTCGAATTTGTTTCACAAGGGAGTCAACCTTCTTCATAGCCTCAGAATCATATTTGTCAGCCTTGTCAGGGGGACAAATAGACCGAAAAGAGGTCTGTTTTTGATCGATGACAGAATCCATCTTGGCAATATTAGAGGTATTTAAGTCTATCAGGAGTTGCATAAGACTAAAGGAGCAACTATTGCACATATCCTCCCATTTTGATATAAAGTCTTGGTCCTCAACCACAAAGGTTGGTGTTAGTCTCACCCTAAGACCACGTGGTATTAATTTTTTATCGATGTATTTGGTCAGAAGTAGCCTGCTCCACCAAAGGCGTGTACGTTTGCTTAGAAGAGAAGTAATCTCAGAAAACATGAGATCTAGATCCGGTCCACTACTAATCTCATTATCCGTGGAAACCTCACCAAACACTTGGTCCACTTGATTCAGCCATGACGATTCCATGGCCTTATAGTCCATTATAATTATACCTAGGTCTGTGCATAACACAGTAAGAAGAACAAGAGTAGAAATGGGTATGAAGATCTGCATATTATAGTTTCAATGAAATAATATACATAGACCAATATAGATCATATATGTAACGCAGAAGGACTAAAATACATGAACCAAATCGCTAAAGGGAAAACCAAAACAAGAACAAGAGAGGCGATCTGCGGTTCAATACATATTTTTATTTTGTATAAATATTCATAAAAGTGTGGACAAGTGAGGGGAGGAAAACAACGGTATACATCACCGCAAACATTTAGGTACAGAATAAAGTATGCCAAGTATCTTCAGTAATACAAGATATAAGGTCATATCCAACAAGGATGGAGGTCCTATAGTTAGGAGAAAGACCACATCAGGTAAACGCATCAATCCACTCCCGCTAGAACATTAATTGAAGGCAAAATAAGCCATATCCATAACAATTCATATGAATATCCAGGCAGGAGGGATTGAGACGGGACCTCAGATGTGGAAAAGACTCCAAATGTTATCCGTTTGTTATAATAACAATTGCGTATTAAATGCACATCTGTATTCACGCCTCAAAAGAGGATTTACCATAGGCATACCAGTATATTAATCCACATCCATATGCCTATGCATCACAAACAAAGTTACCCATGTGCTGATCCATAAGAAACTGTATATTCTGCGAGCTCTATTAAAGAGGTCACAACATACAAACTCTGTGTATGATAATTCCAAAGATAGTTTGTATGTATATAATCCAAATTTCATAAAGGATCAATACACATGAGAACAGCGGCATAAGCAGCAATATGGAAATACCCCACATATGATTATACGCATGCAAATGCGTGCACGTACATTGGGGTCCACATGGAAGTCAATGGGGTATCTTTCATGGAAGTCAATGTGTGCGTCATGCAGGATAGAGTACATACAAAAATTACCTCACAATAAGGCATACCAATGTATTAATACTCATCCGCATGCCCACGCATCACAACCAAAGTTACCCATGTGCTGATCCATAAAAGACCATATTATCTGCGAGCTCTAATAAAGAGGTCACAGCATACAGACACCATATATGGGAAATTCAAAGGTAGTTTGCATGCATATAGAACAAATTTTATAAAGGATCAACACATGTGATAAGCAGCGGCATAAGCTTCAAGACCACAGATTACTTTACGCAGAGCCAAAAATTTAAAAGACTACTTGGTTCATAGCCTTCACGAAAGTGGTCCACGTCCTATGTTCCCCGGTGTACCAGCCGTTAGGACTGGTTGCTCACCATGTGGTAAATGCGTGGCTTGTCCCAACGTATTGCGGACAAGTACTTTTTGCGACTCTTCCTCCACCAAGAATTATACTATCAGGAAGAGGATCACTTGCGAATCAAAGTCTGTAATTTATTACGGAGTTTGTCCTTGTCCTAAGATCTACATTGGGCTAACGACCCGACAGTTGAAAACTCGGGTTCGTGAGCACGTATTGGGAATAGAAGCCGCACGGGAACACATTGATATTTCCACTCTCAAGACAATTCCACGGCACTTCAAACTCTTCCATGATTGTGATTCGAGGGGGTTTTTAGTCCGTGGGATTGATACCTTGGAAGTGGATGTTCGTGGAGGTAGAGTCAGTCAGCGACTGGCACAATTGGAGACGCAATGGATTTGGCGTCTTCGTACAGTGCAGCCCCAGGGCCTTAATGAAAACATGAGTTTTACTTCGTTTTTGTAATTGTTATGGTGTTTGTTTGATTTTAATTGTTTTTTAATTTTACCTTTTAGGCCTAATGGTAGTAAATATATTGGTACGTGTCATCTGTATTGGCGATTGATTTCTTGTCATCATGCTGTATATATGGGATGTGTACATGGATGGATTCCCCCCGACTGCAGCGTATCATCTGGATATTCCTCTTATATCTTCTATTTTTCTATTAGTTTTGTTTTGTATATCTTTTTTTATATATAGATATATTTTCTAATATTTGCTATGATAAACATATGCTTATTTCTATTCATGCATTATATGTAATCTGTGTAGTGTGTAATCACTTTTATTGATGTATTGTATAATGTATGTGTTTATCTTATATGGTATTGTTGCAAGGTTATTATTATATAACCTGTGTTATGATGGAACTGATGGTACGTCTATGTTCTGCAGAGGTAATTAGTGAGCCTCATCCTGTGCCTTTCCCCTGCACAAACAGCCCCGATAGACTATATCCTCTATTTCTATTTTATCCCCCTCCTGGCTGGGTGGTTGACGCATGCGCCGCTTGCCTGGGAGTCCTGTTCCCGCGGGTGCGTCTCTATGGCTACGGGGACGCCGGGTGTTTTCACCCGGCGTCCTGTGGGGCCATGGCGCGCTTGCGGGGCGGGACTTCCGGTCGGCCGGCGGCGGATGCGTCGGATGATCTGCCCAATCAGCTGGGGGATGAAGGCCTATTTTAACGGCACCCCCGCATGTTCCGGTCACGCCCCCTGACGAAGGTACACTCCGAAATGCGCATCGGGCGCATTCCACCTGCAAACTACACATCGTAGGTAATGTCTTATTCATCATTTGGTTTGTCCAGAGAGTGGGCTTAGCCCCTCTAGGTGGGAATATAATCCCCTTTATCCCGCTGTAATTGTGATGGTGGTCGCCGGCCATTAGTGCATGTGTAGTGTTAGTGCTTTAATCCTTGCTACCCGGTGGCACTATTGGCCATATTGCCCCGTGGTGCTAGATACTTTTTTTGCACTGACACTTGCACGTGCTGTGGCTTGTGATTTATTTAAACATCTCCGTTCAAACGAGCACACTACTGGTAATCGCTGTGAGGTTATGCCTATGTGGCTTGTCTGCACTAAGTCATGATACTATAGCTTGTGTGTGTTCACCTGCTATAGTTTTAATTCTAAACACATTTATCCATATAGGCTTATATCATTAAACTCTGTATTCTATCCTGCATTGACTTTTATGGAAGATACTCCACTGACTTCCATGTGGATTTCAGTGTATGTGTATGCATTTGTATGCGTATAATTATATGTAGGGTATTTCCATATTGCTGCTTATGCCGCTGCTTATCACATGTGTTGATCCTTTATAAAATTTGTTCTATATGCATGCAAACTACCTTTGAATTTCCCATATATGGTGTCTGTATGCTGTGACCTCTTTATTAGAGCTCGCAGATAATATGGTCTTTTATGGATCAGCACATGGGTAACTTTGGTTGTGATGCGTGGGCATGCGGATGAGTATTAATACATTGGTATGCCTTATTGTGAGGTAATTTTTGTATGTACTCTATCCTGCATGACGCACACATTGACTTCCATGAAAGATACCCCATTGACTTCCATGTGGACCCCAATGTACGTGCACGCATTTGCATGCGTATAATCATATGTGGGGTATTTCCATATTGCTGCTTATGCCGCTGTTCTCATGTGTATTGATCCTTTATGAAATTTGGATTATATACATACAAACTATCTTTGGAATTATCATACACAGAGTTTGTATGTTGTGACCTCTTTAATAGAGCTCGCAGAATATACAGTTTCTTATGGATCAGCACATGGGTAACTTTGTTTGTGATGCATAGGCATATGGATGTGGATTAATATACTGGTATGCCTATGGTAAATCCTCTTTTGAGGCGTGAATACAGATGTGCATTTAATACGCAATTGTTATTATAACAAACGGATAACATTTGGAGTCTTTTCCACATCTGAGGTCCCGTCTCAATCCCTCCTGCCTGGATATTCATATGAATTGTTATGGATATGGCTTATTTTGCCTTCAATTAATGTTCTAGCGGGAGTGGATTGATGCGTTTACCTGATGTGGTCTTTCTCCTAACTATAGGACCTCCATCCTTGTTGGATATGACCTTATATCTTGTATTACTGAAGATACTTGGCATACTTTATTCTGTACCTAAATGTTTGCGGTGATGTATACCGTTGTTTTCCTCCCCTCACTTGTCCACACTTTTATGAATATTTATACAAAATAAAAATATGTATTGAACCGCAGATCGCCTCTCTTGTTCTTGTTTTGGTTTTCCCTTTAGCGATTTGGTTCATGTATTTTAGTCCTTCTGCGTTACATATATGATCTATATTGGTCTATGTATATTATTTCATTGAAACTATAATATGCAGATCTTCATACCCATTTCTACTATCAGTATATACTGGCAGGGTCAGTGCGATAGCACAAGGTTAACAGAGGTGCAGATAGTGCTATGAAAATCGTATTATCTTATCCGTTAATGTTACTATTTGTTCATGCTATTGACAGATATTCCTGGAAAGTACTTGAGTAATGCTATGTGTGATTTATTCTGTACCACATGTTTTTGGGATTAATAAAACGAAGTTAAAAAAAAAAAAATTTACTGACCAATATAACCACATTTCTTTATGATGACACTCAACAGCCTACCATCCATATATTCTGTCAGTTGCCTGATCTGTTTACAAAAAAATCACAGAAAAAACGATCAAAATGGAGTAATCAGAAAACAAAAATCACAGAAGAATAATCCTAAATTTTTTTACCTTTATTGATTATTAGCATGTTAAAAACGTGAAAAATAGGATTATTTTATATATTATACCCTAAGGGTCTAAAGTACAGTTTAGTATACAATAATATAGTGGACCAGCCAGCAGTATATCCCAACAAAAGTGGGGAATGGTTATATCGCTCCACCAGTCAACTTTACAATGAATAATAGATCAATTATTTACACTCATTATAAAAACAATTTTACTACAAAGTCATTTTATCTAGATCCAATAATTATCCATATGCTATCATATGGGGGATACATATGAGATACATGTTAAATTTATCTGTACACCTCCCAATAACATATATCTCTTTTTTCAGCATATGGATAATTATTGGATCTAGATAAAATGAGTTATATCCTAAGGGTATAATATATACAATAATCCTATTTTTCAAGTTTTTAACATGCTGATAATCAATAAAGGTAAAAAATTTTAGGAGTATTCTTTTGTGATTTTCAATCTGTTTACAATCAACTGCATGCAGCAGCCACCACAGCCTCCCAGACACTGTTCCGAGAGGTGTACTATTTTCCCTCCCTGTAGATCTCACATTTTATGAGTGACCACAGGTTCTCTATGGGGTTCAGATCAGGTGAACAAGGAGGCCATGTCATTATTTTTTCATCTTTTAGACCTTTACTGGCCAGCCACACTGTGGAGTAGTTGGATGCATGTGATGGAGCATTGGCCTGCATGAAAATCATATTTTTCTTGAACGATACCAACTTCTTCCTGTACCACTGCTTGAATAAGTGGTCTTCCAGAAACTGGCAGTAGGTCTAGGAGTTGAGCTTTACTCCATCCTCAACCCAAAAAGGTCCCACAAGTTTATCTTTGATGATACCAGCCCATACCAGTACCCCACCTCCACCTTGCTGGCGTCTGAGTCAGAGTGGAGCTCTCTGCCCTTTACTGATCCAGCCTCTGGCCCATCCATCTGGCCCATCAAGAGTCACTCTCATTTCATCAGTCCATAAAACCTTTGAAAAATCAGTCTTAAGAAATTTCTTGGCCCAGTCTTGACGTTTTATCTTATGCTTCTTGTTCAAATGTGGTCGTTTTTCAGCCTTCCTTACCTTGGCCATGCCCCTAAGTATGGCACACCTTGTGCTTTTTGATACTCCAGTAACGTTGCAGCTCTGAAATGTGGCCAAACTGGTGGCAAATGGCATCTTGGCAGATTCACACTTGGTTTTCCTCAATTCATGGGCAGTTATTTTGCGCCTTTTTTGCCCAACACGCTTCTTGCGACCCTGTTGGCTATTTGCCATGAAACGCTTGATTGTTCGGTGATCACGCTTCAAAAGTTTGGCAATTTCAAGACTGCTGCATCCCTCTGCAAGACATCTCACAATTTTGGACTTTTCAGAGCTCGTAAAATCTCTCGTCTGACCCGTTTTGCCAAAGGAAAGGAAGTTGCCTAATAATTAAGCACACCTTATATAGGGTGTTGATGTCATTACACCACACCCCTCCTCATTACAGAGATGCACATAACCTGATTTACTTAATTGGTAGTTGGCTCTCGAGCCTATACAGCTTGGAGTAGGACAACATGTATAAAAAGTATCATAAGATCAAAATACTCATTTGCCTAATAATTCTGCACACATTGTGTGTGTGTGTGTGTATATATATATATATATATATATATGTATATATATAAATATATATATGTGTACACATTTGTTGTATAAAAATATATGTACACATAGTTGTAAAAATAAATAATTTAAAAAAATGATGTAGTGCTTCACGGTATGTTTGATTCTAAGTGCAGATAAAGCGGACAGCTATGGGCACCCACCCCATCTGCCTGGCTTTACCTTGGCTGGGAATCAAAATACAGGGAAGCATTTTGTTTTTTATTATTTAAAAAAATAATTAAAAAAAAAATGCGTGTGTTCCCACCGTATTTTGATCGCCAGTCAGGTTAAACCAGCCTGCAGCCGCCCTGGAAATGCCGCATTGTTTCTTAGCGCCATTTCCAGGTGCTTTACTTGACTCACCCAGTGGCCCTGGTAGTGGTTAAAGAATGTACATCTGGAACACCAATGTTGTGAACAAGGTGCAAGACTCAAAAATATACAACTAAACAATAGGATAAAGAGTTGGACACCAGTCACAATGTATAGGGAAATAATGAAAAGCAGAACTGTAACCTCACCTGCAGTTAAAAAACTTGCTCTGTATGGGAAGCAAAGGACCAAGCTATATATTTGAAATAAGACACATGGCTATGGGTAGGGTAGGGCAGGGCTCTCAGACAGAAAATGCATATGAATTAAAGAATGTACATCTGGAACACCAATGGTGTGAATAAGGTGCAAGACTCAAAAATATACAACTAAACAATAGGATAAAGAGTTGCACACCAGTCACAATGTATAGGGGAATAATGAAAAACAGAACTGCTATGGGAATACTAGACTGAAAAATACAATGGACAATCTGAAAACAGTGAAAAACATGAAAATGGTATATGAATAACTGCTATGAATAATATTATAATATAATATTTTCAGTCTAGTATTCCCATAGCAGTTCTGCTGTTCATTATTCCCCTATACATTGTGACTAGTGTGCAACTCTTTATCGTATTGTCTAGTTGTATATTTTTGAGTCTTGCACCTTGTTCACGCCATTGTACGTCTGGAAGACCATTCTTTAATTAGTATGCATTTTCTGTCTGAGAACCCTGCTCCACCCATAGCCATGTGTCTTATTTCACATATATAGCTTGGTCCTTTGCTTCCCATACAGACCAAGTTTTTTAACTGCAGCTGAGGTTACACGTAGGTTAGGGACCCCAAAAATAGAGATTACCTTGGCGTTTAGTTTTGGGGCACCTTTGCATTGATCAATACAATGGCTAAACATCTCTCATTCCTATTATTCATAGCAGTTATGCATATACCATTTTCATGTTACTCACTTTTTTCAGATAGTCCATTGTATTTTTCAGTCTAGTATTCCCATAGCAGTTCTGCTTTTCATTATTCCCCTATACATTGTGACTGGTGTGCAACTCTTTATCCTATAGCCCTGGTAATGGTGGCATGCTGGATAATAAAGGGTTTAATACCAGCTTTGTATTCTCAGATGGTACTAAGCCCGAAATTCATGGTGTCACGCCAAATTAGACATGGCCACCATGAATTTGTAATAACCAGAAAAAAAACACAGCACATAGAAAACATTTTTTTATTAAAAATAAAACAAAAAAAAAGTAGATCCTCCTTCTTTATTATAAAAACTCCATAGTCCACAGAGCAATGTCAGCTCTGCTTCATCACTCTGTAAAGACAAGCGGCTCTACAGAGGGAGAAGAAGAGTGTGTTTCAGCTCAGCTGATCGGACTCGGAAGCAGAAGCAACCAGGAGACCGAGTCTGCAGGACGCGTCGTGGGACCTGTAAGTATAATGACAATGTTTATTATTAATTATAGTTTTTATTTTACAGCCCCCCCTACTGCCCCATCCCATAACTGTAAAGCCCAAGTTCGATGATCGGACGCAAGTTATCGTTATTTTGGTCCCGATCTTGATCTTTACAAAACGATCGGGCGAGGCTCCCGATCCCGACTATCGGGGGATCGTCCATCACTAGTGATAAGGAATAGTGATTACCTTGTGTCGTTGTGTGACAAACAACCAATATCAAAGCACATAATCAGCTGCTGCAGAGTCCATGCACTCAACAGCCAGTATAGATCAGGAACTGAATAAAAGTGGAACTATTTCTGCGCTGCTGTAGGAGTGACACAAATCTAAAAGTACTGAAGTGTAGGTGGTTTTATTCTACGCATTTTGAAGTCTGTTCTCACTTCTTCCTCTGGAAATCCTTTGAAACACATAGAATAAAACAACCTACACTTCAGTACTTTTAGATTTGTGTCATTCCTACAGCAGCGCAGAAATAGTTCCATCTTTATTCAGTTCCTGATTTATGTTGTAGATGACTTCTGTTGTGAAGAATGTTATTGTGTCTCTGATGTTTTACTACCATCAGTATTATTGAAAACTGTCTTTGTTAATCTGCAGAGAGATAAATCCTTACAGCACGAACAGTGGCCTCATGGTGTAAAACCTACATTGGCCGGTCTAGCTAAAAGACAGCATTTTGGAATTTGCTGTTGTTGTGTGCCCCCCTTGTTTGAATTCAAGTATATTTCATTGTGGGGGGCACCAAATTAATAAATGTTTGACCTTTTCTAAACACAAATTTTGGTTGTACCGGAAGCAGAGGTCAATAGTTTTGCCCTCATGTAAATTAGACCAATGCTTGTGAATAATGTTTCTAAATACACTGTGGGTACTTTGATACTGTGTGATAATAGGTAGTTGGTTTCTGTTTCTTTGTGTTTGGGGGGTTGTTCACTTTCTTTCTTTTATGAATCTGATCCGACCTAGATACAGTTTGTACTTTAGTCAGAGTTTTTTTTCCAAGCATTTTACTTGATACTTTTAGTTGCAAACTGCTTTTTATTCTGTTCTACTTCTGAAACAGTTTTGCATGTGTATGCAGTTGCGGTGGATCCTGATGACTTGCCTTTTTGGTATATTGATAAGCCACAAGGGATAGTGGCAGCGACAGATATGGATAAAGCTATTAGATTCCACCTCCTTTTGAAAACTTTTTGTTGCCAGCCGGGTTTGGTCCACAAAAAATGGTTAAATCCAAAAAATTCATACTCGTACTAATGGAAAGGTTAAATTCTAAACCCCAATCATTTGAGTTAATGTTCAGTAGAAAGAATCTAATGTTCCCATGTTGGTGTCCCAAATAAATAAAATATCATCTATAAATTGACACTATAAAATAACCCCCTTTCTCAAATAGCCTTGTAAAAAATGTTTGACTACTCCCAGTTACTCATAATATAAATTGCCTAGCTGTAGCAAATTTCATCCACATCATAGTTCCCAATGTTTGTAGGTAGAATTGCTGGTTATAGGTACAATAATTGTGCGACAGAATAAAATATATACTTTCCAGTATCAGTTGAATTTGGATCTCTGGGTATACATTTGATTTTCTCAGAACATAACCAGCTGTTTTACTGCCCTTTGTGTGATTAATAACCATATATACTAGTGATTTTATGTCAAGTGTTCCCAATTCCATGTCCTCTTTCCAAGTAACCTGCTTCAAATTTGGAGTATGTGGTTGGTATCCTTTAGGTATATCGGTAGATGTACCATGCAACATTGAAGATATTTATCAACATACTTGGAGAGATTAGACTTAAGGCAATTAATCATTGATATGATTGGTCTACCAGGGGATGGGTGGAGTTTGTATGTCCTTTGGAATATAATAAAAGACCGTAAGAGATGGAGTTTTATTAAATATAAATTGATACTCATTTTGTATTTAGGATGCGTAGTCTTTTGCCATTTAGGGCCAGCAAGCCCAGCTTTTTGATAAAAAGGATTATGTGGTAAATTCTCAATATCTTATATGTTTGACATCCTCCAGCACCAATTCCTGATCATATGCAGAGCTATCCAAAATGACAATCCCACCCCCTTTAACTGCAGGTCAAGTTATAATCTTGTTTTCCTGCAGAAGAATAATTGCTTGTTTTCTTTGTTCGTAAGGCTACATGGGACATGTCTCAGATTTATGTTCTTAATGTTGTAGATGTCTGCTGTGACTAGATGATCAAATGTAATAAATGCATTTGAATACCCGTTTCGTGGATTGAAGGTAGACGAGTGTGCCAGATTTATATGGATAAATTATGGCTAAATCAATGATTGTCAATAGTCTTGTTAATCTTGTTTGTATTGTATTCACTCTCTCTCTACAGAAATATTTTGTAGGGCTAAATTTCTTTACATTTTTTTTGTTTGGTTTTTTTTTTTAACGCTAATACATAAATTTAAGGGTTTTGTCTCAGTTTAAGTGACAAATTTAAGGTCCTTCTGGCGAAGGGATTCTTCCTCACTAGTTAATTGATAGGAGCTTAAGTTAAACAATTTTGTTGTTGCGGTTACTGCTGAATGAGTTGTGCTTTTTCTTTTTTGGCGCGTTTCCTACCTCTCGTGCCCCTTTTGATTTTTCAGTACAATTTTTTTTTTAAAAAATCCCTTTTAAGTTGGTTTTGTATGAAGGGTCTAGTCCTGCCTGTTTTTCTGCATGCTTTAGTTGTACTATTCGTAGGATCCCTTCTAGTGGGATTTGGCCTGACATAGGTATGGATAGTGATTCTAGCGTTGTTTGGACTCTTTGATGTGTTAAGCTGTGGACCTACAAGTGTAGTTAAGTCCCTTCTACCATTTATAGGAGCATTGCAGTTGACAATTTCTCTAAATACGATTGGAGTACTAGTGCCTGTATTATCTACCATTGTGTTATTATTCTCCATCTTATCTTCCAGGGTAGAAAGGTGTCCATACTAGTTAGATGTTGGAATCTGGATGTTTTTAATTGAATCCAAATTGGCAAAGGTGACACAGTTGTTAGTTCTACTTATGTTTGCATCCAAATTGATCTGCTGGTTCTGAAAACCATTCAATGGAGTGGTTCTAGCCTCTAGAACGGTGCAGCTGCAGTATCTAAGTGGGGTATATTGTGTGGAGTTAGAATGGACACAGGTGGAAAAGACCGTAGAAGTGTCCGAAATAAGCTCTTCAGGAGGAGTATTGTATTCATCCATTACAACAAAATGTTATCTGATAGAGATACATTGAAAGTTTTATTTCAATAGATTGTGAAATACATTATCCCTTCTAAATTTATATATATATTTTTTTATAAATAATGTCCTTTTCTTTGTTGTTTAATTTGTGGGCAAATGCTAATGGAAAGGTCCCCTACTTCCTAAAGGTGGTTGTAAGGTCTAAGTTGATCAAATAAATTGAGAATCTCCTGCTTGGTTGTTCACTGACAAATGACAGAGTTTTGTTTTGAGAAATTCTTGAACATTGCATTCTATTCTGCTTGAGCAGCTAGGTTTCCAAAATATCCTGCCAGGCTTTTGGTAGCAACGAAACCCTTTGGTACAGTGTCTGTTCATAAGCACTTCTCAGGTTAGGACACTTCAAATAGGTCCCTCATCTCAACAAAGAGAAGTTTTTCTAATGCCCTTAAGAATCTCTTGCTTTCTCAATATTTGTGTTCTTTTTTATATTTCTGTATGGTGGTGCCTGTTAAGTGTGTACTAGAGTAACCCTGTTGGAATCTACGAACTGCGGTCCACAGAAGGAAGCGCGGTGTCTCCAACAAACTGTAATTCTCAGCTGACCATCACACAGGGCTATCTTGCTACCAGCATCTCCTTTACCATTCTTGCAGCGCCGGTGATTGCTTTCATATTTTTAGAAAACATATCAGGACTTTTTCCACCTTTAATGTAATCCATATCCTGTACAATTCACTTGAAATATAAATATAATGTTTATGGATGGTAAAAGAAAAATAAGGATTATAGTGGCGTTACATAAGTATGCATAACTATGAAAGTATGCTGCCCCCACTTCAGCAGCCGGGCTGCTCGGATCCGGATCCACGGTGGCTCGAGGGGCGTCCAGACCCTGGGGGTTGTGCGGCCACTCAAAGGGGGTATTTACAGGGGATTGTATATTTAAAGTTTGTGACGCCACCCATGGTGTGTGGTAAGGTGGAGTATGACCACTGCAGCTGGGAGTACCCGGGGGCGATGGAGTGGGCTGCTAGGTGTTTTAACCCCTCCACGGGTAGGGGGGGATGCCCCGGGACTCGGTGATGGCGGCGGCGTTACCCTGTTACCCTGGTACGGCGGAGGCAGCACCACCACACTTCCATCGTCTGGCGCAGACATTCTCGCGCGCTCCCCTTCGGTTTTCACTCAGCACTCTCCTTGATGCTGTGGCCCTCTGGGAACTTCCAGTTCCGGCCTCACTCTCAGGACGAAGGGAGGGGCTTCTGCTTTGCGCACTTTTGTGGAGAAGACTGCGTTTTGGCGCCAAAAGATGGCGGAAGATGGCGGAATTGGCAGGAAATAGGGCTTTTCACTCGCGGTTTCGGTCTTCAAGGCGCATGTCACCCAGGTAAGTGGGTCCTGTTCGTATCCTGTTCGTGACGCCAGGAATTTGAGGTGTGCCGCCCCCATGTCAGCAGCCAGGCTGCTCGGATCCGGATCCGCGGTGGCTCGAGGGGCATCCGGACCCGGGGGGTCGTGCGGCCACTCAAAGGGGGTATTTACAGGCGATTGTATATTTAAAGTTTGTGATGCCACCCGTGGTGTGTGGTAAGGTTTAGTACGACCACTGCAGCTGGGATTACCTGGGGGCGATTGGAGTGGGCTGCTAGGTGTTTTAACCCCTCTACGGGTAGGGGGGTATGCTCTGGGACTCGGTGATGGTGTTGGGGAGTGCCGTTGGGGGTGAAAGGGTCACTTGCGTACTCACTCAGTCCATAAAGCTGACACCGACAACTTGGTAAACCAAAGTTCTGGACACCGCTGCCACTGAGGGGAGCTAGTTTGGGTCCCATCCCCACTGGTGTTGCCTGGTGATCCGTGACCTTCCTCCTGGCACTAAGTTCACTTGTCAGTTGGTCCCGGTAGTGTAGAACTAGTCGGGTCCCACTCCCCAGTGTGGCTAACTGTGGGAGCTTGCTCTAAGGGTTCACGCTTGGGATTTCCTGGACCGTTTTAGTGGAAAGTCCTATCCCCCTCGTTGCGCTAGTACCCCGATTTTGGAGCGAGTGGAGAGCGGATCTTGAAGGCTCCGTTCTTGTTGGGTAAATTGTCAGGTTGCCTGAAGCTACTCCCTGACCTAGGGTCCACGTACCCCGTCGTGCCATGTTCCCAGCCCGATGATGGTACAAGGCCGGCCGGCTGTCCTCCTCAACAGTTCCGTGCCCCTTGTCACGATCCCCTGCAACCAGGGGTCCAGCTCCTACTAGGCCCAGACCACCGTCTGCTACCTAGTTGCTTCCAAGGAGCCGACCCCTGACCTCTCTCCTTCACTGACTCTCTCTCACCGACTGAATCCTGACACTCCTGACCTCCCCTTACCAACCCCCCAAGTGGGCGAGCCTATTCCACTCAGGCCGTCCAATGGTGTGTCTAGTTGGTGTGGTGCAGAGTGTTCCTAGGATTTTGATTGGCTGATGTTGGCAACACCATTAGTTGGGGACCCGTTAGCAAGGAGGAGGTGAATATTGCACAGAAGGGCAGATTGCATAATACGAATTGGTAGGCCAGGGCATCACAAAAGCATTCAGTCTTTTTGGGTAGTAGTCTATCAGTATGGAACATCTAGAATTGGCAATTTTTGCTCACACTTCACTTCAGTAGCGCTCCAAATCTGTCAGATTGTGAGAGAATCTCCTGTGCATAGGGCCGGCATCAGCAACTGGGTAAGTGCCTAGACAGCTAGGGGGCCCACTCGCTGTCGTCAGTTCTGTGTCCCCGGGCTGAGTTGCGAAGACCGCAGTTCTCAGGCTGGCAGCGGCACTTTGCTGGCTGTAGGCCTTTTAATCTCACACTTGTGCCCAGCGTGCACTGATGAACGCTGTGTGCAGGTGCACTGAAGTTCATCTGTGGGTTTAGCTAGTGCACTATGTACTCCCATCCCACAGATAAAGAGGAGCTGCAGCGTTCCCCCGCACAGTGTATGCCCTCCCGAGCTGTATGGCCCCCCCACTTGAGCTGCATGTTCCCTCACTCTGAGCTGTATGTTACCCGCAGAGACGTATAGGCCCCCCTTAGCTGTATGTGACCCAGAGCTGCATTTTCCCGCTCAAAGCTGAATGTTTCCAGTGATGAGTTGTATGGGCCTCCCAGAGCAGTATGGGCCCCCCAAAGCTCTATGAGTCCCCCAAAGCTGTATGTGCGGTCCCCCAGAGCTGTATGTGACTGCCCTGAGTTGTATAGGCCCCCCAGACCTGTATGTGATCATGTGCTTCCCAGAGTTGTAAATGCCCCCTTAGCTCTATGCTGCCCACCCCCAGTAATATGTATGCCCCCCAAACCTGTATCCCAGCCCGTCCTGTGATGTATATTCTGTAGCCCCCAGCTCCTCCTGTGATGTATGTACTGTAGGTCCTAGCCCCTCCTATAAAGTATATTTTGTAGCCCAGGCCATCCTGTGATGTATATTCTGTAGCCCCCAGCCCCTCCTGTGATGTATTTACTGTAGCTCCCAGCCCTTCCTGTGATGTATCTTCTATATCCCTCCTGTGATGTATATTCTGTAGCCTCTAGCCCCTATTTTGATTTATATATTGTAGCCCACAGCCCACCTGTGATATATATATACTGTAGCCCCCAGCCTCACTTGTGATGTATATACTGTATCCCCCCAGTCCCTCCTGTAATATATTCTGTAGCCCTCAGCTATCTCTGCAGTGTATATACTGTAGCCCCAGCCCCATCTGTGTTGTATATGCTGTAGCTGCCAGCCCCTCCTGTGAGTTATATACTGTTCCTCCCAGCCCCTTCTGTGATTTGTATACAGCATTGTCAGTGTTCACTGTGCATGGCCATGTCAGTTAATGATGGACAGCTAGCAGCACAGCCTGCATAGCCATATTCCCAGCAAGAGCTGGACAGAGACAAGCGGGGGAGGTGAGTGAGGCTGCTTCCCCATTTTAAAAATATCTTTAATGTGTCTGCATGTATGATGTGTATATCTATGTATGTTAGTGTATGTGACTGTGTATATATTTTTGTCTGTTTCTATATATTTTTGTGAATTTGTTTTCAAATATGTATATGTACATATGCCTTTATGTGTTCGTATCTGTGTATGTACGTGTCTGCGTGCATGAGGCCCACTGAGACTCTTTCGCCTGGGGTCCGCGAAAATCTGGAGCTGACCCTGCCTGTGTACATCCCTTTTTAGGTCACCCACAGATTTTCAATTGGATTCAGGTCTGTGCTCTGGCTGGCCCATTCCAAAACTCTGATCTTCTTTTGATAAACCATTCTTTTGTTCATTTGGATGTATGCATCGAGTCGTTGTCATGCTGAAAGGTTAAATTCCTCATCATTTTCAACTATTTAGCAGAGGCCTCAAGATTTTAATGCAAAATTGACTAATACCTGGAACTGCTCATAATTCCCCCCACCTTGGATGAAGCTCCAGCACATAATTTTATGTCTACGATTAGAGCTGATCGAATGGCCAAAAATCCGGTACCGGCAGATCACTGCCAGATTTTAATAAGAGTCCGATCCGCTTCGGAATCCGGTGCCCATTTAAGTCAATGTGAACTGGAATCCGGAGGTTAAAAACGTTTGTGGAGGGGATAGGGGGGTAGGAGCGAGCGCGGCATACTCACCAAGGCGCTGTCATGGCGGCACACTCCTTCCGGGTCACGCCAATCCCTTCCAGAGCCGACAATTCAATATCCATTGTTTTGCCCGCCCACCGGCGCATGTAATTGGTTGCAGCTAGACGCGCCCCCACCCTGAGTGGCAGCATGTCAGCTGACTGCAACCAATCACAGGCGCCAGGATTGCCGGTGGGCGGGGAAAGCAATGCAAGTGTCTGCCGGTCAGCATGGTAGTAAAAAATAAACAATCGGCAGCACAAATATAGCTCACGGCTGCAGCTCCAGCTATCGGGCTGTATCTGTGCTGTGTATCCAGTCACACGTGCAAGGCTTTGCTGGGTGATGCTATAGCAAACTCGCGCAAGTCCCTCGCATATGTGATTCCGGTGAAACCGCATGCGGCTTTTTTTTTTTATTTAAATAAATAATGAAAAAAAAAACGACGTGCGGTTCCCCCTAATTTTCATCCCCAGCCAAGATAACGCCGGCTGGGGGCTGGTATTCCAGCCCACAGCCGCTCGGTATTGCTGCATCTATTAGATGTGAAAAACCCGGTGCGATACCTGCTCTTCCCGGTGGCGTGAAGACGTGCCAATTGGGGTAATAGCAGGGGTTAATAACAGCGCACAGCTGATACTAAACCCTAGGTCTTATCAGATACCTGCATCACAGCCTGTAAGTAAATGTAAATAAACACAGACAAAAATTCTTTATTTGAAATAAAATACAAACACCTCCTCGTTCACCACTTTATTAACCCCCAACACCCTGCAGCGCCGACGTAATTCACACGAGGTTCCACGCCGCTTCAGCTCTGCTACATCTGAATATCACAGAGAGAGGCACAACCGACCGCTCTCTGTGAGCTCCAGAGAATGAATGAGCTGCTCAATGAGCGGTGACGTCACTCAGGTCATTTTTGTTCACAGCTGGAGGTTCCCACGGTCCTTCATCTGTGATTGCAGGTAACCTGAAATCAGGTGGAGGTCACGGAGTACACAGACCTGCATCTCCTAGCAGAAAAATCTCAGTTTTTTCTGGCCAAGAGATGCAGATTTTGTGCTGAAATTTTTACACCATATTCCTGCAAACAATCTACACCTACTGGCAAAAAACGGCAGTGTTTTGACGCATTTTTTTGCTGCGGTTATTTTTCCGCGATTTTTGCCGCGGTTTTTCGCCAGGAGGTGCAGATTTGGTGCTGAAATCGTCTGCACCAGGTTTCAGCACTAAGTTTCCACCTGCTTGCAGGATTTTTCTTTTTCTTTTTACAGCCTGACGTTTACTGAACATAAGCGTGCATGTACCTAGAAACACATGCACGCTCCTGTCAGAAGAGTGCTGCTGTGCCGGTGATGTCAGACTCATGCGGGTCTGCCAAGCATGACATCACCCAGCTCAGCCTGCCATTCTCTAAGCATGAGCGTGCATATACCTAGAAACACATGCACTCTCCTGTCAGAAGTGTATGGCTGTGCTGTGATGTCAGACTCGCGGGAGTCCCTCGCATGCGGCTTTTTTTTTTTAATTTAAATAAATAATTACAAAAAAAATCCAACGTGCGGTCCCCCGAGTTTTCATCCCCAGCCATGATAAGGCTGGCTGGGGGCCGGTATATTCTCAGCCCGCAGCCGCCTGGTATTACCGCATCTATTAGATGTGACAATCCCGGGGCAATACCGGCTCTTCTCGATTGCCCTGGAGTGGTGGCAATCGGGGTAATAGAAGGGATTAATAGCGGCGCACAGCTGCTACTAAACCCTAGGTTTGTGATGGCGCAGGCGTCTATCAAATACCTGCATCACACAAACCTGTAAATAAACAAGACACAGAGAAAAATCCTTTATTTGAAATACAGTACAAAACGTGCCCTCCTTCACCACTTTATTAACCCCCAACACACCCCTCCAGCTCCGGCGTAATCCACACGATGTCCCACGATGACACATCCAGCTCTGCTACATCTCAGAGCAAGCAGCCATAGAGAAGACTGCCAGCTCTGAGTGTAGCCTATGACTGAGCTGCGATAATATGATGACCGCAGCAGAGACAGTCACAGGCTGGGGGGCACGTCAGCCAGTAGCCAATCACAGATGAGAGGACGGCCGGTGGGCGGGGAAAACACGGAAAGGTGTGTGATTGCGTGCACAGTATAGCAAGTGAAAGCGTGACCCAGAAGCAGTGTGCCGCCATGACACCGAGTCTCGGTAAGTATGAAACTGACGCTTATTTGTTGTTTTATTTACTTTTACTTTATTTGCCGAATCCGGATCGTGCACCCGGAATCCCGTGCCAGGGTCCGGCACCTAGATATCATTGAAACCGCTTGGACCCGGACTTTTACAGTCCGGATCCGCTGAGCCCTATCTACGATGCTTCTCTCTCACTGCCTTAAATTATGCATTAAACAACAGGAAGTGAGAGCTGCGGCACCACTCACTTTCTCTTGATTGCTCCTGCGTCCAAAGGCAAAGAGAGAGAAGCCTGCAGTGATTGGGTGCGGGGCTCATTTGACATCACAACCTCCCGTGAGCCCTAGAAATGCAAACCAAGACAACACTGGATTGGCACAGACACGGGAGGTGACTATAGGTTTTTTAATTTTAATTGGGGGAAATATTTGAAATGAGAAGGGATTGTTCTAGTAGTGGATGACCCCTTTTAATGTATATGCAGCATTAGGATTACTCTAGTCTAGGTGCATTACTCTACATTTATCAACATTAACCTTAATTTGCAATGTGTTGCCCACATGGCATCAAGTCTTCCAAAATCATGTGGAAAAACATCTTCTGGTCTGATGAGACCAAGGTTGAATATTTTCGCTATATATCCAAAAGAAATATTTGCACAAAGTCAACAGCGCGCATCATCAAAAGAACACCATACACACACTGAAGCAAGCTGGAGGCAGAATTATGCATTTGGGCTGTTTTTCAGCAACTGGAATTAGGGCTGACAACTCAAAGAGCCTTTGTAATAAACAGTGGTGTAACCAGCATTGTATAATCTTCTAAGCTGTTCAATTTATTACCATTCTATGATTGTTATTCTTACAAATGCTAAATACTTCAATATAAAATACTTTGTTCAGGAAAAAGGTGCACCAAAAACGTGGAAATGTAAACTTAGCCTTAAGCATTATGTTTTCTTGTAAATAAATAGCAAATCCGTTAATACATATTTATATAGTGTGAGACTGTGACCGGGGTTATCTATGACGGCCGGTACGTCTCGCCCCGGTTGTGCTCACTCCATGCATAGAAAGCAACTCCACTCCAGGGTTTATGCTGTTTCCCTGCAGGCTGAAAGGAGGGTTAAAAGGAAACAGGAACATGGGCGTGGGGCCTTAGTGTGAGGGAGTGAACACAACTCCCTGAGTGTCTGCCCGGGGAGCACATGTATATTGTTGTTGGACTTTTGGTTTGTGTAATAAACCGTGTGCTGTGACCATTGGTGCCTGGATCCCGTGTCTTCTGCCGTGCAGCCGACCACGCTACCTCACAGATGGTGGAGAATGCGGGCTTGCCAGCCCGGTGAGGTGTAGCATCCATCCCTGGTGACCCGGTAGCACATGTCCTGGATTCGAGCGGCTATACTACAGCCCAAACCCGGTGACGCCATGGAGGACATACTAAAGCAGCTGGCTCAGGCTAATGCACAGCAACAACAGGCTAATGCACAGCAACAACAGGCTAATGAACAGCAGCAACAGACCAATGCACACCTGCTCCGGTCGTTGGAACGTCAGCAGCAATCCTTGCAATTGCAGGAAAAAAGGCACCAAGAACAGATGGTTCTCCTGGCCAAGTCGATCCGTGCCGGACCAGCAGCAACAACCCTGGAACCGGGTGACGACGGCAGCGTCCGGAAAGTGGTGAGACAAGCGTTGCAAAAGATGACCCCGGGGGATGATGTGGAAGCGTTCCTGGCGGTGTTTGAGCAGGTGGCCGAGCGGGAAAAGCTGCCGACCCCCCCAGTGGGCTGAGGTATTGTCGCCCTATCTGACGGGGGAGCCCCAAAAAGCGTACCTGGACCTCTGTACCGAGGACGCCATAGAATATGCGACCCTGAAAGCCGAAATACTTGCTCGGTTGGGGGTGAATACCTATGTACGGGCTCAGCGGGTAAATCAGTTGGTCTATGAGGAAGCCAAACCCGTACACTCCCAGGCCTATGACTTGTTGCATCTGGTAAAGAAGTGGTTGCAGCCTGACACTCTGAGCCCTGCGCAAATGGTGGAAAGGGTAGTAGTTGATCGCTTTGTGCGCACTTTACCCGTCACCATTCAACGGTGGGTAGGACAGGGCGACCCAAGTACCCTGGACCAATTATTATGCCTGGTGGAGCGGCATGTGGCTACGCAGGACTTGATACGGGACACTGAGACTTTGCGTACCGCCCTTCGGTCCGGCCCCTCCAAGCCTAGAGTCAAGGACCCACCACTGACACCGGTGCGGGAGACCGCTACCGTCCCGTCCGAGGCCGCGCCCGCCGTCCCTGAGGTCCGGAAGGCTATGTACCCTAAACGACAACTCGTCAAGGGGGTTTCCTTCCCTATTAGATGTTGGCGGTGCCAGCGGGTGGGACATATGGAAGCCCAGTGTCCACTCACCACGGAGCCCATGGATTGTGGGGTTACCCGGCGGGGTTCAATGTATGCTCAGGTGGTGTGTACCGCTGACCTTGTCTCCCCGGAGAGTGAGCCCCACTTGTGCCAAATACAGGTGAATGGATGTCCGGTTACAGGCTTGTTGGATTCCGGAAGCTTAGTGACCCTGGTGCGATCAACCCTAAGGGCTGAAGTAAAAGCCACAGGACGTACCGTGGGGGTGGTTTGCATACATGGGGACCGCCGAGACTATCCCACGGGGATTGTCACCATCACAGCACCCTGCGGTCAGGTGCAACATGAGGTGGGACTTATTAACACTCTTCCCTATGACGTGATCCTAGGAAGGGATCTGCCCTATTTTTGGACTTTATGGAAGGTGCCTCCTAAGTCCCCTCAGATATTGGACAGTCCGGGACCTGAGCCCGACAATCCCGAATCCGGGACGCCTGCCGTAGGGGTCCCCATGATAGGGACAGAATGTGAACCCGATAGGTCACCCCTAGAGGTTTTGGCAGGAGAGGCTGAGATGGTCCCGGAGTTGGAGGCGTCCCCGGATACATTTGGGACAGCCCAACTCCAGGATCCTACATTAATACATGCCCGGAGTCGGGTGACAGTGGTTGACGGGGTGGCACAACTGCCCGGTGCCCAGGAAAGGTACCCCCATTTCGCTCTTAAACAGGATTTACTCTACCGGGTAGATGAAATACGGGGCGTGGGGGTAGAGCAGTTGGTGGTGCCCCGGCCATATCGCCGGCGGGTCCTCGACTTGGCTCATAAACACCTGATGAGTGGCCACCTAGGGGTCAAGAAAACGCAGGAGCGAATATTGCAAAGGTTCTATTGGCCCGGGGTCTTTGGGGAGGTAAAACGGTTCTGCGAAACCTGCCCGGAGTGTCAGCTTACCGCACCCCTGGCCCACTTTCGCAGTCCGTTGGTACCCTTACCCATTATAGAAGTCCCTTTTGAACGGATAGGGATGGATCTGGTTGGGCCCCTCGTAAAGTCCGCTCGAGGGCACCAACACATCCTAGTGATCGTTGACTATGCCACCCGGTATCCAGAGGCGATACCTCTCAGACATACTGCAGCGAAGCTTATAGCTCGGGAGTTGTTTGCGGTGTTCTGCCGGGTGGGGTTGCCCAAGGAGATCCTTACGGATCAGGGGACCCCATTCATGTCTAAAGTGACCAAAGAGCTATGCCGGCTACTCCAGATCAAGCAGTTGCGTACGTCTGTGTATCATCCTCAGACGGACGGTTTAGTGGAACGATTCAATAAAACCCTGAAAACCATGCTCAAAAGGGTGATTTCCAAAGACGGGAAAGACTGGGATATGATGCTTCCCTATTTGATGTTTGCCATCCGAGAGGTGCCACAGGCATCCACGGGGTTTTCGCCTTTTGAGTTGTTATACGGGCGACATCCCCGGGGATTGTTGGACCTGGCAAAGGAAACATGGGAGCAAGAGCCCACCCCCCATAAAAGTGTGATTGAACACATTTTAGGAATGCAGAACCGCATAAGCGCGGTCATGCCAATTGTGAAGGAGCATTTACAGGAGGCTCAGGCCGCGCAAAGCGGCCGCTACAATAGACAAGCCACCGTGCGGACCTTTAACCCCGGGGATCGGGTGTTGGTATTGATCCCCACGGCGGAGAGTAAATTCCTGGCTCAGTGGCAAGGCCCCTACGAGATAAAGGAAAGAGTCGGGGTGGTCAACTATAAGGTATTGCAGCCCGGTAGGCGGAAACCTAAACAAATATACCATGTCAACCTATTAAAACCTTGGCAGGAACGGGAAAGCCTGATGGTTGCTTTTTCCCCATCTCCCTCCTCTTCGGGTCGTTCAAATCCGGCTCCAGCGACTTCCGGAGAGAACGAACCGGAAGTAAGGATTGGAGAAGCCCTCACCAAGCAACAGAGGCGAGAGGCCAGACAGCTGGTTCAGCAGAACCCCGATGTCTTCTCCGAACTGCCTGGTAGGACCAGTCTGATACGACATGACATTGTCACCGAGCCTCACCTGAAGGTACGCCTGAAGTCATACCGGGTGCCGGAGGCTCGAAGACAAGCCATATCAGAGGAAGTGAAGACGATGCTACGCCTCGGGGTCATCGAAAAATCCCGGAGTGAATGGGCTAGTCCCATTGTCCTAATACCAAAACCCGATGGCTCCTTAAGGTTCTGCAACGACTTTAGGAGATTGAACAAAGTATCCAAGTTCGATCTCTACCCCATGCCCCGGGTGGATGAGATGATTGATAGGCTGGGACAGGCGCGATATTTCACCACGCTCGACCTGACCAAGGGGTACTGGCAGGTGCCACTGACGGAGTCTGCCAAGGAGAAAACCGCTTTTGTTACGCCGGAGGGTCTCTTCCACTATGTTGTCTTGCCTTTTGGGTTACATGGTGCTCCGGCCACGTTCCAGAGGTTGATGGACCTGGTGCTGGAACCCCACCAGGCGTATGCATCAGCGTACCTTGATGACATCATTATTTACAGCTCTGAGTGGCAGACCCACTTGGAACAGGTACAAGCGGTGGTGAACGCGCTCCGAACAGCCGGATTGACTGCCAATCCCAAGAAATGTGCGTTGGGGCTCACGGAAGCCCGCTACTTGGGCTACGTAATAGGCCAAGGAGTGATTAAGCCCCAAATTAACAAAGTTGAGGCGATCCAGAAGTGGCCTAGACCCCTGACCACGAAGCAGGTTAGGGCCTTCCTGGGTATCGTGGCGTACTACAGGAGGTTTGTAAAAAATTTTGCGGGACTATCAGCCCCCTTGACGGACCTTCTCAAAGGCAAGAAGTCCGTCATGGTGCGCTGGACTCCGCAGGCCGAGGACTCCTTCCGGGCCCTGAAGGGGGTCCTGTGCGGACAGCCCGTTCTTGTCAACCCTGATTTCCGGAAGGAGTTCATAGTACAGACTGACGCCTCTGAGGTCGGCCTGGGGGCAGTGCTGTCTCAGGTGGTTCAGGGGGAGGAACACCCCGTCACCTTCTTGAGTAGGAAGCTCACCCCTCCCGAGCGGAACTATAGCGTAGTGGAGAAGGAGTGCCTGGCGATCAAGTGGGCCTTGCAGTCCCTACGCTATTACCTGCTGGGACGACAGTTTCGCTTGGTGACTGATCACTCTCCGCTGGTCTGGATGAGGTCCGCCAAGGAACGGAATGCCCGGGTTACCCGGTGGTTCCTTTTTCTGCAGAACTTCTGGTTTACGGTTGAACACCGGGCCGGACGGTTGCAGGGCAGCGCCGATGCCTTGTCCCGCGGCCCGTGTTTGATGGCGGGAGTTCAACCCCGCTCGCTTGAACTGAGGGGGGGGGTGTGAGACTGTGACCGGGGTTATCTATGACGGCCGGTACGTCTCGCCCCGGTTGTGCTCACTCCATGCATAGAAAGCAACTCCACTCCAGGGTTTATGCTGTTTCCCTGCAGGCTGAAAGGAGGGTTAAAAGGAAACAGGAACATGGGCGTGGGGCCTTAGTGTGAGGGAGTGAACACAACTCCCTGAGTGTCTGCCCGGGGAGCACATGTATATTGTTGTTGGACTTTTGGTTTGTGTAATAAACCGTGTGCTGTGACCATTGGTGCCTGGATCCCGTGTCTTCTGCCGTGCAGCCGACCACGCTACCTCACAATAGTTACATAGTTACATAGTTACTAAGGTTGAAAAAACCTTCTTCCACCAGTTCTACATTTGGTCACAAAGTCATTTATAACCAACAATGTTGTATATACTGAGGAAATCATCCAGCCCTTTTTTAAAAGCTGTTATAGTATCTGCCATTACTACCTCTTGTGGTAGGGCATTCCTCAGTCTGACTGCTCTAACTGTAAAGAACCCTTTCCTATTTAGCTGTCGGAATCGCCTTTCTTCCACTCGCAGTGAATGCCCCCTGGTCCTTAGTATTGTCTTCGGAAGAAATAAGTCATGTGCCAGTCCTTTATATTGACCACACATGTATTTATACATATAAATGAGATCTCCTCTGAGACGTCTTTTTTCTAAGCTAAACATATCTAACTTTTTCAACCTGTCATCATATGGGAGGCCTTCCATTCCTTGTAGTAGTCTAGTTGCCTGCCTTTGAACTGACTCTAACTTTTGAATGTCCTTTTTAAAATGTGGAGCCCAAAACTGAATCCCATATTCCAGATATGGCCTTAGGGTATGTGCGCACTAGGCGTTTTTTTCACGCTGCGTTTTTATGTGCGTTTTTGTCTAAAAACCGCACCCGCGGCTAAAAAACCGCGGCAAAAACGCATGCGTTTTTGCCGCGATTTGGTGCGTTTTTTGCTGCGTTTTTGCTCACTGCGTTTTTAATCAGTGCACAATGCCATTAAAGATTGTTGATGAAAAAAGAAAAAAAAAAAGGTCTGATGTCATTTCCTTCTTCAAAATGTTCATTGTATGCAGGAGAGCAGACAGCTGCAGAACTAGTGTATGCAGGAGAGCAGACAGCAGCTGCAGAACTACAAGTCTCAGCATCCTCCATTCACTAGTGTATGGAGGAGAGCAGACAGCAGCTGCAGAACTACAAGTCTCAGCATCCTCCATTCACTAGTGTATGCAGGAGAGCAGACAGCAGCTGCAGAACTACAAGTCTCAGCATCCTCCATTCACTAGTGTATGCAGGAGAGCAGACAGCAGCTGCAGAACTACAAGTCTCAGCATCCTCCATTCACTAGTGTATGCAGGAGAGCAGACAGCAGCTGCAGAACTACAAGTCTCAGCATCCTCCATTCACTAGTGTATGGAGGAGAGCAGACAGCAGCTGCAGAACTACAAGGCTCAGCATCCTCCATCCAGGACTGTATGCAGTTTTTTGCCCAAAAAGAAAAAAAAAATGACGTAGGCTTCGCCATATTTTTGTATGCTAGCCGGGTACAGTAGGCAGGTACGGGCTGCCCCCAACCCCCAGCTGCCTATTTGTACCCGGCTGGGAACCAAAAATATAGAGAAGCCCTTTTTTTTAATTATTTCATGAAATAATTAAAAAAAAAAATGACGTGGGCTTCGCCTAATTTTTGAGTCCAGCCGGGTACAACTAGGCAGCTGGGGATTGGAATCCACAGTGCAGGGTGCCCATGCTTTCTGGGCACCCCCACTGCGAATTGCAGTCCGCAGCCACCCCAGAAAATGGCGCTTTCATAGAAGCGCCATCTTCTGGTGCTGTATCCAACTCTTCTAGCTGCCCTGATGCCGGGTGGCTAGCTAGGTAATAATGGAGTTAGGGCTAGCTGTATAGCTGGCCCTAAGCCCGAAATTCATGGTGTCACGCCAATATTAGACATGGCCACCATGAATTTCTAGTAATGATAAAAAAAAAACACAACACACAGAAAAATATTTTTATTAGAAATAAAACACAACACAATTAGTGACTCCATCTTTATTGAAATAAACCCCCCTCCGCAGTAATCCTGGGTCAGGGTCCCGCGCCGTCCAATCAGGATCCAATATCATCTGATCGGTTTGCTGGAAGGCAAAGCGATCAGATGATGTGTCAGGATCAAGTGCCTGAATCACATCACACATCAGCTGATTGTATAAAAGCCGGTTATACAATCAGCTGATGCATCAGTGCAAAAAAAAAAAAAAATAATACTCACTCATGTGCTGTGCTGATTACCGGCAGCTCCCGGAGCGATCGATTGGACAGCAGTCTGATCCTATACGATCGCTGCCGGTAATCAGCTGATGAAGTCCCCTGACGGCAGGATCAGCTGATAGCCGGCCGGGCGCGAAAAAGCCGGCGAGACTACGATCAGCTGATGCGTCAGGTGACTGCATCAGGTGATCAGCGCCAGGTCCTGCAAGCAAGGTCCTGCCCCGGGGAGACTGCACACAGCCAGAGCGGCGGGACCGGGACAGGAGCTGGGAGCGGGCATGGCATCGGGACCCTGCAGACAGGTGAGTATATGACATTTTTTTTTTTCTACTGTTCACTTTGGTTTTCGCCGCTGCCTCCACCTCCCGCCCAGACATGACTCCGCACGGAGCTGACATGGCACCGGACGGGAGGTGGAGGCAGCGGTGACGGTACCGGGAGGATTCATGCTTCTGTGTTTACCAACAGAAGGAACCCTCTTCCTGTACACGTCACTGTAGTGCCCACCCCTTGCGTTTATAGCTGCGTTTTTAGTCATAGAAACGCGGCTATATGCGTTTTTCATTGCGTTTTTAACATCTCATTGAATTCAATGAGTGAAAAACGCAGTGGAAAACGCAGAAATAATTGACATGCTGCGTTTTTGTGGTCACCACAAAAACGCAGCTAAAAAAAAACGCTGTGTGAGGACAGCACTTCTGAAAACCCATTGACATTGCTGGGGAAGCAATGTCACTGCGTTTTCAGCACAAAAACGCGGTAAAAAACGCCGCTAAAAACGCGGCAAAAACGCCTAGTGCGCACAAGGCCTTACAAGTGATTTATAGAGGGGTAACAATACGTTGGGATCACGGGATCTAATCTCTCTTTTTATACACCCTAGAATCTTGTTTGCTTTTGCAGCTGCTGCTTGACATTGAGTGCTGCTGCTCAGCTTATTTGTAATGAGAATACCCAAGTCCTTCTCCTATTCTGTAGTCCCGAGTTTACTTCCATTTAATGTATACGTAATTATAGGATTACTCCGTCCTAGGTGCATTACTTTACATTTATCAACATTAAATCTCATTTGCCAAGTATCTGCCCATTCTGACATCTTATCCAGATCTTTTTGTAATATTATACTATCAAGGTCAGTTTTTAATATCCTACATAGTTTGGTGTCATCAGCAAAGACTGACACTTTACTATCAATCCCATCCACAAGGTCATTAATAAAGAGATTAAAAAGAATTGGTCCGGGGGCGTGGCTTGCTGATGGCCGAGTGAGCTGCACTTGCTGGGAGCTCTGTCCTGAACTTCCCCCATTAGCCTCCATTAGAGCACATTAACATCTCCCTGCTTATGGGCAGATCCAGGAAAGTCACCCGACACCGAGGTGAGATAAAGGAGACAGTGAGCAGCATGGATCGTTTCCTCAGCCAGAGTACCTCAGCAGCCGTCAGGAACACTGGATCAATGATGGTGTCTGCCTCCCTCATGGAAAACTCACAGCCCCGGGAAAGTCAAACACAGACACAGCAGGAGCCGGGGAAATCACAGCAGGACTTCTCCAGCGAGGAGGACAATGAGGGAGATCTGCCTAATCTACATGAGATAAGTAAATCTATCAAGGCTTTGCCTACAAAAAAAGATTTGGACAGATTTGCTAGCAGGCTTGAGAATACTTATAAGAAAGAGCTGCAGGCACTGAAATCTGAATTCACATACAGGGTAGAGGAAGTGGAGAAGTCCCAGGAAGCCATCACTGCTGAGTTGTCCCTACAAAGGAAAATATTACTTAGCCACTCAGCAAAGATTGATGAGCTCACTTCAGGGCAAGAGGACTTAGAGAACCGCAATCGGCGAAATAATGTCCGTATCCGTGGCATCCCTGAAAGTATTGGCACGCCTGAACTGGAGGCCATGGCACAGAAGCTCTTTGCTCAAATTCTGGGAGAACAAAGCTCTGGGCCGATTGAGTTAGACCGCATACATAGGGCCCTGGGTCCCAAATCCCCTCCAGATTCACGTCCAAGGGACATAATATGTAGAGTCCACTTTTATAAGGTAAAGGACTCCATCATGTCCGCGGTGCGGCAGGCAGGATCCATCAACTACCAGGGGTCCCAGGTCCAGATATTACCGGATCTGGCTAGACGCACTCTGCAGCTGCGAAGAGCATTAAAACCCCTGCTCCAACACCTCCAGGACAGAAACATTCCATATAGATGGGGTTTCCCCTTCCAGCTGACAGCGCATAAGGATGGGAAATCAGCAATCTTTCGCAAACTCGGAGATCTGGCTAAGTTCTTGGGGACTTTCGAGCTTCCTATGGTAGCACTGCCGGATTGGCCCTCAGGCCCCCAACTCCCTGTGGAACCCCCAGTATGGCAGCCAGTCCGTCGCCATGGGAGACAAAGAGGTCCTGACAAGAGCAATCCGACAGGGTAGCGGTCCTGTGTAGCACCCCTGTTTCCTACTGGGGATAACCTTCATGGGCCCTTCCGGCATGATAGCCAATTATCCCTGGAGCCACAGGGGAGGGCCTTACCATGAAACTGCATCAAAGGCATCGTTGCAAGTTACTGTGATTTGTTGAAAGTCTTTCTCCTGTCACCTAATATTGCTTCTTTCCAGACTAGCATTGTGTTATTTCACAGGTGTTATCAGAGGTTCTGACATTGGGTCAAGTACTACTTAAACCTCATAGGAGGAAGCAGTAAACTGTTTGTGTTATAGATCCACTTGGACCCTCCACCTGGTGGACCTGGTTGGGAATGTCTTCCCCTAGCCTTTACTGACTGGACCCTGTGGGGCTGGACCGTCTAGAGGCGAAGATTTGGGCCTTTTGAGAAATAAGCCCGGGAGACCCATGTGATTTTCTTGTTTTTTACAATTACTAGAATCTTGTCCCTGATCTGAACACTTTGCTTACCTACCGGGAATGCTGATTGGGGTCAATGCCTAGAATAATAGCCTGTTATGATGTTTACTTTTCTTTAGATGATAAAGTTTTAGCGGGAGCATATAGTTAGTGCGCTTTATAATGATATATCATATTGTATTAGAGGCGGGGGGTAAGGAACGGACTCGCTGCCGTTCTTGGCTTCCTCTAACTCCCCTTAGTGCAAATGGCAATCCATTGCCATGGAAATTTTGCACCACTTAATACTAGGGTTCCTTACCCACCTTTTAAGTCCTTTGACCTAAACCTTGCTCTTTCTTTTCTCTGTCTTTCTTTCTTCTCTATCCTTCCCTCTCACCTGACTGGACCAGCCCCCAGATACCACATCATGCTTCCAGCTGACCTGCATTATGGATAGTGTCAAGTTTTGCTCCTTCAACGTTAAAGGTTTGAATGTCCCTGAAAAAAGAAAACAGATAGCATATTCCTGTCATAAGCAACGGGTGGCCATCTTGATGCTTCAGGAAACTCACTTTAGGTCAGATGCAATTCCTAAGTGTTCCTCGGCTTACTACCCGATTTGGCACCATAGCTCGAATCCTGATGCTAAGTCTAAGGGGGTTTCCGTGGCATTTCATAGGTCCTTCATACCAGAGGTGTTAGACTCCTGTATCGACCCCAAGGGAAGATATATTTTCTTAAAGCTTTCTTGGAAAACCAATATCTTTGTTATTGCTAACATGTACTTTCCTAACCAGGGGCAGGACAGATTCTGTGCAGACGGGAGGAAAATTCTGGAAGATTTTGCGGACTCCTCTCCGGTGATATTAGGAGGCGATTTTAATCTACCAATGAACCCGGCCCTCGATGTGTCCTCGGGTAAGTCGTCCTATCCGGCCTCAGTCATACAAAGGGTCAAAAAGCACATGCATGGTCTGAGATTGGTGGACATATGGAGGATTCTTCATCCGGACACCAAAGATTACAGCTTCTATTCCTCGGTCCATTCTGTCTATAGCAGAATTGACTCCTTCCACATTTCTCATACCCTCCTAGACATGACAGTAGAAGCGACCATAGGTAATATAATATGGTCAGACCACGCTCCCATTTACTTATCGATTCAGTTAGGGCCTCGTGTCAAATCAAATTTCACCTGGCGACTGAATGAAAACCTATTACAGGATCAGTTATGCAAAGCGGACCTTACCCAGTCAATTCATAACTTTATTAGAGATCATGAATGTGATACCACTTCTCCTGCAATCCAGTGGGAATCACTGAAATGTGTATTAAGGGGCATTTTGATCTCACATGGTACCCGCCTGAAAAAAGAAAGAGCCATTGAAATAACGCAGTTATCTAACCAGATTGCCTCACTAGAAAGCAAACACAAACGGGACTCATCTCCTACAACCTACGCACAACTCTCTACAACCAGACATAAATTACTAGAGGTATTAGACCAGAAATCCAGGGGCTTAAGAGAACGTCTCAAAAGCCGCTTTTATCAACTGGGAAATAGAAGTGGGAAGCTTCTTGCAAGGGCCCTCCATCCCCGCTCCATGAATACTTACATCCCTTTCATAAAAGACCCAGGAAGTGATGGTCATTTGCATAGCAACCAGGACATTTTAGCAGGCTTCCGCACATACTACAAGGCGCTTTATGATATTAGGGGACAATCGGGACACACAGCGACATATGGGACTCAAGATGATGTTAAAGCTTACCTGAAATCCCATAATCTCCCTTCCATCTCAAATGATACCTTACTGGAGCTGGAAGAGGACTTCTCCCTGGAGGAGGTCAATGCGGTAGTCTCAGATTTGAAGTCAGGGAAAAGCCCAGGTCCAGACGGGTTCTCAGCGGGTTTCTATAAACAATTTTCAGAACTTCTAAATCCTCTGTTCCTATCGGTCTGTAGATATATATCTGCAGGGGGTGCGTTCCCTCCCCAGGCGTTGATGGCTCACATCACAGTTATACCAAAACCAGGGAAGGACGCATCTCTTTGCTGCAACTATAGACCGATCTCGCTCATAAATCTAGATATCAAGCTTTATTCTAAAATGATATCAAATAGGTTACGAGACCTTCTTCCCAGACTGGTAAATCCAGACCAGGTGGGTTTCGTGCCCAGAAGAGAAGCCAGGGACAACACCCTGAGGACCATCTCCCTGATTGACGGCGCAAGACGTCACAGGATCCCCATGTGCATCCTGTCGATAGATGCAGAGAAGGCGTTTGACAGGGTGCACTGGGGTTTCATGTTTCAGGTCCTTAAAAACATAGGGTTGGGAGAGCACATGATGAACAGAGTTACAGCACTCTACTCTTCGCCCACAGCACAAATCAAAATAAATGGCTCCCTCTCAGATTCCTTTACAATATGTAATGGAACAAGACAAGGGTGCCCCCTTTCCCCATTATTATATATTCTGACCATGGAACATCTGGCGGTGGCATTGAGGAGCAATATATCAATTAAAGGGGTTACATTTCACAAACAGGACCATAAATTAGCTTTATTCGCAGATGATCTGCTCCTGTACGTTACCTCTCCACTCATTAGTCTACCCAACATAATGGCTGAATTGTGGAGGTTCGGATCTCTGAGTAATTTTAAAATAAATACTCATAAATCCGAAATACTGAATATATCTCTTCCTCCAATGCTGGTGACTCAGCTCAAAGCCTCTCTCCCCTTCAAATGGCAGGTGGATTCATTGACATACCTAGGAATTAAACTGACGGCAGATCCCCTTGACCTCTTTAAATCAAATCACCGCCACATTTCCAGGAAGTTAGAATTAGACCTCAATAACTGGAACAAACTCCAGCTTTCATGGTTTGGGAGGATAAATGCGATCAAAATGGACCTGTTACCGAAGCTGCTTTATTACTTCCAAACCATCCCCTTAGTATTGCCGGCCTCTTTTTTCTCACGTCTGAAATCTAGCATAACCAAATTTGTCTGGGCACATAAACGCCCACGTATTTCCCACAAAATATTGAGTAGATCAAGGGATATGGGAGGAACTGGACTCCCTAATCTCCTTTTGTATAGCTACGCCTCTTTAGGGACGTGTGGTCTGGATCTATTTAACTCAGGTGAAACGAAAAGATGGGTGGAAGCCGAAAGCGCGCAATCTGATGTTGATCCGAAGGTAGTTATTTGGACCAGAGCACCACCCAGCTCCAGCTCTATCACAGTACCCTTTATCACTAAGCAATTGCGGAATTTTATGTCCCGAGGTAATAAATATCTTGACTTGTCCTCCATTCCAGGCCCATTGACACCGGTCCATAGTAATTCAGATTTTCAGGCGGGTTTCCATAGATCAACATTCCTCCATAAAAGGAAGAGTGACCATCCTATTATTCGTGACTTTATCTCAGACACAGGTATTAAACCCCTAGATAATTACTCTTCAGATATCACCAAATCTCAAGATATGTGGTTCTTCTTCGAACAGCTGAAAAGTTTTATAGTGTCTATGGCTAGGAGGGTAGACATCTATAGGGCACTCACACCCTTTGAGGCCCTTTGCCTAGAGAAGGATTCTCCAGGCCATACCATTTCGACCTTGTATGACTTGTTTCTCAGATGCAGAGGTGCGAGGGATGGCTTGCCTGGGTACTTTGGGAAATGGGAGAGAGAGTGGGGGAGGTCATTCTCGGCTGAGGAGCGGACCAAAATCCTTCTCTTTATTGGTAAAACTTCGCTGAATGTGATATCACAGGAGAGGTGCTACAAGATCCTATCTAGGTGGTATAGGTGTCCTGTGAGTATCCATGCTGCCTTTCCATCAGCCTCTGATGTGTGCTGGAGATGCCAAAAGGAGAGGGGAACCCTCACTCATATCTGGTGGTCATGTCCCCCGGTGAGATCATTCTGGGAGAGCATTTTCCAGTTACTCAATAAACTTTCCTTGAGGCAGATCCGGCCCACAAAAGAGTTAGCTCTCCTGTCCCTCGGGAATGTTTCTGCTTCAGGGTTTAGGAAAGGTTTATTAAGACATTTTTTAACAGCTGCCAGAAACCTAATTCCAAGATATTGGAAGCAAACTAGAATCCCATCACGGGATGAATTCATAGCAGAGTGCAACGAGATCTTCAGGATGGAGACCTTGATAGGTCAGACACTCGGCAACAAGGACAAAGTTGATGCTACGTGGGCCCCGTGGATCATGTTCAGGGACTCGCCGGATATGGGTCTATGGATTCACGGGGGGGCAGGTATGTAGGTAATTTTCCATTCTCTTTTTTCTGTACCTAGAAGGTTAGCCTTGAAAATGTGGTTTTGATGTAGGAGGGCGCGTCCACTCGGGTGGGAACTCTTTGTACCCTTCCCCTTTCATCTTACTTTCCCACGTTTCTGTTGTCTTTACTGTCTCTAAATTCTTCTTCCACCTCCTCTTCTTTATCTCTTTTTTTTCAACTTGTTCTTCCTATTTCAAACACATACGAATTGTACTTGTTATTTTTGGTCGCCAGTGGCGCAGGTGTAGTCAAAGAACTGTTGTGTTTTTGGCAGCTAGCTTGGATATATACCCTCTGCCTGCGCGCTGTGCAATTGTTTGATTATCTTCTTCTATTCTAATAAACTTTGATTTGAATAAAAAGAATTGGTCCTAGCACAGATCCCTGCGGCACCCCACTGCTGACTATGGCCCATTTAGAGAATGTTCCATTTATGACTTCTCTTTGTTTCCTATCTTTTAGCCAATTCCTTACCCAGTTGCATATAGTTTCAACTAGTCCTTGCTTCTGGAGCTTTAGTATAAGGCTATTATGTGGTACAGTATCAAATGCCTTTGCAAAGTCCAAATAAATCACATCAGCTGCATTACCAATATCCAGGTTTGCACTTACCCCCTCATAGAACCCCAACAGGTTGGTTAGACACGATTTATCTTTCATGAATCCATGCTGTCTGTCAGTTATTATATTATGTTCTGCAACATATTTTTCCATGTCATCCCTTAAAATGCCCTCAAAAACTTTGCATACTACTGATGTCAGGCTTACTGGACAGTAGTTGCCTGGATCTACCCTCTTACCTTTCTTAAATATCGGTACCACATCAGCAATCCTCCAATCCTGAGGCACCAACCCTGTTACAAGCGAGTCTAAAAAGATGAGATACAGCGGTCTGTCAATTACGGAGCTCAATTCCCTCAATATTCGTGGATGAATGCCATATGGCCCTGGGGATTTGTCAATGTTTAATTTACTCAGACGTAGGCGTACTTCTTCTTGTGCTAAATTAATTATATCGGGTGGTGAACTTTGATTTTTCACTTGTTGAATGATGCCTGGTACAGTCAGTTCCTTGGTGAACACAGATGAGAAATGCCTATTTAATATCTCAGTCTTTTGTTTGTCCTCTATAACTAACTTGTTATTATATTTTAAGGGGCCAATACTATCCTTTGTTTTCCTTTTGGCATTAATGTATTTATAAAAGTTTTTGGGATTTATTTTCTTCCAAACAGTTTTTATTGATTTTACATATTCTACACAATATCGTATCATACGAAGTATTATCAGGTACATTGACATAAAATAAGTCAAAATTATAGAATCCAAACTTAACTTACATGAAACAAACCCTTAAGTCCCTGTGCCACTCTTTAATATTTCTACTGTTGACGCCGTGCCTTGGTCATGTCATACCATCTTACCCTTGTCCTTCACCTTAGTCCCCGCTAAGTAATCCTCAATTTTCCCAAGCTGCCCTGGATTTCACTCAGAAGGTACCACTCCGTATTCCTAAAAGGTGCCACTAAATGATCTATTTCTTCCTGTTTAAGATAAACTTCAATAAAAGTTTTCCACCTACTAAAAAATTTGGTAGTCTTATTGTCTTTGTCCCTTTCTGCTTCTAGTTTCTCCATCCTCAAAAGATTATGTAATTCCCCGATGACTTCCCCTGTGGATGGAGCCTCCTCCTGTATCCAATGCTTTAGGATGCACCTTTTAGCTATCATAGCTATATCATGTATGATTGCAAATGTCTTTTTGTCCCGAGAATTCAGACCCCCTCTCACTCCGCCCTCAAAGAAGTGAAAAATCCACACCATTAGCTCTGGTTTGCAGGAAATTTTCCATGTTGTCTGGGCTAGTGTTCCGACTTGATTCCAGAACCTCTTTATCATCCTGCATTCCCACAGGCCATGTAGCATGTCTGTTTTTTCTTTATGGCACTTAGGACACCGTGCCTCCCTGCCCGGTATGTTGAAACCCAAAACTGCCCTGTGTAATATCCTAAATTGGGTGTCTCTCCAGCTCTCATTGGTGACTTGTTTCCGCATCTGAACCCATCCTTTCAATATGACCTCCACCACTTCTTGCCCTTTCAGTTGTTTTTTCCATGCTAAAAGTGTACGACTATCTTCCCGGGATATTAGCACACCTCTAAATGTTCGGTATATTCGAGAGACATTCAAATTTGTTACATCGCCTTCCATAAGCTCGTCAATCATACTCTTGTTCAGTTCCCTACCAATCTCACCCAGCTCTCTCATTATTCCATGTTTCAATTGTTCGTACTGAATAATGTGGAAGCCATTGAGGTTGTATTTATCAAGCACTTCCCGACCTGTCATCCACCTTCTCTCTTCCACATTCATTACATCTGTCATTCTCCTAACGCCCTTCTCTTTCCATTTGAGGAATAGTCTATTCTCTCTCCCCTGGGGGAAGTTTGGTGATGCCCAAGGATTTAGGTGTTTTGATACCTTCCATGAAAGTCCCAATTTCCGTCTTACCAATCTCCAGGCCAACATGGTGTCTCGGAATATAACGGAGTTTCTTATGTGACCTTCAACCTTGGACAATGGGGAGTGAAGAATAGACGTCAGATCCCATGGCTCAACGTACTTGAGTTCCATACCATAATCCGAGTGCCTACTCGTTCCTCTCAGCCAATCGATCACGTGTCTCATGATGCACACTACGTTATACCCTCTGACGTCCGGAAAATTTATCCCTCCCTCCTCCACAGACTTCATCAGCGTGCGCAGCTTTATTCTGGGTTTCCTTCCCCTCCAAATAAAATCTGCATACGCTGAGTTGAGTCTGTTGACATCCCTTAGTGTTAACAATAATGGAATCGTTTGGAAGGGATACAGCAGTCTAGGGAAGCTCATCATTTTTATGAGGTGACATCTTGCCAGTAATGGCAGGGGTAGTCCCTTCCAGCCCTTCAATTGATTTATGATTTTTCTGATCAGTGGACCATAGTTCATTTTATAAATTGATTGCACCGACCTTCCTACATGTACTCCCAGGTATTTGACTGATGTTTGTGCTACCGGAATTCCATTCACATGCCCATCGCTTAACATACCCCCAGCTGGCCCTTGGTCCCCGCCCAGGAATAGCAACTCACATTTCTTTTTATTTAATTTAAAACCTGAAAAGGTGCCAAATTTTTCTATCATGCTAAGTGTCCGGGGCAGGTCCGCACCAGGATCCCCCATGAATAGAATCACGTCATCAGCAAAAAGCGCTATCTTCATTTCTGTACCCCTTATGTTGATCCCTTTAAAACTATTATGACCCTGCAGCACTCTTGATAGGGGTTCAATTGCCAGGTTAAATAACAATGGGGATAGCGGGCATCCTTGTCTCGTCCCTTTCTTCAGGGGGAACACGTCGGACAAAAAACCCGGGGTGTGGATCCTTGCTCCTGAGTTGGCATATAGACTGTTAATATAGAGTCTCATCTTACCTATGATCCCCGCGGCCTCCATCACCTTGTCTAACCAGCTCCAGTTAACATTGTCGAACGCTTTCTCGGCGTCGAGTGTGACTAATGCAGGACTTACCCCCCCCTTCGTGCGCCCCAATCTCACTGCGTCTACCACTAGAATCGTCTTCCTAATGTTGGTCACCGCATTTCTCCCTTTTATGAACCCTACCTGATGTTCTGAAATTAACCTAGGTAAGACCGTGGCCAATCTGTCCGCCATGATTTTAGACATTATTTTTAAGTCCTGGTTGATGAGCGAGATGGGCCGATAACTCGAAGGGTCGTCCAGGTCCTTGTTTCCCTTGGGTATTAATTTAATGTATGCTATATTGGCATTTTTAGGGATTTCTGTTCCCCCCAGAATTGCGTTAAAGACTGAAGTTAGATCCGGAGAAATCAGATCCTTGAGGACTTTGTAAAATTCGCTGTTGAAACCATCGGGCCCTGGAGCCTTATCAGTACTAAGTTCCCCAATTGTTTTTGAAACCTCCTCCTCTGTGATATCTGCGTTTAAGACTTCCAGTTCCTCCTCCGTTAAGCTAGATAATTGGGCTTGCCTTAGCCACTCCGCCTCATCAGTCATGTCGTTATGTCCTGGCCCGTACAACTTTCTGTAATATTCTTCCAAGACCTTATTAATTTCCTTGGGATCCGATGTCACCCCTCCACCCTTTATTTTCATTTTAGAGATTACCGTCATCTTTCTGTTGCCCCTTGCTAAATTTGCCAACATCCTCCCCGCCTTATTCCCAAATCTATGAAGATCCGCCTCTTTATGTGACCAGAATAGTTGTTCCTTTTTTTTTGCCCACTCGTCAAAGTCTCTCTTGGCCGCCATCCACCTATCTTTTGCCGTGATAGACCTGTCTGTCAGATAGTTGGTATACGCTAGTCGCACTGCCTCGCTGTGAAAATTGTATTTCACGTTCGTCTTTCGTTTAACCATGGCCGCATACCCCACCAAGCGTCCTCTCAAGACCGCTTTTGCCGTTTCCCAGAATAATACTGGCGTCGCCCTATGTTCCTTATTATTTTCTGAGAACTCTTCCCACCATTCCTTTATTATCTTGTGAAAATTGTCCTGTCTTAGGAGAAACGACGGGAATCTCCATATAATGTCTGATCCTCTCTTGAATTTCTCTCTAAGACCCACTCTCACCGGACTGTGATCTGAGATCACCATACTCTCAATCATGCAGTTCTGCACACCATTTGCCAATTCCAAAGACAACCAAATCTGATCTATACGAGACCAACTGTTATGTGGGTGAGAGAAGTGCGTGTACTCTCGGTCATGTGGGTGAGTTACTCTCCAAATGTCTTTTAGTCCTACATCCTCCAACGAAACCTCTCTGTGGGCTGAGCCCTTGTCCCCGTGTCCCACCACACCCTCTCCCTTGCTTCTGTCCTCCGCTGAGTCTGGCACTGCATTAAAGTCCCCCGCCACTATGATGTTAGTTTCCCTATCTGAGAGAATTATGGATTTTATGGTGTCATGGAACTGATTCTGTTTCGAGTTTGGGCCATACACATTATATATACTGAGTGTTCCCGCTGGGCTGGTAATTGTTAAATGCTGCCATCTTCCTTGATCATCCTCTTCCTGAGCCACCACTTCATGGCTAAGCTGTTTGTTTATCAAAATCATTGTGCCCGCCTTCCTTCCCTGTGCCGCTGCCCCATATACTGAACCCACCCAGTATTTTTTCATGCGGAAAAAATCTTCCCTCCCTAAGTGGGTTTCTTGTAGAAGCGCAATATCAGTTTTTAGTCTTTTCAAGTGTCTTAATATCATTGCTCGCTTGTTAGGTGATCTAAGGCCCTTAACATTCCACGTTATTAGTTGCACCATGTTTGTCTAAATGGTTTGCTCTTGGTGATACTGCCCTTCAAGACCTCGACTGTAAGAGAGACACGACTGTCAACAATGCACTCACAAGTGGTTCCTACAGAATGGCATTTCTTTTCCCCAACTCTAAAATAAACCCCTATACAACATATGAAAAATATAAATCCTATAACGACCAAACAGGTTTTCCCTTTAAAGGGACTTTCGGCTCTTTTTGCCATGTTAGTGACTTCCCTTCTTCCTGGCCAAATTATGAGTCTCCCTAATCACCCCCCTGATAAACAAATTCTATGTTTCTTTCCCCCGAGTATCGCACAACAACCTTAGTTATTATGCAAGGAATAAAACAATATGTCATATATAGTAGAACCTTAGCGAGAGTTCTTCCGCTGGCTTAGTCCTGATTTTGTGGGACCTTCCTTTCAACCCGTTCGGATCCACTGTATTGAGATCTGAAAGAAAATCCAGAGAGAGAGAAGCAGAGCCCAGAAAAGAGAGAAAAAGAAGAGAGTGAAGAGGAAAAAGAGAAAGGTGAGGAAGAAAAGAGAGACGAAGAAGAAGAGGAGGACAAAACAGGGGAAAGAGCAGAAGAAAAAGAGAGGAGAAGAAGAAGAGAGAGGAGAAGGGGAAGGAGAGAGAGAGAAAAGAGGAAGAGGGGAGAAAAAGAAGGGGAAAGAGAAGAAGAGGAAGAAGAAGAAGAGAGAGGAGAAGAAGAAGAGGAGAGAAGAGAAGAAAAAGAGAGAGAAGAAGAGAGAAAAAGAGGAAGAGAAAGGGGAGGAAAAAGAGAGAAGAGGAGGAAAAGAAAAAAAAAAAAAAAAAAAAAAGGGGGGGGAGGAGAAGAAGTATAAGGAGAAAGAAAAGCAGAAGGAGAAGAAGGTAGAAGAAGAAGGAAAAGAAAAAGAAGGAGAAGAGGAAGGAGAAGAGAGAGAGGAAGCAGAAAAAGGACCTCTCATCCTCTCCTCTCCCCCGTCACCGAAGGTAGGAAAAACGATTGGTTCCCTCTCCGTCCCTCTCACACCGACCCCCCCCCCTCGGCCCGCTCCCCCTCCTTGGTCAAGGGGTTCAGAGAAAAGCCAGTAAAAATCAGTTCAAGAGTCATCACGTGACTTGGTGGCTCTCAAGGGTGCTGCTCCCTGAAGTCCGGTCTGGGGCTAGGTTGCTGTGCTGGACTCCGATTCCCCTCTCCGTTGGTCTCAGGGTGTGTTTGCCTGCTGTGTTGTCCGTCCCCTCTTCCTGAACCTGTAGAGGAGCCTTTTCTGTAATTTCCTCCTTCATTAGATCTCCTCTCCAGAGGCTCTGCCCGACTTCTGTCGTGATCTGACATAAGGATGTTTTCCGCTTCCTTGTGGTCTTTATAATATGAGAATGTTCCATTGGAGTTCCTGACCTTTAGTATGGCTGGGTAAAGTAGTTGGCATTTTACTCTTTTGTTGTACAGAAATGTGCACAGCTTGCTGAAGTCCTTCCTCCGCTTGGATACATCAACCGAATAGTCCCCAAAGATCAGCAGTCTATTTCCTTGGTATTGTAGGGGCCGTTTACGTTCTCTAAAGGCCTTCAATATTTCTTCTTTGTGCTTGTAGTCGAGGTATTTGACTATCACCTGTCTGGCTCTTGGCGGGTATTTACTGCTTGGACTTTGTCCCTCTCCTTTGCTCATCTCTTGTTGCCTCAATGGTCCCACTCTGTGGGCCCTTTCCACTCTGAATTTCGCTTTTATACCCAACGCCTGTGGTAGATCCACCTCGCAGATGTTGTCTAGCTGCCCCAATGATACCGATTCTGGCAGCCCCACAATACGTAGATTATTTCGTCTCGATCTGTTTTCTAGGTCCTCTGCCTTGTCTTTCAGGTATTCATTAGATTTTATTAAAGTTGCTATTTGATCTTGCATGGTCGAGATTGCCTCCTCAGAATTAGAGATTCTCTGCTCTGTTTCTGTCAGTCTATTTGAGTGATCAGTCAATTGCTTCTGCATGGCGGCTAGTGAAGATTGTATGGCTGCCTCTATGGCTATTTTTATCTCCTTAGATAGATGAGATGTCACTTCTATTGCCAATTTTTTATAGTCCACATGTATCTCTTGTACTTGCTTATTGTGACCAGCAGGTGGTGCTGTTTTCATAGACCTTCTTGTTAGTGTGGAGCCTCTGCCTCCCTCTGTCGCCCTATAGGGCTGAGATGGAAGTGTGTCTTGCTGTTTTTTACTTCCTTTACCAGGAATGGCAGAGGATGATCTCCTCCTGTAATGGGATTGCCCCCATTTGCCTCCTCTCTCCCTCCTCTGCTGGCATGCATCTTCCTCCGGCCCTCCTGGTCCTCCACTGCCCCCCTCCATATCGCCGACCTCCTCCTCTCTCAGCCCACCCTCCATGTCTCCCTCATCCTCCCACTGTGAGCTGCCCTCCTCTGGCCCCTGCATCCACCTCTCTCCAGCTCCGGATTCCTCTGTCTCCTCAGCCGTGTCCTCCATTACTCTGCCTTTCCAGCATGGATCCGTCTCGTCTCTCCCCTGCACCTCTGGCTCCGCCCCCGACATGCTTGCCGGCGCCATGATCAGTGCATTCACATCTCTCCCAGCCGCAGCGTCGCCATTCCTCCCGGATCCTTCACTGCAGCCAGCGCTTCTCAGCAGGTAGCGATCCATCACTGCTGGCCTCCGCTTTCCTGCTGAGTGATTTTTGTCTTGTTCCCGGAGGCGGGGGGCTTCTTTCTGACTGGTTTTTCCAGGGGGTGGCAGGAGCTTCTCCCTCAAGCCTCCACCGCAGCCAGGACCGGAACCGGAAGTCTGGGATTTATTTTAATGTCATTGGCGATTTTTGTTTCAGTAGCTAGTTTTGCTTGTTTGATTTCTTTTTTGCATTGCCTATTGATATCTTTATACTCCTGAAATGCTATTTCTGTATTCTCAGCCTTCAAGATTTTAAACGCCCTTTGTTTTTGTTTTATTATACTTTGTACAGTCTTATTTATCCATAGTGGTTTCTTTTTATTCCGGGACGTTTTATTACCAGAGGGTATTTATACATATTTATTTTTATATTAATTGGCTCTATGAATTGAGGTCAGAATGTTTTCTCGATTTGATTTTGGGTATGTGCACACATTGCAGATTTTTTTCTGCACGTAAAATTGCATCTCTTGGCTGGAAAAATGCTGCGGGGAAAAAAAACGTGCATTTTTTCATGCTTTTTTATGTATTGAGATAGGCAAAAGGTTGGGAAAATGCAGAAACAATTGACATGTCAATTGTTTGGTGCAGTTTTTTTCTGCACCAAAATCTGCAAGTAAAAAACCTGCAACATGGGCACAGCAGTTCAGGATTCTCATACACTTTGCTGGGATGCATTTTTCCTTGCAGTATTGATTAAAAGCATTCAAGCATAGTGACTAGGGAAAAGTTGCGGTGTAAGGCATAGTTTGCAACTATTTTATACAACTAGAATTACAATAATCAACATAATCTACTGCAGCAGCCACAGCTCTCAATTCCTTTTCATTAACCCCTTAAATCCCTTTGATGTGGGATCGCGTGACAAGCCCACGTTTCCTGGTACGTTGGCTGATCTGATCAGCTGATATATGCAGTTCCACCCGCACCTGTTAACCCCTTAGATTGCGCTGTAAAACTCTGACAGCGCAATCTAATGTGCTCCGGCGGGCATTGCGCTTTTGACGTCACAGCACTGCCGATGGTGACAAGGATCACAGGACACCAATGGGTTGTCATGACAGCTCGAGTTAGCTGATGACCTCTGTCGCTGTCATGATTCACTTCCTGTGAATGCCAACAGATCGCCTGCATTCACAGGAGTTCAGCATTTCTGATGCAGTGTGATGAGACCAAGACAAAAACATTTACTTGGTTCAGATGGTGTCAAGCGTGTGTGACGGTAACCAGGGGAGGAATACAAAGACAAATGTGTCTTTCCAGCAGTCAAGCATGGTGATGGGAGTCTTATGGTTTGGGGCTGCATGAGTGCTGCCATCTCTGCGGAGTTACAGTTCATTGAGGGAACCATTAATGCCAAAATATACTATAACATACTGAAGCAGAGCATTATCCCCACCCTTCAGAATCCGTACCGCAAAGCAGTATTCCAACATGATAACAAACGCAAACACACTTCCAGGATGACTACTGTCTTCCTAAAGAATCTGAGGGTAAAGGTGCTGGACTGGCCAAGAATGTCTCCAGAATGAAACCCTTTAGAGCATCTCTTGGGCATCCTCAAATGGAAGAGCGCAAAGTTTCTAACATCCACAGGCTCCATGACAGGGTTCCCCAACTCCAGTCCTCGAGGGCCGCCAACAGTGCATGTTTTCAGGATTTCCTTAGCATTGCATGGGTGTTGGAATCATCAACTGTGCAGGTGATTAAATTATCACTTGTGCAATACTAAGGAAATCCTGAAAACATGCACTGTTGGCGGCCTTTGAGGACTGGAATTGGGGACCCATGCTCCATGATGTCGTCGTGGAGAAGTGGAAGAGTATTCCAGTGGTAACCTGTCAAGCTCTAATAAACCCAATGCCCAAGAGAGTTAAGGCAATTCTTAAAATAATGGTGGCCACACAAAATATTGACACTTTGGGCACAATTTGGCCATTTTCACTTAAGGCTGAACTCACTTTTGTTGCCAGTGGTTTTGACATTAATGGCTGTGTATTGAGTTATTTAGACGGCACACCGCATTTATACTGTTATACAAGCTATACAATGACTACTTTACATTGTATCAAGGTGTCATACCTTCAGTGCTGTCCCATGAAAATATATAGTACAATATTTACAAAAATGTAAAGGTTGTACTCACTTTTGTGATCTACTGTATCTTTTATATTCTCATCTTATCAAGATCTTGAATTTCCTTTTGTGAAACTCCTGTATAGAAGTTGCCGAGAAAGGGTTATCTTGTATTACTAAATATGAGCGTACTTGCAGATTACTGGGACCGGTGGGGCCCTGCTAAATTTTTTAAAAAAAATCCGGATCCATTACCCATATAAGTCTATGGGGACCAAAATCCGGGGATTGAAAATGTTGGTGGGAGGGGTGGAGGGATAGGAACGAGCGTAGTGTGCTCACCAAATCTCCATGTCATGTCAGTAAGCTACTTCCAGATGACGCATTCACTTCCGGCGATGTGTGCATGTAGTTCGTGCACTAAAACTAAAGGTAGATGCTATAATGTAACGGCTCCTTCCAGGTATGACGTAATTTGTCACGTGATGGGGATGGAAGTTGTTTTCCAGACGGAATAAACATTATTTTTCTAAGTCCACGTGGGCGTGGAGTTGTTTATAATAGAAGCGGGGGTCTGGGGAATCATGAACCAGGAGGATCAGGATGAGCAGATCTCTGCGCTCACGCACACAGAGGAGTGCTGCACATTTAGTCATGATCCGGGAGGCTCAGGATGAGCAGATCTGTTCATCCTGAGCCTCATGGTTCATGATATGTGCAACACTCCTTTGTGAGCGGATGCAGAGATCTGCTCATCCTGAGCCACCTGTTTCCTGAATAGATGTGCAGCATTTTAACAGTGACAGTGGCGGCAGGTTTGTGCGGACTGCACTCTGACCCCCGGCCGGCTCTGTCAGAGTTGAAGGGATGGTGAGATGTGGCCAGAGAGCTTCAGGTCACCAGAGGTCATACTGTGGGAACCTGGGTATGACCTCCTTCTTGTCAGTGTTTCTCGGAGCCTGGAGAGATCGGACATGTTTTTGGTCTTTCCAGGCTCTGATGTAGCAGAGCCAGAACTGTCGTGGGACCTTATGTGGATTACGTCGGACCTGCAGGGGTGTTCATATGAAAAAGGAAACATAGCTTCGAAACACGTTCTGTTTAGTGATGGGTGAACCCGGACTGTAATAGTCCGGATTCGCGTGGGTAACCTAGTACCTGTGCACCAATCCCGGGCTCGGTTCTCAGGGAACTCTGGATAACTATCCGGATCTGGCCACCGAGGTAATTAAAAAAAGAGAGAGAAAGTAAAAACAAAGTAAACAAGAATAAAGCAAGCACATTTTACTTACCAGTCTCAGCGCGGCTGTAACACTGCTTCTAGGGCTGCTCATTAACCACATGCAAATGCACTGCTTCCCTTGGCCACCAGCAGGTATGGCATCTCTGATTGGTTGCAGTCAAACCATGCTCCCACCCTGTGTGACAGCATCTGTGATTGGTTGAAATCACAGACACTGTGTCCGAATGGGGTCCCTCTTATATTGATACGCAGCCAAGATAAGCACATGGCTGTTGGCTCCAGCCTGTAGCCGTATGCTTTACATGTGCTGGGTATCATAATATGGGGGGATCCTACGCCAATTTTTTTATTTCTTTTTACACCCTAATAGGGACACACACTACGTCTGTGATTTCAGTCAATCACAGACTATGTCACACAAGTTAGGGGTGCTTTCTGACTGCAACCAGTCACAGATGTTGGGACTGCCAGTGGGCGGGAGAAGCAGTGCATATGCATGAGGTTAATGAACATCCCCAGAAAGTAGTGTTACCGCTGCGCATGAGACTGGTAAGTATAACGTGCCTGCTCTAATTCCCCTATCCCTTCTACCACCATTTTAAATCGCCTAATTTGTGTCTTATATGGGGATCAGCATCAGGCCAAGTATCCTGAATTAATTCTGGGCCTGAACCGGATATCTGCGGGTTTGCCATCACTAGTTCCTTTAGATATTTTTTTACAAATAAAGCATCGCCTCTCTGATTAAGACTTGTACATACGTGCAAAGGAAAGGTGAGTCCTGCACCACTCATAGACCTCCGTTACCGCGATGATAAGTTCTCACTTGTAGGAGCTTGCAGCACCAGTATGTTAATCGCTCCGGTCACAGCGTGCTGGTCAGGTATGAAGATACATTCCGAGCATCAGGGTAAGACGAAAATGACCGCAAAACAGCTGCTATACCGGAAGTTCTTTATTAAAGTTTTAGTGCAGGAAAAAAACAGCGGCGGCAGGAGACACAGATACCGGCCCCTCACAAAGGATGACGGCCGTTTCGCCTGCAATCAGGCTTCTACGGGTCCACCAGACCCGTAGAAGCCTGATTGCAGGCAAAACGGCCGTCGTACTTTGTGAGGGGCCGGTATCTGTGTCTCCTGCCGCCGCTGGTCTTTTCCTGCACTAAAACTTGAATAAAGAACATCCGGTATAGCAGCTGTTTTGCGGTCATTTTCGTCTTACCCTGATGCTCTGATTAAGACTTGTTTTATGGATTTCTCTCCTTTCTTCATTGAAAGATTTATTAAACTCAGAATGAGTATAGTAGGCAACTTGTCAGTTTTTTTGGTGTAATATCATCTTGTATTTTTGCTTTTTAGAAAAATGCTTGGAAAGGCCACAAAAGAGAATGTTTGTGCCTGAAAAATATTTTCCCAAATGTTCCAACTGATTCTGTCAGACTTGTCGCTAGAATTATCTTCAAACTGGTGAGTTTTTGTTAGAATTGTTTGAATATGCATAAATATAAATAAATATATAGGAAGATTTTGTGTAAGCCATTAACAGTTATCAAGGAAAAATTCTAAATCTACAGAATATTCATATCACATCTGCAGTGCTTTAGGCCACATCCTTCCTCATAGCAGAAATACACATCACCTGATCTGCTTCATCCAATAAGCATTCACATTTATACAGCTTGAAGATGGAAAATAAGTATAATATTGATTATATTATTTTTTATTATTATTATTAATTATTTCTAGAGCACCATTAATTCCATGGTGCTGTACATGAGAAGGGTTTACATACAGTATACATATACAAGTTACAGTAGACAGACTAGTACAGAGGGAAGAGGGCCCTGCCCTTGCGGGCTTACATTCTCTAGGATTTTGGGGAGGAGACAGTAAGTAAGTGGGGTGTAGATTGGGCGGCAACTCCGCACGGTGGTCGGAGGCAGCTCCGCACTGTGGTCGGGCGGCAGCTCCGCACGGTGGTCAAGCGGCAGCTCCGCACGGTGGTCAAGCGGCAGCTCCGCACGGTGGTCGGGCGGCAGCTCCGCACGGAGGTGAAGCAGTGAGGTCATTGTAGATTATAGGCATTCCTGAACAGATGAGTTTCTAGGTTCCGTTTGAAGCTTGCAAGGATAGCAGATAGTCTGACGTGTTGAGGCAGCAAGTTCCAGGAGTCTTGGAGTCGGTTGCGTGAGGAGCGAATGAGAGAGGAGGAGAGAAGGAGATCTTGGGAGGACCGGAGGTGATGTGTTGGAGTGTAGTGGGAGATTAGTTCAGAGATATACGGAGGAGACAGATTATGCACAGCTTTGTAGGTCAGTGTTAGTAGTTTGAATTGGATACGGTGGAAGATTGGGAGCCAGTGGAGGGACTTGCAGAGAGGAGAAGCGGGGTGGTATTGAGGAGAGAGGTGCATCAGTCAGGCAGCAGAGTTAAGGATGGACTGAAGAAGGGCGAGCGTGTTAGCAGGGAGGCCACAGAGGAGGATGTTACAGTAATCGAGGCGGGAGATTATGAGGGCATGCACTAGCATTTTTGTAGATTGCGAATTGAGGAAAGGACGGATTCTTGAAATATTTTTGAGTTGAAGACGGCAGGAGGTGGTGAGGGATTGGATGTGTGGTATGAAGGACAAGGCAGAGTCAAAGGTCACTGCGAGGCAGCGAACTTTGGGTACTGGTGAGAGCATGGTGTTATTTATTGTAATAGATAGATCAGGTGGAGAGTGTAGGTGAGATGGAGGAAAGATGAGTAGTTCAGTTTTGGCCACATTGAGCTTTAGGAAGTGAGAGGAGAAAAAGCAGGATATAGCAGATAGACACTTCGGGATTCTGGACAGCAGAAATGTGATATCTGGGCCAGAGAGGTAGATCTGAGTGTCATCGGCATATAGGTGGTACTGGAAGCCGTGGGACTTTATGAGTTGTCCCAGGCCAAATGTGTAGATAGAAAAAAGTAAGGGTCCCAGGACAAAGCCTTGAGGGATGCCAACAGAGAGATGGCAGGATGAAGAGGTTGTGTGGGAGTGGGAGACACTAAAAGTGCGGTTGGAAAGGTATGAAGCGATCCAAGGGCAAGATCTCTGACACCAAGGGAAGAGAGGATCTGTAATAGGAGGGAGTGGTCGACAGTATCGAAGGCTGAGGACAGGTCTAGAAGTAGGAGTATGGAGAAGTGCTTGTTAGCTTTGGCAGTAAGTAAGTCACTCGTGATTTTAGTCAGGGCAGTTTCGGTAGAATGATGTGGACGGAAGCCAGACTGTAGGTTGTCAAAGAGAGAGTTAGATGAGAGATAGGAGGAAAGTTCAGCATGAACATGCTGTTCCAGGAGTTTTGAGGTGAACGGAATTAGTGATATGGAGCGGTAGCTGTTAGTAGAGGTTGGGTCGAGGGAAGGTTTCTTTAGGATAGCTGTGACTGTTACATGTTTAAAGGCAGAGGGGAAGGTACCAGTCGTTAAGGATAGGTTGAAAAGATGGGTTAAGGCTGGAATAAGGATAGTGGTGAGGTTGGAGAGGAGGTGGGATGGGGTCAAGTGCACGGGTAGTGAGGTACGCTTTTGAGAGAAGACGTGCAAGCTCTCCTTTGAGGATGGTGGGGAGGAAGTGTATGGGGGAGGGGCAGTGGTCAGTTATATGAAGGGGTTGTGGTGACTGAGTAGAGAAGACTTGCCTTATTTGGTCGATTTTTTTCTTTTAAATAAGTGGCAAAGTCTTCTGCAGAAATGAGGGAAGTTGGAGGGGGCAGTGGTGGGCAAAGGAGGGAGTTGAAAGTATTGAATAACTGTTTGGGGTTGTGTGTTAAAGAGGATATGAGGTTTCTGAAGTATTCCTGTTTAGCGGAGGTGAAGGCTGAACGAATGTGTGAATTGCATTTTTGAATGTGGTGAAGTCTTCCGGGGAGTGCGTTTTCTTCCACCGCCACTCTGCAGCCCTAGACACTTTCCGAAGTTTTTTAGTGAGGCTGTTGTGCCAGGGCTGTCTATTGATTCGTCTCACTCTGCCATGCACAAGGGGATCGACTGAATCAATAGCTGATGTGAGAGTGGTGTTGTAGAAAGTGGTGGTGCTGTTTGTGTCGTGGAGTGATGATATAGAGGACAGCGGAAGGATAGAGTCAGAGAGGGTTTGCATGTTGAGGTGTGCAAGGTTTCTGCGGGGATGTGCTAGGTGCTGGACAGGGGGGACAGGTGAGGAGGACAGGGCTGAAAAGGTCAGTAGATGGTGGTCAGATAGGGGGAGGGGGGAGGTTGTGAGGTCAGAAACGGAACAGAGGTGGGTGAAGATAAGGTCAAGTGTGTGTCCATCTTTATGGGTGGCAGAGGTGGACCACTGAGCTAGACCAAAAGACGAAGCGAGGGACAGGGGTTTGGAGGCTCTCGACTGGCGGTTGTCATTGGGGATGTTGAAGTCACCTATGATGATAGTGGGAATGTCAGCAGAGAGAAAGTGTAGAAGCCAGGCAGAGAAGTGGTCGAGGAAGGCAGTGGTAGCGCCGCAGGGTCTATATATGACAGCCACTTGGAGGTTAGAGGGAGAATAGATTTGGACAGAGTGCACTTCAAAGGAAGGCAGGACAAGGGAGGGTAGAGGTGAGATTGGGTTAAAGCTGCAGTTGTTAGAAAGGAGACCCACTCCTCCACCCTGTCTATTGCCAGGGCGAGGAGTGTGGGTGAAGTGAAGGCCACCGTAGCATACTGCAGTAAGGGAGGCAGTGTTGGAGGGTGTCAGACATGTTTTGGTGAGGCCCAGAAAGGATAGATTGCTGGAGGTAAAGAGATCGTGAATGATGTGCAGTTTATTACAGACAGACCGGGCATTCCAGAGTGCTTCAGGGAAAGGGAGCGGTGGAGTAGGTGAGAGGGGAATGGATTTTATATTGGAGAGGTTGCGGTAGTTACTAGTATGTGGGGAGTGATGAGTGGGTGATAGAGAGGGGTGTACCATCTGTGCGGGGCCAGGATCGGGGGATATGTCACCAGCAGTGAGAAGAAGTAGAGAAAGGGAGAGCAGGTGGGAAAAGGAGAGTGGACGGCATGGTCTGCCTGTTATTAGGAGCGATCTGAGGTTTAGGAGCAGGTCAGCAGATGAGGATTGATGAGAAGGCAGGAGGGAAGGAGAGATGAATATTTGTTTGGAGAGTGCTGGGGTGTGGGGATAGCGAAGGAGAGTAAGGAGGAGAGGGGCAAAGACTGTGAGCGCATAGGTGAGCATTGTGGGAGTTAGGTGTTAAGTATGGGAATTATCAAATAAATTGTGACAGTGGCAAACACAGTTAAAAGAGTTAAATATTACCTTCTGGTCACTTCTGGGACATTTCTGGTATATTTCTGACGCCCCACTTAATAAATCCCAAAACATTTACTTGCCTAATAATTGTCCACACAGTATAGATTAATCATATAATGAATATCTACAACACCATCAACTCAATAATGCAAAATAATGTCATGTTTGGTACAGGGCAGTGGAGTCGGTAAGCCACAATCTCCGACTCCAACTCCGATTCTGACTCTTCAATTTCTCTGATTCCAACTCCAACTCCAACTCTGACTCCACAATTCCGACTCTGACTCCCTCATACAGTTGAAACCAGAAATTCCATCCACGCTGTATAAAGACACAATTGCATGTTTTTCTCACTATGTGACATGAAATAGAATAAACCTTTCCCCTTTTAATTCAATTAGGAACCAAAATTATTTATATTTGCCAAATGCCAGAATAATGTGTGTGAGAGAGAGAATGTTTTAAGGCATTTTTTATTACTTTCTACAAATTCAAAACTTTCCCTTGCCCTTAAACTGTATGATTTGGGTGAAATGTTTTGAATCTCCTTCCACAAGATTCTCACCATAGTTGGTAGGAATTTGTGCCCATTCGTCATTTGGAAGACCCATTTCTGCCCAAGCTTTAAGTTCCTAGCTGATGTCTTGAGATGTTGCTTCAGTATTGCCATATAATCTTCTTTCCTCATGATGCCATCTATTTTGTGAAGTGCACCAGTCCCTCCTGCAGCAAAACAATCACACAACATGATGCTGCCACCCCCGTATTTCACAGTTGGGATAGTGTTCTTAGGCTTTAAAGCTTCTCCCTTTTTCCTCCAACTGTAACGATGGTCATTATGGCCAGTTAAATTTTAGTTTCGTCAGACCACAGGACATGTGCAACATTTAAGTTTTCTGTTCCTGTGCACATTTGCAAACATTGATCTGTCTTTTTTATGTTTCTTTTGAAATAATGGTTTCTTCCTGGCAGAGTGGCCTTTCAGCCCATGTTGATACAGTACTCATTTCCCTGTGAATAATGACACAATCTTACCAGCTTCCACCAGCATCTACACAAGGTCTTTTGCTTTTGTTCCTGGGTTGATATGCACATGTCTGACCAAAGCACGTTCATCTCTGGTATACAGGACCCGTCTCCTTCCTGAGTGGTATGATTGCTGGACATTCCCATCTTGTTTGTACTTGAGTATAATTATTTGTACAGATGAGCGAGGCACCTTTAGGTGTCTGGAAATTGCACCCAAGGATGAACCGCACTTGTGCAAGTCCACAATTCTCTTCCTGAGATTCTTGGTTGATTTCTTTTGACTTTCCCATGAGGCTACACAAAGAAGCAGTGTCTTTCAGGTGTGCATTAAATTTAAAATACATCCATTACATCTTTAATTAACTCAGATGTTGCCAATAAACCTTGTTGCCAAGAAGCTTCCAAAGACATGACATCATCATATGGGCTGTTCCATATTGTTTAAAGGCATAGTACTCTAAGGCGGGCTTTGCACACTACGACATCGCAGGCCGATGCTGCGATGCCGAGTGCGATAGTGCCCGCCCCCGTCGCAGCAGCGATATGTGGTGATAGCTGGCGTAGCGAAAGTTATCGCTACGCCAGCTTCACACACACACTCACCTGCCGTGCGACGTCCCTGTGGCCGGCGACCCGCCTCCTTGTTAAGGGGGCGGGTCGTGCGGCGTCACTGCGACGTCACACGGTAGGCGGCCAATCAGAGCGGAGGGGCGGAGATGAGCAGGATGTAAACATCCTGCCCACCTCCTTCCTTCCGCATATCCTACGGAAGCCGCAGTGAGGCCGGTAGGAGATGTTCCTCGCTCCTGCGACTTCACACAAAGCGATGTGTGCTGCCGCAGGAGCGAGGAACAACATCGGACCATTGCGTCAGCGTAATTATGGATTACGCTGACACTGCACCGATGATGCGATTACGACGCTTTTGCGCTCGTTAATCGTATCATCCAGGCTTTACACACTGCGATGTCGCATGCGATGCCGGATGTGCGTCACTTTCAATTTGACCCCACCGACATCGCACCTGCGATGTCGCAGTGTGCAAAGTGCCCCTTAGTGTTTGGCTTTGCAGAAAGTAATAAAAATGCCATAAACATTCTCTCTCTCATTATTCTGGCATTTGGCAAATATAAATAATTTTAGTAATAGTATACTAATATACTACTATACTAATAATTTTGGTAATAAATTTGGTATCAGAAGCTTCCAAAGACATGACATCATCATATGGGCTGTCCCAAATTGTTTAAAGGCATAGTACTCTTAAGGCCGCTTTACACGTGGTGATTTATCGTGCGATCGCACCCGCCCCCAATTATTTGTGCAACACGGGCAATTTGTTGCCCGTGTAACACAAAGTCGGTAACCCCCGTCACAAGTACTTACCTTCCAAACGACCTCGCTGTGGGCGACGAACATCCTCTTCCTGAAGGGGGAGGGACGTTCGGCGTCACAGTGACATCACACAGCGGCCGGCCAATAGAAGCGGAGGGGCTGAGATGAGTGGGACGTAACATCCCACCCACCTCCTTCCTTCCGCATTGCCGGTGGCTGCAGGTAAGCTGTGTTCGTCGTTCCTGAGGTGTCACATGGAGCGATGTGTGCTGCCTCAGGAACGATGAACAACCGGAGCGCAGAAGGAGGAACGATTTTATGAAAATGAGCGACGTGTCAACGAGCAACGATAAGGTGAGTATGTTTGCTCGTTAACAGTCACTCGTAGCTGTTACATGCTACGATATGTCGAACGATGCCGGATGTGCGTCACGGAATCCGTGACCCCGACGACATGTCGCCCGATATATCATAGCATGTGACGCCGGCCTTAGTGTATGTAAATGTTTGACTTTGCAGAAAGTAATACAAATGCCTTAAAACATTCTCTCTCTCGCTCTCTCTCATTATTCTGGAATTTGGCAAATATTAATTATTTTAGTAATCCTAATTGACCTAAAATGGGAAAGGTTTATTCTGATTTAATGTCAGATAGTGAGAAAAACATACATATGTGTCTTTTTAGATAGTGGATGTAAACTTCTGGTTTCAACTGTACATGACCCATATTTGTGATAAATTTACTGTAATAAAATGGTAACATCACTACTTATATTATGTAAATTAAGTGCAGCACAGATTTATCTCAACTAAAAGCCTACATCCTTTGATCAGGAATAGAACAGACATTTATAGGACATTTCATAACTTTCCCAAATTCTTATGAAAAAATATTAATCACATACTGCATTGAACCGCTGTTTATTATATATTTTAGGAGTCGGCCCATTTTATACCGACTCCAACTCCACCAAAATGGACACCGACTCTGACTCCACAACTTCGACTCTACAGCCCTGGTTCGGTATTCAGACACATAAGTTTATGGGTTCCTAAATAATAAATCCATTAAGCCTTTTTATCTAATACATTGTAGTTTGCAGTTGTAATCACTCTCCCTTTACTAGTCTGTTAATTATTTTTCTGCTCCTAAATCTCAAACCTGAAAGGTCTCTCTTAACACCTTTCCAACATATGATGTACTATGTCATATGTCAGGCCCCCGTCTTTGATGCGGCTCAGGAGCTGATTCCAGCATCTTTTATGATAATTGATGGCTATTTTGCATATCCACCATTTTCCTTTAGCAGCCCTTCAACCCCTTTGTGACACAAATATGAGCTACTGATGGGTTGCCATGGCAGCTGGGAGTCTGCTGAACCGTAACTGCCATGATGATAATACTGTGAAGACCAGCCTCTGTGATTGGTATAAATAGCAAACCGTGAATTGTATTATGTACTGTAATGCTGCGTTCTTGCCTCTCCCCTCCTGTAGGGACACGCTGTCACTCACCTCAGCAGTTGGCTTCTTCCATGCTGCATGGAGTCCTTGCATCTTCTCAACGTGAGCTTCCTCCTCCTTCCACCTCCCGGTGTCTGTGTATTCGTCACAGGACCTTTGGGAGCGCTCCTAGGGAGTGCATGCTCGTGGCTGCCACTCACTTAAGGGCCAGTGCCCCGCTCCTAGGAAGTGTCTCTCAGCCTATCACTGAGAGGCACCTGGTATTTAAGGCAAGCTCCCACTAGAGAAGTTGCCTGTTCAACGCCTTAGTATAGCTAGTTAGTGTCCAGTGCCATAGCTAGCTAGTTGTCAGGTCCCCTTGTCTGTCTTGTCTGTTCAGTCCTGTTGGTTTCCCTTGCCTGTCAGTTCTGTCCTGTCGGCCAGTGTCCCTGTCTGTCCATCTCGGCCGTGCCTCCAGCCTCAGCTACCGGTGGCACTAGCCACACCAGAGACTGTGCCTGTCTGTCCCAGCTGTGCCTCCAGTCTCAGCTATCCTGGTGGCCGTGACACACCAGAGACTGTGCCTGTCCAGTCTGGCTGTGCCTCATCCTCCGCTGTCCTGTTGCCCCTCACCACACCAGAAGCTGTGCCTGTCCAGCCCTGCCGAGCCTACCAGCCTCAACTACATCGGTGGCCCTCGCCACACCAGAGGCTGCGCCTGTCCAGCCCAGCCGTGCCTCCAGCCTCTGCTATCCCAGTGGCCCTCGCCATATCAGAGACTGTGCATGTGCAGCCCAGCCATCCTTCCAACTTCTACTTCCCCATGGGCTTCGCAACACCAGAGACTGTGTCTGACCAGCCCGGCTGTGCCTCCAGCCTCAGCTATTCCGGTGGCCCTCCCCACACCAGACTGTACCTGTCCGCCCTAGCCATGCCATCTGTCTCTGCTACCTTGGTGGTCCCTGTTTACATTTGAGACTCAGCCCTGTCAGCTACTGTTTCTGCCTCTGCCCTGGGGGTTAACTGGCACAGTCCCAGCCTTTACCCCACAAAATAGTAGGTCCAAGGTCTCCCTGTAGCCCAGTGAGTCCACTTCAGTTCGCCGCAGCGCCATCTCCGGCGGCGAGTGTGACATGTACTGCAATACATTGGACAAGATGAGCCAAGATTCAAGTCTCATAAGGACAACAAATAAAAAAGTAATAAGTAAAAATAAATATATAAAAATGTCTAAACAGGGAAAATAGGCATCACAAGTAAAAATAATTAAATGTAAAAAAAAAGAAAACTATTTGGTAGTGCCACAACCATAAAAGTCGGGTCTATCAAAACATATAACATGTAAAGCAGACATGTGGGAAATGTAATTTATTAACTATTTTATGTAACATAACTTTCTGGTTTAAGAGTATAGAAATGAAAAGTTTGAAAGTTTCAAAATGTTCGCCAAATTTCCGATATTTTCACATATAGATGCAAAAGATATCTTCTTTATTTTACTCCTATCATGAAGTACAATATGTCACACAAAACAGTCTCAGAATCACTGGGATCAATTGAAGCGTTCCAGAGTTATAACCTATAACCACTGGTTAGAAATGAAAAAATTGGCAAAAACAGGCTCTGGCGCAAAAGGGTTAATTTCAGAAAATACATTTAATGAATGGTAGTAAAAGTATAACTTCTAATATTGACCAGTAGTTTTCAATTCTGTGTTCTTTTAGATCTCAGCATCATGCAGACCTGTAAATTAATAAGATGTGTTCCTATTTTTTTGGCAGCTTGAACAACCAGACTGTACTTCAGGAGAACTATATTCAATAAATGATCTTCAATCACGTGAGTTTTCCAGTCTTCTTTATTATTTAGACATTTAAGATTTATGGTTCCTAAAAATTAAAGCTCTTACTTCTAATACTTGCTACTTACTGAGTTTTTTAATACATGTGTAGCGCCCAGGGATATGGGGTACTCGGTCCCGGGCAGTAACAAATGGGAATGTCACTCTGGTTGCCGTTGCCCGATTCCGTGCCCTGGGCCCCTTTTGTTAATAGGGGGTATTTACAGGGGAGATAAGAGTTTTTGTCATGTGAAGCCACCTGCGGGTTGCGGTTAAGGATGGAGAACCGCCGCTGCTGAATGTGGGTACTCCCAGGGCTGGTGGTAGTGGCAGCTATGATGGTAGGCCCTCTGCCGGTATGGCTGTGCCTGGGAGATGTAACAGGGGCAATAACAGAGACCACACGAGATTGTCTTTAACAGTCTCTACTCACTGTGGACCCAGGGGTTGGGGTGGACCCAGGAGTTGCTGGTTCAGGTCCCTTGGAGGACCAGTGCCAATATAGTGACCCAGGTTGCTCTGTCCCCGGCACTCTCAGTTCATTGGGTCCCTGTAGCGTGGAGCGTTTGGGGGCCTTGACTGTCCCTTTTGGGGTACAGTCTCCTTCTCCATACGGCGGGCACTGCGGACCCTGTGGGGAGGTAAGTGTCCCAACCCCAATCCTAGTTTACTGCTGATGCCCCCGGATTATTTGGTTTGGTGAAGTCTGTGAAGGTGTCTTCACCGGGCAGGTATTTGCCAAACAGTCTAAAACTTGTGCTTGACCTAGGGCCCTGTGCCCTGTGCGTGCTCTGGTCCCAGCGGTATCTCTGGTACCCGTCCTGGCAACCTCTCTCTTGTGCCTACGGGGTCACCATTACACGGACCCAGCTCAGGCACGACCGCACACCTCTTCTGTGTGCTACTCAACTCTCTCCTCACTACCGACTGACTGACCCCTCCCACCAGGCTGGTTATACCCAGGGACTCGTTCCCATGGCGACCATCCCCTTACATGGTTAACCCTCTATGCCCAGTGTGGAGTAGAGAACTAGGATTTTGGTCGTGTTTTGGTGGAATGGGTACTGGTACTCCAGGTCCCAGGGGGTAGGTCCTGCATCACCAAGAGGATGCAGTTCCCTGTAGTGCCCTGAGGCTCTCAGGGGCGCTACACATGCAGTACATTAGTTTGTTCATATCCAAAACTAAACAGTGTAGTATTAATTCTGTTGATTCTGTGTAAACTGTACATTCACCACTAATACAGTATATGAAATGCAGTTGTGTCCTTTATGGTTAGTTACTTGTTTCTTTACTTGGACTGACTGGCTGAGAAACTGCTTAGAAGTTTAATTGCATTTGTTTGACTTCTAATGTATAAATGTTATTGTATAAACTGTATATGTGTTGTTTTGGACCATTTATTTGGCTAACTGTCCCCGTGATGGGTCTCTATACCCGTCGGCACAGCAAGAATGAGCTTGGTACTTATGATAAAGTTTGCCAAAGTGCAGCATAACCTCACAGTCATTTATAAGCTTCTGGACGGAGTGAGGTGGACATAAAAAGAAACACATGTTTTCTGAGATATGATTATACAGCGCACATACATATACATTATACATACATACATATACATTATACATACATACAGCGGGAAACATTCGTATTGAATACGTCTCCAAATTTCTAAGTAAATGTATTTCTAAAAGTGCTATTGACATTAAATTCTCACAAAATGTAACAACCCATCTAATCTGTACAGGCAAAGAAATCGAACCATGGATGTCGATAGATTAAGATATGTGTATTAATCAGAAATGACACTGGAAAAAATATTGAACACATGAAGAGAGCTGCAAAAAGCCATGAAAAGTCATGTCACCAGCTGAAATCTATCAGTACTTAGAAAGCAATCCTGCCATTTAGTGAAAAGTGGTATCAGCTGGTTTAACTGATGCACTATACAAAGGTGTTTCATTACCAAGGTGCCAGAAAACAAACATCTCATGATGGGTAAAACCAGTGAGCTGTCTCAAGACCTTCACAACCTTATTGTTGAGAAACATACTGATGGCATTGGTGACAGAAGAATTTCTAAATTACTGAAGGGTACAGTGAGCACTGTTGGGGCCATAATGTGGAAGTGGAAAGAACATCCTTTCAACATAAACCGGCCATGACCAGGTGCTCCCTGCAAGGTATCAAACAGAAAAAACCAAGGAGAAAAATAGTATGAAAAATACCCTGAATATAAATAAATAAATTGCAAGTGCTTAATAACAGGGTACTTAGTGTATACATTTTTGCAAAAAGGTAAAAAGCTGTCTCACCTCGTCACGGTGTACCCATCTGAGACAGTCCCTAACCTACTGAAGTTAAAAACATTATCAATACCTGACTTGTGTCATGTCAAAACTCCAATATGAATGGTGGCAAGTGGTCAGCTGTGTCCCAGATTAAATACACAGCAAAGTGAGACGCAATCAGCTGTTCAGTCTCAGTACTAGGAGGGCTGCACCCCCAACTTGCAACCAAGCAAGAAAACATACAAAAAACACAAAAACCTGAGCTGAAACAATGTTCAGTAAACATGCAACATTAAGCATGTGAATTGCAGCCTTAAGACTAGAAAAAACCAAGGAGAAAAATAGTATGAAAAATACCCTGAATATAAATAAATAAATTGCAAGTGCTTAATAACAGGGTACTTAGTGTATACATTTTTGCAAAAAGGTATTATATATTGCCACCATCCATATTGGAGTTTTGACATGACACAAGTCAGGTATTGATAATGTTTTTAACTTCAGTAGGTTAGGGACTGTCTCAGATGGGTACACCGTGACGAGGTGAGACAGCTTTTTACCTTTTTGCAAAAATGTATACACTAAGTACCCTGTTATTAAGCACTTGCAATTTATTTATTTATATTCAGGGTATTTTTCATACTATTTTTCTCCTTGGTTTTTTCTAGTCTTAAGGCTGCAATTCACATGCTTAATGTTGCATGTTTACTGAACATTGTTTCAGCTCAGGTTTGTGTTTTAAGGTATCAAACAGAGAAGTGAAAATAATTATCAGAAGAATTGTTCAAAAGGTAAGGACCAGCTATGTAGAGCTACAGAAAGACCAGGAGTCAGCAGGTACATACTCCATGGCCTGTATGCACACTGGAAATGCAAAACTTAATTGCAGAACAAAAAGCATGTTCAAACGCATTTAAAGATTGCTCAACACAATTTAGGCAAATCTGTGAAATACTGGGATAATATGGTCTGGTCAGAGGAGACCAAAATTGAACTTTTTGGATGCGATAATATACACCATATTTAGTGGTCTTTAATACCATACCAACAGTGAAGTTTGGAGGTGGGGACGCCATGGTGTGGGGCTGTTTTTCAGCATATGGCACTTTAAAACTTCATATAATTGAAGGAAGGATGAATGAGCAAATTTGCTGAGACACTTTTGATAAAAATCTGCTGCCATCCATCAGGATGATGAAGATGAAGCAAGTGTGGACATTTTGGCAAGACAATGATCCCAAACACACATCCAAGGAAACTCTCAATTGGTTTAAGAGAAAGATAATAAAGCTGCTTAAATTGTCCAGCCAATCACCTGACCTGCAATAGAAAATTTATGGAAGGAGCTCCCAGTTCATAAAAGGAGCCCACAGAACCTTCAGGATTTCAAAAGTATTTATCTGTAAAAATGGGCCAAAATGACACCTGAGCAATGCATGCAACTAGTTTCTTCATACAGGAAGAAGCTGTCATCACTAATAAAGGCTTTAGTACCAAGTATTAACTACAGTACAGTAAGTGTGTGCAATACTTTTTTCCTGTCATTTCTCATTATTACATATAACTTAATTTATGGGCATCTATGGTTTGATTTATTTGCTTACGTGGAATGGATGAGTTGTTGCCTCCATCTAGAGAGAAGTTCATGTGAATAGCACCTATTGAAATATATTTACTTAGAAAATTGGGGACGTGTTGAATATTTCACCTGCAGTATGTACACACAGATTACAGATTAGTATTTATACTTCTATACTTTTCTACATTTTTTTACATTACATACCCAAAAATAAATATATATTATTGGGATTTTATATGAGATACCAACAGAAGGTAGCATGTATAGTTATAGTCTGGGAAGAGCTGAACAAAGGATTGACTGACATAATAAGGTAAAAATCTAAAAATGAGCATTTATACAGCCACTGGTCAGACAGGGATGCTAGGTAGACTAACCATAGCGGAAGGAGGTTTGCAGTTATGTTGTCAATACCTCTGCTGAAGCAAACAGTATCCATGACCTGGATGGAGCATGGAGGAGCTTAACTAATTAAAGAAGCATTCACATCAAAGTTTTTATCTTCTTAATAAATTGGAGTCATCACATTATATGGCACTGTATACTTGCAGTTGCACATTTTGCCCTTCTACAAAGGTATTTTTTTTCTTTTCCATTTAATCTATGACATCTTGTGAATAAACTCGCTGAATCACTCTAAACTCTATGTAGAAACACAAAGTATCTTTTCCCTGTTTGAGTCATCATTAAAACTACAAAGTATTTTCAGTGACCTAGATTTGTAGTTCTAATAATGATGCATGCAGTCCAGCACTGGTTGTATGGAACATATTCCCAAAGACTGAAGGCAAAAAAAAACAATTTTTGAGATTTTTTTTTTGCAACTCAGGATGTGAGTAAATTGAAAAATAAATCATTTTGTTACCCTTGAATACCATGGAGTCAATTTTGCTTAAAATATAGGTTAAAAAATATAAAAAATAGCTGGTGTCAACTGGACATATGCTTTAACATTTGTTTTAGTCCTGGAAACTCAAATTGGAGTAAGATTATATGATAAACACCTATCGTGAAATATTTTGCAATCATAGACTAAAAATGATTTATTTCACATATGTACTAGCAACTAGATTGTATGCTTCATAGTCCTCCCACTCACTGGCCCACCTATAACTCACCCCCTCTTTAACCCTACCCAGATTACAAAGATCTAAATGTAGACATGAAACAAGGCCTGGGGCACCTCGCTGCAACATTAGAGCAGTACCTGAAGAAAGAAATCCCAGACTCTTCCAAGCTCCCACCTGGATTCCAGACACTTGATTGTTTCAGCAAAGTAAGTGCCAAGTCTAAACGTTCGAATACATTAAATTGCATGTAGCACAATGATATTCTGTTGTTGAAATTTTCAGACAGTTGTGAAGGCGTGTTTTCTATGGTTTGATACATATTTCCTTACATATATATATATATATATATATATATATATATAGCAGTAGCTAAAGAACTTTGTTCATCATAGTATTTTTTTTAATTGTACCAAAGAATTATTGTAGGAATATGGCTTTTGTTTATTTCAAGCCTTTAAAGTATGCTCCAGAATATTATTTTTTAATCTATTGGGTTTCAATTGTTGAAAAATTACAAACTCCGCAATACTCATAGTTTACATCGGCATAGCTGCTGAGCTCAGTGATTGGCTGCAGCAATCACGTCCACTGTAGTCGTAATGTCACCATAGCCACCTATCAAATCAGACTGGGGCATTGTTAGAAAAACAGTGCTGGAGTGAGTGAAGGTATGTGAGTACAATCTAAGCAAGTGCAGGTATTCTGCATTAATGAGAGAAACCTGAATCGTTTTGAGTGGTGTATGTTTCATGCACCTCTATAAATGTTTCCTTACCCTTGGAAATGTTTAGGTTTTTCAGGTTTTTCTTTTTTACATTACTTTTATAGCAGAGCACCACAAAAAAAAATAAAACTAAATCTTTATTAAAAAAAAATCTCTATAAAAATTAAATTCCTAGAAATTAGAGCCAAGGAAAAAAGAATATTTAACAGTCTTACTGTAAAAGTCTGGATCCACGCGGGTTCAAATGTACCCATGCACTGACTCCAGGCCCAGAGTTCTCAGGGAACTCCGGGTAACTATCCAGATCCGGCAACTTGGGTAATTAAATAAATGTATAAAGGAAAAATATAGAAAAAAGGGATAAAGCAGTGCGTTTTATTTACCAATCTCCCATACAGCTGTAACACCACTTCCGAGGAGCTCATACTACTTCTGGGGCCACTCATTATCCTTCATGCATATGCACTGCTTTCCTCGCTCAGTTCATAGTAAGCGGGGGCTGTAATCATGCCCCGACACTAACTGTAAGGTGTAAAAATAAATTAATTATTTAATTTAAAAAATTGACTTAGGGTCCTCCATATTATTATACCCAGCACAGATCAAGCATATGACTATAGGCTGCAGCCCCCAACTGTGTGCTTATCTTGGCTGTCTATCAAATGTATCAAAATAAGAGGGACCACATGCGGCTTTTTGTTTTAAATTATTTAAATACATAATTTAAAAAAAGGCATGCTGTCCCCATCCAATTTTGACACCCAGCCAGGATAAAGCCAACAACTGGGCGTTAAAATTCTCAGGCTTGGGAGGCCCATGGTTTGTTTGATGCAACTTTACCCAGCTCATCCTGATCACCCTGATGTGGTGGCAGTTGGAGTAATAAGGAGTTATTAACAGCTCACAGCTGCCACTAGGCCCTAGATTAGTAATGGGAGGCGTCTGTGAGACCCCCACCATTACTAATCTGTAATCGTACTCACTATTATTAACCACCAAGCACCCAGCCAGCTCTGACGTAATCCACGACGATTCCAGCTCTTCAACATTACTGAAGTCACAGCACACGGGCACAGAATATGACCAGATGCTGTAAGCTTCAGGCAGAGAATGGCTGAGCCTCAGCAATGACCGGTGACATCACTAAGTTAATTTGCTGTCACAGCTGGAGGTTTCCATGGTCTTCCACCTGTGATTGCAGGTAAACTGACCTCAGGTGACCTCATTAAACATCCAATGATCTCACCTCAGGGGGTGTCACTGAGTTCACAATCCTGCATCTTCTGGCAGAAAACCGCATTTTTTTTGCCAATAGATGCAGATTTGGTGCAGAATTTTATACACCAAATTCGTGCACCAAATTTGCATCTCTTGACCAAAAAATGCACAAACGGTTTTGATGGCAGGAAGTGAAAATTTGCTGCTGAAGTGTCAGCTGAAGTGTTTTTTGTCAGAAGATGCAGATTTAGTGCAGGAATATGGAGTATAAATTTCAGCATCAAATCTGCATCTCCTGGCTGAAAACAGCACAGATATTACTTCAAAACCGTTTTTGTGCATTTTTTTGCCAGTAGTTGCAGATTTAGTGCTGAAATTTATACTTTATATTCCTGTACTAAATCTGCATCTGCTGACAAAAAAAATGCGTCAAAACCGTATCATAACGCATGCCGTTTTTGTACTGGGTAATATTTTTCACTAATAAAAAATAAAATGAGAAAATGAGCCTTTTATAGTGCTGGATCGTTTTTCTCTCTTTTTTTTTTTTTTTTTTTTAAACTTTGAATTTTTATTGAGATTTTCAATTTACGTTTTTCATACATAAAATAAAACATAAAATTCACAATTCTTATCAAACCTAGACAAACAATGACAGGACAGGTGAGGAGGGTTAGGAGGGGAGAGGAGAAATAGGAGGGAAGAGGGAAGGGTTTCAAGAGTCCATGCTCCTTCCATAGGACCCATAGGCCTCAGTCTCACAGATCCTCCTGTCCCGCAAAGTAGTCCCATGGTGCCCACACGGCCTGGAAGCGGTCAACTGTGTCATGCAATAGTGCCGTGAGATGTTCCATGCGTCTAACGTCCAGTAATCTATACTTGAGGCTCTGGAGTGAGGGTGTCCCTGGCTGCCTCCAATTCTTTGCAATTAAGCATCTGGCCGCCGTAAGGATGTGGGACAAAAGCTTAGAGGCCGTTTTTCCCAATCCCCCATTCCCAAGACCCAGAACATAGATCAGGGGATCAAGATCAACCTCTATATATAGTACTTTATGGATCAACCCTCTAACCCGCTCCCAGAAGGGGACTATCCCTGGACAGGACCAGAATATGTGCAGAATGGTGCCCCTGCCTCCCCCGCATCTCCAGCAACAAGCCGGTATGGAGGGGTCTATGCCATGAAGGAAATCTGGAGTGTGGTACCAAAATAGCAAAATTTTATAGATATTTTCCTTATATAGTGTGCATATTGACGTCTTGGCGGCGTTTCCCCAGATTGCTGCCCATTCCTGAGGAAGTATCCGCCTTCCCAATAGAGACTCCCATTTCCGCATGTATGGAAAAGACCCCTCGGGCCCCTCCCGTGAATCAGAAAGCAAAATGTAAATTTCCGAAATCAGCCCCTTAGTATCAGTGCCCCTTCTGCAAATTTTCTCAAAATCTGTGGGAATCGAGGCCCCTGCCCTGCCAAACAAGGAGCCAGCCAAGTCTCTGATCTGCAGATATTGGAAAAACTCTCGATTAGAGAGAGAGAATTTATCTCTAAGGTACTCAAAGGAATGGATCTGCATTGTACTTCCATCTATAATGTCTGCAAATCTGAATAGACCTGCCTTGAGCCAGGGGTGCACCATGTCCGACTCCAGACTGCTTGGGAGCAAGGGTTGGTATATGAAGGACACCAGAGGGGAGCAGGGGGATGCCAAAGGAAATCTTCTAATGCAAAATGCCCAGAGGTCCCTAGTGAACTGCATCGGTCCAAGAAGAGGGGGGGGCGAATCACACTGGGCCGGGGGCCACAGGAGCGCGTTTGGATGTATAGGCGCCAGCCAAAGTTTTTCAATCTCAGTCCACCTGTTGTATGCCCAAAGGGACACCCAACAGGGGATCCTCCTAAGATGGGCCGCCCAATAGTATTTTAGGATGTCCGGGACAGAAAGCCCCCCCCTGTTTCTCCGAGCCATCAACACCTCCTTGGCCACCCTATGACGTTTGTTACACCAAATAAATCTAAGGATAGCCGCCTGAAGGGACTTCAGCTCCTTTATTGGTACCTTAACTGGGAGGGTTTCAAAGAAATATAATAATTTTGGGAGCAAGCTCATTTTAACCGCCGCAATGCGCCCCATCCACGAAAGAGGGAGGGGCAACCACTTGCTCAAAAGAGTTCTCAGCTCTCGGAAAAGGGGGGGGAAGTTAAGGTTATAGAGGGAATCATAAGTAGATGTGAGGTTAACCCCCAGGTACTTGACCGCATCTGTCTTCCAACGAAACTTAAAATTCAAACGCAGGTAATCCAGGGCCACCGGGTCGAGATTCAAGGGCATTGCCTCCGTTTTGCTAGAGTTGATCTTATACCCCGAAAGGCTCCCGTACCTACCCAAGGTGCACATTAAAATTGGAAGGGACACATGGATGTTAGTAAGTGTAATGAGCACATCGTCGGCAAAAAGTGAGATTTTAAACGGTTTATTCCTGACCAGGACCCCCGAGATGTCTGGGTTGCTCCTGACCGAGGCCGCGAGGGGCTCTATGCATAGTGCAAAAAGGAGGGGGGACAGGGGGCACCCCTGCCTGGTGCCATTGGAGATGAGAAAAGGCTTAGAGATGTGGAGGGGGAGTTTGATAGAGGCCGTAGGAGCGCTATACAGGGACTTCAAGGCCCGCATAAAGCCACCCGAGATCCCAAAGACCTCCATTGTCTTGAAGAGAAAAGGCCACGCAAGGCGGTCAAAAGCCTTCTCTGCATCTAGACTCAACACCAACGCCTGTTGCTTCGTCCGATTTGCCACATCCACCAGGTCTATGACCTTCCTGGTGTTGTCCCCCCCCTGACGGCAAGGGACAAAACCCACCTGGTCTTTATACACGAGTTGGGGCAACCATCGATTAAGCCTGGCCGCCAAGAGCTTGGTGAACATCTTCAAATCGGAGTTCAAAAGGGCTATTGGTCTATAATTAGCACAGTCCAATGGGTCCCTGGGTGGCTTGGGCAGGAGGATTAAATGGGAGTGTAGCATGGATGGAGGGATAGGGTCACCCTGAAGGAAAGAGTTAAACAAGGCGGCCATGTGTGGGAGGAGCTCCGCCGCAAACACCTTGTAATAAAAATAAGTAAAGCCGTCCGGGCCCGGTGACTTCCCGCCAGGCAGGGCTTCCAGAACTTGCTCCAGTTCCTCTGTAGTAATCTCTTCATTCAAAGCCGCGGCTGCTCCGCAAGGCAGTGAAGGGAGCTCAAGGGCCGAAAAATAGTCCCCAAGTGCCCCAGCCCCGCGCGAAGCCATGCCCGGGGGAACCGGAAGGTTATAAAGCTTGTTGTAGTAATTGAAAAAAATGTCAGCTATTGAAGCGGGGTGATAGTGGATAGTGCCCTTTTCGTCGCGCAGAGCCTGAGGGCATGAGGATGTAGCGCGCTCCTTAAGCTGCCTGGCGAGTAAGGTATGAGCCTTATTACTCCTTTCATAGTATCTTTGTTTGGAAAAGGTTAGCAATTTTTCTGCTCTGCCAATTGCCAAGTCTCTCAACTTTTCCCTAAGGCTGATGACTCTCCTAAGAATAGTCAGTGATGGGGCAGCCGCCAGTCTCCCCTCCTGTAGCTTAAGATGGGCCGTTATAGAGTCCCGCTGGCTTGTGGCATTCTTTTTAGCCCTGGCGCCCTCTCTAATGCATAGTCCCCTCATCACTGCCTTGTGAGCTTCCCAGAGTGTTGCCGGCGACGTGACCGTGCCCGTGTTCAACTGAAAGAATTCGACCAGTTGCTTATTTAAAAAGGCCCTAGTGTCGGGATTTTTGATCAGAGATTCATTAAGGCGCCAATGCTGAGGCCTAGGTCGAGGACCATCTTTCTTGAAGTCCATTATGAGTGGGGAATGGTCTGACCACGTAATGGATCCCATTTCCACCCTCTCAAGACGCCCCAGCAGCTGTGAGTCAATGAAAAAATAGTCTATTCTGGTGTGCGTCTGATGCGGATGCGAGTAGAAGGAAAAGGCCTTCTCTCCCGGGTGGTCCACCCTCCAAGCGTCGTATAAAGCCCCTGATCTAATGAGCCTACGAAAGTCCCGGGACAAATTTTTCAAAGCACCCGATGGAGGGTGTCCACCCACAGAGAGTCTGTCGGCCACCTCCGAAAAAGGGATGTTAAAGTCTCCCCCCAACACCGTAGAGGCCGGTGCCAGTCCGCCTATCAGATCGAGTATTTTCTTAAGAAAGCGTATCTGCCCTTCATTAGGTGCATAAATGTTGGCCATTATGTGCGGGGATCCCCCCAGTTGGCCCTCCAGAATCACATATCTACCCTCTGGATCGCAGTGAGAACCCGTAATTTGTAGAGGACAACTGGAGGATATTAAAATAGCAACTCCCCCCCTCTTGGAGCCCGAGTAAGCCGAGTAATGGATGGGAAAGCGGTGGGACGCAAATTTGAAAATGTTTGATTCCACAAAATGTGTTTCTTGGATAAAGGCTATGTCTGCACCTGATGTTTTCAGTTCCTGTAGCAGCAATTTCCTCTTACGGGGTGAATTCAGACCTTTTACGTTAAGAGAGATAATGCGGGTCATATCTAAAACTTAGAAGTAAGAAAAAGCTAATGGCACACCTATACCGTCGGGGGCATGACTTCCCCTGTGAAGCCGGCCAGAGGAGATGGTCCATACGACAAAGGGTCGCAGCTCCCAGGGACTCTAGAAGGGGTGGTACCTGAAAGGACACATAAGGAAAAAACATCGGGGAGGGGGGAAGACAAGGACAAACATAGAAATGAACATGAATTAAGAACATTAACCAAAATGCATAAACCTTAGGCATAGATTCCCGGGGGGTCAACCCGGAAGGGAGAGACCTAGAGGGAGGTTCCCCAACCCGTCTGAGCTAAGAGAGCCACCCACCTCACTCCCCAGTAGCCCTCCCACGGGGGTCAGTCCAGTGGGCACGGGCCCGTGCCAAAAGGAAACAAGGGAAAAAAAAAAAACAAAACAAAAAACCTCAACCACTAACTCCAAGTAAGGGGACCGGGCTCCCGCCAACCCCCCTACCACCCACGGCATCATTGTGGCTACAGCCCCCCCCCTTATGCAGCTCAACAGACCCAGAGGTCCGCAGATGACACAATGGACAGTCAGAGGCTTGCTGTAGAGAGAGTCACAGTATCACAAAGCATGCTCAGCCACTGGAACTCAGAGGGTATAAGAAATAGGCACCAACCAGGTTAAGAAGTGTCCTCAACGGTGAGCCGGGGAGGGGGGCGACCCGCGGCCCCTACCTCCTCTCCCCCCCAAAGCCCCACGCCCTCCACCCCTCACCTTGGACCACACGGGAGGGGGCGGCCCTTCCAACCTTTGCAAGTCCCAATCTGGGATACAGACCGCTGGAATGTCCAGTGCTTCACAGAACAGAGTGGTATCTGCTGGAGTGCGAAGGGTCGCCGATTTACCCCCTCTGCGCGCTGTTAGAGCAAACGGGTAACCCCAGCGGTATGGAACCTGGTGCTCCTTCAGGCTCGTGAGGAGGGGTTTGAGGTGCCGCCTTTTCTGGAGTGTGATGCGAGAAAGATCCGGGAAAAGCTGGATTTCCTTGCCATTGAACACAGGTGCCGTGCGCCTCATTCTAGCCTTAGCCATGATCAGTTCTTTGGTGGAGAAGTCGTGAATGCAACAAATGATGTCCCGGGGTTGGGTGGATAAATTCTTCGGCTGTAAAGCCCTGTGTGCCCTGTCCAGCTTGATGATGTTAGAAGGGGGAGCGTCCAACACTTCATTAAAGATGGATTGTAGTATGGAGTTTGTGTCCTCGGGCCCATCTGACTCTGGGACCCCCCTCACACGGACATTGCAACGGCGTCCTCTGTTGTCGAGATCCTCTATGTGAGACTGCATATCCTCCATTATTTTTTGTTGCGATGTTGCCAGTTTGTGTAATTCTGATACATGGGATCTGGTGATGTCATGCTCTTCCTCCAGGGATTCAATTCTGCCAGACAATTGCTGCAAATCTCTCCTCACTTCAGCTATTTCTGACCTGCAAGTTGCTTTAACCTCACGTATGAGGCATTGAAAGTCCTCTTTAGAAGGAAGTTTACTTATGAAATCATGCATGTCCTTATAGAAGGTGTCTGGCCCTTTAAGGTGAGCACCTGCAGTAATAGACACTGGAGTTTTAGTCTGGTGCTGGGGAAGTTGATCTCCACACCGAGGCCCAGAGGGGGGAAGCAGGCTGCTCTGTTCCCTGATATTACCAGCTGTGGCTGCAGTCCCTTCTCCCGGCAGTGGGGAGGGCTGCCCCCCGACCTCCACCTTATCTCCCACAGCCACTATGTGCTCCTGGGCCTGCTGCTGCTGTGCCTGAGGATCCGATGCAGTGCAGGGCTGCTGAGCCAAGGCATTCCCTGTTGGAACTGCTGCAGAGATTCCTCCACTTTCCCCTGTGTCCCCGCTCACCCACTCCTCCTTCTCTTGCTGCTTAGCAGGCCGGGCCAGTGCCTCCATTTCCCCTCCATGCTCCTGGAAAGATGGCGTCCGGGCCTCCCCTGGACCCTGTTCCAGGCCCAAGAAAGTATCCAGCGCCGTGGTGTGCAGCGGGGGGGCCACCGATGCCTGCTGCGATGGTTTAATCCTCCGTGGTCCCATCCTGAGAGCCGGTGAGTAGGTTTGTGCTTATGATAAGTGCTGATTTAGCTGAGGGTCAACAGGAGCTCCTCTTCCCCACGTCCACTCAGCTCAGCATCCTGGACACGCCCCCCTTTTTTTTTTTTTTTACCTTGGGCTTACCATGGTTTTTATCCATTGCACTCATACAGGTGAGCTGCTTTTTCTTTGTATCATTTCCAGTGTTATTCTATAGGGCTGTTCACATTAGCGATTTTTTTCATGGACCAAAGATGCACATCAAAAAAATTGCAGAATGCACAATTCCTTTAGTGTGTTAGATTTCTTATGGTCCCACATATTTACTACTACATATCCATCAATTTTCAAAGGGTTCACATGGGGTCAAACATTTCAGAGGGCGGTTGTCATATTTTTGATTTATTGATATATGTATAAGGCCTGTGTTAATTGACACTGAGCTGTACAAAATAAATGAGTAATTTGCAGGCACAAAGAGGTGAATTTATTTTAATATGTAACAGGTTTTTGGGCGGATCTCATAACTGTATCAGTAATGAGTGATCTTCTGCCATTATACTCATCTGTATATTTCCTTACAACATTGCATAATAAAAAAATTCCACATTTTGTGGAGTTACATAATAATTCATGCTTGCAGCTATTCCACTAACACAGAATGTAGTTGTCTGTAGTAGTGTCTTTATATTGAGCTGCGTTGCTTAAACAATCATTTCAATAATTTGCTTTACCTATTATGAAAGTTCACCTTGGCACTTGATGTGATAGATCTGTGACTACACCTGAGAATTAAAAAAAAAAAAAAAAAAAAAAAAAAAAAAAGTGAATGCTGCATGCCATACATAGGGACAGATGAGAAGATTTACTAATACTAAATGCTTCAAAATTCTGGTGCACTTTGCATCAAAAAACTATTGTACATATCTTAGATCTCCTTTTTTTATGTATTTTAAATACTTTCTAAGTTTTGCCTAAAAGGAGTCTGGAAAGTTGTGTTTTTGTTTTTTCTTGTTTTTCAACCTTTCCAATACTAATAACTTCTGATACCCGAAGGGCCACTGCAAAGCTTCCTTTTGGAATGCCAAGTTATAATGAATATTTTTTATTTCATACCATTGCCAAATTTGTATCACAGTAATCCCTGCATGTTTCATTTTATGATCATAATACATACTCTACCTTTCATCACTACAAATCCGTCTGTCAGTGCCGAGCCGTGATTACAGCCCTCGCTTAATATGCACTGAACGGTGACTGAAACTGCGCCAGCCATGCCTCTATGACTGAAAGAATGATTAAAGATAATTTTCTCCCAGCAGTGTAGCGGCTGTATGGCGTGAGAAAGCTAGTAACCTGCAGATTAACCCGATATGTGCAGGTTTATAATGTTTTTCACATGATAGGTTCCCTTTAAGAACCTGAGGTGAGGTCACTGACTATAATGAGATCACCTGAGGTCAGTTTACTTGTGGTCACAAGTGGGGTATCGTGGGAACCTCCAGCTGTGACTGCAAATAAACTGAGTGATGTCACCGCTCATCAGTGCTGTTAGGTAAGTCTCTGCTTCAAACCCACAGCGTGCAGACATGTGCTGTGACTTCAGTATGTAGCAGAGCTGGAATCATCATGGGACCTTCTCTGGATTACATCGGAACTAGGTGTATGGGGTTAATAAAGCGGTGAAAGAGGATATTTTTTATATTTTTTATTTCAAATAAAGGATTTTCTTCAGCGCTCTATTGGGAGACCCAGACGATTGGGGTATAGCTACTGCCCTCCGGAGGCCACACAAAGCACTACACTAAAAAGTGCAAGGTCCCTCCCCTTCTGGCTATACCCCCCCGTGGTATCACGGGTTCTCCAGTTTTCAAGCTTTGTGCGAAGGAGGTCAGACATCCACGCATAGCTCCACAGATTTTAGTCAGCAGCAGCTGCTGACTATTTCGGATGGAAGAAAAGAGGGCCCATATAGGGCCCCCAGCATGCTCCCTTCTCACCCGTGGATGGTGTTGTAAGGTTGAGGTACCTATTGCTGGTACAGGGGCTGGAGCCCCACATGCTGTTTTCCTTCCACATCTTCTTGTAGGGCTCTGTGGAAGTGGGATCCTGCCGGCCTCTAAGCTCTGACGCCGGGCTCCATCCACAGACCCAGTTGAACCTGATGGATATGGAGCAGGAGTACAATCAGGGACATGGCCCTGCATCATACAGGTACTCTGTGTCCCCGGCAGGCACAGACACACTCCGGGCTGGCTGGGTGTTGTAGTGCGCCGGGGACCGTAACGATTGAGTTGGTGTTCCTGCAGTTTACTGGGGGACTTTTGTGTTGTGGGAACGCAGCGCCGACCCCCACTGGACCGGCGGCGCTGCTGTGACTTGTAGTGCGCCGGGGACACGCCGACCGCGCTTTTACGGCGGCGGCGTTTATAAATCCAGTCCCCGGCTTTTGCGGCCTAGCTCCGCTTCGTTCCCGCCCCCACCCTGTCAATCAGGGTAGGGGAGAGACGCTGTTTCGCAGCAGCGACGAGGGCTGGAGCCTGATTTACATGCTCCAGCCCTCTCACTAGGCACAGAGGGAAGCAGGCTTCCCGCTCTTAGCCAGGAACGCCCAGCGCCCGCCCCCCCTCCTCTCCCAGGACGCCGGCAGCCATTACATGCAGTCTGGCTAGAGGAAGGACGCAAGGCTCTGGGAGACCTGGACTAGGGGGCTTTTGGCGACCACACACCCGCTCTTAAGCGGGCGGTAAGCGGCATTTCAGCTGGCCCCTCTAGTGCCTCAGTGTGTATTGGTGTACTGTGTCACCAGATATATATATTTATTTATTTCTTGCACTGTGAGGTCGCTTCCTGGCTGGATACCCCAGTTCGCTCTGAGGAGGCAGCAACATGTCATCCACAAAACGCAAGGCTGCCAAGGCTAGGGCTGTGTACACTGCGTGTGCTGCATGTGGGGCTGCTCTACCAGCAGGTTCCAAAGACCCCCATTGTGTGCAATGCTCAGATCCGGTGCTGCTTCGCCAGCCGGAGTCCGGAGGGGTAGTGACCCAGGCTGAGACGCTTGTAAGTCCTGCCCCGGTGTCAGGGACAGACTTTGCAGTTTTTGCTGATGGAATGTCTGTGACTATGGCAAAAATCCTTGAAACTTTGCAATCCATGACTGGGGCTCAGTCTATGGACACGGCGAGGTCTCTGTCCGCTAATCCCCCTCAGTTGGAATTAATCCAGACTGCAAGGGGGTCCCCGGCTTCCCAGGCTGAGTATTACGACTCAGATGATAGCCCCAGCCACCCTAAGCGAGCTCGCTGGGAAAGACCCTCAACGTCATCACACTGCTCAGGGTCTCAGCGCAATCAGTCGCCCTGTGATGCGTCTGAAGAGAGTGATCAGGAGTCTTATCCTGGAACCCCTCTCAATCTGGATACCCCGGATGGGGACGCCATGGTAAACGAGCTTATCTCAGCCATCAATAGACTGTTGGATATTTCTCCCCCAGCTCCTTCTGCAGAGGAGGCAGCTGCAGAGCAGGAGAAGTTTCGTTTCCTCTATCCCAAGCGTAAATTGAGTGCTTTCTTGGATCACTCTGACTTCAGAGAGTCAATCCAGAAACACGACGCTCATCCAGAAAGGCGTTTCTCTAAACGTTCTAAGGATACACGTTTTCCTTTCCCCCCTGATGTGGTCAAGCGCTGGACCCAGTGTCCAAAAGTAGACCCCCCGATTTCCAAACTTGCAGCTAGATCCATAGTTGCAGTGGAGGATGGCGCTTCACTTAAGGATGCCAATGACAGACAGATGGACCTTTGGTTAAAATCTGTCTATGAAGCTATCGGCGCGTCGTTTGCTCCAGCATTTGCAGCCGTATGGGCACTCCAAGCTATTTCAGCTGGTTTAGCACAGGTGGATGCTATCATGCATCCAGCAGTGCCGCAAGTGGCGTCCCTTACCTCGCAGATGTCTGCGTTTGCGTCTTACGCTATCAATGCGGTCCTAGAATCTACCAGCCGCACCTCAATGGCGTCCGCCAATTCGGTAGTTTTGCGCAGAGCCTTGTGGTTAAAGGACTGGAAAGCAGATGCTGGTTCCAAAAAATGTTTAACCAGCTTGCCTTTATCTAGAGATAGACTGTTTGGCGAGCCATTGGCTGACATCATTAAACAGTCCAAGGGTAAAGACTCTTCCTTACCCCAGCCCAGATCAAGCAAACCTCAGCAGAAAAAATGGCAGCAGAGGTTTCAGTCCTTTCGAGGTTCGGGCAAGACACAATTCTCCTCGTCCAAAGGGACTCAGAGGACGCAAAGAGTCTCAGATTCCTGGCGGGCTCACGCACGCCCCAAGAAAGCAAATGGAGGAACCGCTTCCAAAGCGGCTATCTCATGACTTCCAGCCCCCCCCCTCCGCATCTCCGGTCGGGGGCAGGCTCTCCCGCTTTTCCGACATTTGGATGTCACAGGTCAAAGACCGGTGGGTGACAAACATTTTGTCTCGCGGGTATAGAATCGAGTTCAGTTCTCGTCCTCCAGCTCGGTTCTTCAGAACCTCCCCACATCCAGACCGAGCAGATGCCCTGCTGCAGGCGGTGGACTCCCTAAGAGCGGAAGGAGTAGTGGTTCCTGTACCGCCTCAGGAACAAGGGCGAGGGTTTTACTCCAATCTCTTTGTGGTTCCAAAAAAGGACGGCTCGTTCCGTCCTGTTCTGGATCTAAAGCTGCTCAACAAACATGTGCACGCCAGACGGTTCCGGATGGAAACCCTCCGCTCCGTCGTTGCCTCAATGTCTCAAGGAGACTTCCTTGCCTCAATAGACATCAAAGATGCTTATCTCCACGTGCCAATTGCTACAGAACATCAACGTTTTTCTACGTTTTGTGATAGGAAACGACCATCTTCAGTTCGTAGCTCTGCCATTCGGTCTGGCGACAGCCCCCCGGGTCTTCACCAAGGTCATGGCGGCGGTGGTAGCAGTCTTGCACTCTCAGGGACACTCGGTGATCCCTTACCTAGACGATCTACTTGTCAAGGCACCCTCTCAAGAGGCATGCCAACTCAGTCTACATGCTACGCTGGAGACTCTACAGACGTTCGGATGGATCATCAACTTTCCAAAGTCGAATCTGTCACCGTCACAGTCGCTAACGTATCTTGGCATGGAGTTTCATACTCGAGCAGCGAGAGTGAAGCTTCCGCTGAACAAGCAGCGGTCCCTACAGACAGGGGTGCAATCCCTCCTTCAAGGCCAGTCGCACCCCTTACGGCGCCTCATGCACTTCCTCGGGAAGATGGTGGCAGCCATGGAAGCAGTTCCCTTTGCGCAGTTTCATCTGCGCCCACTTCAATGGGACATTCTCCGTCAATGGGACGGGAAGTCAACGTCCCTGGACAGGAAAGTCTCTCTTTCCCAGACGGCCAAGGACTCTCTACAATGGTGGCTCCTTCCCACCTCATTGTCTCAGGGAAGATCCTTCCTGCCCCCATCCTGGGCAGTGGTCACGACAGATGCGAGTCTGTCAGGGTGGGGAGCAGTGTTTCTCCACCACAGGGCCCAGGGGACGTGGACTCCGCAGGAGTCCACCCTTCAGATCAATGTTCTGGAAATCAGGGCAGTGTATCTTGCCCTACTGGCCTTCCAACAGTGGCTGGAAGGAAAGCAGATCCGAATCCAGTCGGACAACTCCACAGCGGTGGCATACATCAACCACCAAGGAGGGACGCGCAGTCGGCAAGCATTCCAAGAAGTCCGGCGCATTCTAATGTGGGTGGAGGACACAGCATCCACCATATCCGCGGTTCACATCCCAGGCGTAGAAAATTGGGAAGCAGACTTCCTCAGTCGCCAGGGCATGGACGCAGGGGAGTGGTCCCTTCACCCGGACGTGTTTCAGGAAATCTGTCGCCGATGGGGAGTGCCGGACGTCGACCTAATGGCGTCCCGGCACAACAACAAGATCCCGGCATTCATGGCGAGGTCGCGCGATCAAAGAGCTCTGGCGGCAGACGCATTAGTTCAAGATTGGTCGCAGTTCCGGCTCCCATACGTCTTCCCACCTCTGGCACTCTTGCCCAGAGTGTTACGCAAGATCAGATCCGATTGCAGCCACGTCATACTCGTTGCCCCAGACTGGCCGAGGAGATCGTGGTATCCGGATCTGTGGCATCTCACGGTCGGTCGACCGTGGTCACTGCCAGACCGACCAGACTTACTGTCCTAAGGGCCGTTTTTCCATCAGAATTCTGCGGCCCTGAACCTGACTGTGTGGCCATTGAGTCCTGGATCCTAGCGTCCGCAGGATTATCTCAAGGAGTCGTAGCCACAATGAGACAAGCTAGGAAGTCAACGTCTGCTAAGATCTACCACAGAACGTGGAAGATTTTCTTATCCTGGTGCTCTGCACAGAGAGTATCCCCTTGGCCATTTGCATTGCCCACCTTTCTTTCCTTCCTGCAATCGGGGTTGGAAAAGGGCTTGTCGCTCAGCTCCCTTAAAGGGCAAGTCTCGGCACTATCTGTGTTTTTTCAGAAGCGTCTAGCACGTCTTCCTAAGGTGCGCACGTTCCTACAGGGGGTCTGTCATATTGTGCCCCCGTACAAGCGGCCGTTAGATCCATGGGATCTGAACAGAGTACTAGTTGCTCTGCAAAAGCCGCCCTTCGAGCCTCTAAAGGACGTTTCCTTTTCTCGCCTGTCACAGAAAGTGGCGTTTCTTGTTGCGATCACATTGCTTAGGCGAGTGTCTGAGCTGGCAGCTCTGTCATCCAAGGCTCCCTTCCTGGTGTTCCACCAGGACAAGGTAGTGCTGCGCCCCGTTCCGGAGTTTCTCCCTAAGGTCGTATCCTCGTTTCATCTTAATCAGGATATATCCTTGCCTTCCTTTTGTCCTCAGCCGGTTCACCGGTATGAGAAAGACTTACGTTTGCTAGATCTGGTGAGAGCACTCAGAATCTATATTTCTCGCACGGCGCCTATCCGCCGTTCAGATGCACTTTTTGTCCTTGTCGCTGGCCAGCGCAAGGGGTCGCAGGCTTCTAAAGCCACCCTGGCTCGATGGATCAAAGAACCAATTCTGGAAGCCTACCGTTCTGCTGGGCTTCCGGTTCCTTCAGGGCTGAAAGCCCACTCAACCAGAGCTGTGGGTGCGTCCTGGGCTTTGCGACACCAGGCTTCGGCTCAACAGGTGTGCCAGGCAGCTACCTGGTCGAGTCTGCACACTTTTACCAAACATTATCAGGTGCATACCTATGCTTCGGCGGATGCCAGCTTAGGTAGAAGAGTCCTGCAGGCGGCAGTGACATCCCCGTAGGGGAGGGCTGTTTTGCAGCTCTAACATGAGGTATCTCTTTACCCACCCAGGGACAGCTTTTGGACGTCCCAATCGTCTGGGTCTCCCAATAGAGCGCTGAAGAAGAAGGGAATTTTGTTACTTACCGTAAATTCCTTTTCTTCTAGCTCTTATTGGGAGACCCAGCACCCGCCCTGTTGTCCTTCGGGATTTTTTTGTTGTTTGCGGGTACACATGTTGTTCATGTTGAACGGTTTTTCAGTTCTCCGACGTTATTCGGAGTTAATTTGTTTAAACCAGTTATTGGCTTCCTCCTTCTTGCTTTGGCACTAAAACTGGAGAACCCGTGATACCACGGGGGGGTATAGCCAGAAGGGGAGGGGCCTTGCACTTTTTAGTGTAGTGCTTTGTGTGGCCTCCGGAGGGCAGTAGCTATACCCCAATCGTCTGGGTCTCCCAATAAGAGCTAGAAGAAAAGGAATTTACGGTAAGTAACAAAATTCCCTTCTTTGTGGTTATTTCTTTTCACTTGCAGATTAGTAATAGGGGGTCTCATAGATGCCTCCCATTACTAATCTATGGCTTAGTGACAGCTGTGAGCTGTCATTAACCCCTTATTACCCCAATTGCTGCCACACCAGGGCAATTGGGGGAGCAGGATAAAGTGCCTTGATTGTCGCATGTAATGGATGAGACAATTCTGGACAACTGCAGGCTGCTATTTTTAGGCTGGGGAGGCCCAGTAATAATGGGCCTCCCCAGCCTGAGAATACCAGCCCCCAGCTGTCAGCTTTATCATGAGTGGGTATTAAAACTGGGAGGGACCGCACTCCATTTTTTAAAAATTATTTATTTAAATAATTAAAATTAAAAAAGCCACATGGGGTCACTCTTAGTTTGATACACTGTCAAGATAAGCATACAGCTGGGGACTTCAGTGTGTAGCCATATGCTTTATCTGTGCTGCGTATCACAATACGGGGGGACCCTATGCCAATTGTTTTATTTATTTATTTATTTATGTTCACTCCACTATACATACACAGACAGTGTGTGTGATTGCAAGCAGTTAGACATGCTATCACAAAGAGTGGGGACATGGTCTGACTGCAACCAATCACAGATGCCGGATCTGCTTGTGAGCGGGGGAAGCAGTGCTTACGCATGAGGTTAATGAGCGGCTCTGGTAGTAGTGTCACAGCCGCACGGAGACTGGGGAGTATAACGTGCTTGCTTTATTCTTATTTTCTTTCTTTTTCCTTTCTTTTTGTTTTTTAAATTACACAGGTGACCGGATCTGGATAGTTACCCAGAGTTCCCTGAGAACTCCAGGTCTGGGATTGGTGCACGGGTACTAGGTTACCCGCGCGGATCCGTACAGTCCAGGTTCGCCCAGCACTACTCAACAGTGTAAGTAAGCAAAGAATTCGTTTAACAACTAGAAATGCTGATGGGAATGTTCAAAATCTGTTTAACCGGTGTGCAATACAAATCCCTTTAAAACATCAATCTTTAATAATTCATTTTTTTTAAAATACGCCCAGGTGAAAAAACTCCAAAAAACTCAAATACTAATTGATAAAAGGGAGCTACTGTAGATCAGGTACAGCCCAAAATTCTTAAAGTCATAGAGGCAGATATGATAGTAAAAAAAGCCTGATGATCCGATGAGGGAAGTACATTTATCCCCATTGCATCTTGATTGACATGCTGTAAGCTGATTGTGGCAGCAGATGTCTTTTGTCTTGCTCTGTACCTAGATAACTGGTATTGAGGTATTAACCCTTTAGTTGAGTTTATAATGGAGTATTATACCATGTGTTAACTATTGAGATTATCAGGTACAGAAACTATCATTATATTGGTAGGGTCAACTAGGGAGAGTGAGGGTCAGCCGTCGAGGAACGGGGGCGCCCAGCTAAGTTAGGGCGTCATACCCTCCGTTGATAGGCAGAGCCAGACACAGTGACATATTAGGGTCACTGTAGCATAGAGAAGTATTGGGCTGGCTTTTTTTACTATCATATCTGCCTCTATGACTTTAAGAATTTTGGGCTGTACCTGATCTATAGTAGCTCCCTTTTATCAATTAGTATTTGAGTTTTTTGGAGTTTTTTCACCTGGTCGAATTTTTTTAAAAATGAATTATTAAAGATTGATGTTTTAAAGGGATTTGTATTGCACACCGGATAAGCAAAGAATTCCCCAGACAAGGAGAAGGAAAAAAAGTGGATAAGTGCTAAGCTGTCAGATTTTGGGGATGAAATGCGGTAATGCTGAAGAACAAGCACCAGAAGGAAGACTATTTTGACTTGACTTGACAATTTTTGCTTGATCACTCAGTGTATGACTAAAAATGTATTTTAGGCTATCATGTAGGAGATATTTCAGCAGTCATAGTATATGATAAGGGAAGTTATCCTTTACAATTAAGGAAGACAAAAGGTAACTAGGTTACTGTGTTAACAGTAATAAATGTATGAGATTACTAAACTTGGTCCTTCACACCATGGATTTTTTCTGACTTGGAGCGAGGAAGGTTGTTTTGCCTTCCTCTGGATTCTGCTTTTGACTTGATGGGCCATTTTTACAACCTTTGTAACTGTTGCTATTACTTCTTGAATATTACATTTGTGAACTGCATAATATAATTGTGACTGTGCTCCATATGACAATATGCCACATTATGTTAACAATAACATGTATATACGTCTTTTAATGTATTTACTTCCAATTAAACGTAAGTGGTGACATCACTGCCATATTGCATCACATGTTAATCAACCTTTTTAAATGGAATTTGCATTTCTATTATGTATCAATATTATGATTGAAAATATGAGAAAATGCATTCCAAACTTAAAAAATAAAACAAGAAATTACTTGCAATCAGGAGTTAATGACTGCAAATGGTACTTTTCAAATGTCCTCTTCGCCCTTTGATCTATTGTGCTGTCCTCTGGATGGCGTGTTGCTTGTTGCACAGCTTGTTTGGGTTGATACATGAAAGAACTTTGTTTAAATGTTAATTTGTGATTGGGTCTGGCTGGTGTTACAAGCGTTCAGCATGGCTAAGGTTGCTCTTCTTGATTATTCTCACATCTGGCCAATATAGCAACATTTGGGTACTGTTGTATACACAACTGGCCGGCTGACAGCTGGCTTTGTTGAAAGTAAGTAGATTTACGTGTGAGTTTTACAAACCATTCTCCAGCTGGCACGTCTGCCAACATTCAGTGCATAAGCCAGGCTGAGAAAACTGAAACATGGTATCCTTACTGCCTGCAGCATTCACGAGGATCTATGCAAATATTGTACTTGGTTCATTCCCTCCGTCTCTTATTCCACAGTGTCTTTACAGTCTGGATAAATGCTAGAACACTAATCCAACCTTTAGCTAACATTACTGACAATGCTAAATGCTGTATTAGTAATCTCCGTCATATATACACTACAGTTCAAAAGTTTGGGGTCACTTAGATATTTCCTTATTTTTTAAAGAAAAGCACATTTTTTTTCAATGAAGCTAATATTAAATTAACCAGAAATACGCTCTATACATTGTTAATGTGGTAAATGACTATTCTAGCTTCAAACATCTGGTTTTTAATACAATATCTACATAGGTGTATAGAGGTCCTTTTCCAACAGCCATCGCTCCAGTGTTCTAATGGTACATTGTTTTTGCTAACTGTGTTAGAAGGCTAATGGATGTTTAGAAATCCCTTGAAAACCCTTTTGCAAGTATGTTAGCACAGCTGAAAACAGTTTTGCTGATTAGAGAAGCTATAAAACTGACCTTCCTTTAAGCTAGTTAAGAATCTGGAGCATTACATTTGTGGGTTCCATTAAACTCTCAAAATGGCCAGAAAAAGAGAACTTTCATGTGAAAGTCAACAGTCTATTTTGTTCTTAGAAATGAAGGATATTCCATGCAATAAATTGCCAAGAAACTCAAGATATCCTACAATGGTTTGCCCTACTCCCTTCAGAGGAGAGCACAAACAGGCTCTAACAAGAGTAGAAAGAGAAGTGGCAGGCCCCGCTGCACAACTGAGCAACAAGACAAGTACATTAGAGTCTCTAGTTTGAGAAATCAACGCCTCACAGGTCCTCCACTGGCAACTTCATTAAATAGTACCCGCAAAACGCCAGTATCAACTTCTGGAGTGAAGAAGCGACTCCGGGATGCTGGCCTTCAGGGCAGAGTAGCAAAGAAAAAGCCATATCTGAGACTGGCTAATAAAAGGAAAAGATTAATATGGGCAAAAAAACACAGACATTGGACAGAGGAAGATTGCCAAACAAAGTGCTATGGACAGACAAATCAAAATTTGAGGTGTTTGGATCACACAGACGAACATTTGTGAGATGCAGAACAACTGAAAAGATGCTGGAAGAGTGCCTGACGCCATCTGTGAAGCATGGTGGAGGTAATGTGATGGTCTGGGCTTGCTTTGGTGCTGGTAAAGTGGGAGATTTGTACAAGTTAAAAGGGATTTTAAATAAGGAAGGCTATAGCGGGCTTTACACACTGCGACATTGGTAGCATGTAACTGATCGCAAAAAGGTGTCACACAAAACTGATCGTTACTGATCGCAAAAAGGTGTCACACACAACGACATAGCTAACTAGGCCGGATGTGTGTCACCAACACCGTGACCCCGACAAAATCTCGTTAGCGATATCGTTGTGTGTAAATGGGCCTTATCACTCCATTTTGCAATGCCATGCCATACCCCGTGGACAGCGCTTGATTGGAGCCAATTTCATCCTACAACAGGACAATGACAAAAAGCACACCTCCAAATTATGCATTTAGGGAAGAAGCAGGCAGCTGGTAATCTATCTGTAATGGAGTGGCCAGCCCAGTCACCAGATCTCAACCGTATTGAGCTGTTGTGGGAGCAGCTTGACCGTATGGTACACATAAAGTGCCCATCAAGTCAATCCAACTTGTGGGAGGGGCTTCTGGAAGCATGGGGTGAAATATCTCCAGATTACTTTAGCAAATCAACAGCTAGAATGCCAAAGGTCTGCAAAGCTGGAATTGCTGCAAAGGAGCATTCTGTGACGAAAGCAAAGTTTGAAGGAGAAAATTATTATTTCAAGTAAAAATCATTGTTTCTAACCTAGTCAATGTCTGGACTATATTTTCTATTCATCATGCAACTCATTTGATAAATTAAAGTATGATGATTTTTCATGGAAAAGACAAAATTGACTGGGTGACCCCAAACTTTTGAACTGTAGTGTGTGTGTATGTGTATGTGTGTGTGTATATATATATATATATATATATATATATATATATTATTTTTTTTTTCTTTTATTTATGCCACGATAAAAGGCTTCAAGTACAGAGATTGTTTTTATTTCATCAACTTAAACACCATTATTAAGTAATCATACTTGATACACTCCTTCTATGCCTCTTGATCCCCAATTACTTTGTTTTACGAGATTGACGCCCTGGACTAGCCAGGTAGTCACAGGTAGGCCCTTGCATAACACCCATCCCCCTAAGAAGGTAACAGCAGCCAACCACATTAAAACCCTAGTCACCTCCCTCAGAGCTAGTCACCAGGGGGCAGTGCCAGGCAGTTGGCCACTCCCACCGAGGAGTCCAGAGGGCCTGAGGCAGGAAACTGTAGTTCAGTTGTTAGTTGTCAGTGGAGTTGTTAGTTGTCAGTGAAGTGAAGTGGAGTAGAGAGGAGTGCGCAGCAGACCTGTGATGACAGGTCTGCAGCGGAAACGGACAGGTGCCAGGGTCGTAGCCCTGGTACCTTGGCTAGGAGGCAGGCGGTGGCCTGGCCTGCAGGAGCCGGGAAGACGGCCAGGTGGAACCGTAAGGGACCGGGACAGGGTGGTGGCCCGCCCGTACTGAATCGGGGAACCGACTGGAAACCGGAGCACAAGGGGGGTACTCAGACCCAGAACAAGGCCCAGAAGCCACTGGACTACGTCGAATTCACTGATTGAGGTATGGACCTTAGGTCCTTTCCCATCCCAAGACCCAAAAGAAGGCAACAGCCCACCGAGGGGGATAGAAAGCCACTGCACAGGTAGAGAGATCCCACAGGCCAGTGCCTGCGGGCAAACTGACTCCACCGGTACATACACAGCCGGGGAGCGGACTCCCGCTGCTAAGGCACAGGCAGTCTACACAAACATAACAAGATGCAGGAAGAAGGCCAGGACCACCAACCCAGGTGGGGGACAAGATGCAGCCGGCTGCGGGCACCGACCACCATCAACTTTGTTCACCAGAGACTTGTGTGTGTCAGTAATCATGAGTACAACAGTGCCATCTGGCCGCGCACCGCCCTGCACCATCCAATTGCCAATCTCCCCAAGCGGGTCCCAGGGCTACCATCCCTGCCCACAGAGGGGTTAACATCTTGCTGCACTACCATCTCCCCCGGGTGCCCCGTAACTGCAGCGGTGGTGTCTACACCTTCACCATGTCCCGGGGGGTGCACAGGGCGGTACACGAGCGCTCGGGAAATCAATACAGTACACATAGTTTAGTATGGTGAACTCAAAGAATTCTCCTTTATTAGTACATGTGACCAGTTTATATAAACTCACAGACAAAGGACAAGTTAGTTCTGAACTATGCACCAATAAGAGCAGTAGGGGGAGTGAATAGAAATGTGAAACTTAGTCACCCATTCAGTGTTATTTGATCACTATGACATCAGAGTTAAGTACTAGGTCCTTTGCGCACACTGCATTTTTTACCGCGTTTTCACCGCGTTTTTGCTGCATGTTTTGCTGCAGAAAATGTTCCTAACCTTGCTGCAGTCATTCCCCAGCAAAACCTATGGTAAAGAAAAAATTCTGTGCGCACACTGCGTTTTTTTCACCAACACGTTTTGCTGAGGAATGTCCGCTGCAGAAAGAATGTGCATGTCACTTCTTTTCCACAGGTACCTGCGGTTTGAAGGGCTGGCATATCAATCTCCTGCTGACTCTGGGTCGGTGGAGGATTGATCCCCGGTATCTGGCCAGATGCTGCTCCCCATATAAAGTTTATGGGGAATAATCTGGCGCAAAGTGGTAGGAGTAAGCACTACATACTCACCGATGACCAGGCGGCTGTCACACTGCTGCCACGGCAGCTATTTCATCTTCCCGAGTCGGCCGCTCATTAGTCTCATAACATATTCGCGCCTTCCCTGCTCACTGGTGGCTGTGATTGGTTGAAGTCTGACGTAATCCACATTAGATCCCACGACGCTTCCAGCTCTGCTACACCTGATACTCACAGCAAGCACCATAGACCATGACTGCTCACTGTGAGGATCAGGCCGCAAGTGAAGTGAGCCGCACGGGATCAGCGGTGACTTTACTCATGTGCTTTGCGGTGACAGGTGGAGGACTCCAGCTTTCACTGCACATGAGCTGACTGAAGTCACCGCTGATCTTATACTCACCTTCTCCAGCGAGGCTGCCTCCGGACACTGGTCTCCTGCTGACAAGTTTCCTGCTTCTGTGACTGGGGCCTGATGAAGAGAAGGGTCCCGTCCTGCCTGGGGCTTAATAAAGCTAAGTAATATCCCCGGACCTGGCCGGGCCCCCTCTCTTCACCGGGCCCGGTACACCAATCACAGTAATAATGCCCTGATGGCGGCCCTGAGTATTTGTAAAGTTTAAAGAAAATGATACATGCTTTTTTAAATATTTTAAAAGTACAAATCCAAAAATTGTGATGTCCATTTGTATTCAGCCCTCCTAAGTCAATACTTTGTAGGACCACCTTTCAATGCAATTACTGCTGAAAGGCTTTGGCATATGTCTCTACCAGTTTTGCACATTGAAAGGCTGCTGTTTTTGCCCATACTGCAAAATAGCTATAGCTCAGTGAGATTGGATGGAGGCGTTTGTGAACAAGAATTTTCAAGTTTTGCCACAGTGTAGCAATTCCTCCTGTGCGTCTTGGACACAATAGGTGACTGTTGCTGCACTATAGATTCTGGGTGTGCTGAGCTGTCGGTATGCTGACTGACCACTCAGATGTCCAATCTAGTGCAGGGGTGTGCTGAGCTGTTGATGTGTTTAGTGACAGTTCAGCCATTCAATCTATGACTGCGAAGTTTTGGGTTTTCCAGGTGGGCCCTGTTCAGTTTGATTGCCCAGCTATTTAGCTGAGAAGTGAGTACCAGAACACTGCCAGTCTTAGTCTTCTGCTCAGTTGTGCTAGTTGGCCCCTTCTATCTTTGCTCTGCGAATTGATCTTTGCCTATTGACTTTGTTGGACCATCCTTTTGCCTTGTCCCTCTGCTCTGATCCGCTATCCCCAAGGTATTCTGACTCTGGACCATGACCTGACTACCCCTCGGCCTATCCCCTTAATCTTGACGTGATCTCCTGGTACCTGACACCAGATCGTTTGACTATCCTTCGTCATGACTTGCCCATGTAGTGACTACCGTCACACACAGATTTTCCGAAGGATTTAGGTCTGGAATTTGAATGGGCCAGTTAAACACATGAATATGCTTTAATCTAAACCTTTCCATTTTAGCACTGTCAGTAGGTTTCGGGTCATTGCCCTGCTGTACGGTGCTTTTGCAGCTCCTGTCAGACAGTGAGTATTGCTGTTTAGCTGTAATCAGAATTGCCATGTTCTTCTTCTGTTCTGCAGTCCCGAGTATATTTCCATTTAGTGTATATGCAACAATATGATTCCTCTGGCCTAGGTGCATTAATTGTCTAGACCTTTTTATGACATTACACTGTCAAGGTCAGCTTTTGGAACGTCAAAGGAAAACTGGAGAAAAAACAAGAACTTTTCCCTGAAGAAGGAGACAGTTGGGGTCTCTGAAACGCGTAGGAATGAAATAATAAAAAGAATCATCTGTTTTGACATCAATGTCTGTGGTCTTCAAGCGCGGCAAAAAAACTGTTTTTTCTCCAGTTTTCCTTTGACGTTCCACTTGTGCAACAGGGTTGATGCTGGACCGCTCAGGCGTTTACTCTTTGCTGTTTAAGGAGTTGTGACTGGCACAACCCGATCTGGTGAGTGCATCACTTCTATATGATTTTGCCCAATATATTGGGTAAGACCCTATTGCGCCTTTTCTCTCCTATTTAAGGTCAGCTTTTATTACCCTAAATAGTTTTGTCATCAGCAAAGACTAGTGATGGGTGAACCTCCCTGCTGTTCGGGATCAGTTGCCTTGCCCAAACATTTTGTAAAGTTTGTGTTCGGAATCAGAGATAACGCAAACTTGCGTCTAAACTCCGAACTTGGATTTTATAGTTATGTGATGGGGCGGGGGAGGTTGTAAAATAAAGAATATAGTTAATAATAAACATTGTCATTATACTTACACATGGTCACATGACTATGATGTCATGAAAGGTCCTGTAGTCAGTGGTGGTTAACCGGGGGCACAGCTGACCGGCCTCAGCTATGCAGTCAGCTGAGTTTGTGTGAGTAGACCTGTTTGTCTCCTTGCACAGATGTAGCAGAACTGAAGATGCTCTCCCACTTTTGGACTATGTCGGAGGTTTTTTTTGAGTAATAAAGATGGAGTCCTAAATGTCTGTTTTATTTCTGATAAAATGTTTTTTTTTCTCTTTTTTTGTTGTTTTATTTTACTGTTAAAATAACAGACAATCACATACGCTGTCACAGAGTGGGCGTCTGTGATTGGATGCTGAAGTATCCTGAAACTAACCCATATATTCTAACATCTAGAATGTATGGGCAGATTCATAGTTACTCCAACAGCCAATCACAGACACCCATTACAGCGTCTGTGATTAGCTGTTGGGTCCCTCACACACATAGTAGTGTAAAAGTAAGTAATTTAAAAAATGACGTAATGCTCCGCAGTAATTTTGATTCTCAGCACAGATAAAGTGGACAGCTATGGGTTGCCACCCCCAACTGCCTGGCTTTACCTTGACTGACAATCAAAATACAGGAAGCCCATTAATTTTTTTTAATTATTTAAAAAAATAATTTAAAAAATAGTGCGTGGGCTCCTGCCGTATTTTGATCACCAGTCAGGTAAAACCAGGCAGCTGAGGGCTGGGATTCTCAGCGTGGTAAGGCCCAAGCGTTATGCTAAAAACTGCAGCCACAGCCACCCCTGGAAATGGCGAATTGTTTCTTAGCGCCATTTCCAGGCGCTTTACCCAGCTCATCCAGCTGCCCTGATGGCGGTGGCACGCTGGGTAATAAAGGGGTTAATACCAGGTTTGTATTCTCATCTGGTATTAAGCCCTAAGTTCATGGTGTCATGCCAAATTAGACATGACAACAATGAATTTCTAGTAAACAGTAAAAAAAAACAGCATAGAAAAAAAATGTTTTATTACAAATAGAACAAAAAAAACCATTTACAGACTCCATCTTTATTAAAGAAAAATCCTTAGTCCGACGTAGTCCACTGGTAGAGCAATGTCAGCTCTTCTTCATCGCTCTGTACAGAAAGCGTCTGTACTGAGCGAGAAGCAAGGCATGATTCCACTTGTGTATGACTTGTGCAAGTCTCGCATTGCATCACCCTGCAATGCCTGACACTCTCCTGACAGGAGCGCCTCAGCGGCATGGAAATACATGCAGCCAACCTGCTCCGGTCAGGAGATTGTGCGCCGGGCCGAGTGATACCAATGCGAGACTCGCACAGTGACAATCGGAGTTCAATCGAGTCCATGAGCCATGGACTCTGGTGAACTCTGACGTCACTGCGAACACGGGCGAAAACAGCCAAAGACTGCCGAGTGTTAGCAGTGCAGTGAATAGCCCTGGAAGTTAATGATCGGACCTGGAAGCAGAAGCGGCCTGGAGACTGAGTCATAAATAATAATAATCATAATTTTTTTTAATAATTTGCTTGTTTTTACAGCCCCTGGACCCGAACTGTACCTGAACTGTAACACAAGCTTCCAGGAAAGCTCGTGTTCGGGATCATGTGCACGAACACTATGTCTTCGGTACGGACCCCAAACTTTACAGTTCAGGTTTTCCCATCACTAGCAAAGACTGACGCTTTACACTCAGTCCCATCCACAAGGTCATAAAAGAGATTAAAAACATCTGATCCTAATTCAGATCCTTATTGTCCCCACTGCTTCCCCAGGTGGTCCCCACTGCTGACTTTATTCCATTTAAAGAATGTACCATTTACATTTTTTTGTCCTGTGCTTTAACAAGTTCAGTTCAAGGCTTTTGTGTGGTACAATATCAAGTGGCTTTGCATAGTCTAGATATATCATCTCAGCCACATGGCCAAAAAACAGATTTGCATCTATTCCAGGGGTCTCAAACTCGGCTGGGTGTTTGGGCAGCACATAGAAAAAAAATTATTTGGGGGGCCGTATTCTTTGCAGGGCCAAGCGACATTTTATGATTCCATGTATTTTCTTCTATATATTTTTTGTTTGTTTATTATAACAAACCTGCACTTTTTTGTTACGTTTATATGTAGAAAAAATTATTTTATCTCTTTCTTGTGCCCAGTAGTAATGTGCACATCCTTGTGTGTAGTAGTAATGTACCCATCCTTGTGCCCAGTAATAATTTGTCCATTCTTGCGACTTGTAGTAATGTGCCCATCTTTGTGCCCAGTAGTAATGTGCCCAGTAGTAATGTGCCCAGTAGCATTGTGCCCATTGTTGTAGCATTGTGCCCATCCTTGTAGCATTGTGCCCATCCTTGTAGCATTGTGCCTATCATGCAGCATTGTGCCCATCCTTGTAACATTGTGCCCATCCTTGTAACATTGTGCCCATCCTTGTAACATTGTGCCCATCCTTGTAGGATTGTGCCCATCCTTGTAGCATTGTGCCCAAGTAATAATGTCTCAAGTCCTCATCCTAGTTCCCTATCATGCTGTTCTTAACATACACAAAAAAAAAAGATTCTTCTCACCTTTCCTCCATTCCCTGTTTCCTCTTACCTGCTTGTTGTGGCCTGCAGACCCATAGACCCCGTGATGATCGCATTACTATGCAGAGGACTGGCGCCGGCAGGGCTCTACTACACTTGATTCATTTGTGGCGCAGTGCGCGCTAGGCACTCTCTGCACTCTACCATTCACAGGCAAGCAGGTGACTTCATGCAGCGATGTTACCTGCTTTACATTGGTATCAGTGTAACTAGAGTTCAATGGTCCTCGGTGCAAAATTAGGATCGGAGCCACCCTTGGGGTACAGGATGATTACGCTGACACTTGGCTCTTTCCCTCAGCACCCAGCTTTCCCATGCTCTGATATCCCTTTTTCCCCTCAGTTTCCATGTTCTGATATCCATCTTGTCCTCAGCACCCAGGTTTCCAATGCTCTGCTATACAACTTTCCCTCAGCACCCAGCTTGCCCTTGATATCAGAGCATGGGAAAGCTGGGTGGTGAGGTAAAGATGTATAGCAAAACATGGGAAAGTTGAGTGCTAAGAAAAAGATGTATAGCAGAACATGGGTGGGTGACTCAGCACTCAGCATCAGCTGGGCGCTGAGGACAAGATAGATATCAGAATATATGAAATCTGGGTTCTGAGGGATATCAGAGCATGGGAAAGCTGGGTGCTGAGGGAAAAATGTATAGCAAATCATGGGAAAGCTGGGTGCTGAGGGAAAGAGCCTCTTTCTCTCAGCACCCAGCTTTCCAATCCCATGCTTGTATCTTTGTCCCCCATCCTGGTATATAGCCTTATCCATATTTTTTTTTTCTGTACATATTTGTGCTATAAATAACATTATAGATTTATTTATGTTGCGTCTAAAAATGGTAGTTGTTTTTGTAATGGTACACTTGTCTTGGTATTTTTAAGAGGGTTTTTTTGGCCCTTTTAGTATTTATTCTGCTTTGTAGGTATCTGAATTTTAAAAATGCCACACGTGTACACATTCACACTAATGCAGCCATATACACTAGTTTTTTCTTTATATACTGTATATATGACCATTTTGTACACATTGTATATACAAAGAAATAAGAAAGTTGGATGTCTGACAGCACACCATGAAGATGAGGAGACCCGGCCACCATCACAGGACATTGGTGAGGCATATCATCAGTTACAGGGCTGTGGGGGAGGGGGCAGGACAGTGCAGCTGTGGGGGAGGGGGCAGGAGAGTGCATCTGTGGGGGAGGGGGGCAGAAAAGTGTAGCTGTTGGGGAGGGGGCAGGAGAGAGCAGCTGTGAGAGGCAAATAAGAGAATAGAAGAGAGCAGTGGTGGAGGGGGGCATGCAAGTGCAGCTGTGGGGGAGGGGTCAGGAGAGTGCAGCTGTGGGGGAGGGGGCAGGAGAGTGCAGCTGTGGGGGAGGGGGCAGGAAAGTGTAGCTGTAAGGGAGGTGAGCAGGGTAGTTTAGCTGTGGGGGAGAGGGCAGGACAGTGCAGCTGTGTGGGAGGGGGGCAGGATAGTGCAGGGAGGGGGGCAGAAGAGTGCAGCTGTGAGAGGCAAATAGGAGGATAGAAGAGGGTAGTGGGGCTAGAGTCATCATTCAGGGAGCTCCAGTACTCACTTCAGGTTGCATTGTGTTCCTCTGGAGCCTCGTGCTACTGCCGACTACAGAGCAATGGCAGTACAGGAGAGAGGGATACAAACGCCTCAGAAGTCTCTCATATTTCTGCAACAGTCCCTGCACAGGCCTGAGACTCCACAGCAGCTCCGTTCTGGTGGGCGTTGCTTACTCCCGGTAGGCGGGGCTTACTCCTGCAAGGTTCCGGAGCAATGATTGTAGGTAGGGGTGGCTGTAGTCAGCATTTCTCCCCTCTCCTCGTGGATGGAGCACGCAGCATCTGCCCTGTATGCTGGAGGAGAGACTGTCAGGGGCCCAGTGGGGGATCCATCACCCAGCAGATGCTCAAAGCCAGCGGCCGGGTGATCACTGTGACCACCATAATCCCGCCCACCTCTCAGCATCTGCTTCAGTGGAAAGAGGTGGGCGGGATTATTGGTGTGGAGAGCAGGGAATAATCAATTGCTTAAGTAGACGGGACATTTGTGAGCTCCAAAGCAGCTGCTGTCTCCTGTGACTCCTGGGTGGCGACCCCTGCGACCGCGATTGTGCCTCTCCTGACTGGTATAGTGCAGAGAGCTCCTAGCCCGCGCTGTGCCGCAGATGCATCAGCTGTAGTAAAACCGTGCCGGCCCCCTGCATAGTAACGCGATTGTCACGGGGTCTGCCGGCACTCAGGCCGCAACAAGCAGTCTCAGGGGCCGCATGCATCTGATCTATTCTCTCATTGAAACCCAGCATGTTAGTTAGATACAACTTATTTTTAATTAATCCATGCTGGTTGTCAGTTACTATATTATGCTCTGCAGTATAAATATTTGCAGGTCATCTCTTAAAATCCCTTCAAAAATATTGCACATCACTGATGTTAAACTTTCTGGATAGTAGTTGCCTGGATCCATCTTCTTACCTTTCTTAAATATCAGTACTACATCAGCCATCCTCCAATCTTGTGGCACCAACCCTGTTACAAGACAGTCTAAGGGGCACTTTGCACACTACGACATCGCAAGCCGATGCTTGCGATGCCGAGCGCGATAGTCCCCGCCACCGTCGCAGCTGCGATATCATGGTGATAGCTGGCGTAGCTACGCCAGCTTCACATGCACTCACCCGCCCTCCGACGTCGCTCTGGCCGGCGACCCGCCTCCTTATTAAGAGGGTAGGTTGTGCGGCGTCATAGCGACGTCACACGGCAGGCGGCCAATAGAAGCGGAGGGGCGGAGATGAGCGGGACGTAAACATCCCACCCACCTCCTTCCTTCCGCATAGCTGGCGTGAGCCGCAGGACGCAGGTAGGAGATGTTCCTCGCTCCTGCGGCTTCACACACAGCGATGTGTGATGCCGCTGGAATGAGGAACAACATCGTAACATCGGTCATTTCCAAATTATGGAAAGACCGACGCTACACCGATGATACGATTACGACGATTTTGCGCTCGTTAATCGTATCAAAAAGGCTCTACACACTACGATATCGCCTGCGACGCCGGATGTGTGTCACTTTCAATTTGACCCCACTGCATTTACAGTATGAGCGGCAATTCAGTTTTGCAAGACTTTGCTTCACTTTCTGAGCAGAAAGTATAGACTCTCCATGTCAAAAATGTCAGATATATAAAAGTGGGTTAAGATGAACAATTATTTCAAAAATATGGTCATATGAACTTGGCCTTATACTGAATCAACAAAAACACAGAACGATCTGTTCAGCCGCTCTATAACTTGCTTCCCGCAGATTGCATGTTCAACGTGACAGATCCGCCTTAAGGCTACTTTACACACTGCGATATCGGTCCCGATATCGCTAGTGTGCGTACCCGCCCCCATCTGTTGCGCGACATGGGCATATCGCTGCCCGTGCCGCACAACATCGCCCAGAGCCGTCACACATACTTACCTGTCCGGCGACGTCGCTGTGACCGGCGAACCGCCTCCTTTCTAAGGGGGCGGTCTGTGCGGCGTCACAGCGACGTCACTGAACCGCCGCCCAATCGCAGCGGAGGGGCGGAGATGAGCGGGACGTAACATCCCGCCCACCTCCTTCCTTCCGCATAGCGGCCGGGAGGCAGGTAGGGAGACGTTCCTCGCTCCTGCGGCGTCACACGCAGCGATGTGTGATGCCGCAGGAACGAGGAACAACCTCGTTACTGCTGAAGTAACGATTTTTGGGAATTAGGACCCGTGTAGCCGATTAGCGATAAATCACGCTTTTGCGACGATTTTACATCGCTGAACGCTGTTACACAAAGCTATATCGCTAACGATTGCGGAAGTGCGTCACCAAAACCGTGACCCCAACGACAAAATTCAGGCGATATCGCAGTGTGTAAAGCCCGCTTTAGGCTCTGTTAGCGTTTTCATTGCCCTTTTATGACCAGAATGGTTTCCTGTTGTGTTATTCTATCCAGTAAGAAAAAAAACCCCTGCAGAACTCATTATAGTTTCAGGACATTCGTCAGGTTTTGTTACTAAACAATTGCTAACGCATCCGTCATGGCAGATCCTCAGTGTCTTGATCACATTACCAATTACTAATTAGGGTAACATGTTGTTTATGTTTTTGCATATATTACCTCCAGGTTTATCCGTGTTGTGCAGTATTTCAGTATTTTTCCTCTGCTATAGAGCTGAAGCATAACAGCTACAGTGAGAAGACGTGTTATGTGCAGACTTGAGAACTGTCAAGTTCACCTTCTACTTACAGCGAGATATATGATATCATAAAAGTTTAATAGCTACTATGAATTTAATATACACCTTTAAACTTACATGAAAATAGTTGGGTTTCATATTGCTTTCTTTGCCATGTATTGTCTGACGGTTCTCATTGATTGAAGTTCAACATAACATGATATTAAATGTCGGCAACGTAGTGGAGGCATCAAAAGGACATGAAAGTTTCACTGCGCAATTAAGCGAGAAAGAAACTGTATCAAGAATGCGTATAGCTAAAAATATATCACACAGTATACTTTGAAAATATTATGTTCCCAAAAATTATTAAAAGATCTGCTATTTGCACTGGCAATATCGATGCAGTTAGGCTCACTGTTGACATATGTATACCACTTAATGTTCTATTATTCAAAAAATAAATTATATAAAAATGGGTTAATGGGGGCAAGCAAAAATGGACCACCTGTTCTGCCAGTCCTATAGTGCCTGTGAGCCTTGTTCTTTGTGGGCCGAGTTGTACTTCTGAATGACACCATTAATTTTACCACATAGCGTACTGAAAAACAGGGAAAAAATTCCGAATGTGGAGAAATTGTGAAAAAAAACCCCAATTCTGACGTGATTTTTTGGGGAATTGCTTTTACGGTGTACATTTTGTGGTAAAAATGACCTCGTAATATGATTCTCCTCATCAGTATAATTATGGCAATACCAAACATGTCCAGTTCTTTATTATTTTAATGGTGAAGAACATCAAAAGTTTGCAAAAAAAAAAAAAATTTGGTGGTTGTGTCGCCATATTTCAAGACCCATAATGTCTTCATTTTTTGGTTGATGGAGCTATGTGATGGGTTATTTTTTGAAGGGCAAAACAACGTTTTGTTTGGTACCATTTTGGGACAGATATGATGTATTAATCGCTTGTTACAGCATTTTTTGTGGTATTGCAACCACAAAAAAAATGTAATTTTGGCGTTCTTGAAATTTTTTTGTTTACAGTGTTTACCCATCAGGTTAAATATTTTTATATTTTAATAGATCGGACTTTTCAACTCAGCGATACCACATTTGTGTTTTTTATTATCTTTATTTTTAATGAGGGTGATTTGAACGTTAATGTTTTTTAAATTTTTTTCAGATTTTTTTAAAATTGTTCTTATTTTAATTTTCATTATTTTTAATAGTCCCCTTAGGGGACATGAAGCTGTAATCATCTGATTGGTTGTTCTATATACAGCAATGCTATAGCATTGCTGCATTTAGTGAAAATCACAGTCTCATTTGAAGCCCAGCCACAGGCAGAGTTTCAAAGGAGCGCTGCCATGACAAGCATAGAGGTCTTCAGCAGACTCCCTGCTGTCATACCAACCCATTGGCAACCCATGATCACATCACAGGTGTGCCGATAGGCACTTAAAATGGCGCAGAAATCTGCTGTCTATTGTTAAATCCCTTTGTCAGAGTTTGACATTGTGATTTAGCAGGTGTTTCTGATCTAAGCCAACAGTACACAGGGGCTTGCCCAGCCCCAAATAAGCATCACTGATGACACTTTGTTTCTGAGAAGTTACAAAGTTTATGCCAGTAGCACAGCCTCTGCCCCTGATGACGCTTCATTTTAATATCCCAGCATTCTGTTCTTGGACATCGACAATAGTGATATATCTTCCTTAAATGCAGTCTGCCACCATGTATTTGCTATTCCATCTGAGAGCCTTAGGGGCTGACACTCTGGTTCCACCAGGCTTTCCCTTACTTAGTCGTGATTTGTGTATATTGTGAGGTAGCACGGTCGGCTGCGCAGCAGAAGACACGGGATCCAGGCATTAAGGTTCACAGCACACGGTTTTAATGTCCAAACAAAAGTCCATAACACAATACATGTCCTCTCCAGCAGAAAACTCAGGGAGTTCTGTTCACTCCCTCACACCCGGCACACCTGCCCTCGTTCCTGATTCTATTTAACCCTTCCTTCAGCCTGTAGGGAAACAGCATTAACCCTAGAGTGGATTTACTTTCTATCATGGAGTGAGCACAACCGGGGCGAGACATACCGGCCGTCATAGATAACCCCGGTCACAGTCTCACATACCCCCCCCCTCAGTTCAAGCGTGCGGGGTTGAACTCCCGCCATCAAACACGGGCCGCGGGACAAGGCATCGGCGTTGCCCTGCAACCTACCGGCCCTATGTTCAACCGTAAACCGGAAGTTCTGCAGAGAAAGGAACCACCGGGTAACCCGGGCATTCCGTTCCTTGGCGGACCTCATCCAGACCAGCGGAGAGTGATCCGTCACCAAGCGAAACTGCCGTCCCAGCAGGTAATAGCGGAGGGACTCCAAGGCCCACTTGATCGCCAGGCACTCCTTCTCCACTACGCTATAATTCCGCTCGGGAGGGGTGAGCTTCCTACTTAAGAAGGTGACGGGGTGTTCCTCCCCCTGAACCACCTGAGACAGCACTGCCCCCAGGCCGACCTCCGAGGCGTCAGTCTGTACAATGAACTCCTTCCGGAAATCAGGGTTGACCAGAACGGGCTGTCCGCACAGGACCTCCTTCAGGGCCCGGAAGGAGTCCTCGGCCTGCGGAGTCCAGCGCACCATGACGGACTTCTTGCCTTTGAGAAGGTCCGTCAAGGGGGCTGATAGTCCCGCAAAATCCTTTACAAACCTCCTGTAGTACCCCACGATACCCAGGAAGGCCCTAACCTGCTTCGTGGTCAGGGGTCTAGGCCACTTCTGGATCGCCTCAACCTTGTTAATTTGGGGCTTAATCACTCCTTGGCCTATCACGTAGCCCAAGTAGCGGGCTTCCGTGAGTCCCAATGCACATTTCTTGGGATTGGCTGTCAATCCGGCTGTTCGAAGCGCGTCCACCACCGCTTGTACCTGTTCCAAGTGGGTCTGCCAATCGGAGCTGTAAATAATGATGTCATCCAGGTACGCTGATGCATACGCCTGGTGGGGTTCCAGCACTAAGTCCATCAACCTCTGGAACGTGGCCGGAGCGCCATGTAACCCAAAAGGCAAGACAACATAGTGGAAGAGACCCTCCGGCGTAACAAAAGCGGTTTTCTCCTTGGCGGACTCCGTTAGTGGCACCTGCCAGTACCCTTTGGTCAGGTCGAGCGTGGTAAAATATCGCGCCTGTCCCAGCCTATCAATCAGCTCATCCACCCGGGGCATGGGGTAGAGATCGAACTTGGATATTTCGTTCAATCTCCTAAAGTCATTGCAGAACCTTAAGGAGCCATCGGGTTTTGGTATTAGGACAATCGGACTAGCCCATTCACTCCGGGATTTTTCGATGACCCCCAGGCGTAACATTGTCTTTACTTCCTCCGATATGGCTTGTCGTCGAGCCTCCGGTACCCGGTATGACTTCAGGCGTACCTTCAGGTGGGGCTCGGTGACAATATCATGTCGTATCAGACTGGTCCTACCGGGCAGCTCGGAGAAGACATCGGGGTTCTGCTGAACCAACCGTCTGGCCTCTCGCCTCTGAGTCTTGGTGAGGGCTTCTCCAATCCTTACTTCCGGTTCGTCCTCTCCGGAGGTCGCTGGAGCCGGATGTGAACGACCCGAAGAGGAGGGAGGTGGGGAAAAAACAGCCATCAGGCTTTCCCGTTCCTGCCAAGGTTTTAATAGGTTGACATGGTATATTTGTTCAGGTTTCCGCCTACCGGGCTGCAATACTTTATAGTTAACCACCCCTACTCTTTCCTTTATCTCGTAGGGGCCTTGCCACTGAGCCAGGAATTTGCTCTCCGCCGTGGGGATCAATACCAACACCCGATCCCCGGGTTTAAAGGTCCGCACGGTGGCTTGTCTATTGTAGCGGCCGCTTTGCGCGGCCTGAGCCTCCTGTAAATGCTCCTTCACAATTGGCATGACCGCGCTTATGCGGTTCTGCATACCCAAAATGTGTTCAATCACACTTTTATGGGGGGTGGGCTCTTGTTCCCATGTTTCCTTTGCCAGGTCCAACAATCCCCGGGGATGTCGCCCGTATAACAATTCAAAAGGCGAAAACCCCGTGGATGCCTGTGGCACCTCTCGTATGGCAAACATCAAATAGGGAAGCATCATATCCCAGTCTTTCCCGTCTTTTGAAATCACCCTTCTTAGCATGGTTTTCAGGGTTTTATTGAAACGCTCGACTAAACCGTCCGTTTGAGGATGATACACAGACGTACGCAACTGCTTGATCTGGAGTAGCCGGCATAGCTCTTTGGTCACTTTAGACATGAATGGGGTCCCCTGATCCGTAAGGATCTCCTTGGGCAATCCCACCCGGCAGAACACAGCAAACAACTCCCGAGCTATAAGCTTTGCTGCAGTATGTCTGAGAGGTATCGCCTCGGGATACCGGGTGGCATAGTCAACGATCACTAGGATGTGTTGGTGCCCTCGAGCGGACTTTACGAGGGGCCCCACCAGATCCATCCCTATCCGTTCAAAAGGGACTTCTATAATGGGTAACGGTACCAACGGACTGCGAAAATGGGTCAGGGGTGCAGTAAGCTGACACTCCGGGCAGGTTTCGCAGAACCGTTTTACCTCCCCAAAGACCCCGGGCCAATAGAACCTTTGCAATATTCGCTCCTGCGTTTTCTTGACCCCTAGGTGGCCACTCATCAGGTGTTTATGAGCCAAGTCGAGGACCCGCCGGCGATGCGGCTGGGGCACCACCAACTGTTCTACCCCTACGCCCCGTATTTCATCTACCCGGTAGAGTAAATCCTGCTTAAGAGCGAAATGGGGGTACCTTACCTGGGCACCGGGCAGCTGTGCCACCCCGTCAACTACTGTCACCCGACTCCGGGCATGTATTAACGTAGGGTCCTGGAGTTGGGCTGTCCCAAACGTATCCGGGGACGCCTCCAACTCCGGGATGGGCTCGACCGTCTCAGCCTCTCCTGCCAATACCTCTAGGGGCGACCTATCGGGTTCACACTCTGTCCCTATCATGGTGACCCCTACGGCAGGTGTCCCGGATTCAGGATTGTAGGGCTCAGGTCCCGGACCGACCAATATCTGAGGGGACTTAGGGGGTCCCTTCCATAAAGTCCAAAAATAGGGCAGATCCCTTCCTAGGATCACGTCATAAGGAAGAGTGTTAAGAAGTCCCACCTCATGTTGCACCTGACCGCAAGGTGCTGTGATGGTGACAATCCCCGTGGGATAGTCGCGGCGGTCCCCATGTATGCAAACCACCCCCACGGTGCGTCCTGTGGCCTTTACTTTAGCTCTCAAGGTGGATCGCACAAGGGTCACTAAGCTTCCGGAATCCAACAATCCTGTAACCGGACATCCATTCACCTGTATTTGGCACAAGTGGGGCTCTGTCTCTGGGGAGACCAGGTCAGCGGTACACACCACCTGAGCATACATTGAACCCCGCCGGGTAACCCCACAATCCATGGGCTCCGTGGTGAGTGGACACTGGGCTTCCATATGTCCCACCCGCTGGCACCGCCAACATCTAATGGGGACGGAAACCCCCTTGACGGGTTGTCGTTTAGGGTATAGAACCTTCCGGACCTCAGGAATGGCGGCCGCGGCCTCAGACGGGACGGTAGGGGACTCCTGTACCGTTGTCAGCGGTGGGTCCTTGGCCCTAGGCTTGGAGGGGCCGGACCGACGGGCGGTACGCAAAGTCTCAGTGTCCCGTATCAAGTCCTGCGTAGCCACATGCCGCTCTACCAGGGACACTAATTGGTCCAGGGTACTCGGGTCACCCTGTCCGACCCACCGTTGAACGGTGACGGGTAAAGTGCGCACAAAACGATCCACTACTACCCTTTCCACCATTTGCGCCGGGCTCAGAGTGTCAGGCTGCAACCACTTTTTTACAAGATGCAACAAGTCATAGGCCTGGGAGCGTACGGGTTTGGCTTCCTCATAGAACCACTGATTTACCCGCTGAGCCCGTACATAGGTATTCACCCCCAACCGAGCCAGTATTTCGGCTTTCAGGGTCACATAGTCAATGGCGTCCTCGGCACAGAGGTCCAGGTACGCTTTTTGGGGTTCCCCCGTCAGATAGGGCGACAATACCTCAGCCCACTGCGGGGTCGGCAGCTTTTCCCGCTCGGCCACCCGCTCAAACACCGCCAGGAACGCTTCCACATCATCACCCGGGGTCATCTTTTGCAACGCTTGTCTCACCGCTTTCCGGACGCTGCCGTCGTCACCCGGTCCCGGGGTTGTTGCTGCCGGTCCGGCACGGATCGACTTGGCCAGGAGAACCATCTGTTCTTGGTGCCTTTTTTCCTGCAATTGCAAGGCTTGCTGCTGACGTGCATTGGCCTGCTCCATCTGTTCTTGGTGCCTTTTGTCCTGCACTTGCAAGGATTGCTGCTGACGTGCATTGGCCTGCTACATCTGTTCTTGGTGCATTTTGACCTGCACTTGCAAGGATTGCTGCTGACGTGCATTGGCCTGATCCAACTGTTTTTGGAGTTTTTTTTCCTGCACTTGCAAGGATTGGAGCAGGTGTGCATTGGTCTGTTGCTGCTGTGCATTAGCCTGAGCCAAATGCTTTAGTATGTCCTCCATGGCGTCGCCGGGTTTGGGCTGTAGTATAGCCGCTCGAATCCAGGACATGCGCAGCTGGGTCACCAGGGATGGATGCTACACCTCACCGGCTGTCATGCCCGCATTCTCCACCATATGTGAGGTAGCACGGTCGGCTGCGCAGCAGAAGACACGGGATCCAGGCATTAAGGTTCACAGCACACGGTTTTAATGTCCAAACAAAAGTCCATAACACAATACATGTCCTCTCCAGCAGAAAACTCAGGGAGTTCTGTTCACTCCCTCACACCCGGCACACCTGCCCTCGTTCCTGATTCTATTTAACCCTTCCTTCAGCCTGTAGGGAAACAGCATTAACCCTAGAGTGGATTTACTTTCTATCATGGAGTGAGCACAACCGGGGCGAGACATACCGGCCGTCATAGATAACCCCGGTCACAGTCTCACAATATATATATATATATATATATATATATATATATATATATATTTATAATTTTTTTTTATAAAATTACTGTTTTATCTGCTTTAAAGCTACCAGTTCTCTGAATGCTGATCTCTGTATAACTCCACCAACACCACTGATTGTCAGCTTTCTGTTTACGCTCTGAATAGGCAGGAAGCTGCCAATCAGTGATGGCTGTGGGGTTATGCAGAGCTCATATACATGAGGACTAGCTGGCTGTGGATTTACTAGACCTCTAGTGATAATCTCATGTGGACAGAACAGTGAGTTTTATCAAATCTATAGCAAGCAGCTCAGTAAGCAACACCACTGGAATTGGGATCTCTGTCTCTACATCATGCTATTCTTAGATTAGGTGGCAAAAACCTGGTGGCGGATTTCCTTTAAGGTTGGTAATCTTATAATCCAACTGCTTGTTCCTTCTCTCCCCTAAGTCTGTCGTTGGGGTAGAGTTGGATCAACACTGTTATGCTAAAATCTGCCGCTTTGGCCACAGTTCACAGCAGAGATTGATTTATTGTGATGACTTTTGGCACTGTTATCCTAAACTACACCCTTCACAGAACAACTATGAAAGTTATTTAGAATTATTCCATCAATAATAGTGTTTTGCCTGGTAACGGTATTATGGTTCCATATTGGGATGCAAAACTGCACAACTTGCAATTAACAAACATAAGATATTTGTATTCGTGATTTGTGCAAAAGGATAGAAACCGTATAAGAACTTCAGTGATGTTTTTTGCAAGTGAAATAAGTCTTTTGGTCTCGTTAACTTCCATCTAGCTATCATTTTTATTTCTTTATCTGCTGACCTGAAGCGGACTAATTATTTCATCCTGTCTCGTTTATTGTCTGCTCTCTTTTAAATTATTACAATTTGCTGCTCTAATTCATTTGCCTAGAGCGCCAATTGTTGAAAGAAAGTAGCAGATTCATCTGTGCCTTTTGCATAATGACTACCATTAGATGTGCTGGTTAATGATTGAAATGGTGATAATATGGAAGTTACATCTTCAATTTGAAACTAGCCTGAATATGTTGAAATTATTTAAAATTGTAATTTGCCTTTGAAAAAGTATGGAATGTTTTCTAAATCTCCTTTTGCAAATGTTTTAGGTGCACACACATACAGCGCACTTTGCTGAGCCAAAATGTCTGATTTTCATAACTTGATATTCAGTAATATAAATTGAAAATTAGCTCTGCTTGTCACTGCCAGGGCTCGCACCCGCCTACAGCTGTTTCACCCACTAAATACCGCAGTCAATGCAGCATTTACTGTAGGAGGCTGGAAGAGGGAGTGTTCTCCCTCTCCCACGTCATCAGCACCCCTGCAACGTAATCATGGGTTGATGTTTGTTGACATGGCAACCTTAGGTCAAATAACTACCTCTGCATTTGTCAGCTATGGTAGCCTATTACACTAAGCCAGGAGCATGGTCTAAAGCAAGGGTCCCCAACCTGTGACTCGGCACGGGCCCATGACATGTGGCTCATGACTGCCAGCTAGGTGCATTTACACCATGTCTTGCAAACAGCTATGAAGAGCAGGTCTCCGGATGGGGACATTTGTGAGTAGACCCACACAGAAGAACAGATCTGAATGAAGGTAGGAACCCCTGGATATTGGTATACTGCCTCGATGTGGTGATTTCTGTGGAAAGGCTTTAGGTGGCTTTACACACTACAAGATCGCTAAAGCGATCTCGTTGGGGTCACGGAATTTGTGATGCACATCTGGCCGCTTTAGCGATGTCATTGTGTGTGACACCTATGAGCGATTTTTAAGCGGCGCAAAAACATTCAAAATCGCTCATCGGGGACATCACCCCCTCTTCCCAATTATTGTTGCTGCTGTAGTAACGAGGTTGTTTGTCGTTCCTGCGGCAGCACACATCACTATGTGTGATGCCGCTGGAACGACAAATGTCTCCTTACCTGCGTCCACCGGAAAAGGAGGAAGGAAGGAGGTAGGCGGGATGTTCCGGCCGCTCATCTCCTCCCCTCCTTTTCTATTGGGCAGCGGTTCTGTGACGCTGCTGTGATGTCGCTGTGACGCTGAACGAACCGCCCCCCTTAGAAAGGAGGCGGTTTGCCGGTCACATTGACGTCGCAGAGGAGGTATGTGCGTGTGACACTGCCATAGTGATAATGTCAGCTACGTCAACACATATCGGCCGTACGATGGGAGCGGGTGCTATCACTATCACGCTCGACATTGCTAGTATCGGCTAGTGATGTCGCAGCGTGTAAAGCCCGCTTTTGGCTGTGATTATACTGGTAATGGGGACTCTGAGTGTCACTACTGTGAGGGGTAGGAACTAAATGTGACTTGTGAACCTCCATCAGAGCTGAATGTGCCTCTCAAGGTCAAAAAGGTTGGGAACAACTGGTTTAATAGGTGTTCTGTCAGTGTCACACTAACAGGTGTAATGCATTGCAATGTATGTGCTTTGCAATGCATTACATTAGTGATCAGATACAAGTTAATGTCTCATATAGGGCATAGTAAAAAAGCAAAAAAAAGTTAATATAATTTGCAAAAATGGCAAACTAAAGAATAAAAAAAGAAAAAAACCCAATTGAATATAAATTTTACCAATAAATACGTATATTTACGTAAAAGCAATAATAAACAAAGTACAATATATTAGGTATTGCTGTGTCCAGAACAACCAGAGCTATAAAACTGTCACATTATTTATCCGCTTCAGTGAACACCATAAAAAAGTGGCAAAAAACTAGGCTTTTTCATCACGCCATCAAAAAAAAAGTTAAATAAAATGCGATCAAAATGTCACATACAAATAAAAATGAAATCACTGAAAACACAATCTTTATCCTGCAAAAACAAGACCTCACTCAGCACCATCAGATGAAAAATAAAAAGTTATAGCTCTTAGAATATAACGTTGCAAAAACAATTATTTTTTCTATTTTCTATTTTTTATTTTGTACAAGTGGCAAAACGTAAAAAAAATGTATTGCTGTAATCGTACTGACCTGTAGAACAAAGATGTCTTACCTCTTTCACCATACGACGAGCGGTGTAAAAACTAAAACCCTGAAAAATAATTCCTGAATTGCTGTTTTATGTTCATTATGCCTCCCAAAAATTGGAATAGAATCAAAAAATGTTATATAGTCAAAAATGGCACCAATAAAACGTCAACTTACCCCACAAAAAAACAATCCCTCATATCACTCTGTTGGCAGAAATATAGAAAAATTAATTTATAGGTCTCAAAATGTGTTTTGTTTTTTTTTAGTTTGTGATAGTAGCCATACAATATATATATATATATATATATATATATATATATATATATATATATATATATATATATATATATATTTACAGACACATATGCAGTACAGACCAAAAGTTTGGACATACCTTCTCATTCAAAGAGTTTTCTTTACTTTCATGACTCTGATAATTGTAGATTCACATTGAAGGCATCAAAACTATGAATTAACTAACACATGTGAAATGAAATACTTAAAAAAAGTGTGAAACAACTGAAAATATGTCTTATATTCTAGGTTCTTCAAAGTAGCCACCTTTTGTTTTCATTACTACTTTGTACACTCTTGTCATTCTCTTGATGAGCTTCAAGAGGTAGTCACTGGAAATCGTTTTCCAACAGTCTTGAAGGAGTTCCCAGAAATGCTTAGCACTTGTTGGCCCTTTTGCCTTCACTCTGCGGTCCAGCTCACCCCAAACCATCTCGATTGAGTTTAGGTCTGGTGACTGTGGAGACCAGGTCATCTGGCGTAGCACCCCATCACTCTCCTTCTTAGTCAAATAGCCCTTACATAACCTGGAGGTGTGTTTGGGGTCATTGTCCTGTTGAAAAATAAATGATGGTCCAATTAAATGCAAACCAGTGGAATAGCACGCCACTGCAAGATGCTGTGGTAGGCATGCTGGTTCTGTATGCCTTCAATTTTGAATAAATCCCCAACAGTGTCACCAGCAGAGCACCCCCACACCATCACACCTCCTCCTCCATGCTTCACGGTGGGAACCAGCCATGTATAGTCCATCCGTTCACCTTTTCTACAAAGACACGGTGGTTGGATCCAAAGATCTCAAATTTGGACTCATCAGACCAAAGCACAGATTTCGACGGGTCTAATGTCCATTCGTTGTGTTCTTTAGCCCAAACAAGTCTCTTCTGCTTGTTGCCTGTCCTTAGCAGTGGTTTCCTAGCAGCTATTTTACCATGATGGCCTGCTGCACAAAGTCTCCTCTTAACAGTTGTTCTAGAGATGAGAAGGTGTGTCCAAACGTTTGGTCTGTACTGTATATATATATATATATATATATATATATATATATATATATATATATATATATATATATATATATATATACACATATATATAAATTTGGTATCGCTGCAAACTGTGTGGTCAATATTTCCTATAAAGGCTTATAAAAATTAAAAACTTGGCGCTAGCAGAGGTGCGAGGGATGGCTTGCCTGGGTACTTTGGGAAGTGGGAGAGAGAGTGGGAGAGGTCATTCTCGGCTGAGGAGCGGACCAAAATCCTTCTCTTTATTGGTAAACCTTCGCTAAACGTGATATCACAGGAGAGGTGCTACAAGGTTCAGAAGGTACAGAACAAGGTTCTATCTAGCTGGTATAGGTGTCCTGTGAGTATCCATGCTGCCTTTCCGTCAGCCTCTGATGTGTGCTGGAGCTGCCAAAAGGAGAGGGGAACCCTCACCCATATCTGGTGGTCATGGCCCCTGGTGAGATCATTCTGGGAGAGCATTTTCCAGCTACTTAATAAACTATCCTTGAGACAAATTCAGCCCACAAAAGAGTTAGCTCTCCTGTCCCTCAGGAATGTCTCTGTTCCAGGGTTTAGGAAAGGATTATTGAGACATTTTTTAGCAGCTGCCAGAAATCTAATTCCAAGATACTGGAAGCAACCTAGAATCCCGTCAAAGGATGAACTCAGTGAAGTGTAACGAGATTCTCAGGATGGAGACCTTGATAAGTCAGACACTTGGTAACAAGGACAAAGTTGATGCCACGTGGGCCCCATGGATCATGTTCAGGGACTCGGCGGATATGCATCTATGCGGGTAATCTTCCTTGAATTCTCTTATCTCTGTACCTGGAAGGCTGACCTTGAAAATGTGGTTTTGTTGTAGGAGGGTGCGTCCAGTCAAGTGGGAACAATTACCCCATTTGTACCCTTCTACCTTCACCCTACTCTTCCATGTTTCTGTTGTCTTTACTCTCGCAATCCTTCTCCCACCTCTTCTTCTTTCTTTTTATTTTTCAACTCATTCTTCCTATCCCATATAAATGCAAATTGTACTTGTTATTTTTGGTCGCCAGTGGCGCAGGTGTAGAGACGAAACTGTGATTCTTTAGCAGCTAGGTTGGGATGTATACCCTCAGCCTGCGCGCTGTGCAATTGTTTGATTCCTTTATGCTATTCAAATAAACTTTGATTTGAACAAAAACTTGGCGCTAAAACAACATTTTAGTGGTAAAAATGTAATTATTTTTTCTTCACTGCCTAATGGTATAAAACTCTTTGACACACCTGTGTTGCCAATATTCTCACTGCAACCCTAGATTAATTCATGAAGGGGTGTAGTTTGTAAAGTGGGGCACTTATGAGGGGTTCTGCTTTTCTGCCATGTTAGGGGCTCTGCCAATGTGACAAGGCACCCCAAAACCATTTCAGCAAATCTGCAGTCGATTATGGTGCTCTTTCCCTTCCTAGCTTTTCACTGTGCCTCTAAAGTTGTTTTCCACCACATTTGGGGTATTCAAGAGAAATTGCACCATATAATTGTCCTGTCCATTTTCTCCTGGTTACAATTTTGAAAATGAAAAATTTTGGACAAAAGCAAGAAGTTTGTGGGAATTTGTTTTTTCTTTTCATTTTCATGGCTCAACATTATCCAATTATGTGAAGCACCTGTGAATTCAAGGTGCTCACCACCAAACTGGGGTCACTTGTGGGGGTTTCTGCTGTTTTGACGTATCAGAGGCTCGTCAAATATTACACGGTATCTGCAGTCTATTCCAGGCAAAATGTTACTCCTTTCCTTCAGAGCACTGCCATGTGCCCAAACAGTTTTCTACCACGAAGGGTATCGGTGTACTCAGGACAAATTACTCAACAAGTTGTATTTGTTTTTTTCCTGTTACTGTTTTGAAAATGAAAATTTGGGGCTCAAGTAAATTTTAGGGGAAAAATTTGATTTCTTAAATTTCATGGTTCAATGTTATAAAGTTCCTTTAAGCACCCACGAGTTCAAGGTGCTCACCACACCTCTAGTTAAATTCCGGGAAAGGTGTAACTTCCAATATCGGGTCATATGTGGGGGTTTTCACTGTTTAGGCACATCAAGGGCTCTGCAAACGCCATATGGCGGCCGCTATCTAGTTAAGCCAATTTTGCACTCCAAAAGTCAAATGGCAATCTTTCCCTTCCGCGCCCTGCTGTGCGCCCAAATAGTGGTTTTGCACCACATGTGCGGTATTATTGGTATATTCATGAGAAATTGCTCAACAAATTGTATGGTCCATTTTCTCCTCTGACCCTTGTGAAATTGGCTAAAGCAATAATTTTCTGGGAAAAGTAAAATTTTATTTTTTTTTCCTTACATATTGCTTTAATTCCTATAAAGCACCTAAAGGGTTAATTAACCTCTTGGTTGTGGTTTTGAGAACTTTGAAAGGTGCAGTTTTTTAAATGGTGTCACTTTTATGTATTATCTGTCACATCATAGGCCGTCAAAGTCACTTCAGATGTGATGTAGTCCTTAAAAAAAATTGGTTTTGTAAATTTTGTTCAAAAAATAAGAAATTGCTAATAATATTTTAATCCTTTTTAACAAAAAAGAATTATGTTTTAAAAATTGTGCTGATGTAAAGTAGACATGTGAGAAATGTATTTATTAATTATTTTGTGTGGTATAACTCTCTGGTTTAAGAAAGGCAAAAGAAACCATAATAGTGATGCGGTTGCCTCTGCGCTGCTGGAAAAAATGATATAGTCAATACATAGAAACTGTATAAAGGTGGTTTACTCAACATGGCCTACCAATATTTGATTTTAGAGGTCTAGGCATTCCCAGTTAAAAAAAAGTTTAATTTTTTTTACCCAATTTTTTTCAGTTCTACCAGACTGCTCGAAGTAGTGTTGACAACACTTATAACACTATTCAAGTGTTATAGCGGTATTCCAGTCTTATATGCTTGTGGTATGTGTGGAGGATGTGGAAATAATTGGTCCTGCATCGATCTCGAGAATGGGGCTCTGACGTGACTAAAGAGGTGGTGTAAAAGCAGCGTGTGACAGGGGGCCATTCTCATGATCTATGTCTTTCCAATTGGTGGTGATCCGCATCCACTGTAGATTTAAGGCATATTCAATGGATATGCTATAAGTGCCTGAGGTAGGAATTCCCATTTTTGATTTTAGACTATGCCACAATCTTTGTCAAAATGATTTAGATTCAGTGGTTGTTATATCTGGAAGGTTGAATACTTAAGCTCAAAGGTTGATAAGACCACAATTGGGATGTAGTAGTACTTCCATTTGTGGGAAGGAGTGAATGGATTGTAGTGTAACTGGGAAGACCCATCTTCATGAAGACACAGTCTTATATTGTATTTGTATTTTGTTGATCTTTCAATGATCAAAACAATGCTTCTGATAATTACATGTCTTGTTTATTTAGAAAGATTGGACTGTATCTTTTAGTCCACAGGCTGCATCCTTTATTCCAAATTTCTGTCAGTCCATTTACAAACCATATGGGGAAAAGGCTCTTAGCAATATTGTTGGCTCCCTTCAAACTTATATCCTTTACTACTGTAAAATACCTAGGGATTCACAGATGGTATTTTAGAAAATGACTGTGGAAAAAATGCCAAATTCAAGAAATATTTCTTTCTTATTAGCAAAACAGCAGAGGAACATATAGCGAAACAAAATAACAGATGTATGCACAGTAAGATGTAAGTATGAATATTAATAACGAGCCAAACTGAAAATGTTATCAGTACATATTTTAATAAATTACTATTCTCAGCCAAACGATATACACTCCTTAACAGGAATAAAAAGAAACTATGATTAAATAGGGCAGTACAAAGTATAATAAGACAAAAATCAAAGCGCATTTACAACCTTGAAGGCCAGGAAGTCGGAAATGTTAATGGAAAAGAAATAACTGTTGTACTGTGGGCAATATCGAAGACCATCTAATGGCGATGAGAGAATATTTTATTAGAAAAAGAACGCATTTCCTATTTGGTTTGACCTCTTTATCAGGTACCTAAAAATGAAATCAGACTAACTTGGAAACACATTGTTTTTTGAATAAAATATGGTTCTATCATGTCTATTGGATGGTCCGTTGGATGGTCTTCATCAACCGTGCTTTTTTTGTGACATTGTCTGGTGGAGGCTCTCTTTGGCTCCATGGGTAGAGGAGCAGTCTAGACCATTGATACACAAACACTATTCCCAAAGTAGCACCTGCTCTTTGCACAGCTTGTTCATGTGAGCACTATATCACTTGTGGTTACTTCTTTTCCCAAAGGTTTTTACACTATGGGGTGCCCCTATTTTATCTTATAGAGAACACAGAATTAATTCCAGGTGTATAAAGATTTCAATAGAAAATGTTTAAAAGAAGTCAAGCAATATTAGCTACAGAAAAAGGGAATCTCCAATGACATTGAAATAATTCTAACCTTTTAATTTATAAATCAGAAGAGGTGAGTGCAGGCATGGTTATTGGGCATGTGGCTGATGTGGTATATCTGGACAATGCAAAGGCATTTGATACTGTGCAACATAACAGCCTTATACTGAGGCTCGAGAAGCAGTCAATGCACACCACTATAAGCAGATGGGCGAAAAAACGTATGGGAAAGTAAACAAAGAGTCATTATATATTGTACATTCTTTAAATGGGATATAGCCAGTATCCATAGGGATCAGTTTTAGGACCAGTTGTTTCTAATCTCTTTATTAATGACCTTGTGCATTGGATTGAGAGTAAAGTGTCAGTATGTGCAGATGTCACAAACCTATGTAGGATAATAAAGACTGGGCTTGACTGTACAATATTATGGAAGGATCTGAATAAGATGTCTATATGGCCAAACACAGCTGGATGAAGTTACTGACATTGTAGCACTCTTCCGTATTGTCAAACTGCTATACAAAATTAAAGTGCGTGTTCTCTTATATCTTAAAGGGAGCATGGGAACTGCATCTAATATGTGCTGTTTAGGTAGATCCAATGGCATCATCTGAGGCCGCCATTATGTTCCCAAGACTAATTCTGGGAACTTATTTGGGCTTCTTACACATCACTTTTTTCTTCCATAATTCATAAAATGTAATGTAATTATTAATAAAACAAAATTATCATTAAGGCTGTCTCTTTAAGTTACGCTAAACATACTGAAGTAATATAGAGGTATATACAGCAATCAAGTAAAAGCAGGTATATTTATTCATGCCATCTTGTAATATAAATGTAGGGTTGATGCTTTTATTTCCTGCACAAATCCATGTTTATGTGCTTGAGTCAGGGCATGTCTGATTATTGATCCAGAGTATGAAATGTACACTGTTTACATAAAGTAAACAGCGGAGTCCAAGCAGATGGACCGGTTCTCACATAAGACGAGCAGCTGGAACCGAATCAGCTTCTTGGCAATGGCCAACATAGCTCTGATCAGAAGTTAGGCATTCAGCAAATGCTTGATTTGCACTAAACTTGGCAGGCATATTAGATAGAAAAACAAATTTCATCTTCAGATTCTTGACAATCTAAGAACCAGATAAAAAAATGTGTTTAGAAATTGTGCTAGTATTGAAAATGACTATTTACAGTCATATAGCCATATTTAACCAGCTGCACAATGTTCGGATTTATTTATTATCCGTGCTTATCTATATAGCACCATCATATTCCATAGCGCTTTACAGGGATCATCACGTTCTCCATTGGGGCTCTCAATTTAAGTTCCGTATTAGTATATAGAAAAGACTTAGCAGGCTCACCACTCAGTGATCTGGATCCACAGGTGCTGGGATGAAGTGGCTGGCGTCCACAATTCAATGTAAGAATAGGCTGAAGGTCTCCTGCACACTGTTTCTCATAAAATTCTTCAGGACTTTATTAACACATTAAAATCCTTCTTTAAAATTGCGTATTTTGGGCATCTAGCGCAGTCGGGCTGGATGATCGGAATCCGCAATTTTAAAAATTGGGGTGTGGAAGGAAACCCACGCAAAGATGGGAAGAACATACAAATTCCTAGCAGATTTTGTCCATGGTGGGATTTGAACCTAGGACCCCAGCACAGCAAAGCAGCAGTGCTTACCACTGGGCCACCATTCTGCCCTAGAATTGCTTGCAAGGCATAGCTAGCTCATCTGAGGGTGTCTCTAACCTACATAATCATGTTTACAACTACATTGGTGCACCTTATTTGTGGGTGTAGGGGAATCTAGGCAGATGACCATGCTATTACTGAAAATAAATCTTTATATAAAGAACAACACCAATATTACCACCATATACTGGTAGATAACAGTCCTGCAGAACATATAAGAGATTACAGTACATTTATAGATAGTGACCTACAGCTGACATTCTTTTGGATGAAGTCACTCACTTTTCTCGTTTTTTCCATTTGGACCAAACTGACACTACAATTTTTTTCCAGCTTCGACTCATCTGAAGAGTTTAGAACAGACACATATGACTTCTCACATTTCCAGCACCGTTGCCATCTATTTCCAACCCGCACAAACTCCTCATCATACTGTCATTCCAATTATGAGCCTTCTGCTGCCATATTAGTCCCTGTTACTGGACCTGTTATGTGGCATGGTAACAATACTCTTCTTACTGCCCCACATAATAATGCCCACAACTGTGCTCCCTAAAGTAAATTACCTCAATTGTGTTGACTAGATGGTAAAACTACCCCCTAAAAAATATTAATGCCCCCTGCAAGTGTCCTAGAAACAGTGCCCACGTTTTGACCCCTAGAATGTAATAATGCCTTTTTGCCTATCACCATATCCTTAATGTCCCTATAACAATAATGCTTCTGCCCAGTTAAGATTTAAGCTTTAATAATGGCTCCTGAGTCTTTCTTGTATAGCTCCCCTGTACACAATATGATGATCCCCTATGCACAGTATTATGGTGGACCCAGAGGTCCATTAGTCCATTATACAGAGTATGATGGACCACAATACAAATATGATGTCCCTTTGAAAGTCCCCACAAAGTATGATGTCACCCTTGATCCTCTGTATACAGTTTGATGTCCCCACTGCTCTTTTATAAACAGTATATGATAGCCATGACTGTTTCCGTTTCCCTATACACAGTATAATAACCCTTATGCATAGTATAATGTCTAGTGATGAGCGAGCATGCTTGTTACTACTCGGTACTCGCATGAGTATCACTGTACTCGGGCTACTCGGCGGGGACCGAGTAATCTCGCGATACTCGTGCTGTACTCGTGGTCTTCATCCCTGCATGTTGGCGCTCTTTTGAGAGCCAGCCCTCATGCAGGGATTGGCTGGCAGACCACTGCAATGCCACAGCCCTGTTAGTTGTGGAATTGCAGTGATTGGCCGGCCCGCACAGCGTGACCGAGCCTTTATACCGGCGTGCGCGCTGTGCTCTGCTCACAGCCATCCAGACAGTCAGTGCAGGGATAGTGTCGCTGCTTCAGGGAAAGGTTTGCGGCCCTTTATAGCTATTTCCGTAGCAGGGCTGCAAACAGTGTGACCAAAAGTCCTTCTCATGACTATTCTAGTTGTATACAGGCAGGCAGGGTATAGCCAGGTCGGAGTACAGTAGCAAAGTCCTTCTCAGGACTATTGTTGCTGTATACAGGCAGGGTATAGCCAGGTCGGAATACAGTCTAGTGACCAGAAGAGTCCTTGTCAGGACTATTGTAGCAGTATACAGGCAGGCAGGCAGGGTATATAGCCATTCCTAGTGGTGACCGTATACCAGCCTTCATCATATCTGGGGCTGGTGTACACAGTCTAAAACAGTCCAGATAGTGTCAGACTTCTCAGTAATTGTCACTCCTAAAAACCTGTTAGGTTCTTAGTGCGTCCGTGCTTGCATTTAAAAACCGCACGTGTGTGCCTGTCGGTGGCAGCGTACAGGTGCACTTGTGTGCGTTTTTACCAAACTATTATATAACGCACAAGTGTAGTGTATAATACACGTCAGTCAGCAGTGGCTGATAGTGTCAGAGTTCTCATTAATTTTTGCTCCTAAAAACCTGTTAGGTTCTTAGTGCGTCCGTGCTTGCATTTAAAAACCGCACGTGTGTGCCTGTCGGTGGCAGCGTACAGGTGCACTTGTGTGCGTTTTTACCAAACTATTATATAACGCACAAGTGTAGTGTATAATACACGTCAGTCAGCAGTGGCTGATAGTGTCAGACTTCTCATTAATTTTTGCTCCTAAAACCTGTTAGGTTCTTTGTGCGTCCGTGCTTGCATTTAAAAACCGCACGTGTGTGCCTGTCGGTGGCAGCGTACAGGTGCACGATTTGCACAAACTTGGATATAACGCACAAGTCTAGTGAATACACGTCAGCACAGCATTGCAAAATGCGCAAGGGCGTTAGCAAGGAACAAGGAAGTGGACGTGATGGTGGTGCAGGCAGAGGCCGAGGTCGTGGGCAAGCTCTAATTTCGCCACAACAAAGGGCCACATCTAGTCGCTCGCACGTCCTGTCCCAAATTCTTGGGGACCGCAGCAGTACACCGCTCTTGAACCAAGACCAGTGTCAACAGGTTGTTAGTTGGATAGCGGATAATGCTTCCAGTCAGATTGGCACCACCACAAACACTCTGTCTTCCACACGGTCAAGTGTCAGTAGCCGTGATACTGCACCGCACATTTCAGAACCTGATCCTCCTTCCTACCACAAGGCTGAGTACACGTCCTCGGACATTAATGATCCCACACTTGGACACTCGGAAGAGCTGTTCACGTTTCCATTCGCACATTCTGGCCTCTCGCCAGCTCATGTTGAAGTGGGTCATGAGGAGATCGTATGTACAGATGCCCAAATATTTGAGCAGCCACGTTCTCACGAAGTTGGCAACGTGTCTCAACAAGGGGTGGACGATGATGAGACACAATTGTCAGGAAGTCAGGAGGAGGAGCAGGGTGCGGAAGAGGAAGAAGACGTGGTGGATGATCCAGTAACTGACCCAACCTGGCAGGAGGATATGCAGAGCGAGGACAGCAGTGCACAGGGGGAGGGAGGCGTAGCATCCCAACAGGCAGTAAGAAGCAGGGTGGTGGCTCCAGGCAGAAGTCAGGCAACCGTTCCCCGGAACAACAACACGACACAAGGTGCCTGTACAAATTTTAGGTCTTCCCGAGTCTGGCAGTTTTTTAAGTTGGCTCCAGATGATTCTAAAAAGGCCATTTGCAACACCTGCCGTGCCAGCATCAGCAGGGGTACCAAAACTAGCAGCCTGACCACCACCAGCATGATCAGGCACATGTCAGCCAAGCACCCGACTTTGTGGGAAGTACAACAGAGTCGAGGAGCAGTGCTTGCTGATGTCACTGCTACGTCTTCGCTGGTTGTGCATGCGAGCCAATCCCCTGTCCATGCTGCCTGCGAACAAGCCTCCTCCGGTCCTGCACCTGCAGTTGCCTATGCAGAAATAACACCATCATCAAGCACGTCCTTGTCCCAGCGCAGCGTTCAGTTATCCATTCAGCAAACCTTTGAACGCAGGCGCAAATACACTGCCAACACCCCACATGCCACAGTTCTAAATGCTAACATTTCGCGACTGCTTGCGCTGGAAATGTTGCCTTTTAGGCTGGTGGAGACAGAAGCATTCCGCGACCTGATGGCGGCAGCTGTCCCACGTTACTCGGTCCCCAGCCGCCACTTTTTCTCCCGGTGTGCCGTCCCCGCGTTGCATAACCACGTGTCACAAAACATCACACGTGCCCTGAACAACGCTGTTTCACCCAAAGTCCACCTAACCACAGACACGTGGACAAGTGCTTGTGGGCAAGGCCGCTACATCTCATTGACGGCACACTGGGTTAATATTGTGGAAGCTGGGACCCAGTCTGAGCGAGGGACGGAACACGTCCTTCCCACACCAAGGTTTGCAGGCCCTACCTCAGTCAGTGTTTCACCCACACTCTACAGCTCCGGAATGTCATGCTCTTCAGCCTCTTCCTCCTCCTGCGCATCCTCATCCACTGTACCCTCCACACCAGTCCCAAGCTGGAAGCACTGCAGCACTGCCTCGGCGAAGCGGCAACAGGCTGTGCTGAAGCTAATCTGCATAGGTGACAAAGCCCACAATGCAGAAGAGGTGTGGACAGCTTTGAAACAGCAGGCAGATCACTGGCTCACACCTCTGAACCTAAAGCCAGGAAAGGTCGTGTGTGACAATGGCCGGAACCTGGTGGCGGCTTTGAGGCGAGGCCAGCTGACACATGGTCCATGCGTGGCCCATGTGCTCAACCTCGTGGTTCAGCGGTTTCTAAAGTCATACCCAGAGCTGTCTGATCTGCTGGTAAAAGTTCGCCGTCTGTCTGCACATTTTCGAAAGTCACCTACTGCTTCAGCCGGCCTTGCCGGCTTTCAGCGCCGTTTGCATCTTCCGGCTCACAGACTGGTGTGTGATGTCCCCACGCGTTGGAATTCAACTCTGCACATGTTGGTCAGGATATGTGAGCAGAAGAGGGCAGTTGTTGAGTACCTGCATCACCTAAGCCGTCGGGAAATGGGTCAAACTCCACACATAACACCTGAGGAGTGGAGATGGATGTCCGACCTATGTACCATCCTCCAAAACTTTGAGGACTCCACCAAGATGGTGAGTGGTGATGACGCCATTATTAGCGTCACCATACCGCTACTCTGCCTTCTAAAACGGTCTCTGCTCAAAAACAAACATGATGCATTGCAGGCGGAGCGCGATGAGTTGCAGCAAGAAACAGTAGTGGGTGTGGGTGATAACACACAGCCCAGCCTCGTCTCATCACAACGTGCAGTGGAGGACTATGACGAGGAGGAGGATGAAGACATGGAGCAACTCTCCGGCCAAATTGAGGATATGACATGCACACCAGTCATATCCTCGGTTCAGCGTGGCTGGCCAGAGGACAGGGTAGATGAGGAGGAGGAGGAGGAGGAGGACAGCATGTTCAGTCATCGTGTTGGTCAGGCTACTGAAGTCCTGGCTGTTAAGAGTCCGGCGCACATGGCTGACTTTATGGTAAGCTGCCTGTCTCGTGACCCTCGCGTTAAGAACATCTTGGCCGACAATCATTACTGGTTGGTAACACTGTTAGACCCACGCTACAAGGAGAACTTTATGTCTCTTATTCCCGAGGCGGAGAGGTCCACCAAAATGCAGCAGTTCCGGAAGGCCATAGTCACGGAAGTAGGCAAAGCATTCCCCTCACAAAACGCTAGCGGCATAGGTCAGGAATCAGTGGACAACCAAGGCGTACAGCCGAGAGAGGCACAAGTCCAATCCGCCAGAGGTAGGGGAACAGTCTTTAAGATGTGGGACAGTTTTCTCAGCCCCTCACGTACCACAGCCCCTGAGGTGCGGGGTAGTGCCACAAGAAATCCTAAGTTTGCCCAGATGCTCAAGGAGTACCTTGCAGATCGAACAACTGTACTCCGACATTCCTCTGTGCCTTACAATTATTGGGTATCCAAGGTGGACACGTGGCATGAATTGGCTCTCTATGCCTTGGAAGTCCTGGCCTGCCCTGCCGCTAGCGTTTTGTCAGAGCGTGTTTTTAGTGCCGCAGGTGGAATCATTACAGATAAACGCACCCGCCTGTCAACTGAAAATGCTGACAGGCTGACTCTGATCAAGATGAACAAGGGTTGGATTGGGCCAGACTTCACCACACCACCAGCAAATGAGAGCGGAATTTAAAGTTTGTAACGGGAATTTGCCATGTACCTCCAGTCACCCATGGGTACACACTTCTGGACTTTGGATAATCGCTAGACTGCTCCTCCTTCTCCTCATGCGCCACCATGATGACCATTACAATAGTTAGGCCTTTGTTTCAGGTATACCCCCAGTGGTAAATTTTTTCGCCCATTCTTTGCAGAATGGACATTACAACGACAGGAGACCCGCTCCTTTGCAATGGGAACAATGTTTTGAGGCCCTCATGCACGTCTATCCAGGGACAACGTGGAGCCTCCCAATTTTTGGCTGCCCTGCCAAAGGGCTATACTATAATACACCCACTTCCTGACAATGGACACTTAATGTTTTGAGGCCCTCATGCACGTCTCTATCCAGGGACAACGTGGAGCCTCCCAATTTTTGGCTGCCCTGCCAAAGGGCTATACTATAATACACCCACTTCCTGACAATGGACACTTAATGTTTTGAGGCCCTCATGCACGTCTCTATCCAGGGACAACGTGGAGCCTCCCAATTTTTGGCTGCCCTGCCAAAGGGCTATACTATAATACACCCACTTCCTGACAATGGACACTTAATGTTTTGAGGCCCTCATGCACGTCTCTATCCAGGGACAACGTGGAGCCTCCCAATTTTTGGCTGCCCTGCCAAAGGGCTATACTATAATACACCCACTTCCTGACAATGGACACTTAATGTTTTGAGGCCCTCATGCACGTCTCTATCCAGGGACAACGTGGAGCCTCCCAATTTTTGGCTGCCCTGCCAAAGGGCTATACTATAATACACCCACTTCCTGACAATGGACACTTAATGTTTTGAGGCCCTCATGCACGTCTCTATCCAGGGACAACGTGGAGCCTCCCAATTTTTGGCTGCCCTGCCTAAGGGCTATACTACAATAGACCCACTTCCTTACAATGGGCACTTCAGGTTTACAGGCCATCATGCACGTCTGTATGCAGGGGCATTGGTGAACCTCACAATTTTGGACTGCCCTGGCAAAGGAAAATACTACAAAGACTCACTTCCTCAAAATGGGCACATTAGACTCAGAGGCCTTTATGTACGTCTCTTCTCAGGGACATCGGAGTGCCACACAATGTTTTACGTAAAATCTTTCATGTATTGATCTCAAAAAGTAACATACATTAGCTCTATCTCACTATTGGGTATGTTCCCTTAACATTTCCGCAATGAAAATTCATTTTGGTGTCATTTTGGAAGGTTTTCTGGTGAGTCCGTAAAAATGGCGTAAAACGCGGACAAAATTGTTCACAGCTGTGACTTTTGAGTGATAAATGCTTCAAGGGGTCTTCCCCATGCTGTTGCCATGTCATTTGAGCACTCTTCTGAGACTTTTGTGCCATTTTTAGGGTTTCTACATGCTGCCGGGGGTCATTTCACAAAAATACTCGGGTCTCCCATAGGATAACATTGGGCTCGGTGCTCGGGCCGAGTACACGAGTATCTTGGGATGCTCGGCCCGAGCCTCGAGCACCCGAGCTTTTTAGTACTCGCTCATCACTAATAATGTCTTTATAGATCCCCTATACAAAGTATTATGGGCCCACAGCTTTCCTATACACAATATAATGTCCCACACCTCTGCTTTGAACAGTATAATACCCCACACAAGTATAATGCCTCCCAATTCACCATACACAGTGTAATATCCAAAGTCCCCCAATACACTGTGTAATAGACCTGACAGTAGTCTTCACATAGTAGAATGCCCCCACAGCCCCCCTTGAACACAAAAGTCCCCACACTCTGATACACCATACAGCTTTCTCTACAGAATTTAATGCCCCCATACTGTATGGTTGCCCAAACCCTGTATGACGACTCCCACACTGTATCATGATCCCACACTGCATGATGCCACCAATGTAGTCTATACACTGTATGATGGTTCACACAGTAGTCCCGTATGATGCCACCAATGTAGTCCTCACACTGTATGATGGCTCCCATAATGTATAATATCCCTAAAGTAGGCTGTTTGATGCTCACCACGGTAGTCCGCATACTGTATTCACATACAGAACGTCAGTGTCCTAGCTCAATGATGTCATCATTTGGCTCCACCTCCGCCAGGGACTCATCCAGGTATCACCCTTTAGTTCTGTAGGTTTTGCACCGATGCAGTGAAGAGTGGCGGGCGTTATGGGTGGGCCTCTCTAAGGGAGAAGCCTCTTTTTGCCCCCTCTTCCCCTTCTGTAGGTACCTAGAAATTATTGAGATTATTACTGAATACCATACTTTTCATTTTATAAAACGCACTGGATTAAGATGCATCCCAAAGTTAGAGAAAAAACATGGGGTCCATTTTATAATCCGGTGGTGTCTTACCATAAGGAGAATAGCAGCGGTGGTGTAGCGGGGTCACAGGAAGCAGGGGCAGTGCTGGAGTAAGGCAATGCTGCGGGCAGTGCAGCGGGTGTCCCAGATCCTCGCTGCAAGAACTGTGAGGCAGGAGGAGCATCCAGAAACAGGCGGGCTTCAAAGACATTGTGCCTGGAGTCGGCATGTTTGCAGATGGAGCTGTCAGCTCAATGACAAGTCAAGATCTTTTTTGCGCATGCGCCACCTCCAGGTGCCATTTTCCTTAAGTCCGCTGCAGGGAGATCAATGGGCCAGAGGCAGTGCGTGCGCAGATGAGATGTTGAGCAGAGAGCTCCATCTGCACACGCGCTGTCTCTGAGCACCATTATTTAAAGACGCCAACATTTTCACAATGGCAGCCCCTGCCTCACAGCCCCCGCAGCACAGCTCGCAGTACAGCGCCCAGGGCCCGCATCATCTCTTGTGACCCATCTCCACCTCCCCAGTAAGCTAAATTTGGATTATAAGATGTCCACCTCTTTTTCCTCTCAAATTTTTAGGAGGAAAAGTGCATCTTATAATACGAAAAATACGGTATATCCGTATTCAGTATTTTCCGTATTTTTTCAGTAATATATTCCGTACCGGATTCAGGTAATTATGATCTTATGAGGGTGGTTTGAAACTAAAGCTGATTTTAATCCTAAATTTCCATTTAATGTAATAATCTAATCACTTTAATTTTATCTAATATATGCCAATTAAAAAGTCCCTATCATTCCCTCTATAGTCTACGCTTTTTTTAATCTTATGTTGTTATTAGATTTTGTTTGAGAATCACCAATGCGTGCTCAATTACTTAAGTGGGATGCCATTAGGTGGCCAGAGGTGCAGTCACTGCGACCACTGCTTTTCTGACCTTGACCCCGTTTCAGGGGCTATGCTAATCTCTGCTCTACTGAGCATGATAGGTTGTACATTCCAATGCATACTTAGTTTTTTCTCACTGTAGGATATTATTTTCCAAGGGGCAGTGACAGCATACTCTCTAGTCAGGTGTAGTGAAGAGAAGTGACAAGCCAGCAAGAGAGCGCTCTGTGAGCATTACATAGGAGACATGAGAATTTCATATATATTTATCACATAAGAGACTGAGATTGCCATATATAATTCACATAAGATAAACTGAGACTACGATATATATGTCACCTATAAGACACCGAGACTGCTGTATGTACATCACATAGGAGATATGAGACCGCCATACATACATCATAGGAAACAATCTAAATATGAGTAAATGGTAATCCAGCACCCGTAGTCCAGTTTTCAGAGAAAATTAGGACATCCTTTTATTCACAAAACATGTTAAAAACATACATGTTTAAAATAAGAATAGGCTTACACGTTTCAGTTCATAGAGACCCTTACTCGTAGGGTAACCTATGAGTAAGGGTCTCTATGACCTGAAACGCGTAAGGATGTTCTGATTTTAAACATGTATGTTTTTAACATGTTTTGTGAATAAAGGATGTTTTAATTTTCACTGAAGACTAGAGATGAGCGAACCTCTGAAGGCTCGAGTTCAGTTCGGTTCGTCGAACGGAGGCTCCGTTCGACGAACGTTCAATGAACCGTTCGACGAACCTCTCGAACCCCATTGAAACCAATGGTAGGCAAACAAAAACACATAAAAACACATTATAAATGTACACATACAGTTAATAAACATTGCCATTACACTTACAGGTCCTGCACTCTGTCTCCCACCGCTTTTCCTTCCGATAATCGCCGCGTCCTCCTGGTAACCAGCACTTATGATAGGACCTTCCATGTCGTCAAAAAAAGCATGTGACCAGTCACTTGTCTATTATCTCATTGGCTACAGACTGGTCACATGGCTATGACGTCATGCTAGGTCCTGTCATTGCATCTCCCCAGTGCGCGGTGATCGTTCCAGCATCTCCGTATACCTGTGAAATGCTCTGGCACATGGTCGGCTTCCCCGTTCCGTTATTCACCGGCTGCCACAGCCGGTCAATAACGGAGATCACCATTGCTATAGCAACCCGCCTGTCGGCGGTGACGTCACCCTTTACAGCCTGAAGCCTCTGCTCGCTCACTCACTGAGTAAATAGACTGCATGGGGAGCAGCAGCGTCTCCTGCATACACTAGTGAATGGAGCATGCTGAGCCTTGTCATTCTGCAGCTGCTGTCTGCTCTCCTCCATACAGACAGACAGCAGCTGCAGAACTACAAGACTCAGCATACTCCATCCAGGACTGTATGCAGGAGTTTTTTGCCCCCCCCCAAAAAAATTATGTGGGCTTCGCCATGTTTTTGTATGCTAGCCAGGTACAGCAGGCAGCTACGGGCTGCCCCAACCCCCAGCTGCCTATTTGTACCCTGTTGGGAACCAAAAATCTAGGGAAGTCCAATAATTAAAAAAAAAAATGACGTGGACTTGACCCAATTTTTGTGTCCAGCCAGGTACAACTAGGCAGCTGGGGATTGGAATCCGCAGCTCAGGGTGCCCAAGCTTTCTGGGCACCCCTGCTGCGAATTGCAATCCGCAGCCGCCCCAGAAAATGGTGCTTTCATAGAAGTGCCATCTTCTGGCGTTGTATCCAACTCTTCCAGCTGCCCTGGTGACGGATGGCTCGCTGGGTAATAATGGGGTTAGGGCTAGCTGTATATTATCAACTGGCCCTAAGCCCGAAATTCATGGTGTCACGCCAATATTAGACATGGCCACCATGAATTTCTAGTTCAGATAAAAAAAACACAACTCACTGAAAAATATTTTTATTAGAAATAAAACACAACACAATTAGTGACTTCATCTTTATTGAAATAAAGAACCCCCCTCCGCAGTAATCCTGGGTCAAGGGTCACACGCCGTCCAATCTAGATCAAATATCATTTGATCGGTTTGCTGCAAGGCAAAGCGATCAGATGATGTGTCAGGTTCAAATGCCTGAATCACACAACACAGCAGCTGATTGTATAAACTGCTTGTATACAATCAGCTGATGCATCAGTGCAATAAAAAAAGAAAGACAGAAAGACAGAAAGAAAGACAGAAAGACAAAGAAAGAAAGACAGAAAGAAAGACAAAGAAAGAAAGACAAAGAAAGACAGAAAGAAAGACAGAAAGAAAGACAGAAAAATACAGCAAGAAAGAAAGACAAAAAGAAAGACAGAAAGAAAGACAGAAAAAAAGCCAAAGAAAGACAGAAAGAAAGACAGAAAGAAAGACAGAAAGAAAGATAGAAAGAAAGACAGAAAGAAAGACAGAAAGAAAAAGACAGCAAGAAAGACAGAAAGAAAGACAGAAAGAAAGACAGAAAGAAAGACAAAGAAAGAAAGACAGAAAGAAAGACAGACAAAGAAAGACAGAAAGAAAGACAGAAAGAAAGAAAGACAGAAAGAAAGACAGAAAGAAAGACAAAGAAAGAAAGACAGAAAAAGACAGCAAAAAAGAAAGACAGAATGAAAGACAGAATGAAAGACAGAAAGAAAGACAGAATGAAAGACAGAAAGAAAAACAGAAAAAAAGAAAGAAAAAAAGCCAAAGAAAGACAGAAAGAAAGACAGAAAGAAAGACAAAGAAAGACAGAAAGAAAGACAGAAAGAAAGAAAGACAGAAAGAAAGACAGAAAGAAAGACAGACAGACAGACAGAAAGAAAGAAAGACAGAAAGAAATAAAGACAGAAAGAAAGAAAGAGACAGAAAGAAAGACAGAAAGAGACAGAAAGGAAGACAGAAAGAAAGAAAGACAGAGAGAGAGAGAAAGACAGAGAGAGAGAATGAATGTATGCAGCCTCATTCCGTGAAGTGGCTCACAGCTGATGTCCGGCTACTCCCCTCTGTGCATAATTAAAATACAATTATAAATAAGTAATAATTAATTTAAAATTGAAAATAAAAAAAAAATCTTTACCGACACAGCTGGGACTTGAACTCGTGAAGTTATGCTTCTTAGGCGAGCAGATTTCATAGTCTTGGTCTGCAAAGCAGACTGAAGTCTGAGGTGACAGTGCGATTCTCTTCATGTGCTACGTGGAGCGGACACAGTGCACACGTGTTCTGTAGCAGAGCTGACAGTGTCGTGTGGATTACGTCAGACCTGGAGGGGTATTTGGGGATTTTAATAAAATGGTGAAAGAGGATTTTTTTTGTCTTTTATTCCAAATTAAGGATTTTTCGCTGTGTGGTTTTTTACTTTCACTTACAGTTTCATCACGGAAGGTGTCTCTGGGAGACGCCGGCCATGATTAACTCATTATTACCATGATTGCCACCGCACCAGGGCAATTCGGGATGAGCTGGGTGGAGTCCCAGGACTGTCGCATCTAATGGATGCGGCAATTCCGGGCGGCTGCTGGGTGATATTGTTAGGGTGGTGGGCTCCCGATAACGTGGTGCTCTCCATCCTGACAACACCAGCCTCCAGCCGTGTGGCTTTATTCTGGCTGATATCAAATATGGGGGGAACCGCATTTCTTTTTTTTTTTAATGATTTATTTATTTTACTGCACGATATAGAGCCGCCCGTCGGCGACTGTGATTGGCTGCAGTGAGACAGCTGTCACTCATCGTAGGGGCGTGTCTGACTGCAACCAATCATGGGTGCCGGTGGGCGGGGAAAGCACAGAATAACTGATTGAATAATGAAGCGGCAGCCATTTTCAAAAGAGGAAAAGACGCCGCAGATTTGTGACAGCCATGCAGCGAGGCGCCCGTGATCGGTGAGTAGGAAAGAAAGAGGGATTGTGCTGGGGACCAGGACGCATGCAGATAGCAACGTGTGCACATAGCCTTACTGTGAAAAGCCACGTTTTTGGTGATCGAACCGTTCTTGAACGTAACTTGAACTGCCGAACGTTTAGCAAAAAGCTCGAGTTCGTCGAACATCTCGAACACCCCCCCCCCCCAAATCACTCGAACATGAAATTGGCGAACCTCGAACATCGCTCAGCTCTACTGAAGACTGGACTACGGGTGCTGGATTACCATTTACTCTTATTTAGATTGACTTCTGCAGAGGTGGACCGCCCCTTTTCTTCATCCGTGCATCCTAGGTGGTTCGGATCACATGGCTATGGTAGGCTGAAATTTACTCCCTTGCACTTGGAATTTGCCACATCATAGGAAACACTGAGACTATGGTATATATATATGCTTATCCAGACCATGGACATGAAAAACTTCAGAGCTACAGTTATGCAATGGTGGGGGCAGGAAAGGAGGATGGAGCATGCCAACTCCGCCCATGAAAAACATAATTACACTGGCGCTGGCTGAATGGTTGAATAGTTTGGATAATTAAATCCCCCATAATAAGGACCTTATTATTATTATTTATTGACTTTTCCATTACAAAAAAAAAAAAAAAGAACAACAGATCACAATATCAGAGCACTGCGTGAGATATCAAAGTCCCATGATAAAGGTGCGTGGCAGCAGAGGTGCAAAATATTGATGAACCAACCATTCACAAATCTACTAATCATGGAGGGGGTGGTTGCCTAGTATTATACCGTACAGACCAAAAGTTTGGACACAACTTCTCATTCAAAGAGTTTTTTTTATTTTCATGACTCTGAAAATTGTAGATTCACATTGGCATCAAAACTATGAATTAACACATGTGATATGAAATACTTAACAAAAAAGTGTGAAACAATTGAGAATGTCTTATATTCTAGGTTCTTCAAAGTAGCCACCTTTTGCTTTGATTACTGCTTTGCACATGCTTCTCTTGATGAGCTTCAAGAGGTAGTCATCAGAAATGGTCTTCCAACAGTCTTGAAGGAGTTCTCAGAGATGCTTAGCACTTGTTGGCCCTTTTGCCTTCACTCTGCGGTACAGCTCACGCCAAACAATCTCAATTAGGTCCAGGTCTGGTGACTGTGGAGGCCAGGTCATCTGGCGTAGCACCCCCATCATTCTCCTTCTTCGTCAAATAGCCCTTACACAGCCTGGAGGTGTGTTTGGGATCATTGTCCTGTTGAAAAATAAATGATGGTCCAACTAAACGCAAACCAGATGGAATAGCATGCCGCTGCAAGATGCTTTGGTAGCCATGCTGGTTTAGTATGCCTTCAATTTTGAATAAATCCCCAACAGTGTGACCAGCAAAGCACCCCCACACCATCACACCTCCTCCTCCATGCTTCACGGTGGTTCCATGTAGAGTCCATCCGTTCACCTTTTCTGCGTCGCACAAAGACACGGTGGTTGGATCCAAAGATCTCAAATTCAGACATATTAGACCAAAGCACAGATTTCCAGATTTCCACTGGTCTAATGTCCATTCCTTGTGTTCTTTAGCCCAAACAAGTCTCTTCTGTTTGTTGCCTGTGCTTAGCAGTGGTTTCCTAGCAGCTATTTTACCATGAAAACCTGCTGCACAAAGTCTCCTCTTAACAGTTGTTCTAGAGATGTTTCTGCTGCTAGAACTCTGTGAGGCATTGGCCTGGTCTCTAATCTGAGCTGCTGTTAACCTGCGATTTCTGAGGCTGGTGACTCGGATAAACTTATCCTCCGTAGCAGAGGTGACTCTTGGTCTTCCTTTCCTGTGGCGGTCCTCATGTGAGCCAGTTTCTTTGTAGCGTTTGATGGTTCTTGCCACTGCACTTTCAAAGTTTTCCCAATTTTTTGGACTGACTGACCTTCATTTCTTAAAGTAATGATGGCCACTCATTTTTCTTTACTTAGCTGCTTTTTTCTTGCCATAATACAAATTCTAACAGTCTATTCAGTAGGAATATCAACTGTGTATCCACCAGACTTCTGCACAACACAACTGATAGTTCCAACCCCATTTATAAGGCAAGAAATCCCACTTATTAAATCTGACAGGGCACACCTGTGAAGTGAAAACCATTTCCGGTGACTACCTCTTGAAGCTCATCAAGAGAATGCCAAGAGTGTGCAAAGCAGTAATCAAAGCAAAAGGTGGCTACTTTGAAGAACGTAGAATATAAGACATATTTTCAGTTGTGTCACACTTTTTTGTTAAGTATTTCATTCCACATGTGTTCATTCATAGTTTTGATGCCTTCAATGTGAATCTACAATTTTTAGAGTCATGAAAATAAAGAAAACTCTTTGAATGAAAATGTGTGTCCAAACCTTTGGTCTGTACTGTATACATAGGGCATACATAGAGTGGCAGTCACTCAAATATGTGACCAGGTGTGTGGAGGGCTGCCTTTTTTGTGATGTATTTTGATTTTCTCATTTATATTAGCATTTCATCTTCTACCTATTCAGCTATGTTAAGAGGCTTATCACAAACTCCAATCAACCGCTTACCATTATTGCCAGCTCAATTATTGCTCAGTGAGTGTGCAATGTCAGTGTGAAGCCTCATTCAGATATGTGTGATGTATGGATGGATGTCTGAATGAGGCTGTTCTGTTGCAGCTGCAAAGCACATCAGAAGATTTGACGCTGTCACTGGTTACTACGCTCTGAACATTAAAGTTGAATGTGCAGAGCGCTTTAGCCAGTGACAGTCATCTCTTCTGATGTGCTTTGCACAAAAAAACAGTAAAGCCTCATTCAGACATTCATGCATCATGGACATCTAAATAAGGCTTTACACTAACTGAGAGCAGAGTACAGTCAGAGTGCAGTGTTCAGAGCACAGCAGCGTGATGATTACATTCCCAAGCTGTGATCACTGCATGGGTGACAGCGATGATGAGCACAAGTCAAACAGCGTGGTATTGTTCTACTAATGCCAGGCTACTGACTTGTTCTCACTATTGGAAGAAGTTACAGCAACTACATCAGCTCTGCTCTCACTTCTTAGGGAAGGATGCCAGAGATATCATCTTTCAGCAATGAGAACAGGTGAGTAGGCTGGCATTATAGTACAATATCAGATTGTCAGTGTTTTCTCACCATTAGTGCACCAGTGCCTATAGCTCTTATCACTGCCACGATCTTCTGTCATTACTGTAAGTAGTGGTGATAGAGAAATTGTAGCTCAGCGCATAGCTCTGGTCTACAGTAGGGATGGTGACTGACTCCACCTATAGCAGTGAACTGTGCAGCTCAGAGGTGTCCATGCCTCCAAGCTGAGAGGCACAGTATATAAGATATAGCAGGCACCTATGGCTTGGTGCTGATGTATTTAAGGTGTGTAAGTGTCTTGTTCAGATACTTAAACTCCAGTAATTAAAAATGGCAGCCCTTAATGGCTGAAGAAAAAAATTGTAGTATTGCAAATTTTATATTCTTTAAAAATAAAAATATTTGTATTTTAATAAGAATTAGTTATAAAAAAATTGTGACATATTCCCTTTAAAGGGCTTGTCCGGGTTCACCATATTGATTATCTTACTTTCCATGGGATATGTCATCAATATGACACTGCTGGGGGTACGACACCGACACCCCTAATGATTAACTGTTATTTGTAGCCACTAGACAATGAATGAAGCTGCACATTGAATGAGGCCCCACTGATATCATATAGAAGACCTGGATAGAATCATCAGTATAGTGCCACCAGACAACCCCTTCAAGTAGTGTAGTGTATTATCTAAGCAATTAAAGCATTGCATGTTCAAGTACTCTTTGGAAATTAAAATTGTGGAATAGGAAAAAAACTAAGTATTTTATAAGTGTTTAACATCTTATGTTTTACTAATGAAATGGTTTAATTTAGGGAAAAATAAGCATCCCAGTAAAAGCTGTATATTTGGAACTGCCACCTCTTTGATGATCAGTACTATAATACTATCTCAATATTTATGGCAAATGGTGCATGGTGTAAAAAAAAAGAGCAGTGCCAGAACTTTTCTTTTTTGATCATTCAATTTATTTTTTTGTGATGAACAAAGTCATGTGTCTTACCATATGTATTTTAATCTACAGCTTGTTAAACAAAAGAACAAGCCGGAATATAGCTCTGTAAACAGAAAAAAAAGAAAATTATGGCTCAGAATATAACTACAGAAAAATACCGTACTTTTGTATTGTTTATTTGTTCATCCATCTTACTAAAAACTGGAATAGAAAACTGAAAAACTCCATCTTGTACTAAAAAAAAGCACTCGTACAACACTTTCTTCAAAAAAATACAAAAGGCAAAAAGGTATGCTTCCTAGAATATAACAACTCCCTACCCCCAACCAAAAGGTAAAATCTAAACTGCTCAACTTGCTGTAAAAGTGGTAAAAAATGGGAAAAAATATATAAATTTGCTATTGTGATTAGAATGAATGATGCTATGATAGCCGGGGGTCTGTTGAAGATCTTTGTGCCTGTCATTACAAAGCTACTTTGAAACCAAGGCAGTGGCCGGGCTTCAAAGGAGACCATGATTTTTACTATATGCAGCGATACTTTGGTGTTTCTGTGTATACTACATGTGATCAGAAAATCACAGGTTCAAGTCCCCTAAAGGGACTAATAAGTATAGTAAAAACAAATTTTTAACTAAAAATATCACCCCTTTTTTTTCCCCATTAAAAATCATGTTAATAAAAGATACACGTTATATTGTCACGTCCAGAAAAGTCCAATCTATGAACCTCTAAAAATAATTAACCAGATCAATAAATTGTGTAGGCAGAAAAAAAAAATCAAAACACCAGATTTAATTTTTTAGTAGCCGCAACACCTCACTTATCCCCTCTATAACCTCTATCTATTCTACGAAATATATTTGTATCCTCTATCTAGCTATATCTATATATTTTTGCTGTGTGTCTGTATACTGTATGTGTGTGTGTACATATTTGTATTGGGATGTTGAACGCTTTGCTTTGGACAACTTCGTGCTTATCCTGCTGCCCGTGTTTCAACCAACTCTATTGATACCTGAAGTTTTATTTAATGCCTTTTTTTTGTAAATGCACTGAAAACTCACATGTGGATTTTCTGCATAAGTGCGGAATTACATCCTCCATCCTATTCTACTTTGCAAATGAGAAATGAGTTAGGCGGGCTTTGCACGTTGCGACATCGCAAGCCGATGCTGCGATGTCGCACGCGATAGTCCCCGCCCCCGTCGCAGCAGCGATATCTTGTGATTCCTGGCGTAGCGAACATTATCGCTACGCCAGCTTCACATGCACTCACCTGTCCTGCGACGTCGCACTCTGGCCGGCGTCCCGCCTCCTTCCTAAGGGGGCGGGTCGTACAACGTCACAGCGACGTCACACGGCAGGCGGCCAATCAAAGCGGAGGGGCGGAGATGAGCAGGATGTAAACATCCCGCCCACCTTCTTCCTTCCATATAGTCGCCGGCGGCAGGTAAGGTGATGTTCCTCGCTCCTGCGGCTTCACACACAGGGATGTGTGCTGCCGCAGGAACGAGGAACAACATCGTACCTGTCGCGGCAGCGTAATTTTGAAAAAGTCGGAGCCTACACCGATGATACGATAACGACGCTTTTGCGCTCGTTAATCGTATCATCTAGGATTTACACACTACGATGTCGAAAATGGCGCCGGATGTGCGTCACTTTCGATTTGACCCCGCCGACATCGCACGTGCGATGTTGCAACGTGCAAAGCCGCCCTTACTGTGCTTAAATGTAGATCGTTGGGAAAAGAGTATTGGGACACATTTTACCCACTGAATTCAGGCTTTTCATTCAGTCTCGTTAATGCAGATGTATAACATCCAGCCCCTAGCCATGCAGTCTGTCTTTACAAACATTTTATCAGAATAAGGCTGTGTGCGCACGTTGCAGATTTGGTGCAGAAAGTTCCTGCATCAAATCTACACCTTCTGGCAGAAAAACACATCATAAAATGCATGCATCTTTGTACCGTGCATTTTTCCTAATGAAATCAATGGATGGAAGGATTAAAGAAACACAGGCAAAAACACACCAAGAATTGACATGCTGCAGATTATTTTCTGCACCAAATCTGCAGGGAAAAAATAAACAATGTGCAGACAGCTCTACAGAATTCTCATTGACTTTGTTGGCATAACTGACATGAAGAGAGACATGCAGATCTGCACCAAATCTGCACCAAATCTGCAGTAAAACACATATAAAAAATGCACTGTGCGAGCGTTTTTTATGCGTGTTTTATTGCAGATTTGGTGCAGATTTTGGCACATATCTGCATGTCTCTCTTCATGTCAGTTATGCCAACAAAGTCAATGAGAATTCTGTAGAGCTGTCCGCACGTTGTACAGCCTATTTCCTTTTACCCCTTTCACGACCGGCCGATTTTGCGCTTACCATTTTTTTTTCGCCATTCTTCTTATGAAAGACGTAACTTTTTTATTTTTCAGTCAAAATGGTCATGTGAGGGCTCATTTTTTGCGGAACGAGCTGTACTTTTAAATGAAACCATGAGTTTTACCATATAGTATACTGGAAGACGGCAAAAAAATTCCAAATGCGGAAGAATTGCAAAAAAAAGTGTGATAGCACTATTGTTTGAGATATTTTATCTCAAACAATCGGCTTGCGATGTCGCAACGTGCAAAGCCCGCCTTAGTCTTCTGCCTCAGTTTTACACTGAACCTATATGTTGTAAACTGCAGTTTCCAGCATAATCTGAATAACTGATATTACTGGTATAAATGGGAAAACAGACTCATTCTGCAGTTTTATGCTACTGTTCTCGTATGTATTCTTATTTATATTTCAGCATGCACCTTGAAATGTCATTACAGTCTGTAACAGAGCACAAAGCAATTTGTTATGTTGAAAAGCTAATTTTTCACAGTTTTTCCACTGGGGCCATGTAAAATCTCATCCAGCTTCTGGGTAATGGTGTAGCACTAGTATTCCGATCATATATTACTCTCAGCCATCTGAAATAACCTGCATGCCAGGAAATAAGATTTTGAGTTGATCGTATACGTTTAACCTGTACATGCTTTCTTTTCAAATCTGTAATGTCATGAATAGATCTGGTAATTGTTATTTGCAACCAGAACATGTGGAACATAACAATTTATTTTATGAATAGCCCAAATTGTTATTATATAAACTGAATCAGAAAGGGAGACAGGCCTTTTCATATTAAGGCAACCAGAAGGGGCCTGGATCACCGCCATTCACTGAGCTCTTTTAGGCGGATTAATACTTCTGTGTTTCGCGGTCCGAGTATGGATTGCAATGCCTGGCTTGGCCGGTTCATGTTATGAGATCCACGGCCAATCTGTGCATGTTCTGACCCATTCAGATGAAGAGACCTGGAGCCGGTCCTTGCTTTGTTATCTGTATTTGGACACCACAACACCGATCTGTCCATCCAGGCTAAACCAGTCTGGTTCCATGACACTTTTTTCAGCATTAAATCCTTAAAAGTGGGTTTTTATTTTTGAAAAAAAAACCCCATAATCCTAACGTTATTCTTTCAGTATGTGAAGTGCACATTTCTTTCAGCATGTCCTACTATGTCTGAGGCCAGATGTTTTGTAGCTTGGAAAAAAGTTATGAGGTGTCATAACAGCCTCATTTCATCTCCCCAGCACCTACTTTGTGGAAACTTGTAATTCTGTTTTGCATATTTAAATTCCTGGAGGAGCATTGCATGGCCTATAAGTCTACTTACTACGATTTGGCATTCTCTACACGGAAAGAAACGTTGCCCCTTAGACCTCATGTCAGAGACCTCTCAGATAGCCAAATAAGAGCTCCAGCTTTGCACTGATGAGGTGCAAACACCCTGAAACACGGGTATGCAAATTTAGTTTCTTTGTGTGTGTTATGTGAATCTCCCTATGTACTGAACCTGCTTTGGCTTCACCTTTTTATAACTGAAAGCCGAAGCCTGCAAGGAAGAAATAAGTTAATTTCCTCCCAACAGCCAAGCTTTCAGTGCAACTGCCAAGTTATTTTAGAAAATTATTATCCTGCGTATTATCTCCATATCTGTAGGTTAATATCCAATAGGCTTAAAGAGGGAGCCCCCTTCCTCAGTTATCTAGATACCACTGTTACTATTGACTGTGGTATCTATGGGGTTAGATGGATGTAACTGATGTTAATTTCGATCGGCGCGTTTGTATCAGGGTGTTAGTTATGATATACATCTGACACCTGCTGATGATGGAAATATCAATACATCGAACATATCCAGCGGTTTGCGGGATGGCACCTCCCTGTGCTCCATACATGTAAAACGGAGGTCAGGAAAAAGTTTATGATTTACAAGCACAAGTAAGAGATGCCTCTGATCTGACACACTGTGGACCATTTCTCACAGTCACAGTTTAGCATTATATCATATGATCACACTACCAATGAATTTGTAAGCCATGTTTCTGTTGATAGTCATTTTTTTTTTTTTTTAATGTATTACATAATGGCATCTTTGTTTTTAAATCTGCCTCTTTGCCATTGTGTTTCCTTTCTGTAATTATTTGATTTTTTTTTTTTTGCCTCAAAATGTTATTTTTTAGACAATAAAAATACATGTTGTTGGAAGTGAAAGCTACCCAGTTTTTGTCTATTATTTGTTCCATATACAAAATATACATATCATGTGAAAAATAATGTTTTTACATAATTTTATAAACGCTCTTGAGAAACACATTTTATGTGTTTGTTGAAATGACAGTAACCATTTTAACAAACTTTCCATAAATCTATAAGAAACTCTGCAATATTGTCACAAGGTGTTTGACTCTAAACTTGCCGAGTGTCATGGCGGCATCTGACACTATTCACACTGTAGTCTGACTATGCCTCCTTTGGTGCTTTTGAGTACACTAACAGGCTTGAGCATTGCCCAGCTCTGTGCTCATTAGTGATTGAGCTTGCATGAGTTAATTTCTGCTAGCCTACTGGTTACCTCTTGGATCACATGTTGTGGGAGACTGATCACAGTCACTCCCTGACTTTTTAAGATGGAGGATCCTGACTTTCAAGGCTGACTATAGCTTAAGATACACAGATCTGTGTACTGTTGTATCCCAGTCCTGGTGGTGACTGTATTGCTTTGTGCGTGTTGTTGTGGAGTTCTCTCTTCGTCTTGTTGTTTCCCCCAAGTTTTGGTTTCCCCTGTTTGTCCTTATCTGTGGGTTCTACCACTCCTATCAGTGTTCCCCTGGGGTGGCCTGCAGGGGGTATTAGATCAGGGCTATCCAGGAGCAGGGCAAGGAAGGCGGCCCAGACATCATCACCATAAGATGTATCTCTGGGATCAGGGACAGCTAACGCCCCCATAGCCTGAGGGTCAGTTTAGGAGCTCTGGTCCCCAGTTATCACATCACACCCCGTGACAAATATATCTTATCAGATAAATATGCTTCATTCTCCACTTATGAGACTTTTTTTCCTCACCAGCTTCTTTATTTCATCTTTCATTCTCAACAGCAAATTTCAGTTTTTATTAAATTTGAAAAGGGGTGGAGGGAGAAGCTCTGTGTAGTCAGGCTCAGACAGTTGGTACTGCATTTTTTTTTAATAGTTGTGATTTTAACTCACTGTAGTGCTGGATGAACAGCTACTCTGCTCAATTCTGCTGTTGCTTCTGAACATATGCTGCACAGAAAGAAAAGTGCATTAATCCCTAATGTCTCTATATGAGAGATGCCATAGCAGTTAGTTTCCGCTTTCTAGTTCAGAGACCATTGAAAATTAGTGTCTGCAAAAGATAAAAATGGTGAAAGATGCAGGATACAAGTCATAAAATGGGCATAAATAGTTTTTGATTTGGGAGTAAGGGTTGTTGGTAGGAATAGTTTCAAAACTATGAGTTATTTGTTTTATACAAGTTTAGCATACATTTTGTGTATTCCTATACCGTGTCTTATCTTGTATTATCATTATATAGTCTAAAACTTGGCTGTTAGCCAAAATATGTTGTCATAGTGTAAAAATACAAGATAAGCATTGTCTATAACTCAGTCGAATGCAAACATATATCTTTGTTTCTTTGTCAAAAGAATTTTAATTAAACTTTACTTTGATGGGAAAAGTAGAATGCGCTGTATCTACAATTGTAAATCATTTCAGTTAAGTGTAGCCAATTGACAAGCTTGCATTCATATTAGGCTCACAAAGGATTAAGCTACTTTGGATAATTCATATACAACAGACAGTATTTGTGACATGACACACAGTGTGATAACATCTTACAAATCCAAGCCAGAAAAACAAGACATGAAGCACGATTACTGTTATTAAGGTATTGTAAAAGCGGCTTAATTCAAAGCCCCATGCAAAATGATTGTTAGCAATTGCATAATACCAAAGAGAATTAAGAAGAGATTTCCATCAACATTTTTCATTGGAATAATTTAGTCCGGACCTCACAAGTGAGTGTAAGGTATTGTGTGCTGTGCGACATAATAAGCCGTATATAATAAGCATCTGCATATGTATTTCAAAGCCATTCATGATTTCTTTCCTGGTGTGTTAACGTTAAATAGCCAAAAAAGAGAACAACTTCATCATAATTCTGGAACACAATTTGTATTAATATGAAGAACCATCCCTCATCATCTGTTAGAAACTATGTTTATTGAATGGGTTTCTCTGCTCAAATTAAACACTGCTCTAAAGGCAATTACTGAAAGTTATGCTACAGAAAAGGCAACTTTGTACAATAATCTCTAGATTACATCTGCAGAGTTCTTATTTTTACGTTTTTGTGATAAGCAGTCATTTGCTAGACCCCTACCTGAACTCTTTTTGAAAGCTACTTAACAAGGATTTCCATACTGTCAGGTTTGCTATGCAGCCAAAAGGCTATTTCCAATGTAACTGAGGCTAATATACCAGCTCTAGTTACAGGGAAAATCAGATTGAAAAAAGGTATTTAACTATTGAAATATTCCCTAAAGGTATTTTTATGGCCTTATATGGTGCACAAACTGTGAAATAAAAAAATAATACAGAAAATAAAATAGAAAACTGTTAAAAAATAAATACATTAATCAGGCTGTTGTTACTTGCCCGGCGACCATTTAAAAAGGAAATATGTATGATAGGCACACGTGGTCAAAATTTTTGGTACCCCTCATTTAATGAAAGAAAAACCCACAATGGTCACAGAAATAACTTGATATCACAAAAGTAATAATAAATAAAAATCTTTGAAAATGAACAAATGAAAGTCAGACATTGCTTTTCAACCATGCTTCCACAGAATTAAAAAAATAAAATAAAACTAATGAAATAAGCCTGGGCAGAAATGATGGTACCCTTAACTTAATATTTTGTTGCACAACCTTTTGAAGCAATCACTGCAATCAAACGATTTCTGTAACTGCCAATGAGACTTCTGCACCTCTCGACAGGTATTTTGGCCGCTCCCAAAGAGCAAACTGCTCCAGTTGTCTCATGTTTGAAGGTTGGCTTTTCTAGACATCATGTTTCAGCTTTTTCCAAAATGCTCAATAGGATTTAGGTCATGGCTCATAGAAGGCCACTTAAAAATAGTCCAATATTTTCCTCTTAGCCATTCTTGGATGTTTTTAGCTGTGTGTTTTGGGTCATTATCCTGCTGCAAGACTCATGACTTGCGACTGAGACCAAGCTTTCTGACACTGGGCAGCACATTTCTCTGTAGAATCCCTTGATTGCCTTGAGACTTCATTGTACCCTGCACAGATTCAACACACTCTGTGCCAGATACATGTAACGACAATCCAGGAGGGGACCCACAGGACCTGCAGCGGCCTCCCCCGAGGAGGCAACTGCGAGCTAACCCCTATACAGGGGCTGTCAGGCACAACCTCAGAAGGCCTAAATGCACAGCAGCCAGGATTAGCAGAGTACACTGGGTAGCGTCCTATTCGGGTCCACGGTAGAAGCCGTAACTAGTCCAAGACAGATGCAGACTGGCGAGATCAGGACGAAGACCAAGACTGAAGACAGGTGCAGGCTGATGGAATCAGGAGGAGTCTGCAACTGGCTGTTAGGAGGTGACCAGAGGAGACGGAAGGACGTACGTACTCAGATGGGCACTCAGGATCTGCTGGCAGAGACAGAGTTAATTGAAGCACAGAGGGGCCTGAGCAACTAGCACAGAGACAAGGCTACAGGGACACGTTGAACAAGCACCACCCAAAGGAAAAGGAAGTCTTAAGTACCCAGTACTTGTCAGCAGCAATATCCGGATAAATGGTGCTGGCCCTTTAAGAACAGATGAGAGCGTGCGCCCGCACCCTAGTGCGCATGCACGAACCCCAAGACACAGACGCCAGAGCTGGAGACACAGGAGAGGAGGCAGAATGCAGGTGCACAACATACCAAGCTGGGAGCATGGCGCGATGCTGGGACTGGTGGGCAGGAGGCGCAGGTGGCGCCGCTGGAGGAGAGCGGGCACAGCGGCTGTGAGCAGGGCGTACGGGAATTGGAGCAGTGAGTGACGGGCAGTGCAGCTGCTCCGGGTGTGTGACAATACAGCAAAGCAGCCCTAGAACATAACAGATCCTCCTCCATATACATTGAGGTTTTTAACCCAGAGTGAGGCGTTACAGTAGGTACCCAGTATAAGAGATATGCCATAATGTGGCTACTGGGCAAAAATAAAAATGGCCATTTTTGTATGCTAAATAGCTCAATTTTTCCTAGATTACGTTAAGCAGTAATGCACATCTATAATCTTACATTCATGATTTGCATGCTTTAGCATTTCAGAGTGCAACTGTCTTTTTTTATTATATGTCATGTTTAATTTTGAACCTAATCAGACTGCATGTTGGGAGTGCTGTCAGTTTTTTTGCCTAGATTATATTTCTGTCTTAAGTTACAATATAAATAAACACTAGTTACCCAGTGCCACTGGAAGCCACGCATGCCCGCCATCACAATGCCTCCACAATGTTTTACAGTGGATGTGGTGTGCTTTTTATCATGAGCTGTTCCAAGCCTTCTCCATACTTTCTTATGATCATTCTGGTTCAGATTGATCTTAGTTTTATGTGGCCAAAGAATGCTTTTCAACCACTGGGCTGGCTTCTTTGATGTTTTTCTTTTTTGCAAAGTCTAATCTGGCCTTTCTATTTTTAGTCTTATTACTTGTTTGCACCTTGTGCTGAAACCTCCGTATTTGTTGCATAAAGTCTTCTCTTTATGATAGATTTAAGTAGGGAAATTTCTACTTCCTGGAGAGTGTTCGTCACGTGGATGGATGTTGTGAATGGGCTTTTCTTTACCATGGAAAGGATTCTACCTTTTACCTGCTTAATTGATGTTGGATTAACAAGGGGATAGCCTCGAAAGAGCTCTGAGATAATTGTCCCTTTGGTCCCTTGAGAAAGGAGCAGCTACATATTAAAGAGCTGTAACTCCTAAACCCTCTGTTACTGTCCAAATATTTCTGGACCTAACCGTAGTTGATAAAAATACTGTTGTTGGAGACCACATGATGACTACGTGACTGTGAGTATTGGTGCAATTTTGATAACTCATGATTTGTAATTCTACTTTGTCATTTAAAATTTATTGCTGTACCTCCATAGTGAACGGTTCCTGGAATCAATCACTATGATTATATCTTGGCTGATTAGAATGATCTCCATATATGAATTCCATTCATGGGTGTCACTATCAGTGGTGTATCCAGAGGTATTCTCACTTGTTCCACATGTTGAGGGAATCAGTTGGATATAATTTCAGTCTTCTTAATGTGACTTAATGCGACAGGTTTAGGTAGGTATTATAAAGTGTTTTTTTATGTTCTACACAGCGGTCTGTACTCTTATATACAGCATGTTAGAATGCTGTATATAAGAGCCCACTAGTGGTGGCCGCAGCTTATAGGGCAAAAAACTGGTGACGGGTTCCCTTGTAAAAGTCATTTTTTTAATTTTTACAAGATGGCACATTATCATAGGGCTCTGCTGCATATAAAAAAGGAATGCGTAAGAAATGCATTCAATGCTACTTTCTATGTAATTTCAGTCACTGTTTATGCAGAGTGCAGCATTAAGTTGACGTTATTATTGGCTCTGCATAAGTAGTAACGGACAGTGCAGATATCACTGTAATAACGTATTGAATGTGAGAAGTGCAGCAGCTGACGGCAAAGTCATCTTGGCTGCTGCACTCTGCATAGGTGGCAATGGAAAACACATATCTCAGAATTGCATGCTCTGCTTGCCGGGTGACTGTGCTGCTCGCTGAGGAATAAGTGGTGCTCAGTGAATTCCCCAAGGAATTTGCTAGTTGGCCTCTAAATAGAAGTGCCCTCTCCCCTTTAACCCATAGGTTATTCTTTTATTTGTGTCTGTGTTTAGAAGGAAGAACAACCACATGATGTAGAACTTATTTTTCATTTTAATATTGGATATTTAACAGAACCAAGTTGGCCCCCTAGTAATTATTGAGGTCACCGTGTATCTGTTTGCATCAGTTATACGACAGTTGTCGATATTAGTTCTATTTTCTCATTCATAAAAAGTGGAACAGAGAAACCTGAATGCAGGTGTGAACCGTGCCATAGGTCACATAACTTTGCATTTCAAATGTATTTAAAACATTACTGTGATCAATCAACATCTTTAATTTGTCACTAATGAAATTAAACCTACAATGATATTTTCCAGTAGAAAACCTACTATACATTTTTTTGGGTATGTTAAATTTATCACTCTGTTAATTTTATGCAAATTTTAATCTTCTAGGCAAAGTGATGGAGGCTTATGTAAATCTGTAAAATCTCAACTCTTCTAAACATCTGCTAAATCCTAAATGATACTAATATCTATTTTTATCAGATTACAATGTCGATGGAAATTTACATTAATTTAAGAATATGTCTACATTATTCCATCCACTTGTTAATTTCACCTAATTGTAGCCTATGGGTATGTGCGCACATAGCCTATAAGGGAAAAATAATTCTTGGAAAACTACTTCAAAAACAGCAATCTTAATGTCGTATAGTGGCCTAGTCCAGAACTCAATCTAATTCCCAATTTTTTGGTTGAATTTAACATAAGCTGTTCGGTCACAGTCTACAAAAACTTCTTTGAACAGGTTTATATGTTATTAGGTCAGAAATTGATTCCTTTTCTTTTGTGCTGATTTTTCCTGGGTTCAGAAGACAAAGATAAATTTAGTCTAACACAGACTTCAAAGTAGAAAAGAGTAAGAGTAAAGAGTTACCCATAATACCCTGGTCCGTCTCCATACGCATGCGTCGTCATACACGTCCCTAAGATAGACTTTCTGGCGCCGCTTCCTGCCGTGGGACCGCGCTTTCTTACAAGCGCGGTCTTGCAGCCGGAAGTGACGTCAGATGCTGCACGGCCGTGCGGGTGATGAGCTTTGGCGCCATACACCCTTTATAAGAGTGCCACACTGCACATTATATTATGTTTCCCTTGAAAAAGACGGCGAAATGCGCGTTGGGGAGCCTCCCTGTGGTCCCTTGTATGTAATGTTTACATTGCTTATTTTTGCGATATACCAATGCATAATTTGATATTAATTGAATTTGTTCTAACATCTGCATAACGCTGGAGGTGTCACTCTACAATTTCTAGTGGTACTTTCTTTACATAGTTCTCTTAGAAATAATGTGCTGAGTATATGCGTTATATAACATGCTGCACTATGCTAACTTGTAAATGAACTTATCTTTAATTAATATATAGCACATTGTGCACTTTATATTCATTTATCATTTATACTGAACGCGTTATTACATTCTTCTATCAATTACGCCTGTTGTAATAATTATTACCATGTAATGTACCCCTCTGTACATGGAGGGGATTACATGGACTAATTCAGATTCTGTTACCTATATCATCATTATTTATTTATTCCTTCTAAGCACTTGGCACTTTATGCATGTCTTTTAGACTGATAAAATTAGGAATGGATAGTTTTTATTTTATGAACCTGACCTACTCCATGTGATCCTTCAATTGTTTATAATTTATTGATTGGGCCTTAGATATTGACCATTGGTATTCCTTGATTTATTTATCCCTATACTTACAGGTGACTAACTCAGGGTTTTTATTCACTGTGTATTCTCTCTACTCCTCTTACTCTCATGCTTACTTCTTTTAAAAAATATTTTTCTATAATAATAAAAATTATTACTCTATATCATGTGGTTCACTCGTTTCTTTATAGGTTTTAATGTGTGTGCATACTGGAACCATTAATATGTTTCTCCATATATTGAGATCTTCTAAACATCTGCTAAATCCTAAATGATACTAATATCTATTTTTATCAGATTACAATTTCGATGGAAATTTACATTAATTTAAGAATATGTCTACATTATTCCATCCACTTGTTAATTTCACCTAATTGTAGCCTATGGGTATGTGCGCACATAGCCTATAAGGGAAAAATAATTCTTGGAAAACTACGGTACTTAAAAAACAGCAATCTTAATGTCATATAGTGGCCTAGTCCAGACTTCAATCTAATTGCCAATTTTTTGGTGGAATTTAACATTAGCTGTTTGGTCACAGTCTACAAAAACTTCTTTGAACAGGTTTATATGTTATTAGGTCAGAAATTGATTCCTTTTCTTTTGTGCTGATTTTTCCTGGGTTCAGAAGACAAAGATAAATTTAGTCTAACACAGACTTCAAAGTAGTAAAACCTTAGTATTAATGTGTGGTGTAGTAAGGTCTCAGTTAAAGAAAATGTTGAGAAGGTATAGATGATACAAAAGTATAGAGAATATATAAAGTTACATTTTGGCTACATCATTGCGTAGTACAAAGATAAGGTTATTTACCCGAGTAAAAGTTCTGATATTTTTAGATATACTAAAGCAAAAGAATAGTAAAAAATAAAATCCTTTAGTGACTTCCTCTTATGATTATACTTTCTATTGTCACCGGTAATTGGAGGTGAAGTATTTCATAATTGGTCTAAGTTGGATAAAACAGGTACATTAAGAAGTGTTAAGATCCCTTTTCCCTTATACAGTGAAGGACATAAGTATTTGATCCCTCACTGATTTTGTAAGTTTGCCCACTGATAGAGACATGAACAGTCTATAATTTTAAGGGTAGGTTAATTTTAACAGTGAGAAATAGAATATCCAAAAAATCTCGTATACATTTTGTAAATTTGTTTGCATTTTGCAGAGAGAAATAAGTATTTTGTCCCCTACCAACCATTAAGGCTAGTTTCACACATCCGGCTTTTTGCCGGTTTGCCAGATTCGGCGTACTCGAGTCCATTGTGATACAGTACAATGGCAGCATGGCAACTTCCAGCGGGTCACATGCTTCGGTCACATGACAGCATGTGACCGGAGCTTGTTGCGCTGCCATTGTACTATATACGCTGTACTGGAGTGTGACTGATCCGGCAAACCGGCGAAAATCCGGATGTGTGAAACTAGCCTAAGGGGCACTTTGCACACTGCGACATCGCAGGTGCGATGTCGGTGGGGTCAAATTGAAAATGACGCACTTCCGGCATCGCATGCGACATCGCAGTGTGTAAAGGCTGGATGATACGATTAACGAGCGCAAAAGCGTCGTAATCGTATCATCGGTGCAGCGTCGGCGTAATCCATGATTACGCTGACGCGACGGTCCGATGTTGTTCCTCGCTCCTGCGGCATCACACATCGCTGTGTGTGAAGTCGCAGGAGCGAGGAACGTCTCCTACCGGCCTCACTGCGGCTTCCGTAGGATATGCGGAAGGAAGGAGGTGGGCAGGATGTTTACATCCTGCTCATCTCAGCCCCTCCGCTCTGATTGGCTGCCTGCCGTGTGACGTCGCAGTGACGCCGCACGACCCGCCCCCTTAACAAGGAGGCGGGTCGCCGGCCACAGGGACGTCGCACGGCAGGTGAGTGTGTGTGTGAAGCTGGCGTAGCGATAACTTTCGCTACGCCAGCTATCACCACATATCGCTGCTGCGACGGGGGCGGGCACTATCGCACTCGGCATCGCAGCATCGGGCTGCGATGTCGTAGTGTGCAAAGCCCGACTAAGAGTTCTGGCTACTACAGACCACTTACACGCTCCTAATCAACTCGTTGACTCGTTGAAAGCTGTCTTAAATTGTCACCTGTATAAAACACTCCTGTCCAGAGACTCAATTAATCAGTTTAGACTCTACAACCTGGGCAAGACCAAACAGCTTTCTAAGAATGTCAGGGACAAGATCATAGACCTGCACAAGGCTGGAATGGGCTACAAAACCAGAATTAAGACGCTGGGTGTGAAGACAAATGTTGGTGCAATAGTAAGAAAATGGAAGAAATACAAAATTAGAGTCAATCAACATCGATCTGGGGCACCATGCAAAATCTCACCTCGTGGGGTATCCAGGATCATGAGATTAACCTAAAACTACACAGGGGGAACTTGTTAATGATCTCAAAGCAGCTGGAACCACTGTCACCAAGAAAACCATTGGTAACACATTACGCTGTAATGGCTTAAAATCTTTCAGTGCCCGCTAAGTCCCACTGGTCAAGAAGGCACATGTGCAGGCCCGTCTGAAGTTTGCCAGTGAACACCTGAATGATTCTGACAGTGATTGGGAGAAGGTGCTGTGGTCAGATGAGACAAAAATTGAGCTCTTTGGCCTTAACTCAACCTGCTGTGTTTGGAGGAAGAGAAATCTACCTATGACCCAAAGAGCACCGTCCCCACTGTCAAGCATGGAGGTGGAAACATGTTTTGGGAGTGTTTCTCTGCTAAGAGCACAGGACTATTTCAACACATCAATGGGACAACCTCCTTCCCTCCGCCAGGATATTTAAAATGGGTCATGGCTGGGTCTTCCAGCACGGCAATGACCTAAAACATACAGCTAAGGCAATAAAGGAGTGGCTCAAAAAGAAGCACATTAAGATCAAGGAGTGGCCTAGCCAGTCTCCAGACTTTAATCCCATAGAAATTTATGGATGGTGCTGAAGCTCCAAGTTGCCAAGCGACCGCCTCAAAATCTTAATGAATTAGAAATGATCTGCAAAGAGTGGACTAAAATTCCTCCTGACATGTGCGCAAACCTCATCATCAACTACCAAAAATGTCTGACTGCTGTGCTTGCCAACAAGGGTTTTGCCACCAAGTATTAAGTCTTGTTTACCAGAGGGATCAAATATTTATTTCTCTCTGCAATATGCAAATAAATTTATAAAATGTATACAATGTGATTTTCTGGATTTTATGTTGGATATTCTATCTCTCACTGTTAAAATTAACCTACCCTTAAGATCATATCTTTGTCAGTGAGCAAACTTACAAAATCAGCAAGGGATCAAATACTTATTTCCTTCACTGTAGTTCATAATAGGTCTGTGTGGTATTTAACTGAAACAAAGTACCCTGTTGTGTTTGTAAAATGCCTACAGAAATCTTGTTCCATGTAGTTTGAGAGTCCAAGAACCCAGCAGAGGACTCCTTTGGATCTCCGGAAGATCTCTGTTCAGGTAAATGAAACCATAATGCCGGTATTGCAGCACTACGATATTCAAGCAATAAAGATTATTTATCAAAAGGCATATTGTACATCAGTGCTTCTCAAACTGTGAGGTGTGAGCATTTTTAGTTTTACACCCCAGGTGATGAGGCACAGTCATCAACTATGCCTCTTTGGTGAGGCCTAAAGTGGGGTTTACACGCTGCGACATCGCTAGCATTTGCTGGCAATGTCGAGCGCGATAGCACCCGCCCCGTCATATGGCTGACATGTGGTGATTGCTGCCATAGCGAACATTATCGCTCTCCTTAATATCCCACCACACTGCCCCTTTGAAAAATATTCCTCCTATATTGCCCCTCTCCATAATATTCGCTCTACACTGCCCCTCTTGTAAAATATCCCCCTCACACACTGCCCCTCTGACTAAAGTACTCCCCCCACTGCCTCTTGCAAAGCTGTATACTTTTCACAAACAGTGCCCCATTATGTGCCCTAATCTCCTCCTCACTGATCCACATTGAATAAACCTTTCCTCTTTGGCTCCTTCATGCAGCCCGACATGTCTCTATGGTGCCCGCAGCAGTGTGCTGACGTCTGCAGTGTGCTGATCTCATCACACTAATGCACGTAGGGGCCCTAGTGCCGGCGCTTCACTGTTCAAATGTATTTACGGCTGAGAGACGCAAATACATTTGATCACAAAGAAGGAAGCTGTAGTCACCGCAATCGCTGCTCTCCTCAGCAGCATGTATGCCGGGCACACGGTTGCACAGAAGAGTGTGCTGCCTCCTGGGCCTGCTGTGTCATCTGTGCAGTGTGTGCAAGTCAACATAATGTTGTGCGGCATCCACACTGCTCATGAGAGAGGCGGTAACTGCAGATTGAGCAGCCCACTACAGAGACCGGCCAGTCCAAGTCTGCTGCCATCTCCCTCTAGGAGTTAACACTACTGTATATAATTGAGTCGCAGACTAGTGACAGTGGTGTTAACACATGAAGGAAGCCGTGCAGATGACTACTTGGATGTTTGCCGCGTGGCTGTGCAGCTCCCTGAGGAGTTAACAAACAACTTCACTATCTTCTCTCCGGTGACCGACGGCAAGCCACATGTGAGGAGCAGGCGAGCCACATGTGGCTTGCGAGCCAGGGATTTGGGACCCCTGGTCTATACTATATAACTGAGGTTCCCAACCTTTCTGACCTTGAGAGCCACATTCGGCTTCAAGGGACGGTCACAAGCCACATACAACTCTGAGAGAGGGTCACCAACCACATCCAGATGCCACCCCATTTACAATAGTGACATGCAGAGCTCTATTATCCGTATAATCACAGCCAAAGCTTTTCCAAAGAAATCACACTGAGGCAGTATACCTAGATCCATGGGTTCCCATGTTGCCTTCAATCAGCAATCTCGCTTCAAGCACCTCCTCTGACTAGTAGTATCATCCTCTCTCCAGTTGACCATACCTAAATTATCTCTAAACCAAGGTCACAGTATATGCACATCCAGCTGATCTGTGTGCAGGGCTACTCACAAACATCACTATCTGGAGACCTGCTTTTCATAGCTGTTTGCCAGACTAGGTGCTAAGACAACAAGCTGACAGACGCAACCCACACATCCTGGACCCGCACGCTGCATGTGACTCCCGAGCCACCAGTTGGAGATCACTGCCCTATACCAATTTTCATTTTTAAGTTAAGGTGCAATTATACTGCACGATTATTGGGCGCTAGCGTTCTTATGAATGCTCTTTCCCAATAATCATGCAGTGTAAAACAGTCTGCCAATCACCTGATGAATGGCAAATGATATTTAAGCTTGCTTAAAAATTTTGTTCTTGGCAGCACATTGTCCTGTATAAATAGGGACCTGTGCTGCCGAGAACAATGGCAGCAAATATACACACATCATTATTTTACTGGTCATTCTGTGCTCATATTAAATACTTGTCTAAACAGACTATTAATAATAATAATAATAATAATAATAATAATAATTCTTATTTATATAGCACCAACATATTCTACAGCGCTTTACAATTCAAAGGGGACATGTACAGACAATATGAGACATTACAGAATAACACAATTCAGATACCAAGATAAGTGAGGGCCCTGCTCATAAGCTTACAGTCTATGGCCTCTTTTACACGTCCGTGAAAATAACGCACGTGTTTCACAGACGAATCAAAGGTGCGTATTGCCCTCGGTGTGCTGTGTGTATGGCCTACATGTGTTCTCCGTGTGTTATCCGTGATGATACATGGAGAACGGGAACTTTCTCCTCACCTGTCCCTGGCGTCGCTGTCCGTGAATGCTGAACTTCGGTCTCCGGTCCTGCCGACTCTCCGCTGCTGCTGCTTTCGGCCGCAGTGAAGTGAATATTCAATTAGCATAATGAGCGGCGGTCGGCAGCAAGTGACAGCAGCGGCCGAGACAGGAGGACAGGAGAAGGTTAGTAAAGTTTTTTTTTTTTTCTCGCAGATGCATGTCTTTTCTCCAGTGCGTGTCACACGGAAAACACATCCATGTGGTCCGTGTGTGTTACGTGGGACACGTTTGCGTTCCGTTTGACACCCGTGATGCCAGAGAAAAACGGACATGTCGGCGTGAGAAACACGGACACGTAAGTACGGAACGGACACACGTTCCGTTTGAAAATACTTACGTGTGTCCAAAACATTAGGCATACATAGGTCCACGTGTGTATGTGTCTCCGGTACGTGAGAAAACTACCAAACACGTACCGGAGGCACGTACGTGTGAAAGAGGCCTATGAGGGAGTAGGGAAGGCACAAAAGGTGAATGGGAGGGTGTTTGTGGGTGATAGTGATAAGTTTATATTGGACTCTGTAATGAATAGGCAACCAGTGCAAGGACTGGCACAGAGCAGAGGCATCAGTGAAGCGGTTGGAGAGGAAAATGATCCTAGCTGCAGCATTCAGGATGGATTGGAGAGGGGAGAGTTTAGTAACAAGACCTATTACCCTGTTTCCCCAAAAATAAGACAGTGTCTTATATTAATTTTTGCTTCCAAAGATGCGCTAGGTTGTATTTTAAGGAGATGTCTTATTTTTCCATGAAGAAGAATTCACATTAATTGTTGAACAAAAAAAAATGAACATTTATTATATACTGTACAGTAGTGGTCATCACAAACCAGCATCAACAGACAAACTGTGAAACCAATGAAGAATTTCTTGTTACTAGCATTATTTCCATGTACAACATGCCCTGGTGTTCTGTTCGGCTTCCAAACAAAAACTTTACTAGGTCTTACTTTCGGCGGAGGCCTTATATTTAGCAATTCAGCAAAACGTCTACTAGGTCTTATTTTCAGGGGATGTCTTATTTTCGGGGAAACAGGGTAGTAAAGAATTACAGTAATCCAGGTGAGAATGAATAAGAGCGACAGTAAGAGTTTTTGCAGAGTCAACGGTAAGAAAAAGTTGAATTTTATAGATGTTTTTGAGGTGGAAGTGGCATGAAGGAGAGAGTGAATGAATGCGGGGAGTGAAGGAAAGATCGGAGTCAAATATAACCCCAAGACAGCAGGCATTCTGCTGGGTCGTAATGGTTGAACCACACACAGAAATGGTAATATTGGGTTTGGGAAGGTTAGGAGAGGAAGCAAACATGAGGAGTTCAGTTTTTGACAGGTTCAGTTTTAGATAGAGGGAGGACATGATGTTGGAGACAGTGGACAGACAATCGCTAGTATTTTGTAGTAATGAAGGGGTGATGTCAGGAGACATCTTTGGGTGTCATCAGCATAGAGATGGTACTGGAAACCAAATCTGCTGATGGTTTGTCCAATAAGGGCAGTGTATAGAGAGAAAAGGAGGGGGTCTAGGACTGAACCCTGAGTAACTCCTACCAGAATGGGAAGAGGCGCTGGCAAAAGATACAGTGAAGGAGCTGTCAGAGAGATAGGAGGAGAACCAAGAGAGAACGGTGTCCCTGATAGAGCAGAGCATAGTCAGGAGGAACTGGTGATCCACAGCATCAAATGCAGCAGAGAGATCCAGGAGAATCAGCAGGGAGTAGTGACCGTTAGATTTAGTTGTTAGTAGATCATTAGAGACTTTAGTAAGAACAGCTTCAGTAGAGTGTAAAGGCCCCGTCACACTAAGCAACATCGCTAGCAACATCGCTGCTAACGAACAACTTTTGTGACGTTGCTAGCGATGTTGCTGTGTGTGACATCCAGCAACAACCTGGCCCCTGCTGTGAGGTCGTTGGTTGTTGCTGAATGTCCTGGGCCATTTTTTAGTTGTTGCTGTCCCGCTGTGAAGCACAGATCGCTGTGTGTGACAGCGAGACAGCAACAACTAAATGTGCAGGCAGCAGGAGCCAGCTTCTGCGGAGGCTGGTAACCAATGTAAACATTGGGTAACCAAGAAGCCCTGTCCTTGGTTACCCGATATTTACCTTTGATACCATCCTCCTCCGCTCTCACTGCCTGTGCTGCCGGCTCCTGCTGTGTGCACATGTAGCTGCAGGACACATCGGGTTAATTAACCCGATGTGTGCTGTAACTAGGAGAGCAAGGAGCCAGCGCTAAGCATTGTGCGCTGCTCCCTGCTCTGTGCACATGTAGCTGCAGTACACATCGGGAAATTAACCCCATGTGTGCTGTAACTAGGAGAGCAGGGAGCCAGCGCTAAGCAGTGTGCGCTGCTCCCTGCTCTGTGCACATTTAGCTGCAGCACACATCGTGTAATTAACCCGATGTGTGCTGTAACTACGAGAGCAGGGAGCCAGCGCTCAGTGTGCGCTGCTCCCTGCTCTCTGCACGTGTAGCTCCGTGCGGTGGTAACCAAGGTAAATATCGGGTTGGTTACCCGATATTTACCTTAGTTACCAAGCGCAGCAGCTTCCACGCGGCGCTGGGGGCTTGTCACTGGTTGCTGGTGAGCTCACCAGCAACTTGTGTAGCCACGCTCCAGCGATCCCTGCCAGGTCAGGTTGCTGGTGGGATCTTTGGAGCGTCGCAGTGTGACATCTCACCAGCAACCTCCTAGCAACTTACCAGCGATCCCTATCGTTGTTGGGATCGCTGGTAAGTTGCTTAGTGTGACTGGACCTTTAGAAGCAGAAACCAGATTGTAAAGGGTCGAGGAGGGAGTTATCTGACAGATAGCGAATTAGACTGGAGTGGACCAATCCTTCTCTGTAGTTAGCGGCGTAGTTTGGTTTCTAAGTAATGGGTGTATGCTGGCATGTTTGAAGGAGGTGGGAAAGACAGCAGAGGAGAGAGAGAGATTTAATATTTTCGTTAGGTGAGTGGTGACAGCTGGGGTGACAGATTTAAGGCGATGTGAGGGAATAGGGTCACTGGTGCAGGTAGTAGGGCGAGAAGATGCAAGGAGCCTGGTGACTTCTTCTTCTGTGACCGGATCAAAAACTATTAAATAACTTCCAGTCATAAATTATGTACCAATGTCAAATTGTCTCTCCAGTAAAGGAGACAAACTCTAGCACAACACCACCTATTGGAAGTAGCGATCCAGATGCAATGTCAGTCATTTAAATGCAGCAGATTGTATAATCTAGATGCTCCTTTAGGCTAGGGTTATCAGTTTGATAATTATGTTAATCATACTCTGATCAGAGTATGAACTGATTTTCTCGGAGGTGGAGAAAAAAACGTTTCTCCACCTTCTCTATATTGTCAGTCCGTGAAAATCGAACTGCACTCTAATGTTATCAGAGTGCAGTCTATTTTTATGTGCCCATAGAGTTGAATGGGTGAGTGCCATCTGATTGTCAGAGGCATATCGTGCATTCTGCAATTTTTTCCTCAAACAGACTCGTATCAGAGGAAAGAAATTTCACTGCCCAATAGAATAACATAGGTACGAGAGATATCCGTCAACAGACAGATAGCACTCAATTGATTTCTACGGTCATGCGCACAAGCCTTTACTATGAGTACTAGAGAGCATCCACCACCTCACTATGATCAGCAGGTAGCAGCTCCTCGGTTTCCCACAAGGAGACAATAGCAATGTGCCTTTTCCAAAAACTGGACCGTGGGACCTGTTATGCTAGTGAGACACCTACAGTTATTTTATCTATACAAGCCATTTCCTCTCCATTGCATTAAATAGATTCAATAAGATAACAATACTTTTTTCTTAATGAATAGGACCTTTTAAAGATTCTGCAAATTCAACTCATTGCCTGAAATAAGATAGGTGTATAAAACATAATTTCAGGTTTCATTAATTTTCAAGTCCTAAAAATCACAATTTGCATAGTCAGGCTCTTACTGCCTTATAGCACATTTCAAAAGCAGTACATTTGGCTTGGAGTATATTAAATGTGCGCTTCAACTGGGATTTCGGCCGAGCAGCCTCTCATTTGAATCTGTATTTATTTATTTGAATATCTTGAAGGAAACAGTAAATCTCAGAAGATTATTATTTTCTTTTTAGTGCTCCAGTGTTTAATGCAAGGATAAACTAGGCAATTACCAATGAGTTGTGTTGTACCGAAATTACATCCTTCCAGTCTGTATGTATTGTTTAGAGAAAGGAACCATCAGTCTTTAGTTCATTGAAATTCAGTCCACATCCATCACCACTGGAAGAACTAATGAAAATGTGAAGACCGCACAGTCTTATTTCATCACTAAGTATCTGCTATGTTCAGTGTATTGTTGTACCCAATTCTCTTGCTTCTTTTTGTAACACTGGAAATTGTGAACCAGACAATTACAAGATTCCTCAACCTGTCCAAAAAAAACATTCAAAGATAATAAAGACTGTTCTCTGAAGACAGGGTTCTGAGCACCAATATATTTTTGACTTTACACTTTATACTTGTAGTCAGGTAAGGCTTGGTGTTTAGTCCTCACCATTAGTGTAGCTCCTGGTAGGGGGGCAGAGGGTGCAATTGACCCGGGCCCCGCGATCACAGGAGCTACTTACACTGTTAACTATATCGGCATCTGCAGTGCACCGATATAGTTAATCTCTGTGGTAAAGCAGGGAGACACAAACTCCCTGCTCTTAGTTCTGTGGACCGCAGGACTCTTTAAGCCTGTATTCTACAGAACAGCAAGATAATATAGCCTCAAAGGATGTCAGAGTCCCAGCATGGTGAGACATCATGGTGGTTTGTTGGGGCTTTCATGTCCTGTGAGGCCAGTGCAATGATATGCCTGTGCTGGATCCATTAGGACCCTGAGTCCTGGATTAGGTGGGTATATGATATTTTTTTTTCTTATTTTTTTTTATTCAGAATGGGGAACATATATACCAGGATGGGGCACATATACACTGACAAGCAAAGGGGTAACAAAGTTTTGAACGTTTGACTTTCAGGCTCCATATCTCATAAACCACTACAACGTTTAGCGTGAGACTACCATCATTTATAGACAATCATCTTGGCTATCTCATATATAAATTTGACGGGCAACTATTTAGCATATGATTAGTTATGCAGATTATTGTTCTGTCACTGCATTATTACTGTTTTGTTCCTAAAAATCTTACTGTTAATTTTTATTATTTTGTTAGTATTTTGTAAATTTGACTTTGGCTTTCAACACTGCCTGAATACTTAATCTCTCTTAATTAGACTCAATACATGTCTGATCCCAGTTCTCCTGTACACGGTCCCATTGTTGGTGCATACTTGTTGACACACTTTGGTATGTGTACAGGTTTTCCTTCAACTTTACCCACAAGTGTTTGATTGGGTTGAGGTATGGGTTTCTGTGGAGACCAATCCAGCACTTCTACTTCATTGTCATCAAACCATTTCTTCACCAATCTCAAAGTATTCTTCAGGTCATTGTCCTGCTGGAACACTATGTCGTCCTTTTCATACTCTTAGTTCGTGGGTGTTTGAAGTAAATTGCCTTGCAGATTGCTAACATAGAGCTCAGCATTGAGACCACCATCGATCCTGCTCAAGTATCCAACATTTTTAGGTGGGAAACTACTCCATATGATCAGGCTTTTTCCACCAAACTTGACTGTTCCATCAATTTCTCGATCTGTTAGCCCCTTTTCACCTTGTTTCTTCCAGACACAATTACACCCATCAGAGCCTAGTCTATTTCTTTTGTCTCATTGCTTCAAATCACACGAATACTAGTAAGGGTATACTTTTTGTTTTATTACACAATTTTTAGGTTTTTTCTATAGTGGCTATGACGACTTGGACTCTGTCAATGCTTAGCAGGGGTTAAATTTCTTAAAATTCAGCCAGACATGAAGATAGTTTGTTTATAGACGAGGGATAAGCCCTCATTGTTTTTACAAGACTCTTGCTACATGCTACCAATCTAGGACCTGCGGATCTGATTGGCAAGCCATAACCAAATCTGGATTATAACACTATATGGACTTCAGCATTGAATGCAAGGATTCGGCTGTGGTACCAAGGACTACCTAAGGAAGGAATCCAGCTTGGGACAATCCAGTCATTTGACTACAGACTTTACAGACCTCAGCCAGCTTCCTAAATCTGGCATTATGCCATTCTTGGTGGGTGCCCGCCGAAAGCGAGGTGCTGCTGGATTGGATAAGTAGCCCTGGAAGCTCTGAGGCACGGACATTCTAATCCCTGGTGAGCCAGTGGAAGGGTGAGACTCTGTTGCCTGTTACATTTGTGTGTTTTGCTGGTTATGTGCCGTTAATATTTTGGGGATCCAATAAAGTCTTAATATTGTGATTCCCTCATCCTGTGTTGTCTGAGTAGTGTTCCGCCCACGGTTAAGGAGGTCGGGCGTTCAGTTGGGATGAGCCCTGGGCCATGCTGTTTTTCTAAAGGCAGCCGGGCCAGCGGACGAGAGCACCCATTGACCCCCGTGTCTCCACAGTGGCCTTGCCCTTTAATGCCACTAATGTGAAATTTATTGTGTTGGATGATATTTGTACATTCTTAATTAAACGCATTATGAGAAATTACATGTGTGGGCTAATTTCTGTAAATAGGTTGGTGCCAATGTTTAAGGCTTGTTGCTCAGGGCTTTCATGAAAGTAGTTTGTTTCTTTGGTGACATGCTGTTATAGTGGGATGTGACAATAAAAAGTGTCATATGTAGATTTCAGACACCTTACAAATGCACAATTACGTCTTGCTGCTTGGAACTGCAAATGTAATATTTCATTTGGGCCACTTTTTTATGTTTTTTTTATTTTTTAGAAATACAGGGCTATTATGATTTGACAAATAATTATCATTTTTTCTCCTTTTTGTTGTGTAATGTAAAAAATAGAGTATAATCCTACTTATGGTTCTAGCAGTAGCTGCTGTCAGTAAATTGATTGCCGTTGATCTTTATACATGTATCTAGTTTATTGCAGGTTGCTTTTGTTGTTCGCACTATTGTAAAAGCGTATAACCCTTTTAAGGATGTCTCCTGTTTTGTGGAATGGTAGGTGGACTTTATCGCTTAGCATTTTCTTTGAGGTGGATTGAATTGGAATGTCCTTTTATATATCTGTATTTTACAAATGTTTTGAGTGAAAATAAGCGTATACGGGCATAGTGTTGGCTGTCTGTCAAGGTGCGCTTTAATTATATATGGTAATTGTATGTAAATGTTCTGCCAGCAACAATAATAGTGGGATGCAAAAAAAGAGAAGTTAAATTGAGTGCTGTGTGTATAATGTGCAGTTACTTGATAAAAACAGCAGGCTGCCAATTTTGTTGTATAGTGTAGCCTGGTATTGTAAATATAGGAAAACACACGGGGACAATTAATCAAAGTGTTGTTGACAGGAAACTGACATAAAACACTTGAAAAAGTCACATAAGTTTTTCACACACAGAGTTGCTCAAAAACTTTATGACATTTTGCAGTCGCCAGTTCTTGGCAGTTGCACTAAAATGGGAGGGGCCTGGCTGAGGAGTGGAAAGTGGCAGCGTTTCTTCCATCAGAAAGGTTACTCCATTTCCTGATGGGAGTAACATTTCTGCCAAGGTGCATGCCACTAATAAGATTTGTGCGCCTTTTAATGAATTTGGCACATCTAACTCCTGCACATGCCTCATTAAGACTGGTGTACAAAATGCCATTCTCAGGCGCCAGCATTAAACTGTCAGTGTTCCGGGATTTCCAGTTTGCTTTTGAAGGATCTTGCCCTTTGTTAACATGGAGTTTTCTGTTCTGTTGCCCTACTTCCTGTTCATCTGTTCAAAAGCCCGCCCCTAAGCTTAGTCTAGTTGCTTGAGTATACTGCTTCCTGTCTACTCCTGCCCTGCTGCTCTTGGTTCCTGATTGTATTTGGATCCTGTTGAAAATACCCGACACCGGCTCTGGACTCCACCTGGTCTCATCAAGCTATGCCCTCGCTGGTCCCGGACTCCGTCTACAGTCACTGGTCGGCGCTTCTGCCCGGTCCCTCCCGGTTCATAACCGCTCTAGGACTCACGTTCCACATCACGTACGGACATTTTTGGACTATAACCGGTTACCCTTTCATGTCCCATCTGCTGCGCATTTAGGCCTTCTGGGGTGATCGCCAGACAGCCCCTGTATAGGGGTTCGCTCCTGGTGGCCTCCCTGGGCGAGTCCGGTGCGCGGTCCCAGGAGTTCCCCTTGCTCTGAACCTGGCAGGTATATACTGTGTTTATGTTCTTTTCTGTGTACATATTTATTGGTTGCATATTATAAAACTTGTTTGCACCAAGACCCTGTCTCTGGTTGTCATTGCCCTAACGCTATCGAAATCCTCAGTTCATACAATAGTATTACATAAACAATCCTGACAGCCCTCACTTTGTGCTCTATGTGGATTCACAAGTTTGCAGTCATAAAGAATGATTGTACACTTGAACCCTGACCCTGGACATCCCTTTTGAAGTAGTATATCCAGGATCACATTGATGGCTCAATGTGTTATATAGATAAAATCATTCATCTTTTGCAAATGTAGTAGGTGACGAACTACGTCCACTCCTATGTTGAAGTGCAATTGTATTATAAACGTAATATATATACAGTAAACATGTAATGCATTCAATGTAGGATGTAGCAGAGCTGGATGGGCTCGTGTTCGGTGTCCCCCTAGCGATTGCAGGTGTCATATGTTTTATAGCAAGTAATGTATTTGATAACATGTATGTTTTAGAATACTGTAAATAATGTATAATGTAAGATGCTGGCCCCTCATGCTGTGTCAGGTAGGATATATAGTGTTGCGAGCCAGGAGTATAATAGATAAAGGGTTAAGGACAATATAGGATGTTTTATTTTAGTGTAACTACGGACCAAGTGTACAGGAGTGAGGTGTCAGTGGTAGTGAATGAGTTTGGTAAATTAGAGCAGGAACAATTGCAAATAGCCAGTTGGTAACCAGGGAGACAGAAGAAAGGAGGCAGGAGTGAGCAGAGTAGGATGAGAAACAAAGGGAAGTGAGAAGTCAGTGAAGCTGCAGATGTCCAAGTGTGTGGACAGGGCCTGAAGTGAGGGCCTGTCCAGGATGGGAGGAAGCCTCCCATGTGTCAAGACCTTACCCTGCAGATGGGCTGTAAAGTGTCCTGAGATCGGTGGGACGTCGGGGTATAGAGACTGCTGGCAGGACCTTGAACTGGTCAGGAAGTGCTAAGTTGTCCGAGGTCCCAAGTGAGACACGGTAGCAGCTAGGAAAGGTCACAGGGGAAGAAGCACTTATTGGATTGGAGGATAATTCCCAGCGCGAGTGCTGACAAGGTAGAAATCCCCCATGGGAAAGCAGCGACAGCGCAAGCGGTCCTGTGGGTCTGAAGTAAGATAAGTGGTGACCTCCAATAAACTGGTTCCTGAATTGTTTTACAAGAGACTTGTGTGTCAGTTGTGTCGCCCTCCCCGTCTGCGACGTGGACCAAGACTGAAGATGGAGGTAACACTGGACATTAAGCAGGCTTTACACGCTGCGACATCGCTAGCCGATGCTAGCGATGCCGAGCGCGATAGCACCCGCCCCCATCGTACGACCAATATGTGGTGATCGCTGCCGTAGCAAACATTATCGCTATGGCAGCGTCACACGCACATACCTGCTCTGCGATGTCGCTGTGACTGGCGAACCGCCTCCTTTCTAAGGGGGCGGTTCGTTCAGCGTCACAGCGACGTCACTAAGCGACCACCCAATCAAAGCGGAGGGGCGGAGATGAGTGGGACGAACATCCCGCCCACCTTCTTCCTTCCTCATTGCTGGCGGGACGCAGGTAAGGAGAGGTTCCTCGTTCCTGCGGCGTCACACGTAGCGATGTGTGCTGCCGCAGGAACGAGGAACAACATCGCTACTGCAGCAGCAACGATAATTGGGAAGAGGGGGGCATGTCACCGATTAGCGATTTTGAACGTTTTTGCGACAATTCAAAATCACTAATAGGTGTCACACGTAATGACATCGCTAACGCGGCCAGATGTGCGTCACAAATTCCGTGACCCCAATGAGATCGCTTTAGCGTGTAAAGCCACCTTTACTGCCACCTTTAGCGTGTAAAGCCACCTTTACTGTAAGTGCTGCACGCCCCAACAGGAGCACAACACAAGCAGAGATATTGAATGAAGCAGGGGAGCAAGTGACCCTCTCTGATAGGGCTCCCTGCTTCAAGTGGCGCTACGAGCAGAGTGATTCTGCATATCCTGGCCGTATGGGAATAAAGAAGATTTAATGGAATGCTGTAGCTCAGCTTCAGCTGAAAGAAGGGAAAAATTACTGCTACTGCTTGGAGAAGAAGACTGGCCCATCGTCGGCATACCCGCTGCGCAATGGCGTAAGGTTGTGACTGGCATCAGGGAGGGCCAAAGGCTGAAGATTCACCCTGGAAGGCGCGGTCGAAAATGAGGCTCCGCCCGATGGTGGACAGCGGACTAAAATGAGTGAAGGCGGTGAGAAAACAGATGGGGTAGCTTGAAGAAGCCCCACCCTACCAGGTGCGGCCTGGGAAGGAGAGACTCCCACGGAAAGTCACGCTGCAGTCATTTTGGTGGCGACGAGAGAGAAAGATGGGCTTCCAGCCAGAGCCCTTGAAAAACAGTAATACCCAGTGGATGGGCGTATGACCCTGTACAAGAGGACGGCGTGCCTGGGAGGTGGAGATGATAGTGTTTAAGCGGCCAGGAGAAAACAAAACTAGAATTTGGAGCCTGGTGAGCTACCTGGTGGGTCGTTGTCTGGCGGAGGCCAATTACCGGTGGAGGTATGAAAATCTGGATGAAGATCCCCGGTTATTACCGTATTTTTCGGACTATAAGACGCACCGAACTATAAGACGCACCCTGGTTTTAGAGGAGGGAAATAGGAAAATAAAATTTTAAGCAAAAAATGTGCTGACACTGTTATGGGGGTAATGTCCCCAAATTCTTTACTAAGGTGCCCCATCCTGGTAATGATCCTCCTGCCTTGTATATACAGTATATGTCCCTCATCCTGCTATATACCGTCATCCTGCCATATGGCCGCATCCTGCTATATACTGGCATATTGCTGCATCCTGCTATATAACCCATCATGGCATATGGCCCCATCCTGCTATATACCCCCATCCTGCTCATAATATACCCCCATCCTGCTCATAATATACCCCCATCTTGCTCATAATATACCCCCATCCTGCTCATATGACCCCATCCTGCTCATATGACCCCATCCTGCTCGTATGACCCTATCCTGCTCATATGACCCCATGCTGCTCATAATATACCCCCATCCTGGTGTATGGCCGCATCCTGTGGCACATAAAAAAAAATAAACGTTCATACTCACCTCACCTTACCTCGCTCCCTGCAGCATCGCTCGTCTTCCCGTCTGTGTCAGCGGCAGCGCCGCTGAGTGGAGCCGTCCCCGTTACCCTGCTGCATCGCGATCATCTCCTGTGTCTGTGCCGGCGGCTGTGTGTGGACACGTGCACACAGCGATGACGTCATCGCTGTGCGCCCCGCTAGTCTCCACCCAGCTGCCGGCACAGACACAGGAGATGATCGCGATGCAGCAGGGTTATAGGGACAGCTCCACTCAGCGGCACTGCTGCTGACACAGACGGGAGGAGATCGCGGTGCTGCAGGGGAACGGTGAGTACTGTACACTGATTCACTGCTCCCCGCGCTGATGATGATGCGCGGGGAGCAGTGAATACAGCCGCACATGATCACTCCAGGCCGTAGTTGCCAGGGGTGATGATGCGGGCCGGCTGTTAAACCCCCGCCCATCATCCCGCCCACCTGTCAGTGCCTGCTTCAGCGCTGAGGGATGATGGGCGGGGGATGGGTGTACATATTAAATGAGCGGGTCCACGTGGTCATGGCAGGCTGCTACAGCCTGCTCGTGCCCTGATGACCCGCTCCACCGCAGCACCCACATTCCCCGCAGCCACATTCAGACCATAAGACGCACTCCCCTTTCCCCCAACATTTGGGGGGAAAAAAGTGCGTTTTATGGTCCGAAAAATACGGTACCTTCAATGCGATACCAAAATGAAGCCACGACTGGCAAGGTGGCCTACTTTGACTTGCACCACAGCTGCAGTTACCTGCAAAAGACCGGGACCTGAGAATGGGTAAACACCAATGGACCGCCGTGGAGTGAGGGCACCTGTGGTGACCAGATAGCCCCTTCCCAGTGGGGCTTTGGGTCGCGTTCCTAAAGATGTACAGTCCGCAGGGTCTGTATGCATCCCATGTGATGCAGCCGACTTAGTCTTCGACGGAGACATTTATTGTTTTCATAGCTGGCAGGAGCAAGAGGCCCTGCTCGGGAGAGCAGTTTGAGGCGTTTGCATGTTCTGCGATCCAGAGGGTATCCGGTCATGGGAGGCTGATTGTTGCTCCTGTGGATGAAGTATTGAAGTAAAGAAAAACAAAATAGACGAAGACATGCGGATCCTGGTTATCAGTTGGTGCTTGTTGCATGGAGCCTGGGACTGTGTTGCATCCCATGGGGAGCAGCCGGAGTACCGGTCCCCTGAAGTGGACCCGAGCAGCCAAAGGTATTTTTTTATTTGAGAGATCCCCTCCTTTGTTTTGTTGGGTTTTTTTGCACTCATTGCCCTAGTCTCTGCTGATGTGCCGAGACTTCAGGCGGAGATGAGTTGGTTGGCCTCTGTCTTTGGACAATGCCTTTGAAACACTGCTCCGTTGCCCTTGGACTCTCCTGTACTCCCTGAGGACATTTCCCCTTGCCTCAATGACTGCCCCTGCTTTCCCAAAGACTTTTCGCTGTAACTTTTTAGCAAAGATTGCTACGGGACAGTTTTTATTATATGGCCTTGGCACTTCCAGAGAAGGGAGGAGGCAGGAGAGACTTCTTTGTTCTATCGTGGAAGACTTATGTTCCCAGGAGGGTATTGGTATCCGGTACAGTCCCTGTGAACTTTTTGTTAATATTTTGATGTCAACGGACCCAGGAGAAAAAGACATTTTCGTTTGGGCTATATTGGCCAAAGGACTGAAAAGAGTGTAGTATTTATTTTTAGTGATATGCTGATGTTAATAAAAATGTGTGGTTAAGTTAAAATGCGTGGGGTTTCTGCTACTCAGTGCCACAGAACAGAGCCTCAGATCCTGAGATAGCCAGGAGAGTCTATCTGGTAAGAAGTGTTGTATAAAAACTGTCTTGGTAATGGTGATGTTAGGTTCGGGTAAAGGTAAAGAGATATTATGCGTCTCTCTGAGCAAATCAGACGAGGACAGCCAAAATTAAAAGACAGGGGTGTGTAAGAGATGGCGATCTACGTCCACTCATGATGTGTCAGGCGGGATATACTGGATAGTTTAGAGAGCCAGGAGTATGGTAGATAAAGTGTTAAGGATAATATAGGATGTTTTATTGCAGTGTAACTAGGGACCATGTGTGCAGGAGTGGGGTGCAGTGGTAGTTAGGCCGCTTTCACATTGCGTTTTTACCCATGTTCACTGGTCTCGTCGGGGCATCCGTACAAACCCCCCTCACCCTCCCACAAAACGTGTTTCGGACGCATGTGCTGATGGGGCCATTGATTATAATGGAGCAGACAGAGTCAGCGTATGCTCTGTCTTGCACCATTTTCAGGCATATACGTTTTCTACAGGAGGACACCCGGACGTCTGTGTGGATTCTATAATTTTATGAAATACTTGTATAACACCAACTGCTTTATCACTACTTAAGAATGTATTAGGCTGGTTTCAGACGTCTGTGTTTCAGGTACATGTGACATCCCTTTTTAACACGGATCCCACCATACCCATGCTATTATTTGCTGTTACTTACATGTCCGTGTTTTCACATGGACCGTGTGACCTCTCATGACCCCACACGCACACACGCAGGCATGTCCGTTTTTTCTCTGGCAGCATGGGTGTCACACGGATTGCACACTGATGTGATCCGTGTGACATCAGTGTGACACATACCGGAGAAAACAGGGGTCTTTTTAATAAAAAGATTTTCTATTTTTACTGCTCTTCAGCGATGCTGTCTCTGGCTCTGCTGCCTCACGCTCCTGACCGCCTCTCATTATACTCACTGAATATTCAGTGCTTTGTGGAGCTGTAAGCCGGAGCATCGCGGGGACTTCAGTGTCAGGGACCGCATCGCTGGGTGAGTATACAGCAGAGTGTATGTGTGTGTATGTGTGTTTGTTCAGTGTATACTTGCATGTGTGTGTATGTGCTCGGTGTATCCATGTGTGTCTGCTTTGTGTGTATACATATGTGTGTATATGTACTCAGTGTATATATGTGTGTGTGTGTGTGTGTGTAGTGAGAACCTGGAAGCCGGAGTATCGCGGGGACAGCATCGGGGACTCATCACAGTTCCCAATGAACTCTGATGAACCCGTGAAGCTGTAGCGCGGGTGTCGCGGGTGTCATCAGGATGTCATCAGAGTTCATTGGGAACTCCAATGACCTCCTGGATGTCACTGTGCTTGCAGAATACTCACCTGTCCCTGCGATGCTGTTCTCAGCAGTGCTGTGCCCGGCGCTGTCCCCAGCGCTGCTTCCTGAGTGCTGTGAATAATCGATGAATATCATGAGCGGGGGTCAGGAGCAGGAGGCAGCAGAAGCGGAGACAGCAGGTAAATATGGAAAATCTTTTTATTTCAAAGACCCGTGTTTTCTCCAGTACCTGTCACACGTATGCAAACACGGATGTCACATGTGTGACAAACGCATGACGCACATATGACACACATATGACACACGTGTGACACACGTATGACCATAACCATGCATGTGACTGGTACCTGATTAAACACGGACGTCTGAAACCGGCCTTATTGTGTTATCTGTGGTGTTGAATAGAACTGCAGGAAAATGCACCTTTGGGTTTCACCAGTTTTAATTTTTGGAGGAATGAGGGGAGTGTGACGTGGTGTAGTTAGGGACATGGTTTCCCTGACACAAACAGGGAACCTGTTTGTAAAAATTGTAATCCCTTACCTTCGCTCCCTACGATCACCGCCTAAAGCTTCACTGAGACGTCCATGTGGCACATACGTGTACCCATTTTTTTTTACGGATACCACATGTGACCATTATGACCTATGGTGCTATTCACATGTCCATATTTTTTTTACAGACTCTGTGTCCACACAAAACACATGGAGGCATGTTCGTTTTTTTTCCGGTATCTCAGATGAAAAGTGCCAATAGAAGTCTATAGGTCCGTGAACAACATGTACAGCACACGGATGTCATGTGCTGTATTTATTTAACATTAAAAGTATGGGAGAGGCTTTGTAATTTTTTCTTTTTTCTTAACCATCTGTGAAAAATACTGATGACACACTGATGGCAAAAATGGACACATAGACCATATATTGATGACACACTGATACAAAACACTAACGTTTTTTCGTATGTATTCAAAACATGGATTTGTGAATGAGGCCTAAAACTCAGTTTTGGTAACATTGCAGATCAGTTCTGAGTATGTTGAATTGTTCTCAGGAGCCAAGTTCCTTATGTTACATAACAAGCTTCTAGCTCTAACAGCAGCAGTTGGAGCAGAGCTCTGAAATTCTGCTGTTAACCATTCAGTTGCCTCTATCAATGTCTGATAGCAGCATGTTGTGTCATGCCGATTGAGCTTAGTAATGCCCCAGCTGTATTCCAAGAGTTTAACCAGCAAAGGTAAAGCAGCCAGCGGCGGACTGATATCATCAGGCTGGGAAGGCCAATGTTTTGGCTTTTTTTTTTTTTAAATAAATTGGTAATCCAGGAAAAGTCGGGGAGTATTTTTTCAAGCAAACTATTTTTGTGGGGTTTTTTTGTTTTACGTAATAGGGTACTAATGGGGGTGTGTAATAGACACCTGTCCATTACAAACCCCTCAACTTGATGCCAGCTGACACTACACAGCTGACATCAATCTCAACTACCATTACTCCAATTGCCACTGCACCAGGGCATATAGGGAAGAGCCCACTTCTGGGGATGTGATGTGTCACTTCTGGGGCGGATGCAGGCTGTTTTTTCTAGACTGGGAAGGGCCCAATAACCATGGACCTCCCCAGCCTGATAATATCAGCTCATAGCTGTCTGCTTTACCTTTGCTAGTTATCAAAAATGGGTGGGACTCCACATAATTTTTTTTCTTTTATTTATTTGGTTAATAGCTGTAAAATCTATCTACCTATTTACTAGCTATCTATCCTAAATCACAAATGATGACTCAGTCCCAAAGGTATTGTTTAGTTTTTGATGTGTTTACTTTGTTTATGATTTCTGCCAAATTTTTCTTTTAATTTGCTCCTCTATTGAAGCTTGTTTTAAATGTGTTGACCTGTCCTTTTTTATGTTTAATATTGTGGGCATTGTTTGGGGTTTCCAGTTGCTTTTGACTGATTCATAAATTGCGATTTTTTTAACAAGACGTAACATTTTTATGTTGATGTAGTCCAGTCTTCTCCTGGAGTGATTTAAGTCCAGTTGCAATTTTTGCACAAATATTGTGACTTTTTAGTAATATATGCATTTTTGCGCAAAATTCATGACCTACATGCACCAATTTAAAGGAAAAGTGGTGCAAAAAAAGTCAGCGAATGCCCTAGCACAAATAAAAGAATAATTTAACCCCCCAAAAAATTGTGAATGTTTTTTTAGCCAGTTTCTTGATCACTTGTGATATCACGAGCAATGCTGAGGCCATCAGTGATTTTCATTCCATGTCTTGATCTACTATGAGACATCTAGTTCTGCATTATGGTGCCAGTCCCAATTTATATGAGAATGCCTTGTTCACGCATTACATCTGGATGGAGCTCACAGCATGAAACATTAAGGTGTGCAGTGCACTATCATTACCAAGCTTTCTTGGCGTGTGCAGACAATTCTCGCTTTCACCTTCAGCCAATGTAAGAAAGCAATTGAAAACCTACTGGCTCATACTGCGGCATTGCTTCTGCACAATATTCATGGAACAATGGATTTATTCGGTGTGATGTTTTGTTTGCTATTTTCCATGTGTTGTGGCAGCTGAATTGCGAACAAATGAACAGAGCTGTGATTTGTGCATTGATTATTATTTAGCATCTCGGGGCTATAATATGCCGTGTTCATTATTAACTATAGTTTGAGGTTATATAATTGCATAGATGCATTTGGTTGAAATCTCCCAGCTCAGCAGGCTTTATGCAGCATTTAAAGGATGGCTATGTATTTCTCTTAATGATTGTGTGATAAGGCTACATAATAGTTAATCTGAGATTAATTAATTAATCTAATTTAAAAATGCCTTGAATCTGAACTGTGATTTAATGAGCTGTGCAAATGTACGAATATAAATCCTAGGATATTCAGCATGGTTAATACATCTTCTCATAGCTTCTGGTGAGCATTACACACATTAATAGGCAGTACATTTAAAGGGGAAGAAGCCTTTGCGACACCAGACTTTATATGCAGCTTTTGGCCATATTCAGACTTCAGTTTTTCCACGTATATCCGTGGTTTTCATGGATAGAACACACTCTTAATAAGTAAGTCTATGGGGCTGTTCAAATATCCGGGGGGTTTTTTCGGACCGTGGGATCTGCAAAAAATTACAGAGACACGTTCGTTTTTCATCGCTGGCACAGATGAGACTCACCTATATAAATCTATGAATCCTTGAAAATCACAAACAGCATGGGGATGGCATCATTATGCAGTCCATATGCCATCTGTCACGGGTGTGTCATGTGTGACAAAAAGTCTTTTGGTTTCAGGCCATCGAAGGTCACAACATCTGGCTGCGCAGAATGCGTCCTGACTTTCCATTGTTCCTGCTGTCAGTATTCATTGGTATAGTTAGCTTTCCTGCTGGATTCATCTCTCTCCTTTTTGGACCCAGTAGGAACTCGACTTCCACCCAGCTGTTGATTGTCAGTATTGCCTTGGTGTTTAAATACCCCTTCCTTTCAAATGTGCTGGTGATATTTTCAGTTCCTTCAAGCCAAAGTTGCAAGCAGGTTGCTTGTACTCCTCTGTGGTATCATTTCTGAAAGCTCTGCTGAACTTCTTCCTGAGTCATCTAGTGATAAGTATATCATGCTTTTCCCTCTGTGAGTTTCACTTGCATCTTCTACAGTTTAGTGGGGTTGATGAAAAGCTCATCCCATCCATTCCCTATGTAGGGCCCAACATTAGGGATACGTAGGGTCAGGTATCCGGCTCCCCGCATAAATGAGGAAACTATCTAGGTTGGTGAGGGACCTCAAGGACCAGCAGTAGGTTCGATCAGGGGACACCATCTTCCTTCTCCCTAGACTCTGGGTTTCCCCTCCCTTTCGCCGTGTGCTTGGTACTTGATCGTAAAAACTGACACACTGACCAAATACTGATGGAAATCAGATGCAAGACGGTATTGACACTATTGACAGCCATTTTTCCATTTTTATTTTTTTTGCATTTGTGATGAATCACTGACAGTAAAATGAGGCAGTAGACAGATGTACATATAATTCCTATTTTAGAAACTGTCAAAGAAAAATCCCTAAAAAAAAGGCTAGATGATAGTTCTAGATGACTTATTGGGATAAAAACTGACACAGACCTGTAAAAATTATGAATCATTTTTGTTTAACTAAAGCCAAAAAGCCTAAGAATTTGCTCACATGGGCAAATGTTCTCTCATGCGAGAGCAAATGAATCTCGGCTCAAACTCTGCTTTGAGTTTGAGCCTACTGTAATTTTACTGTGCTACGATTTTCTCACATGTGAGAATCAGTATTAGAAAATAGAGTCTGGCTCACTGTTTAAAGACTGGTGCCACCAAGGAAATGTAACAATATTGGAAAAAATAACTCGGGCACACATAAAATCTAGAAAAGAGAAAGACAAAAGTAGAGCTTGAAGTTCAATCTGCTTGTTTTTATTGGTGCAAAGGTCAAAAAAGTGCACAATTCTAACGTTTCGGCCCCAACCTCAGGCCTTCGTCAGAGATAAGTAATCTAGTAATATGAAACATACAAAAAGAAAATTGTTTACAATCTGTAAAGGGTACAGGATAATATCACAATATACAAAACCTACATAATTATTATACATGATTTTGGTATTCACAAAACAGATATATGGATAAATTTATAAAAAAGGATCAAAGAAAATTATACGTTCTTTATTTCTTATAGATGGGAAACAAAAGATAATATAAATTGAGGAGAAAAGGACTCTCTATAAGGCGAGCCTCATTAGATTCATCAGAACCTACCTATATGTGACTGATAATGGGGTGAATATGTGTTCACCTGTGCACAAAGTCTTGGACTGAATGATTCGTACCTAAAGAGTAAGTAATCAGTGAGATTTTTTGACACTGATTATTTACTCTTTAGGTACGAATCATTCAGTCCAGGACTTTATGCACATGTGAACACATATTCACCCCAATATCAGTCACATATAGGTACGTTTTGATGAATCTAATGAGGCTCACCTTATAGAGAGTCCTTTTCTCCTCAATTTATATTATCTTTTGTTTCCCATCTATAAGAAATATAGAACGTATCATTTTCTTTGATTCTTTGTTATAAATGTATCCATATATCTGTTTTGTGAATACCAAAATCATGTATAATAATTATGTAGGTTTTGTATATTGTGATATTATCCTGTACCCTTTACAGATTGTAAACAATTTTCTTTTTGTATGTTTCATATTACTAGATTACTTATCTCTGACGAAGGCCTGAGGTTGGGGCCGAAACGTTAGAATTGTGCACTTTTTTTTACCTTTGCACCAATAAAAACAAGTAGATTGAACTTCAAGCTCTACTTTTGTCCTTCTCTTTTCTACATTTTATGTGTGCCCGAGTTATTTTTTCCAATACATGTGAGAATCAGGGCACCGGTGAAGAGAAGCTGGAGACCTTAATTTCTCCATTGTCTGTGTCAGCGTATATCAAACTGCACTTGAATGTCATCCAAGTGTGGTTTGATGTTTTGCTTGAACCCATTGACTTAAGTGGATGCGCGCTCTCCGATATACACTGCCAATCACAGCATCCACTGATTTTTTTCTCATGAAGTGAACAGCTCACCAGATGTGATAGAGAAACATTCGTTGCCTGGAAATCTTTGCCGGTAACCAGGTTTAGCCAATGGAATAAAAAGAGAAAAAATCCAGCAAACACCAAGTAAAAATGAAAACATGACGTTTAATGGAAAAATATTTAAAAACAATAGGAAAAAAACATATTACAGCATGAGTAGATCAGGTGTACATCTACGCGTTTCTGGCAAATCTCTTGCCGTTAATCATGACAAATGAAAACACATAATTGTCGTGATTAAGGGTAAGAGACGTGCCTGAAACGCGTAGACGTACACCTGGTCTACTCACGCTGTAATATGGATTTTTTCTATTGTTTTTAAATATTTTTCCATTAAAAGTCATGTTTTAATTTTTATTAAGCGGTTGCTGGATTTTTCCCCTTTTTATTCCATTTTTTTCTCATGCCCAATCAGTATTAGAAAAAAGTGCTGGTAGGCACTACGTCATTGTATAACATTGGGCCGAGTCCTATCCGACAAAACATCGGGGAGCTCTCGTCCGATGTATACGCCAATGTGAGTTCACCTTAAAAAAGATTTTTTTTTCCCTTAGTTCTAGGTAGCTGAAGAGTCAGGAGCAACAACTGGTGAGAGACAGCCTTTTAGAGGACATACAACCTAAATGGCTAGTAAAATATTTACATTAATACCTCAAATATTGCTGGAGCAAATACTATTATTTACAATGTACTTCTAGTGTAAGCCAGAAGAAATGTAAGGTATTCCACAGGGTGCAGTCCAATTAGTTTTACTATATGAATTGTATAATCTAATTGTATATACTATACCTTGAAAAAGTATTCATTGACCTTAAAGTTTTACGCTATAACCACAAACTTAAAGGGGATCAGTCAGCAGGTTTTTGCTATATCATCTGAGAGCAGCATGATGTAGGCAAGGAGATTCTGAATCCAACAGTGTATCACTAAGATTACTGGGTGCAACAGTTCTGAAACAATCTGAATTTTTAGCTGTAGTCATGTAGCTGAGCCCAAGGGAGCTGTCGCTGCCCACACCTGGCGCTCAATAGAGATCGTACATTGACAGTGAGGTGTCAGTCACAGGAGGGGGTGTGCCGGACTGCTGTGTATGTGCCAGCTAGACCTAGCACTGATAATCACCAAGTGATAAAGCGTTAAGTTAAACAACTGTGTATATATTTGTGTTTCTTCAGCTATTTTGTCATACCATGCCTGAGGAAGAGACCTGAGATGTCTCGAAAGCTTGCTTTATAACATCATATTTTATTTTTATTTTAGTTAGCCATTAAAAGGTATCAGAACTACAAAATTTTAATTTTGTTTCTCTCACTGAGAGCAATCAATCAAGTTAAACAACGGCTCACAACCTGAAAAGATGCGCATAGTTGATTTGTGTTTTTCAACCCCTACAGCATGCTGGCTTCAGTTTACATAGCAAAAACCTGACAGATTCCCTTTAAATTTATTTTATTGGGATTTTATGTAATATACTAGCACAAAATAGCAAGTATTTATAAAGTATAAAGGAACTTTTTAAAAACATATATCTGAAAAGTGTGATGTAAGTTTGTCTTCAGCCTCTTGAGTGAATACTTTGTAAGGCCCTCTTTCTCTGCAATTACTGCTGCAAGTCTTTTTGGAGTATGTCGCTACCAGCTTTCCACATCTAGAGGCTAACATTTTTGCCCATTGTTCTTTGCAAAATAGGTCTAACTCAATGAGATTGGAGGAGAGCAGAATGTTGAGGGTCGTTGTCCTGCTGAAAGATTAACCTATGCCCCAGTCTCAAGGTTTTTGGATTGTCCTTCATTTAGCTTTATTAACTCATTACCTTGCAAGCTTGCATCTTTCCTGGCAGTTGATAGCTGTCTTACTCAGCCATCATCTACCTTTAACAGCCATTGAGGGAGCAGAGCTTCACCCAATGGTTGTTAACCTGTTAAATGCTGCTGTCAATCTATGACAGTGTCATTTAATACGTGTCAGCAAGTGGGTGTGCTGTTTTAATCCCTCATCGGCAATCCCACAAGGTGATTACAGGACACCAATGAGTTGCCACGACAGCCAGGGGTCTGCTGAAGACCCCTTTGTCTGTCATCATGGTACTCCTGTGAAACCCAGACCATGGCTGGCAATCATAGTAGGCAGTGATTTATGCTGTATATAGTAAAACTATGGTATTATTTTATATAGTCTCTAAGGGGACTAACAAATACAGTGAAAAGTAAGAAAAAAATGTTTAACATAATATGACAAAAATTAAAGAAAAGTTCATATCACCCCCCCTTTTAAAAAAAACACATATAATACACAATAGGTTTTCAGCCTGGATTGCATTGTGTTTAGCTCCATCCATCTTCCCATCACCTCTGACCAATTTTCCTTTCCCTGCTGAAGAAAAGCATCCTCATAGCATGATGCTGCTACCACTATGGAGGGTGTTTTCTGGCTGATATGCAGTGTTAGTTTTTGCAATTAGTGCAAAAAGTTCCACTTTCGTCTCATCAGCCCAGAGCACCTTCTTCCATATGCTACTTGTGCCCACTACATGGCTTTTTGCAAACTGTAAATGAGACTTCTTATGGCTTGCTTTCAAAAATGACTTTCTTCTTGCCACTCTGCCATAAAGGCCAGATTTGTGACGTATACGACTAAGGGTTCACTCACACTAGTATTTAAAAAATAAGTCCATTCCGCACACTCAGAACTGATCTGCAATTTTACCGAAGCGGAGTTTTAGGCCTCATTCACACATCCATGTGTAAACATTTACTTGAAAAAATGGTGCCAATGTCATTGATGTTTTGTATCAGTGTCATCAGTGTACAGTCCATGTGTCCATTTTTGCCATCAGTGTGTCAGCAGTGTTTTTCACACATGGTTAAAAAAATAAAAAAATTACAGCTTGCTTTCAAAACGGTCTTTCTTTTTCCCACTTTGCCATAAAGGCCAGATTTGTGAAGTATGCAACAAAGGGTTCACTCACACTAGCATATAAAAAATCAGTCCATTGCACACACTCAGAACTGATCTGCAATGTTACCGAAGCTCAGTTTTTACAGACCCGTAGACTTGCATTGGCGAGTTTGATCCTCGACTATACGACGTGTTTTTAATATTTTATGCTGACCATTTGGTCTGCAAAAATACATGGGCATGTGAACAGCTCCATAGATTATGAGAAGTGTAAGTTCTCTCTGTGAAGATCATGGATAGAAAACACAAGTGAAAACCTGACCTCTGAATGAGCCCTTATTTCTACCTATTGAATCCTTCCTTGAACCTGAAAAATACTTATATCAGTTCTTGATTGTAAACGAGAACTAATTTTTACAACTTACCTCATTCTAAAGCTGGGTTTACACACAGACTTTCTAGCGATCCAACCTGCGATCTCAACCTAGCCGGGATCGCTACAAAGTCTCTGGTGAGCTGTCAAACAGGCAGACCTGGCCAACGACCTAACATTGATCCGGACCTGCAGAGCGACTAGCTGGTCGTTGGGGACGTGTCAAAAAAGCAGGTGAACTTCACCCGACTTCATTTAATGCCGCGCGGCTCTGTGTGCCGTGTAAATAAATAAATAATTAAAAAATCCGGCGTGCGGTCCCCCCCTATTTTAATACCAGCCGGATAAAGCCATACGGCTGCAGGCTGGTATTCTCAGGATGGGGAGCCCCACGTTATGGGAAGCCCCCCCAGCCTAACAATATCAGCCAGCAGACGCCCAGAATTGCCGCATTCATTAGATGCGACAGATCTGGGACTGTACCCGGCTCTTCCCGATTTGCCCTGGTGCGTTGGCAAATCGGGGTAATAAGGAGTTATTGGCAGCCCATAGCTGCCAATAAGTCCAAGATTAATCATGTCAGGCGTCTCCCCGAGATACCTTCTATGATTAATCTGTAAATTACAGTTAAAAAACACACACCCGAAAAATCCTTTATTAGAAATAAAAAACACTAACAAATTCCCTCATTACCAATTTATTACCCACAACAAAGCCCTCCTTGTCCGGCGTAATCCACGGTCCTCCAGCGTCGCATCCAGCTCTGCTGCATGCAGGTACAGGAGCAGCAGAAGACACAGCCGCTCCTGTCACCTGCACGCAGCTAATGAAGAGAGCCGTGTGATCGGCTGAGCTGTCACTGAGGTTACCTGGATCCAGCGGTGGATGCAGCGGTGGCCGCGGGTAACCTCAGCTGATCGCGCTACTCACCTCATTTGCTGCGTAGAGCTGATTGGAGCGGCGGTGAGTAGCGCGATCAGCTGAGCTGTCACTGAGGTTACCCGCGGCCACCGCTGGCTGCATCCACCGCTGGATCCAGGTAACCTCAGTGACAGCTCAGCCGATCACACGGCTCTCTTCATTAGTTGCGTGCAAGTGACAGGAGCGGCTGTGTCTTCTGCTGCTCCTGTCACCTGCATGCAGCAGAGCTGGATGCGACGTTGGAGGACCGTGGATTACGCCGGACAAGGAGGGCTTTGTTGTGGGTAATAAATTGGTAATGAGGGAATTTGTTAGTGTTTTTTATTTCTAATAAAGGATTTTTCGGGTGTGTGTTTTTTAACTGTAATTTACAGATTAATCATGGAAGGTATCTCGGGGAGACGCCTGACATGATTAATCTAGGACTTATTGGCAGCTATGGGCTGCCAATAACTCCTTATTACCCCGATTTGCCAACGCACCAGGGCAAATCGGGAAGAGCCGGGTACAGTCCCAGAACTGTCGCATCTAATGTATGCGGCAATTCTGGGTGGCTGCTGGCTGATATTTTTTAGGCTGGGGGGCTCCACATAACGTGGAGCTCCCCATCCTGAGAATACCAGCCTTCAGCCGTATGGCTTTATCTGGCTGGTATTAAAATTGGGGGGGACCTCACGCCGGATTTTTTAATTATTTATTTATTTATTTTACTGCACAATATAGACACGCCCACCGGCTGCTGTGATTGGGTGCAGTGACACAGCTGTCACTCAGCGTGTGGGCGTGTCTCACTGCAACCAATCATATTTGCCAGTGGGCGGGGAAAAGCAGGGAATACGAGATTGTTTAATGAGCGGCCGGCTTTTTCAAAAAAGGAAAAGCCGCTGGAGCAGAGTGAACGCCGTGCAGCGCCGGTGATCGGGGATCGGTGAGCATGAGAGAGGGGGGGACACTTCAGTCACTCGGGGGATTAGCGGTCACCGGTGAATCCTTCACCGGTGACCGCTAATCAGGACGCTACACAGACAGAGCCGCGGAGTCGCTGTAAAGTCCCCTTTACACACTGAAACTTGCTAGCGATGCATGCTGCACAGTGGGAAACAAAGGACCAAAGAATGGTCCTGAACGATTTGTAGCGATCACAACTTCACAGCAGGGGCCAGGTCGCTGATAGGTTTCACACACTGCAATGTCGCTGGGGAGGTCGCTGTAACGTCACAAAACCGGTGACGTTACAGCGATGTCGTTTGCGATGTTGCAGTGTGTAAACCCAGCTTAACACTATTTAATTCATCAAAGTTCTCTAAGTGATAACATTGAGAGAGATAATTAATCCTATTAATCATCTCTTGCTAAATTGAATTATATTTTAATGCTTGCTTACTCATATTGTTCTCATATAATCTTTATGAAATGATTGCGACAACCCTGTTCTTCTCTAGAAGTTCAAGTCTAATAAAATACAAAGTTATAAACCCTTTGTATAGTTGTACGAGGTCAAATGTGATATTTTAAAGAGAACCTTGTTCACATTTCAGAACCTTATCATGATTTATACAATAGGTACATAGTAAAAGCTCGCTACTGTAATCATGTTAATTACTTTAGTGTATGGGTCAATGCCCCTCAATGTTTATGCTCATCTTTTTGATAGAGCCACATAAAAGGACAACATTTTTCGATAATGTTAACCTAAATTACAAACCTGTACAAATCATGATAATAGGACACTGTTCTATCCAAAGGAATGCTTTGATGACCCATACACAACATGACAATTATATTCAGTAATTACTACTGAATCACTGTAACTTGACATAAATTATGAAGACACATCACGTATTCTATGATAGTGGCACTGTGATAGTATGGAACAATTTGCTCAGGAGCGTAATAGTAATTGAATATGTCATGAATTTTATTTAGTAGCTGAAGTGGATTATAACTGTTATTTTTGCAGCAAGACAATGATTCAAGCAGAAAGTCGAATTAAACAGAATGTTTTCTAGTTTTCTGATAGACTCCATAGACATCCAATTGAAACAAGAATTGTTGCATGTTTCACTGAACTGTTGGGGTGGGGTGGAATTTATCAAGCAGTTGCATCATAAAGACGCATAAATGCGTATAAATATTTGAGACTTCCTGCCCCTTTTCTGCCACCCTTGATACTTTTGTAAAATCTTTTATTAGTTGGGTTAGCCATAGCTTAGTTTTACTTTATATTAGAAATACACCTAAATTTGAGGGTAAATTTACATGAGGACATAGTTGACATTGATTTCAGTATTTGGTGCACAGACTGCCCAAAGCAGTATAATTGTTTAGAAGGGTACACAAGTCTATGTTAATGTCTCCCAATATGTAAAAATTAATTTTCTCATAATAAGGTGCCACAAAGCCTCAGGGCACTGCTCAACAAACATTGTCACCATTTGTTTGAAACCTGCTCCCATATATTTGATTTCTTTATTAATGCTGTAATCCAGGCCAAATATTTAGTGTTCAGCGTAATTAATGGATTATTTTTTTATCAAAGAAACAATATGCAAAGTGAACGAAAAGTGATAAATCTATATTAAATCAATATCTGCTTTGATTACCCTTCAAAAAAGCATCAATTTTTGTGGGTTACAAAATCAGGGTCTTTGTAGAATTATAGTAAAGTGTATGAGTACCAATAATACCAAAAAGTCAAGCACACTCTTTAACTGAGACAAAAGAGCTGTATAGAAGGCTAACAACTGTGTCAAGGAAAGCCAAACTCTGCTACAAATGTAAGGTTGTGGAAGACCGTTTCATGCCATAAGTCATATGCATTGTGGCAAGACTGAGCACAGCAGCAAGGCACAAGGTAGTTATACTGCAACAGCAAGGTCTTTTTTAGGCAAGACTGGGGTTTCAATATGTGCTGTTCAAGTTCTTTTGAAGAAGCTCAAGAAATGGACAACATTAAGGGCCACAAATGCAGCTATAGACCAAGAAAACATATTGAAGCCGATGATAGACACATCATGCTTACTTTTCTACAAAATTGTAAAATATCTAGCAGTGCCAACAGCTAAAAACAGACCGTAACCAATAGAATCCAGATAAACCCATCTAATGTTTGAAAAAGTCTGGCTGTGATGCTAGTCACTACTCACAGGTTAGCAGTAACGCTGGGTAGTCAAGAGGTCTAAGGTCATACACGAGTGGGACTTGTAATATCCAAAGGGGTAAGACAAAGGCGTAATCAGATTGCGGTAATAATAATTGCATGACGATAGCGGATAAAGACAAAGGGGCTAGGTAAATGGGTAGTCAGGAACAAGGCATGCAAAATATCACTAAGCGTTAAAGTTACAACTGGCAGTGATCTGATCACAGCCAGCAAGCTAAATCGCCAACTAATTACCCAGGATGGGTAACCAGCAAGCCAGGCCAGATAGGGCAGCTGGGCTATCGATAACAATATTGACACACCCAACATGCCCCTGACTCCCCAGATTGGGCGGCTTTGCTGTCACTCAGAGGTATGATAGCCCAGTATGCCCCTGTCATCCATGGGGCAGCTGAGCAGTCACTCATATTGTCTAAAGACACAGAGTGATTGATTTGTGACACAGGCTAGAAGTGATCTTCATGGAAAATTTGCAGCCAAAAAGCTATAGCCAAAAAGCCAAGCGACTTAAGTATGCAAGAGAACATAAGAACCGGAGTGCAATAAAATGGCAGCAGGTGCTTTTTTGTAGTGAGTCAAACTTTGAAATATTTTGCTGTAACAGAAGACAGTTTGTTTGCCAAATTATTGAAAGTCAATACAATAAAGAGTGTCTGCTAGCAGCAATGAAGCATGGCGGAGGTTCCTTGTCAGTTTGGGGCTGAATTTCAGCAAATGGAGTTGTATATTTGATCAGGATTATTGGTGACCTGAATGTTGAGAAATAAATGCCATTACTTATCCATGCAATATAATCAGGGAGTTATCTTATTGGGTGCAATTACATTCTGCAGCAGAACAACAAACCCAATCATACGGCCAATGACATTATGTTTAGAGCGTTGACTATTTTTTTTTTTTATAATCTAACCATGCTTTACACTACTCAATCACTTTATCCCTGACCTTTATGGAGTGTTCCTTGGTTGTCATTATGCTGTTTGTGTCGCGGGCGGTGGGGACGCGCTCACCACGCTCGGGTCCGGAGCTTCTGCTGCTGCTGCTCGGTGGCTCAAGCGGTGGACCGGACCCGGGGACTCGAGCAGCGCTCCTCGCCCGTGAGTGAAAAAGGATGGTTTGGTTAGGGAGATTGTTCGTGACGCCACCCACGGTACATCGTGATGATGGCACCACCGCTGCTGGTAACGGGGATCCTGGGAGAGATGGTAGGGTGCAGCTAGGATGTTGTCCACTCCATGGGTAGGGGGTTGGTGATCCCGGGGCCCGGTGGTGTAACAGGGAGGCCGGATGGCTGGGGTGCAGGGACTGCGCGGCGCGGTGCCGGATGGCACTGGTGTACTCACTCAGACAATCACTGACAAAGTCGTTTGTAAACCAAAATGGCCAGATGGACGGGTCCCACAGCCGGCTGCAGTGTTGTTGTTGTGCTCTCCCCGGACGCCTGATAGTGGCTGTCTTTCCCTGCACCTTTTAGAAATGTTCTGACTCCTGTGGTTGCCCACCGGTAGTCCGCTCCCCGGTGTATAGGTGCCGTAGGAGCCCGTTTTGCCCGCAGGCGCTGGCCCTTGGATCTCTAGCCTGTGGCGGTGGCTGTATATCCTCTCTGGGTGGACGGTTGCCTTCAATCGGGACTTGGTTGTTAGGAAACCCCTGGGGTTCCTGTCACATTCGGAGTTGACTATTGACGGCGGCTCCAAGCCTGGTCGGGGTCCGATGGCCCTGCCTGTGTGCTTAGCTTCACTCCGTTCCCCGGTCCGGTAGCGGCGGGCCAACGCCCGACCCCGGTCCTTACGGCTCTGCGGAGTTCCACCAACTCCTGCAGACGGCCACCACCGTCTGCCAACCTTGCTGTCAGTGCCTGGGCTCCTACCCACACATGCACGTGCCCTGGCTGTTACTGCAGGAGCTCTGCTGTCAGCTAAGCAGATTGAGTGACTGATCACAGCGATCAGAGAGCAGACACCACTGAAATTAGTCCCTGCATCTCTTCCCATGCTGGCCATCCTTTCCACCAGTATCTTGCTCCAATTTCATCTTCAGGGGCTTATTACTACATGGTCTATGTCTTAAATCTTAAATAACTTTAGATTACATTCATGGTATTTCTTTAAAAGGCCATGGCAGTGCTTTTAGTTGAATATACTGTATCATCTTCTCTTGCTGAGATTATTCCCAATATGTTCCCTTGTCCATCTTCTTAATTTCTAAGATGTTAATCCTCTGTCCTTGAGACTGCAAAGGTAGGAAGCATAATATATGACACTAGTTGTTGATTATTGTACAAGTGATGATATATGTAATCTTAAATTACTTTTGGTCTCTGGAGTAAGAAAGGAGTTAGTTTGTATGACATTTTGGCAAGCTGTGCAACCAATGCAGTGATGACAACCTCACTTTGTGTCTTTGGAGTCAAACGCTCTCAGGTCAATTGCCAAAGTGGTGACTGAGAACCAATAAATCTCTCATATTTTGAGACTTGCTCTATGTCATGGCTTGATGAGGTTTAGATAACATTTCAAAATGCCATCTTTGCTCAAGATGCACAAGTATTTATTGAAGTGCATCACAGCATATTGCTGAGCGGCACTGGGTACTTCAGGCACTCTCCCACTAGAGGATATGCCTGTTCAATGCTCATGTTTAGTTAGTTAGTAGTACTGTGCCCTGGTCAGCCAGTTGTCAGCTCCCCTTGTTCATCTTGTCTGTCCGGTCCTGTCTGTATCTTGTTCCAGTCCGTCCTGCCCTGATGGCACCTGGTTCCAGTCCGTTCTGCCCTGTTGGCACCTGGTTCCAGTCTGTCCTCTCCTGTTGGTACTTGGTTCCAGTTTGCCCTGCCATGCTCGCACCTTGTTCTTGTCCATCCTCCCTTGTTGGTACTAGTCACTCTGTCCGTCAACCTCTGCCGTGCCAACTGTTTCTATTCCGGAGGTCCCTGTCCTTGCTAGTGACTCTGCCTGTCCGTCCTATCCATGCTGTCTGCCTCAGCTACCCTGGTGGTCCCTGTCTACACTACAGTAGAGACTCAGCCTATCTGCACTAATGAAACCCAAAAAGAAGAGTCTTTAAATTTGCCAGATATAAGAGACACTCAGACAAGCCGTAATTATAAATGTATAAAACATTTTATTTAAATAATGCTGTGGATGTGTCAATAATTTAATCAAAGTGATATAGAAAAGGACCAGAGAGAATGGGTGCTGAAAGGGAGAACACCCCATGTGCCTCGGAAGAAAATAGGGGAGAAAAGTCTCCAAAGGATCCAAACACCCTCCCAGGGTAGTAAGTAGCCACACAGAAGATGACAGCCCAAAGGAATAGTATAACCTAATAATAAATCAGGTAAATCCAAGTAAAGCCCAAAGAGCGATACACCTACCAGAGTGATGGATCACAAAGAACCGGGGTAGCACGTGGGGACCAACGTCCCAACACGTGTTTCGCTTAATATACTTCATCGGGGGACAGATAAAAATATAGTGAGGTGTATAGGCCTTATAAAGGACATCAAGCCCCATTAAGACACCCCCTCATCAATGCATACCGGTGGGTGGCACGCCAGATCACGCAGCGGTGAAGCGTCAGCAGCGGAGGCCGGATGGAAGAAAACTTCCTGTGACGTCACAAACACTTCCGGTCTCCGCTGCCAAGGACGCCACCGCGGTCGCGCCATGGGGCGGACACCTATAGCCGACGCGTCACACTGCCAAGGGGCGGGTACCCCCACTATGCACGGCGCATGGCCAGAGGACAAACACCTCCAACCAACACGTCACACGGCCAGGGGGCGGACACCTCCAACAGGCGCGTCACACGGCCGAGGGGCGGACACCTCAAAATAGCGCGTCTGATGGCCAAATAAAAAGGACTAACTCCCCCTCCAAAGGTAAACGGCAATGGTCCCGCAAAATCGCGAGAGCCCATCACAATCCATCAGGGGCACTGTCCAAAACTGTCCTTTTTTATACATATTTTTATACACATATATTCGGTGCATTTGCCCATCTAGCAGCTGTTTACTGCATCTGGGCAACTGCACTTATTCAGTGCTTTAGGCTTGTTTTTTGTGGTCCGTTCAGTGTTTTCTGGTTCTTGATTTTAACAGTGGTCTCTTTTGGTCCTTTAGCTTATATTGATCCATCCCCTGTTACTTCCAGCCCTCATCTTCGTGGCCTCTTTCCCTCTCCCCCTGCATATCAGGAGACATATGATTGAAGGAGATGGAAGCCTTTCCAACAAGCAAGCTTTCATCGGATTTACTTAAAAGCATGCCTTGTATCTCTTTTTTTAGTTATATCTGTGACCGTTATACAATTGTGTGTGGTTTTTGCTGTACCTCTTAATGTATAACATGGTATTTAAGAGCTCCTTACATGCCTGTATTATGCTCTTCGCTATGACTATTTATGTCTTCCATTCTCCTCTTTCTTTCCTTTTTTCTTTGCTTCCTATTGTCACGCTCCCCGGGTCCCGACGTCGTTTCTCACTCACCGCTCCGGTCCCCGGGTCCCCTGCCTCCAGCCAAACGTCCTCCTCGGCACCGCTCCCTGCTCTGGCCTCCGGCACCCGGGCGTCACGCATGTGCATTAGGGCGTGCGCGCGGTCACTGACCTCCTCTTAAAGGCCCTGCACTCCCTAACAGGATATTGCATCAGTCAGGGTCAGGTATATTAGGAGCTCCCTGCCTGGATGGCGTCGCCTGTTCGTCGAGTTCTGCAAGCTAGAAGTCCAGGTCCCCTTGTGTCTTACTCATACTAAAAACTTTGTCTCTTCAGTAGAGCCTGCTCTGCCTCCGTAACCGGTCCCTAAATCCAGTCTTGCCAAGAGGTCCTCCGGTGTCTGTCGGCGGGGAATTCAACCACCGTTTTGGCAGCCTGTGCCTGTCTGGTATCTCCGACTTCACCCAGCTGCCTTCCATCACACCCAGCTATCCCGGATCCCGCCTGAGCTTCCTAACCGTCACCCGTACTGGACTTCCGTAATTATCTCCGAGGACTCTTTGGCTCCAAAGACTCCATTTTACCCGTTACCTGTGGGACGCTACCCCGGTTCCGCTAGTACTCCGGCTACCGTGTACCTAGGCCCTCTGGTGGGGTGACTGGACAGTCCCTGTATAGGGGTTAGCTCCAGGTTGCCTCACTGGGGGAGTCCGGTACACGGCCCAGAGGATCCACCATCACCCGGACCTAACAGAATGAAGAGGCCATGGATCCCGCCGAAGCACTAGCATCCCAACTGGCCGGATTGCAGCAGGAGCTGGTACGTCAGCGAGAGACCCAATCCCGTATGTTGGCCTTCCTGACGTCAGTGGACACCCGCCTGAACACACTGCAATCCACAGCCACGTCCCTGTCCACTTCCGCCACATCCACGGCTTCCGTAGGGACAACTTCTGTGACCTCGCAACTGAGACTAGCCACTCCGCCTCGGTATGCCGGGGACCCCAAGAACTGCCGTGGGTTCTTGAACCAGTGCTCGCTGCACTTCAAACTGCTCCCACATCTCTTCGCTTCCGACCAAGCTAAGGTAGCCTTCGTCATGTCTCATCTGGAGGGTGAAGCACTGGCATGGATGAACCCCTTGTGGGAGAGGGAAGATCCAGTAACCACCAACATCCAGGACTTCCTGCACACCTTCCGCACCGCGTTCGATGAACCCGGACGTGCTTCTTCATCCGCCTCATCCCTCCTCAGGCTACGCCAAGGAACTTTGACAGTTGGTCAGTATGCCATCCGGTTCCGCACGCTGGCATCTGAGTTGGGGTGGAACAATGAAGCCTTGACTGCCGCCTTCTGGGAGGGTCTTACCAGTCGTATCAAGGACGAGCTGGCCGGCCGAGACGTCCCCTCCACCTTGGACGCCCTGATTGCCCTTGCAACCCGAATAGACCTCCGCTTTCGAGAAAGGTCTAAGGAAATGTCCCGCGAGCGGCGCCCTGTAAGGCACTCCGCTTCTCCACAGAAGCCTATCCTCTCCTCATCCGGGCTCTCTGGCTCCTCCATCCATGAGCCCATGGAGTCCATGCAAGTGGACCAGCTACGGTCCTCCGAGCAGCGTCGAGCGGAACGAGCCGCCAAGGGTCTCTGCTTCTATTGTGGAGACGGCGCACACCAGGTGCGTGCCTGCCCAGAGAAACCGGGAAACTCCAAAGCCTAGGGTTGGTAGGAGAGGCCACCCTAGGTACTGGGAAGCTCTCTGACCCAGTGACATGGACTGTACAGGTGACAACAGGAGAAACCCGCTTCACGGCAGAGGCATATCTCGACTCCGGGGCAGCGGGTAACTTCATCCACCAGGCCACAGTTGACAAGTACCAGTTACCTGTCACCCCGCTGCAGACACCGCTTGTGATAGCCTCTGTGGATGGGAAACCCCTCTCTGACCCCGTCCTGTCCTCTGACCTAAACCTGTGAAACTGCGTATCGGTGCGCTACACACCGAAGAAATCGCCTTCTATGTTCTGCCACGCATGTCTCATCCGCTTCTGCTGGGTTTACCCTGGTTGCGGGTACATGAACCTACGGTCAGCTGGCGTACTGGAGAAATCATCCGCTGGGGCCCGTCTTGTCATGAGAACTGCCTCCAGTCAGTCCAGCCCGTCCGTCGTCCTCCGACCACGGACTCCTTACCTGGTCTTCCTCCAGCCTATTGGTCCTTCGCGGATGTGTTCGATAAAAAGGAGTCGGAGGTATTGCCTCCACATCGACCCTACGACTGTGCCATTGACCTTCTGCTGGGAACCACACCCCCTCGGGGACGGATATACCCTTTGTCCCCTGCTGAGACCCGGGCCATGTCTGAATACATCACCGAGAACCTGGCACGGGGGTTCATTCGAAGGTCCTCGTCCCCGGCTGGTGCGGGCTTCTTCTTCGTCAAGAAAAAAGAAGGCGACCTACGGCCCTGTATCGATTACCGGGGACTAAACCAGATCACAGTGAAAAACAAATCCCCCTGCCTCTCATCCCTGAACTCTTCGATTGGCTCCGGGGAGCCCGTATATTCACCAAATTGGATCTCCGTGGGGCCTACAACCTGGTTCGCATATGCTCCGGGAACGAGTGGAAGACCGCCTTCAACACCCGGGACGGGCACTATGAATATTGCGTGATGCCCTTCGGCCTTTGCAATGCTCCAGCAGTCTTCCAGGAACTGGTGAACGATGTGTTCAGGGACCTCCTCTATGTCTGTGTAGTTGTATACCTGGACGACATCTTAATGTACTCCCCAGACCTACGTACCCACAGAGAGCACGTGCAGATCGTGCTACAGAGGCTGAGGAAGAATCGCTTATACGCCAAACACGAGAAGTGTGTGTTCGAACAATCATCCCTGCCCTTTTTGGGCTATGTAATATCGGACACCGGACTGCAGATGGATCCCGGGAAGGTCTCTGCTATCCTCGACTGGCCTCCTCCTTCGGGACTAAAAGCCATCCAATGTTTCCTCGGTTTTGCTAACTACTATCGCCAGTTCGTCCCTCACTTCTTGACCTTAACTGCTCCGCTCTCCGCCCTGACCAAGAAGGGGGCCAATCCGAAGGCTTGGACACCCGAGGCCGAAGCCGCCTTCTGCTCTCTGAAGCGGTCCTTTGCTTCTTCTCCTGTCCTTCACCGTCCTGAGTTGAACCGCCAATTCACCCTGGAGGTTGACGCCTCCTCCGCAGGGGCAGGAGCCGTACTTATGCAGAAGTCCGCCACCGGGAAGATGGTCACCTGCGGCTTCTTCTCCAAGATCTTCTCAGCCCCAGAACGCAATTATACCATTGGTGATCGAGAGCTCCTGGCCGTTAAGATGGCGTTGGAGGAATGGCGATATCTCTTGGAGGGAGCAGTTTACCCAGTGATCATCTATACTGACCACAAAAACCTGGAGTATATACGCTCCGCTCAAAGGCTGAATCCGCGCCAAGCACATTGGTCTCTCTTCTTCGCCAGGTTTGACTTTCAGCTACACTACCGGCCCGCGGACAAGAACGTACGGGCAGATGCCCTGTCTCGGTCCTTCGTTCCGGTAGACCAAGAGGAGGAGCCAAGCCAGCCCATCATCTGTCCTAGCAAGGTCATCCCGGTGGCTCCCATCTCCCTGGCACAGATCCCTCCTGGGAAGACTTACGTCACGGAGACCGACCGACTCAAGGTCCTCCAATGGGGACACTCCTCGAAAGTGGCCGGACACGCCGGCCACAAGAAAACCTGAGGCGTCATCGCCCGTCACTATTGGTGGCCGTCTCTTCGTACGGATGTCACCGCCTTCGTCTCTGCATGTTCCTCCTGTGCCCGGAACAAGACGCCTAAGCACCTGCCCTTTGGTCCTCTTCTCCCTCTGCCGACTCCTTCCATTCCATGGCAACACATAGCCATGGACTTTGTCACGGACTTGCCCTTGTCCTCCGGTCATACGGTCATCTGGGTCGTGGTGGACCTGTGAACACCTGGGGGTGTCTCTGGACTTTTCCTCTGCCTACCACCCTCAGTCAAACGGACAAGTGGAACGAGTCAACCAGATCATGACCACCTTCCTTCGTCACTACGTCAATGTCCACCAGGACAACTGGTCCACGCTCCTTCCTTGGGCTGAATTCTCTCATAACCACCAGGTCAGCGAATCCACCTCCAGTTCTCCCTTCCATGTTGTCTATGGTCTCCAGCCTTCTGTGCCGTTACCAGTCTCTCCAGCTTCCGATGTACCTGCAGCAGATGCCCTAGCCAAAGACTTCTCCGCTTTATGGGCCTCAGTCAAGACCTCCCTGGGACATGCTGCTGCACGAATGAAGAGACATGCGGACAAGATCCTCCTCGCTTCTCTCCTGGGGACTTGGTCTGGCTTGCCTCCAAGTACGTCCGACTCAAGATTCCATCGTACAAGCTGGGTCCGTGGTGCATTGGTCCCTTCAAGATCCTCAGGAAGATCAACGAGGTGTCCTACAAGTTGCAGCTACCGCCCTCCATGCGGATACCCAACTCCTTCCATGTGTCCTTGCTGAAACCTGTTGTCCTCGGTCCCTTCTCCTCTGATGCCTGTCCTCCTCCTCCCATAGCCGATGATGACATCTATGCAGTAAGAGATATCGTGGCCATGAAGACCGTCAGGGGACGGCAGTACTTCCTGGTCGACTGGGCAGGTTATGGTCCTGAGGATAGGTCCTGGGAACCTCGGGAGAACGTGGGTACTCCTCTGATTCGTGCCTTCATGTCCCGGTTGCGGGGAGGGGGGCCTGGGGGGGGTACTGTCACGCTCCCCGGGTCCCAACGTCATTTCTCACTCACCGCTCCGGTCCCCGGGTCCCCTGCCTCCAGCCACACGTCCTCCTCGGCACCGCTCCCTGCTCTGGCCTCCGGCACCCGGGCGTCACGCATGTGCATTAGGGCATCAGTCAGGGTCAGGTATATTAGGAGCTCCCTGCCTGGAGGGCGTCGCCTGTTCGTCGAGTTCTGCAAGCTAGAAGTCCAGGTCCCCTTGTGTCTTACTCATACTAAAAACTTTGTCTCTTCCGTAGAGCCTGCTCTGCCTCCGTAACCGGTCCCTGAATCCAGTCTTGCCAAGAGGTCCTCCGGTGTCCGTCGGCGGGGAATCCAACCACCGTTTCGGCAGCCTGTGCCTGTCTGGTATCTCCGACTTCACCCAGCTGCCTTCCATCACACCCAGCTATCCCGGATCCCGCCTGAGCTTCCTAACCGTCACCCGTACTGGACTTCCGTAATTATCTCCGAGGACTCTGTGGCTCCAAAGACTCCGTTTTACCCATTCCCTGTGGGACGCTACCCCGGTTCCGCTAGTACTCCGGCTACCGTGTACCTAGGCCCTCTGGTGGGGTGACTGGACAGTCCCTGTATAGGGGTTAGCTCCAGGTTGCCTCACTGGGGGAGTCCGGTACACGGCCCAGAGGATCCACCATCACCCGGACCTAACACCTATATGCTCTGGTTTTTGACATCCCGTTTTTGACAGTGCCCCTGATGGGTTGTGATGGGCTCTCGCGATTTTGCGGGACCATTGCCGTTTACCTTTGGAGGGCGAGTTAGTCCTTTTTATTTGGCTCGCGATTGGCCATCTGACGCACTATTTTGAGGTGTCCGCCCCTCGGCCATGTGACGCGCCTGTTGGAGGTGTCCGCCCCCTGGCCGTGTGACGCGTTGGTTGGAGGTGTTTGTCCTCTGGCCATGCGCCGTGCATAGTGGCGGTACCCGCCCCTTGGCAGTGTGACGCATCGGCTATAGGTGTCCGCCCCATGGTGCGACCGCGGTGGCGTCCTTGGCAGCGGAGACCGGAAGTGTTTGTGACGTCACAGGAAGTTTTCTTCCATCCGGCCTCCGCTGCTGACGCTTCACCGCTGCGTGATCTGACGTGCCACCCACCGGTATGCAATGATGAGGGGGCGTCTTAATGGGGCTTGGTGTCCTTTATAAGGCCCATACACCTCACTATATTTTTATCTGTCCCCCGACGAAGTATATTAAGTGAAACACGTGTTGGGACGTCGGTCCCCACGTGCTACCCCGGTTCTTTGTGATCCATCACTCTGGTAGGTGCATTGCCCTTTGGGCTTTACTTGGATTTACCTGATTTATTAGGTTATACTATTCCTTTGGGCTGTCATCTTCTGTGTGGCTACTTACTACCCTGGGAGGGTGTTTGGATCCTTTGGAGACTTTTCTCCCCTATTTTCTTCCGGGACACGTGGGGTGTTCTCCCTTTCAGCACCCATTCTCTCTGGTCCTTTTCTATATCACTTTGATTAAATTATTGACACATCCACAGCATTATTTAAATAAAATGTTTTATACATTTATAATTACGGCTTGTCTGAGTGTCTCTTATATCTGGCAAATTTAAAGACTCTTCTTTTTGGGTTTCATTCTGTAGAACAAGGCCTGAAACCTCATCCTTTGCTGGTTGATTAACAAGGGGCATGCAACCTTCCTCGTCCTAGGGTCCAGACACCCCGTCTGTGCACGGCCTCCAGACCGGATTCCCGCTGTCGGCAGCGGCGGGCTACAATCCTGCCCCGGTCCACTTAAGGTCTCCCGCGACTGGATCTCCGTCGCCTGTGGCCCTGTGTACTGTCTGCCACCTAGCCAGGTAGTCCAAGCCCTAGCCCTGACTGCGCTTCTCAGTCTGTACTTCACTTCCACTCAACTACAACTCCACACTTGAACCTCCACTGTCGTGTTCCCGCCCCTGACACCTCAGGACTCCTAGGTGGGCGTTCTGATCCCGCCCACTGGTGTGTCCTTATTATCATGAGGGGGTGGCTAGGCTTTAATGGCTGTGTGTTGTACCTGGGTGTGGGTTTTTGGTGGTATCAAGGAGGGTTGACTAATTTTCTGACGACCTGGTTTTGCCAGGGCGTCACTTATGTAATGGCCCCAAAAGTGAACCTGTTCAATATTGGGGACATTTCTACCAGGAAAATATTATGCTTCCGCAACCCCAATTAAAAATTACCATACGAGGGGTCAAAAGAGATCACAGTAGATGTTTCCTGGAGCTGTAGGTACTTGGCTTGCCTGAATAGACAGAAATTATGTGTTAATGTGAGCTACAAAATCTCTAAAATGAGATGTGGCATTCCCAGAATACACCGTGCGTTCTTCAGTCTATCTTGATGTCTAATTGATCTAGATAATGCTTCAACATTATACATTGCAATCAGCTTGTCATCCTTTACTTGATTCTTATCTAGTTTTCATAGTAGATCTGTTGTATCTCTAAGGTAGGAGGACAGATTCTCTACCCCCACAGAGATCTGACTCTGAATCCAATAGACCACTTTTGCCTGTCCTGATGTAGTGAAATGGTAGATTTGAAGAGTAATTATTCACATGTAAACTCACCTGCTCACTAGGATTAGACAGGTAAAATGTTTTAATGCGCCTCCTTTTATTGTTTTCTTTTCCTTTTAATTTCTGATGCACTGGTTTAGCAAATTGTAAATTTGAATCCACTTAAACGCTAACTAATCTAAATCTTAGATTACCATAAATTATCATAGCTGAATTTTAAATGTGTTTCAAATCTGGCTGAGCATTTCATCAAGAAATTTGTAACTATTATTTGGTCCCTTAAGATTAAACCTACTATTTTCACTCAAAACCTGATTATTTTTGGTCATATTACAGCGAACACCAATATTTTACTCCCACACACAATTTTTATTCACACACACAGGTTTAAGAAGCTTAATTGTGGGGAGTTGTTTTGCAGGTTACTGCTTTCGTGATTTTTTCCTCAAGGACCATAAATGTTTTTTCTTTTTCTATCAATAAAAGTTGTTTTCTATTATTAAGTACCGAATCTTTCGTTTTAGAAGACACGATACATTATAAGACGCACCCCAAATTTAGAGGAGGAAAATAGGAAAAAATAATTGTTGATGTTAAAATGAGGGTCCGTTTTATAATCCTAGTGCGTCTTAATCCTAATGCTCACCAGGAGGGAGCGGCGGTGGTGGAGTGGCTCAGGAAGGTCACAGGAGGCAGGGTCAGCGATGCTGCGAGCTCAGAGGAGGGGGTGTTATAGCTCAGGAGGGTCGGCGATGCTGCGGGCTCGGGATTGTCGCGGTGGGCGCCATTGATCTGCTGGCAGGTGGTGTCGCAGCAGTGACTGGCACCATTTATCTGCCGGCGGGCTACAGGGGTGTCCCTGCAGTGTAGCGACAGTACTACACTACAGGGTCACAGCATGGGGTGTCTCGGCGGCGGGTGTCATTGAGCTGACTGCAGGCTCCGTTGAATCGCCCACGATGATGAGATGGACTTAAAGAAAATGGCTGCAGAGGAGGTGTGTGCGCAGATAGGACTCCAAGGCAATTTTTTTTAAGTCCATCTCGTCATCTGTGCACGCGCCGCCTCCGCCGTCATTTTCTTGAAGTCCATCTCGTCACCGCAGACGATTCAACGGAGCTCGCAGTCAGATCAACGGAATGGCACTTACCGCCGAGACACGCCGTCCTGTGACCCTCCTGAGCTGCTCCACTGGTCCTCCGAGCCCTCAGTATTACCGACCCTGCCTCCTAGACCCCGCTCCACCACTGCCACCCCAGTAAGCCATATCCGTTTTACCCCCAGTTTTGTTGGGGAAAAAGTGTGTATTATACTCCAGAAAGTTCGGAACTTCACGTTTATTAGATTTTCATAAAAAATGACAAGCTGGAAATATAAAAAAATAAATAGGGAATGCTCAGATTTGGATGATACAAGCCACAGTCCACCTGCAGATTCTCAACTTTATCAGTATGTATGGTATTAATCCAGAATAATGATTTTATCTATTCCTGAGTAATTGGTAGAAGGAAGTAGGAAGAAAACTGACAGAGAAGAGTCTAAAAAAGACAAAAAGATTACTTTGTAATACAGTAATTGGCTGACTAGCTATGTCCTCATAAAGTCTTGCATTATTTGTATTTAGCAGCAAGGTGCTAAGCAAACAAAGTTTAACAGCAGTTAAATTATAAAGTTGGAGTTTCCTAAGTAATGAGCGCCTGCCAGTATAGTTGCATGTTGTGCACCTTGTGCACACTCATTTTGTTAAACCATGCACCCACATTTCAACCTATTGCTCAATTAATTTTTGGTATGCTGGAAACAAATGAGCACCGCACCCCATCCTACCCCAACGAGAGGGGCACCACTTTATTATTCAGCCAATCAATGTAGTCAAGAATAGTATGATAGACTGTGAGCCATCGCAGACAGGGTCCTCTTTCCTCCTGTACCAGCCTGTGCCTTGTATTGTTCATGATTATTGTACTTGTCTATGTATACTACTTTTCACATGTAACGCACCATGGAATAAATGGCGCTATAATAAAAAATAATAAGTAGGATGATCCAGTTAAGGTTTGATGCTCCTTAATTGTTGCAACTGTTTGTATTTTGATTTCCAAATCATCAAATAAGCACCCTCAAACACAGCAATTGATGGAAAAATTGACAGATAAGAGTCTAAAGAAAGACAAAAAAGATTACCTTGTAACAGTAATTGGCTGATTAGCTGCAGTGCGGTAAATAAGTATTTGATACACTGCCGATTTTGTAAGTATTCCAACCTAAAAACATTGGAGTGGTCTGTTATTTTTATTCGTACGTACACGTCAACTGTGACACACAGAATCCCCCCAAAAATTCTCGTTTTCTTCGTCATTCCCTTCAATACTTGCTGCACTGGATGGGTTACGGACCAAAGGAGAGGATGTGGGTCCCAGCATCGGATGTGAATGGCACAAGACTGAGTAGTTTATTTCATGCTACCCATCTGGATAAGCCTGCTCCTGAGCATCCGGAGACAACTTGTCGAACGAGGCGAACTGTTACGGATGACAGACAGTCATGTGGTGTCCAACAATAGAAGCTCCCTGACCTTCTATCATTCCTACTTGATGTATTTTGGATCCCATGTATCTCCTCTGCTTTAATTTCACCCCTTTCCCTTTAGGACCCTGCAGAGTTCTTCAATATTTTAGCTGCTTTTCATCAGCACTTCCTTGGTGTCTATATATACCCTCATTGTCCTATATTCCGTGCTGGTGATAAGTCCTTCATCCTTTACAAGTCTTCAGTGTAAGAGGTGCTTCACACATAGCGAGATCGCTACCGAAATCGCTGCTACGGCATGGTTTTGATGACGCAACAGTGACCTCATTAGCGATCTCGCTGTGTGTGACACTGAGCAGCGATCTGGCCCCTGCTGCGAGATCGCTGCTAGTTACACACAGCCCTGGTTCGTTTTCTTCAAAGGCGCTCTCCCGCTGTGACACACAGATCGCTGTGTGTGACAGCGAGAGAGCGACGAAATGAAGCGAGCAGGGAGCAGGAGCCAGCATCTGGCAGCTGCGGTAAGCTGTAACCAGGGTAAACATCGGGTAACCAAGGTGGTTACCCGATATTTACCTTAGTTACCAGCCTCCGCAGCTCTCACGCTGCCTGTGCTGCCGGCTCCGGCTCTCTGCACATGTAGCTGCAGTACACATCGGGTTAATTAACCCGATGTGTACTGTAGCTAGAAGAGCAAGGAGCCAGCGCTAAGCAGTGTGCGCGGCTCCCTGCTCTCTGCACATGTAGCTGCAGTACACATCGGGTTAATTAACCCGATGTGTACTGTAGCTAGGAGAGCAAGGAGCCAGCGCTAAGCATTGTGCGCGGCTCCCTGCTCTCGCGGTTATGATTGATCGCTGCTTCGGCTGCTGTGTTTGACAGCTAAGCAGCGATCATAACAGCGACTTACAAGGTCGCTGTTACGTCACAGAAAATGGTGACGTAACAGCGACCTCGTTGTCGCTGTCGCTTAGTGTGAACCAGCCCTAAGCAGTCGGCTCACATTCTTCTGGTATAGCCTGGTTTTTGTTTGCAGTTCCTCTTTCTAAGGCATCTGGAGATAAGTTGTTGTTTTCTTCCCTTGTTTGTTATCTCTGTGTGTCCTTTAGTGGTCAATGGGGTTGACAAAGAGCCCATCCGCTCCCTACCTAGGGCCCAGATACAGGGTCTGCTTAGGGTTAGGTATCATCCAGATTGGCGCAGAACCTATCTAGGGAGGTGAGGGATCACAGGGCTCAGCAGTAGGTTTGGTCAGGGGTCACCATCTTCCCCGTTCCCTAGACACAGGGTTTCTCTTCCATTCCTTTTTGCTGTATCCTGGATACTTCCCTGTACCTGATGTGACAGTTTCCTGACCTTTCTCAGAGTCATCCTTACCCCAAAAGGCAAGATCTTGCATCGAGCCCCAGACCAAGCAAGATTGACAGTCATCTTGTGTTTCTTCCATTTTGTAATAATTGCGCCAACAGTTGTTGCCGTCTCACCAAGATCAATACATATAACCTCGCATCACCAATAAGGTGCTCAGGAAAAATTACTCAGAATAGTCCGACCTTGATAAAGGCCAGGGGCCGAAACGTCAGACTTGTTTTTCGGACTTTGTCATAATTATCACACAGAATAAAAACAAAAATTGAACACAATTTTTTTCTCGTTGGTTTTCTTACTGGGACATTTATGAGTGCTGGAGTACTTTTTCTACTTACTTGTTGCCTTCTCACCAAGCTGCTTGCTTATTATCCTGTTGCCGATCCCAGCCTTGTCCTGGTCTGCAAATTTGTCCCTAGTGTTCTTAGACAGCTCTTTGGTCTCCATGGTGGAGAGGTTGGCGTGTGATTGATTGAGTGTGTGGACAGGTGTCTTTTATACTGGTAAGGCTGGTTTCACACTACGTCTTTTTAACATCCGTCCTTAACGTTATTTTAGCGGACAAGCGGATCCAGTGCAAATGCGTTTTCATTTCAATGCATTTGCAATGGACTCGCGTTAACATCCGTTCACCTGCGTTTGCCTGCGTTATAGTGAGGATCCAGTGACTTGCAGTTTTTTAACATGTTTCAAAAACGCTACTTGTAGCGTTTTTGAGCTCCGTCCAAATACTGCAAATTGCTGGATCCTGACTATAACGCACGCAAACGCAGGTGAACGCTGGCGTGCTGATAGACAGGATCCTGCTTTTGTACTGAGCATGCCCAGAAAGTACTGAGCATGCCCAGAACCAGTCTCGCGTGATCTGTCTATCTCTCTACTCCCTCCCTCACCCTCTCTCTCTCTATCTCTGTCTTTCCCCCTTCCTCTCTCTCCCACCTGAGAGCTGCGGACACTCGTAACCAAGGTAAATATCGGGTAACCACTTCTCTTAGTTACCCGATGTTTACGTTGGTTACGCGTGCAGGCAGCCCTGCTCCTAGCAGCTGCAGACACTCGTAACCAAGATAAATATCGGGTATCCAAGGCCGATGTTTACCTTGGTTACCAGCGTCTGCAGCTGTCAGAAGCCTCCTCCCAGTCTAGTTCCCCTCACTCCCGATCACATGACTCCAATGCCCGCCCCTAAACATCCAGTGCAGGATCCTGCAAAATAACATATGCGTTTGCATACATTATTTGCTGTAAAAGCAGGATCCGTACTTCCGCTAAAAAAACGTTTTCAGCGGATGTTAAAAAGACGTAGTGTGAAACTAGCCTAACGAGTTCAAACAGGAGCAGTTAATACAGGTAATGAGTGCAGAGTAGGAGTGAGAGCCATAGTTCTTGCTGGTTGGTAATTAAATACTTATTTCATGCAGTAAAATGTGAATTAATAATTTGAAAATCATACAATGTTATTTTCTGGGGTGTTTTGTTTTTTTTTTTTATTCTGTCTGTCACAATTGAAGTGTACCTATGATGAAAATTACAGACCTCTCCATTTATTGTAGCTGGGAAAACTTGCAAAATCGGTAGTGTATCAAATACTTATTTTCCCCCACTGTTTGTGCTTTACTACCAATGCCTTGCATTAATTGTATTTAGCAACAAGGTGCTAAGCAAATAAAGTTTAACACCAGTTAAATTATAACATTGGAGTTTCCTTAGTAATGAGCGCCTGCCAGCATAGTTTGATGATATGCACTTTGTGCACACTCATTCTGTTTTGATTGGCAGGATCAAATCATCAAATGACCACCTCAAACACAACAGGGACATAATGTTCTAATCAACAGCAGATCATAGAGTAGCTGTGTCCAGGCTATGTAGTCTAGCTGAGTGTTCTCAAGATCTGACAGAATAAGATGCAGAGTTAATTATATGCTGGTGTGGTCACCTGCACTTATGCTTTACCCAGACTAGGTTTTTAAAAGCTTTCTAAGGAAAACCATATTTATTACAAAATAGGGAAAATAAGTAGTAGCGTGTTTCCCCAAATATAGGACACTCTTTTATATTATTGTTTGCACCAAAAAGTGCACTAGTAATTATTTTCAGGGATTGGACTTATTTTTGAGTAAACACAGGTTAGAGTAAGGTAATCCCCCATAAAAGCAGACACCCCCCTGGAAAATCTACTTATCAAATCCCGGACATCTGTATCTCTCCCAGATCCTCCTGTGATAGACAGCAGACGCTCCCAGCAGGGTCTCATGTGTTCCACAGTGGTCCTCCCCTGCTTCCGGCCAACAGGGGGGACTTGGGACTCTGTGGAATGCATCTCTCAGCTCTCCCACACACAATCACACACACACCCGATCGCAGTAACATCACACACATCCGGTGATACCATACTGTTTCTGGTGACAGCTATGGAATATGAGGATTCCAGCTGTGCAATGCGGTGCAACACATCAAGGACCTACGGTTGAACACATGGAGGACCTGTGCAGGTCCTCTATGCATTCAACTGCAGGTCCTCGAAGATGAAGTTCCTGTGCATGCCGGCTGAGCACCGGTATTCACAGGAGATCAGCATTTCTGCTGTTCAGAGGGATACTGAAGCATCGCTCTGAACAGCAGAAGCGATCGGACAGTGTAGTCTTCAAGTTCCCTAAGGGGACTAGTAAAATCAATGAAACGTAAACAAAATTGAAAAAATAAATCCCCAACAAAAGTTTAAATCAACCCCTTTTGTCCCATTGAAAATAAAACAATTAAGAAAATACACATATTTGGTATCGCCGGGTTCAGAAATATCCGATCTATCAAAATATTAAATCAATTAATCTGATCAGTAAAGCGTTTAGTGACAAAAAAAAAATCAAAACACCAGAATTACGTTTCTTCGGTTGCTGCAGCACTGCAATAAAATGCAATAACAGGAGATCAAGACATCACATCTACGCAAAAAAAATATAATTAAAAATGTCAGCTCAATGTGCAAAAAATAAGCCATCAATTAGCCCCAGATCCCAAAAAATGAGAACGCTACATGTCTTGGAAAATGGCGCCATATGCGCAATTCTTTTTTTGACAACTTTCAGAATTTTTGTTCACCACTTGGATAAAAGTAAAACTATACATGTTACGAACTCGAATTGACCTGGGGAATCATAATGCCTGGTCATTTTTACCATATAGTGAACATTGTGAATTTAAACCCAAAAAACAATTGTGAAATTATACTTTTTCTGCAATTTCACTGCTCTTGGAATTTTTTGCCCATTTTTCAGTACAATATGGTAAAGAGTGAATGGTTTTGTTCAAAAATGCAACTCGAAAAACAGAAAATCACCAGGGAAGGAGGGGGTGAAGGGGCTTCAGTACGGTATAAGGTGAGGAGTGATTTGTGTAACTGTGTCGCCCTGGGCAAGCCAGGGGACACGAGTAACGACACCACCACACCCCACACTCCAGGTAGGCACACCTGCTAACCAGAAATCCTTGTTGCCTCCCTCCAAGAGTCTGTTGATGCACACCAGGGGGTGGGCCAGGCGGTTGGCTCTGCCCACCAAGGAGCTCACAACTCTGGAGGCAGGAAGTTACCAGGCAGATTAGCCCGGAGAGGGCAAGAGTGCAGTCAGCTCAGGGACGAGCTTAAACAAACAACAAGTGAAAGTAGAGGAAAGAAAAGGAGTAAAGGAGGAAAGCAAGAAGTGGTGACAGCGCAGAGAGAGTGCAAAGCCTGAGAGCCCAGCTGTGTGTAGGGCTAGAACAGCAAGGTCAGCGACGGCGGTGACTGTCCGGAGGGGGACCGTTTGGAAGTTCCTGGAAGGACCCCGTTGGCTGTGTGCCCGGTGGTCTGGAGCAGTGTTCCGAAGGACAGTCAGCACCAGGGCAGGGGCCTCTCGGACCCCGGCAAGGCTAGGAGTCGCCCAATTTGCCGAATCCGTCAGTGAAGGGGACGCAGATCCCCCAGCAACAAAGTCCCGATTGACGGCAACAGCCCGACCATTACCGGGGAGACACCGCCACCGCCAAGGCACCAGTTTCCCCAGGGCCAGCGCCTGCGGGCAAAGTGTAGAGCTCCTCCGGCCCAGATTGCAGTCGGGGAGCGGGTAACCGGAGGGAATCCACCGCTACCATCAGTCAAACAGGTGCAAGGAAGAGAGACGTCACCGTCACCTACCGGGAGTGCAGGTGCAACCGTCTGCGGGACCGTCCTACCAGCCGTTGGTTTACCGTACAAACTGTGTCCGTGTCTCAGGCTGAGTGAGTACCACAGTGCCGCAAGGCACAGCGCTGCCCCCGCGTCCCTGCGCCCTCCAGGCCCTACACTTCACATCTCTTCACCGGGCCCCGGGATCACCAACCCCTACCCACGGAGGGGCAACACAACACCTGGCTGCTCCCATCACCATCCCCGGGATCCCCATCCAAAGCAGCGGTGGTGCAATCACCACAACCGTGGGTGGCGTCACGAACTATAACAATCCCCACACCCAATAAACCCCTTTCACTCACGGGCGAGGAGTGCCGCTCGAGACACCCCGGGATCCGGCCCACAGCTCGAGCCACCACTGAGCAGCTGCCGGACCCGAGCAGAAGGGGTGAGCGCGGTGTGCTGACACCCTCCTCCCCGCCCGCGACAAAACTTTGTCAGTTGGCGCAATTCCACACAATTAAATTCCACTACACACAATACTTGCCAATCCATGCCACACAATGCCACTGTTGGTCATTCACTAAGCGTCTCTATTGGTTTCACCTCTCTGCTACCATCACACTTCACCCTATATATACAACACAAGAATTGTAGCCTTTTATCTGCTGTCTCCCTCTACCTCCACATTTCTGCCTGTCTGCACTCATTAATTTTACTATCTAAATAAAGGAAATCACCCCTAGAAAGTGATGATAATATTCCACCTGTCTACTCCGGTTATGTGGAATATGTGTTTTCATCAATGCAGCAGCTAAACAGGGCCATCAAAGCTGCAGGTATGAAACGGATGGGGTCTCCTAGCAACAGCAGAGAAGTGCCTGGCAGCCGGCGAGGAGCCCTCCCCCGTAGTCACACTTGTTTGTTATACTGATGGCGTACCCCTGCCCCCTATTTAAGGTTGACTATTGCTACACATCTAATGAAAGTCGTAGCGCAGAAGGTCGGATGGAGATGTGAGCCTCGGCTCATGGAGACATTTTCCGTGACAACAAACATAATTCATTTTCTGTGTTGTTTTAAGTCATTTTGTTTGAAACACATAAGCCGGATATCAGAACAATTAACCTGGATGTTTCATCTCGTGTCTCATTGCTTCCCAATGTCCAGGCTGCAGATTTAACACAAGGATCATAGCGGGAGCTTCTGCTACATAAAACTAGATTTAGGCTAAGTTCCCACAATGAGTATTTGCTGCATTTTCAGTAGTATTTCTGCACCAACTAGCTAAATTAGGCTACTTGGATTTTTATTGTGTTTTTGAGTGTTTTATTTTTTAACATAAGATTTTATTTAGTGTTTTTCTGTTTCTGTTTTAGTTTATTTTTCTGTACTGCTTGCTATGTCATCTTTTACATAAATTGCTTTGTTTTGGATACTCCATTACTTAGCTTTCATAAAATGTTATTGATAAACTCTTGTGTTGATCGAGCAATTACAGTTCTAAAAAGTACAAAAAACACAAATGCAATTTTTACTTGTGAATTTTCCTCATCTCATTCAAGTCTATGGGGAAAATCAGCAAAAATACAAAGCATATGTGCTCCAAGAGAAACTTACATGGTGCAAATTCAAAATCCACCTCTGTGTTAAATAAAAATAGAAAAAAAAGCACAATGCTCATAAGATTTCTAAAAACCCCAGTCACCTAGCTAGAACTTTAAGGCCTAAAACACACTTCCGCAAAAAAAACGTACGTGTCTTACGGTCCGTTTTTCGGGTCCGTGTTCCATTTTTTAGGGGTGTTTCTCCGGTACGTATGGCATCCGTGTGATGGCGTATGCGAGCCGTGTGTGCGTGTGGAATGTCCGTATTGACATAAAATATGTACGTGTGCTGTCCGTGTGCTGTCCGTTTTTAAAGGCCCGCATTCTTACCCAATTAACGATTTTAATCATTCATCATGAGATCCTGGTGTTGTTGTTTGCTTTCAATTGACCTGATAGATTGGAAACAAGTGTTGCAGATTTTGTGATGAAAAACGGACACGAACGATACGTGCTAAACACGGACATACTCCGTGTGCGGTCCATGCAGGCACGGACCCATAGACTAAAGCGGGTCCGTGCCTGGGGGCTGCCGGCGAAAAAAGGACATGTCGTCCGTGTAGAAAAGCGCACACACGTACTTACCACACGGACACACGTTCCGTGTGATTTTACGTGTGTGTGCCATCTACCATTGAATAACATGGGTCTCCATGTCTCCGGTACGTGCAAATACGTACCGCACACGTACAAAAAAACGGATGTGTGTTGCGGGTCTAAGGCTGCGTGCCCACGATCAGGGTTCACAGCGTTTTGGTTGCAGCATGTTTTCATTCCATCCGAAATGCTGCATTGTACAGTAAAGCATAGTGAATGGGATTTCTAGAAATCCCATGCCCACTGTGCTTGTTTTTCCCTCAGCGAAAACTGACCTGCGGTGTGTCTTCCCGAGCCGCAGCATGTCAGTTCTTTGTTGCGGAGACGCAAGCGTTCTGTGCAGGAAGAACACAGCGAGACACTGCAACTGCCTGGATTGTGGGCACAGGCAGCTGCGGTGTACTGCGGAGGAGACACATGGCCCCGCAGGTCAGGATTTGCCGCGTCCAGTCCTGATCGTGTGCATGTACCATACTACTCCACATTTTTGCACAGCAAAACTACATAACATCAAAAATGCACCAAATACTCATCATGGAAACTTGGCCTAAAGGGTACTTTTCACGCTGCGATATCAGTACCGATTTCGCTAGCGAGCGTACCCGCCCCCGTCGGTTGTGCGACACGGGCAAATCGCTGCCCGTGGCGCACAACATCGCTTACACCCGTCACACGGACTTACCTTCCCTGCGACCTCGCTCTGGCCGGCAAAACGCTTCCTTTATAAGGGGGCGGTTCGTGTGGCGTCACAGCGACGTCACACGGCATCCGTCCAATAGAAGCAGAGGGGCGTAGATGAGTAGGCGGAAGATCACGCCCACCTCCTTCCTTCCTTCTTTTCCGTTTCCATTTTTCATCCATTTTCGTGGATGCAGGTAGATGTTCGTCGTTCCTGCGGTGTCACATGTAGCTATGTGTGATACCGCAGGAACGATGAACAACATCGTACCTGCAGCAGCAACGATATTAAGGAAAGGAGCGACGTGTCAACGATCAACGATTTTTGACATTTTTGCGATCGTTGATCATCGCTCCTTGGTGTCACACTCTGCTATGTCGCTAACGGCGTCGGATGTGCGTCACTAACGACGTGACCCAGATGATATATCGTTAGAGATGTCGCAGCATGTAAAGCACCCTTTAGAGTTCACTCACATCTGCATATTAAATCTGTGAGTGCAATGTGACAAAATAAAAGTCATTGCACTCGCACAATGTTAAACAATAGGGCAGAGCACATCTGCAAGTTTTTCCTTTGCAAAATTCGTTGTGCAGGGCGAATCGCAGCATGCTTTGAGTGCCTGCGTGCCTCACCAATACAAGTCAATAAGTGCGAGGAAAATGCTCAGCACACAGACATACATACTCTAAAAAGATAGGTAGATAGATGTATAGAGGTCCAACACCTATATAATGTCCTACACCCCTACATATTCATAGCTTGCACCCTTAAGTGCCCTTTCATGTGGCACTAAAGGATGTTTTAGCCTTTTATTTAACCAAACCATTCTATCAGCTCTGTTCATCTCCTAGCACTGTCAACTTTGCTGTACTACCAAGACCCTTTTTTTTTTTTTTTTTTTTTTTTTTTTTAATGATTCAATAATTTTTTATTAGGTTTTCAAAGCTTATACATAAAACAGTTCTAACAAAACAATAAAACAGGATGTACTGTATAGCATTACTTCATGCTATATCAAACAAATAATATAGACATATACAGAAACAAAGAAGTGACATTGGTAAAAACTATGACATACGGTCGGATCAAGAATTTCGATAGTATGATTTTCAAATAACATGTCAGGAGATGGATGTCGACAAAACATTTTCTGATTAAACTAATTGAATAAGCATCATGTATTACATTTATACCAGAATTAGAACTAGATTAGATTTAAAATTTTATGTATAGTTGTTAATAAAGTCAGTCCATGGGTCCCATTTTTTATGAAATCTGTTCCAAGAGTTATTAACCCCTTCAGCCCCGGGGCACTTTCCGTTTTTGCGTTTTTGTTTTTTGCTCCCCTTCTTCCGAGAGCCGTAACTTTTTTATTTTTCCGTCAATCTTGCCATATGAGGGCTTGCTTTTTACGGGACAACTTGTACTTTTAAATGAAACCATACGTTTTACCATATGGTGTACTGGAAAACAGCAAAAAAATTCCAAGTGTGGAAAAACTGCAAAAAAAGTGTGATGGCACAATAGTTTTTGGGATGTTTTATTCACGGTGTTCACTATATAGTAAAACTGATGTGTGGGTATGATGCCTCAGGTCGGTGTGAGTTTGTAGACACCAAACATGTATAGGTTAGCTTGTATCTAAGGGGTTAAAAAAATTCACAAGCTTGTCCAATAAAAGTGGCGTACGTTTTGCACCATTTTCCGAAACCCGTAGAGTTCTCATTTTTTGGGATCTATGGCTCAGGGATGGCTTATTTTTTGCATGTCGAGCTGACGTTTCTAATGGTACCATTTTAGGTATGTTTTGATCGCTTGTTATTACATTTTGTGTAAAACTTGCGGCGATCAAAAAACGAAATTTTGGCGTTTGGAATTTTTTTGCCACTACGCCATTTACCAATCAGATTAATTGATTTTATATTTTGATAGATCGGGCATTTCTGAACTCAGTGATACCAAATATGTGAATATTTATTTCTTTTTTAACCCTTTAATTTTCAATGGGTGGAAAGGGGGGTGATTTGAACTTTTAGGTTTTTGTTTTTTTTTTTAAACTTTTTTTTAATTTTACTAGTCCCCCTAGGGAGCTATAGCGATCAGCAATCCGATCGCTCTTATCTATCTGCTGATCACAGCTATACAGCTGTAAACAGCAGATACAGTCACTTCCTGTTTCCCTCTGCTCCGGGCCGAGGGAAAACGAAAGTGAAACATCATAGCTGCAGGCATCATCACATGACCCTGTGCTACGATAGCAACCACCGAAAGTCACGTGATCACTCACGTGACTTCCGGTGGGGGCGGCAGTAAGTGAAAATCCTCACCGCGCTTATATACATCTCGCTGCCAGACTTTGGCAGCGAGATGTAAGGGGTTAATGTTACGGGTGGAATGCAATTCCACTCGTAACATGCAGGCACACATGTCAGCTGTTGAAAACAGCTGATATGTGTGCCGATCAACGCCACCTGCCCGCGGCAGGGGGAGGGACTTAACGGGGCACGCTCCATGATGGATATATCTGTCCATGGTCGTGAAGGGGTTAATCAGAGCATGCTTCTCTTCATAGAACTTATGAAGGGATATTTGTTACAATGTTTTAATGATCAGAAAGCAACATAGTATCATTTGTATGTCATAAGTAAAAATGGTACATTATTTCTCATTGGGAGACTTTACAGGAATACGTCTATCAAGTCTGAACGCTTGTCATACTTCCCTGAGCTACATACCACCCAAGCATCATTATCTTCAAGGTCACTTCTACAATGCCTAAGCTGTATAGAAAATGTCATGTATCTTGGGACTGACTCATTTTTATTTCTCTGCTTTTTTTGCTGCTAAGCTTCTTACTGTTTTCAAGCTTCAATTAACCCTAAAACATTCGAATGTGTGAATGTTATCTCAATTGACTGTTTTCTAGGTAGTGGTGAGATCATCTATGAAAAGAGTAACTTACATTTTTCTTTAATATATATATATATACATTTTGATTACTATAATGTAACATACATTTGTATACATACAGTGGCAATTAGAATAATTTATTTCCCATTGCAAATTAAGTTAATTTGCAAAATTCACAAACTCTCTGCGGCTTGCAATAATCCAATCATACAAGGACACCTTAAACACCTCAACTTAATTAATATAATAAGTAGTTTCTCAAATTCAACACAAATTGCCATTTTTAATAACTTCTGTGGTTTCAGAATCATTCAACTCCATCATAATAAGCATCCCTCGTACATTTCAGAGCACTTTTAGGCTGTTATAAATGGTTGAAAACATGATGCATAGCCAGACACCAACCTCTGTTGCATTTTTGAAAAATCATAATCTATTCATCATAGGCAATGACCACTAATGTTCACTAATATTCTTGGAGTTGTACCCTGCAACCTTCTTCTTCAAATCCAAAGATTTTCTATGGGTTCATGCTGGGCAAATGTAACGGCTATACCAGAATCTACCAAGACTTATTCAGAAGCCAAGACTTGGTGGACGTTGAAGTATGCTTGGGATCCCAGCTGTAACGCCTGCCTGGATCAACAGACTCAGATGGGATGTAATGGACAGGTTGGAGGGAAGCCACTCACCAAGCAGGACCCCCAGAACCCTGAAACCCTTTAACCTCTATACAGGGATTTGGAATTACACAGGACCCTGGAGATCACTAACTGTGGAAGGCTGCAGTCCGATGAAAGTAGTCGTCAGGCAGGGTCAAACCAGGAATAGCAGAACAGGGACAGAATCGGCAGGCAAGGACGTAATCAGAAAACGTAGCAGAGGTCAAATCCGGATTGGGCAGCAAGGTACAAAAACAGCAGGCAGAAGGGTAGTCAGAAAACACGCAGAAGTCAGCACACAGGAATCACAAAACAGAATAGGGCAGACCAGGAACCAGGAAATCCGAACTATCTCTGGCAGAGGTCAGCAGACAGGAGGAAAACTAAGAAGGGTGTGGTCTCTTCCTATTGGCTGTAGCTGAACGCTGGCAACTTCAGCTGGAAGACACATGCCACCTACAGTCAACCAGTGGTACTGCAGATCCCAAGATAACCCAGCTCAGTGGATGATCGGAGCCTGCGCCCACTGGTGCCGCTGGCATCGACTCCTCTCCCATCACCAGCATCATCCACGGCAGGAACACGGCGTCGCCTGGCGATCGGAGCAGAAGTCGCTGGAGCGGACTCCGGTGGTGACGTAACACCTCCTTGCCAAGCTTCGCCTTCCTCTTAAAAGGTATGATGTTTTCTTTTAGGATTTCCTGATACCTGAATGCATCTTGGCCTCTACACACTGCAGATTTTCAGTGTCATAAGAAGAAAAGCAGCCCCAGAGCATCACTAAGTCACCACCATGCTTCACTGTAGGTATGTTTTTTTTTAATTCAGAATATGCTTGTATCTTCCTTCTTGGTGATACATAACATCCAGGTTTTTTTTATCAGTCCACAGAACTGAGTAAGAAAACCTTCTGTCACTTACTGATCATATTGCAGCTGACTTTTCTTCAGCTTTTGGGTCAGTAGAAGTTTACTTATTGGAGTTTGGAAATGGAGACCTTCAGTGTTCAGTGTGCAAACTGAAATTTCAGTGCCTACTGAACCAAATCTTGCTGCAGTTCTTTTGCTGTCAGAGTTTTTGCTCACCTGCCTTCTCAGAAATCTGTGATAGCTGTCTTTTTCTTCTACTGTACATCCAGTTAATGTAGACTGTTCATTTACTTTGAACTGGCCAACCATGCTTCCATCTATATGTCTAGGAGAATTCAATGCATCTTCCCTCTTTTTGTATCTTCTTCCTTTTTGCAAGACACTGATCTCTTCGCTTACCTTTATGGACTATTGTTGCCCCACACTAATAAAACTAGTGAACTGAAGGCTATAGGTGCTCTACTAAGAACTAATGATGCTTGTTATGAAGAGGTTGAAGTATAAAAAAAATAATTTTTTATATATACATATATATAAATATATCTCTATGTGACGCCTCTGGACTATCAGGTCGTCACAGGGTACTGCACAAACTGCCCTTCCCTTGCAGTATTCAAATCCCTCATGGTTCTTGGTCCCCATCTTACAGTGCTGCCTCCAACAGCAAATCAAACCCTAGATACACCCTGCACCACACCCACCAGGCACACCAGTGGATGGCTTAAGCGGAATAGGGTCGCCCACCTAGGGATCAGGTAGGGGAGGTGTAGAGTGTAGAAGAGAAGTGGGAAGAGAGAAGTGTGGTAGCTCTTGAGCTGAGAGGATCTCAGAGGAAGCTGGGAGTAGTGGCTCCTAGGGGAAGCTGACTAGGTTGCAGACGGTGGTCTGGACCTAGAGGAGTCGGACCCCCGGCCGCACGGTCACAGGGGATTAAGGCTAGGTGCCTGGGACCTGTCAAAGAAAATGGTCAACGGCCTGGTCCTGTCACCGGTCCGGGATCGAAGGTACGGCGGGGTACACGGACCCTAGGTCCGGGAGAAGCTTCAGGTAACCCGGCAATTAACTTGCGGAGAACGAAGCCTTTATGGACTGTTCCCACCAGCTCCAAAATCGGGGCACTAGCGCAACGAGGGGGATAGAGCCTTCCAAACAAGCAGCCCACTGAAATCCCAAGCGTGAGCCCTGAGAGCAGGCACCCCCACTTAGCTACAGTGGGGAGCGGGGCCCGGCAAGTTTCAAACTACTGGGCCACTACGGAGAATCTAAACTTTGTGCCAGGAGGCAGGTCACGGATCACCAGGCAGCACTGTAGGGGACGGGACCCGGACTAGCTCCCCTTTGAGAGGCAGCTGCACCCAGAGACTTGGTTTACCTGGTTGTCAGTGTCTGCTTATTTTCTGAGTGAGTACCTGAGTGACCCCCCTTCACGGCACCCCGTAGCATCATCTAGAGTTCCGGGGCTTGCCCCTACCCGTGGAAGGCAACGACGCCTTGCTGCCCCCACTTCATCACCCCAGGTACTCCCAACGGCAGCGGCGGTACACCCAGTTACCGCACACCATGGGTGGTGTCACGAACTATAATTCCCCTGTAAATACCCCCCTTTTCACTTTAGACTGTGGCCCCTAAGTCCCCGAGTCCAGGGACCCTCGAGCCACGAACAGACACTACCCCCGGATCCAAGCGGTTCCATCAGCTGCCAGTGGCGGCACATATACAGTGTATATATATATATATATATATATATATATAGTGTGAAAGGGAACCTGTCATGTGTAATATGTACCCAGAACTACGAGCAGTTCTGGGTGCATATTGCTAATGCCTGCCTAACTGTCCCTGTATCCATTAGCATAAAGAGATCTTTAGAAATAGTATTTCTAAAGGTTCGATATGATATGCTAATGAGCGCAGGGACTACCGTAGTTACAAGGGCGTTACTTCCCTTACCTAGTCAGCCGCCTTAGCATGTAAACACACCCTTGTGGGCGTGCTAACATGCTAATAAATGCGCAGCGTCAGAGGCATGGTCGATCTCATCTCTGCTGGGACTACTGGTTTTTGGCTAAGTGCGCATGATCAGAAGTCCTGGACGTCCAGTCGTGCATACTATGAAGCCGCATGTACACGTCCTGGCTTCAAACTTGTGTACTGCGCTTGACCAAAAATCCAGGGACGTTCTGATTGTGCGCACTGAGCCAAAAACCAGCAGTGGCAGCAGAGGTGAGATCGATCATACCGCTGATGCTGTGCATTCATTAGCATGTTAGAGCTAACATCTCTTTGAAGTGTCTTTGAAATCTCGTGCATACACATGGCTCATTTTAGCAGCGTCACTGCAGTTCTGAATCCGGCTGTATGCATCCCGGCTTCACTTCAGAGAAGTGCACTGCGCATGATTGGAAGTGCAGAAGCTGTTCTACTGATCATGCACAGGGCACCTCTATGAAGCCGGGATGCGTACACCTGTCTTAAGAAGTGCAGTGACGATGCCGAAATGAGCCGCGTGCATGAACAAGATTTCCAGTAACTGGGGATAATGTCGGCTCGTGGAAATCATGTTATGATGTCAGCTCATAGAAATCATGTTATCACGCCCACAAGGGCATGATAACATGGAAAGAGGGCCGATTAGTTTCGGGAATCTAACGTCTAATCCACTAACCAAAGCTCTAATTAGCATAGGAAAGTGGAGGTTATAAATACTTTTTTCAAACATTGAGTTAACGTTATACAGGGCTCGTTAGGCAGGGAATTTAGTCATACAGATGTGAATGCTGCTGGGTTGGCGAGCACAGGGGATCTATTATGCCTTGATAAATAAATCACCCAATTTTTATTAAAATATTAGCAGTAATGTCATTGCAGTTTTTAATATAGGTGTATATATTATTTTGATAGAAAACTCCTAAAAATTAGACTTATTTTCCTTTATTTGAAAAAGACATGTTTCTCCTATGGCAAATGCATACCATTGACAATACATCTGTGCTTATATTACAGTATATCAACCAGAGTACAAACACTAAATAGTCATCAGAAGAGGCTCAGAGTGGCTCAGGCTGTATATTTTATTTCTTTTATAAAAGTATTAGTAGAGATCCTGCCTTTTCGCACAAAAGGTGCATCCTCACTTTCAAATTGTATTGTGATGTTGTCCCATGGTTGCAGAAACCCCAATAATATATGCAAAACCTAAATGTAGACTAAAAATGATCTATTAATTGTTCCCTAATAATCACACTAAAAGACCAGCGGGCACTCATTACGGGTGGAAGAGAGGCGTTTCCGGCAGCTAAATAAGAAAGGGTTCCTGACATTTTGAGCTGTCAGACTGTAGAATGCCCTACCACAACAGGTAGTAATGGCAGACACTATAACAGTTTTTAAAAAATGTCTGGATGATTTTTTCAGTACACATAACATTTTGGGTTATAGATGATTTAGTGACAAAAAATTTATAATTGATGGAGAAAGGTTGAACTTGATGGACCTACAGTAGGTCTTTTTTCAACTTATGTAACAATATAATATACAGTATGTGAAGATAAAAAGCTAAGTATCTTATTAGACAAAATTACTCATTCTCCATTTTTCAGCGACTTCTTTTCCTTCCTCCAGCTTCCTGATCACACTGTACAAAAGCGACCTCAGAATGATTGGATCCTGTAATGCACACAGATAGATAAGGTTGCATGGGACAGCCCATAAACGTCTAACGAGAAGGGACCTGTAGAGCAAGATAGATGGACAGGTACACACAGATGTTGCTTCTAGTAAGTGTCATAGCTCATCCTAGTGCTGGATTAACAGCTACCTAGCTCAGTATTGCTGTATGATGTCCTCCACACTGCTTACTGTGTGCTGCAGAAAATTGGACAAGAAATGTTTATGCTACTGTGCTAACACGTGTCCTTGGACTTATACTTGATGTGTAACTCTGACACTCGATAAAGTAAATGTGAGGCTTTTATTTTCAGCCAGAGAATTGCAAACAAACATGCAGCAGAAAACAATAAACAATTGCCCGTCTGGGCGCTTACCAACATATATTATCCCTGGCTCGCGATATCAGGGGGCTTGAATCTCCAGTCACTGGTCTTTAGTTTTCACCATCATGCATGTCCACCTCACAACACAACATGTAACTTTTCAGGCTGTCTCCCCCCCACTGACAAATTTCTTTAGCCTTTTGTGAGGCTGTAATTTGGCAAACTCCCTCAGCTGAGGTAGCCCAGCAGTCAAGCTGCTGCACCAATATCTCATCCAGGATAGTTTTATGGGTGAGATATATACTCTGTCCAATATCACTCCTGTCTGGTGGTTACAGTCCTTAAAGAAGGACCACTTTATTTTAGCTCATGGTTTGGGACATGGTTTTGTAACACTTACAAATAGGAAAGTATTAGATTCTCCTTCTACTCTTGTTAGTGTAGCCTTACTCAGACTGCACAGTTCTCCTGTTCTGAAAATTGGCAGTGAAGAAGGATCATATGATCTAGGCCCAAGAGAGATGAGAGTAATTTATAAGGTCAGATTTAATTTTTAGCACCTTCCAAAATGAAGAAATAGAGGGGACATGATCAAAGCCTTTAAAAATGTTTAAGGTTTAAATAAGGTTCAGGGGAAGTGGTTTTAATTAGAAAATAAACACAATCACAAGAGGGCACAAACTAAACTTATGTATGATATAGCCAAGGTGATTGTCTATAAAATGAAGGTAGTCTCACGCTCAAAGATGGTGAGATATAGAGCTTGAGAGTCAAAAGCTCAAAACATTGTTACCCTTTTGCTTGTCAGTGTATGTATCGATAGGGTTACTCCATTTAGGTTCATTACCCTACATATATCAAAATTAAATCTCATTTACCAATTGTTTGCCAGTACCATATTGAATGGTAGTATCTCTAGCTAAATAAACAATGTACGTATATGGATAGTAAGTAATCCTAAGCAGTGTCCTGAACAACAGCAGAGAGAACAATTTTAAGATAAATCAACCATTTTCATGGTATTTACCAACTTGCCCAATGCCAGAAGAAAATATGTTAATTTTTTAGTACAAAAATAGAAGATTTTTACAGCAGCTCTTTAGATCACATAATCCTTTAGCCATATTTGTATGCTCTTGGAAGGCCAAATATTGTTTTCCCAAAGTTCTGTATTTTGCCTATTTGATAACCGATATGAGGTCCTAATGGGTACACTTGGCTGATGGAGTATTATTGTTACATGTTTTCTAAATAGGTATTGTTCTATTAAGTTCAAGAAGCAGCACAAGCTATAAGTTCTTCGATAGAATCAGCGGCAGCCCTTGGTTTCTATAGTAACTAGTCCGCTTATGCAGCAAAAACAGAAAAAGACGCCAGCAGGAGGCAAATATGAATTTCAAATCCTGTGCAGTTAACCTATATGTGGCCATCAGTCCGAGAAGGAAGATTGAGCTCCCATTTTACCTACCATCAAGGAGAAATCTCTCAAAAAGAATAATTCTTCAGTAACTGGCAATTCTGTTATAAGCGAGAAGCTTAGACTGCCATCCATCTAAGATTGTAGAAAAAAGATTCCGGTCTTTGTGAGCGCTAGTAATAGATCTTTGATCTTTTAAGAAATTTGGCTTTATTATTAATAACATAAAGCTCTTGTATTAACACAACGCGTTTCAGCAAGATACACTTGCCATCCTCAGGTGAGGATGGCAAGTGTATCTTGCTGAAACGCGTTGTGTTAATACAAGAGCTTTATGTTATTAATAATAAAGCCAAATTTCTTAAAAGATCAAAGACCAAAGATCTATTACTAGCGCTCACAAAGACCGGAATCTTTTTTCTATATGCCTACTCCCATAAGGGAATCCGGGTAGAGCTGCTGTGAGTAATAGAATCCATCAGATCATTTGAACTAACAGCGGGAGGACACAGGTCCGCACAGAGCTCCAGGATTCAAAAAGTCGGTCAATCTGAAGCCAGCAGCGGCAACAAACCTGGATCCACCCAGCAAAACAACGGATAACGCCAGCTGAGACAGTCCCTCATCCCCCAGAGGAATTATACATCTAACACCGGGGTTGTGCGAGGGCGCACAACCTAACCAGGTGAGCAATTCTATAAAATAAATATACAGAAATCACTCCACTGGTGCTTCTCATATGCGCTATATTTTTATCTCTACAGTGATCCATCTAAGATTGAACCTAGCTAAGGCTGTATTGTGCACACGAATAACAACTGCTCTAATTTTGCTGAAGGTGACACTTTAATGTGGATGTTTTTCTCTTGGTAAGCAGAATCTAAGGTTCTTGCTACGGTAATTATGGAGAACTATGTATTAAGAACATTAATTACAAAAAAAAGTGAATTAAATAGGTTTGAGAAAAAGGAAATTATGATGAATTGAGGGTGGGGGTGAGAGAGAGGAAATTATAATGAATTGAGGGGGGGTGGGAGAGAGGAAATTATAATTTATAATGAATTGAGGGAGGTGGGGAGAGGAAATTTATAATGAATTGAGAGTGGGAGAGAGGAAAATATAATGACTTGAGGGTGGGGATCAGATAGAGGAAATTATAATGACTTGAGGGTAAGGGTGGGAGAGAGGAATTATAAATTATAATGAATTGAGGGAGGTGAGGAGAGGAAATTATAATGAATTGAGAGTGGGAGAGAGGAAAATATAATGATTTGAGGGTGGGGATCGGATAGAGGAAATTATAATGACTTGAGGGTTAGAGTGGGAGAGAGGAAATTATAATGAATTGAGGGTTAGGGTGGGTGAGGGGAAATTGTAGTTACATGGGGGTGGGAGAGAGGAAATTATAATGACTTGAGGGTGGGGATCAGATAGAGGAAATTATAATGACTTGAGGGTAAGGGTGGGAGAGAGGAAATTATAATGAATTGAGGGTTGGGGTGGGTGAGGGGAAATTGTAGTTACGTGGGGGTGGGAGAGAGGAAATTATAATGACTTGAGGGTGGGGTCGGATAGAGGAAATTATAATGACTTGAGGGTTAGGGTAGGAGAGAGGAAATTATAATGAATTGAGGGTTAGGGTGAGAGAGGTGAAATAGTAGTGACGTGGGGGTGAGAGAGAGGAAATTATAATGAATTGAGGGGGGGCTGGGAGAGAGGAATTATAAATTATAATGAATTGAGGGAGGTGAGGAGAGGAAATTATAATGAATTGAGAGTGGGAGAGAGGAAAATATAATGATTTGAGGGTGGGGATCGGATAGAGGAAATTATAATGACTTGAGGGTTAGAGTGGGAGAGAGGAAATTATAATGAATTGAGGGTTAGGGTGGGTGAGGGGAAATTGTAGTTACATGGGGGTGGGAGAGAGGAAATTATAATGACTTGAGGGTGGGGGATCGGATAGAGGAAATTATAATGACTTGAGGATTGAGGTGGGAGAGAGGAAATTATAATGACTTGAGGGTTGGAGTGGGAGAGAGGAAATTATAATGAATTGAGGGATAGGGTGGGTGAGGGGAAATTGTAGTTACGTGGGGGTGGGAGAGAGGAAATTATAATGACTTGAGGGCGGGGATCGGATAGATGAAATTATAATGACTTGAGGGTTGGGATCGGATAGAGGAAATTATAATGACTTGAGGGTTAGGGTGAGAGAGTGGAAATTATAATGAACTGAGGGTTAGGGTGGGAGAGGGGAAATTGTAGTGACGTGGGGGTGGGAGAGAGGAAATTATAATGACTTGAGGGTTCAGGTGGGAGAGAGGAAATTATAATGACTTGAGGGTTGAGGTGGGAGAGAAGAAATTATAATGACTTGAGGGTTGAGGTGGGAGAGAGGAAATTATAATGACTTGAGGGTTAGGGTGAGAGAGTGGAAATTATAATGAATTGAGGGTTAGGGTGGGAGAGGGGAAATTGTAGTGACGTGGGGGTGGGAGAGAGGAAATTATAATGACTTGAGGGTTCAGGTGGGAGAGAGGAAATTATAATGACTTGAGGGTTGAGGTGGGAGAGAAGAAATTATAATGACTTGAGGGTTGAGGTGGGAGAGAGGAAATTATAATGACTTGAGGGTGGGGATCGGATAGAGGAAATTATAATGACTTGAGGATTGAGGTGGGACAGAGGAAGTTATAATGACTTGAGGGTTGGGGTGGGAGAGAGGAAATTTAATGAATTGAGGGTGGTGGTGGGCGAAAGGACTTTTTTATAATGAATTGAGGGTGGGGGGAGATCATGAAAATAGAATAAATTGTGGAAGCAGGAGTGCATAGTGGTGAAGCATTGAGGATGCAGGAGAGTGACTTGTAAGTAATTGGGGAAAGAATACAGTGAGTAAATAATTTATATACTCACTGGGCAGTGGTTGCTTATGAATTTACATTTGGAATAGTGGGTTTCATAATAGCTAATCATATATTATTGGTGTGGTGCATGTCTGTATTCAGTAGTGCAATGTGGGGGGATTTCTTATTAAGGAATCAAATGTGTGCATATGGTATATAGCGCTGCTCCTTATTACATAACATTCCCTTTTGATATGTATAGCACCATCCCGTATTATATAGCATCCTCTTGTCATATATAGTGCAATTATTTTTAATAACATAGTATCCTCCAAAATGTATAGAGCTATGCTGTGTATAGTGCTGTACATAATTGAAAAAAATTGTGGAGTACGCTAAGCACGCCACTGTGTTTTGCATCTGCAGATGTGCACCAGAGAACCTTTGTATTGATCACGTGACCTATCACATATTCTCTCAAGGAGATATATCACATGATACATCTGGCAATGGAGGCCCACGCTCTCTAAACTGCATGGGGCCCTAGCTACTCTTAATATGCCACTTATTATAACTACTAATATTTAATATAACAAACATATTTAATATATTAATTTGCATAGGGACAGACTATGGAGGCCATGAAATAAGGGGGTGACCTAAGTATCTCAAATTCAAACTAATCTCCATCCTCAGCAAGCTTCCTTTCTGATCCACCATTCAACTTGCGCAACTGAGCCTCAGCATAGCATGCACATGCCAGCTTTGTGAAGCTCAATCATAGCACATCACGAAAACGATGCTAGGTGAGGTTTCTTTCTTTTATTCATTTTGTCAGTACTTGTGGGTTGTACCTTGGGGATATCATACTGTGTGGCAGTGATGTGGGAGCAATCATACTATCTGTGTGGGGGGTACTGTATGGGGCATTACACAGTGAGGCCATCATGCTGTGTGGAGAGGCTGTAAGGTCATCATGCTGTGTGGGGAGTTGTGGGGTTATTATGCTTTGTGGGGCCATCATACCAATTGGATTTGGCTATTGGGTTTATCATGCTCTGTGGGTGTAGCTGTGGGGATCATACTGTGTGGGGTATCATATATTGTGAGGGCCTATATGGTTTATCATTCTTTGTGTGGTGTTGCTGTAGTTGGCATCATACTGTTGCAAGAGACATCAAACTTTGTGGGGAAATTTTGTGTAGGGGTGAGGCACTTTAAAAGCAGGGGCTGTTGGGGGGATATACTGTGTTGGGGGTTCTGTGGCAGTATCATGCCTAGCTTGTGGCACTGTGGAGGTCTCATACTGTGTATCCACTCATATGTAGTGGATACTGTAGGGGCAAATTGTGTGGTGGAATTCACAATGGGGGATATCATACTCTATGCTTAGGGGCATCTAAATCTATGTGGGCATCATATTGGGTGAGAACACGAAGAGGATTAAGTAGGGGCACAACTGTGTATGTGCTGCAATACACGTGTCTGTCTTTAAAAGTTAGAAGATATGCCTTGGTCCAATGAATATTTTTTTTCATTTATTTTTTCTATTGGGGGGGACCTCAATTAAAACTTTTGATATGGGGCCCAATGATTTATTTTGTATGACCTGTGACGTATCAACCGGCTGTATTACAAAGGGCCGGTATGTTTTGCAGAAGCATGGGTGCTCTGCAATGTGAAGTTGGCTGGGACCTGTGGTTCCACAGGATTGCATTACATGCAGAGCCATGGAAGGGTGTGTGATGCTGATTACACACTCCTTACCACCTGTGGGTGTGGCTCCAGGGGTTAAAGCAATCCTGTCTCTGAACCTAGGTGGAGTGTGTCTAGGGCAGTCTAGATAGAGACTAGCTCCAGACGTCCAGTGTGTGGACTGGAAACAAGTGAGAGCAGAGCCGGGAGCTCTGGGTGTATCAGCCTGTGTGGAGGCTGAACACAAGGCTCTGATATTTAGTCTGAGGTGAGTGCAGCCAAGCCAGGCCAGGGCTGTAGGGCCGAATCTCTCCAGGAGGAGAGACAGACAGGGGTCTGCAGAGGGCCCTGGGTGCTGGAAGGAACCTTGGTTAGAGTGGTACGCTGGCAGGAGCCAGAGAGTGGGGAAGTTGCTAAAACTTCCATTATGGACTTATTATTTATGTTTGAGGGCAGTTTATGCTGAGTGTTTTTAAATAAACTGCCGGAATTTCTATGAAGAGACTGTGTACGTGTGTTGCTGAAGCTACGTCACACCGCTGCAAGCGAGTGGAACCCCCACGTTGCAGGGCGCAACGTTACAGACCATAAATATATTCTTGTATAAATAGAGTACAGCAGGCTGAGCTGCAATGTCTGACACAGCTCATATTCTTACTCCATAGTTGGGCTGCATCTGTGGGGATCTTGAGATAGTGTCGCGGGCGGAGGAGGGGACGCTGCGCTCTCCCACTGCTCGGGTCCAGCTGCCGCTGCTGCTGCGGCCTCTGCTGCTCGGTGGCTCGAGCGATGGGCCGGATCCCGGGGACTCGAGCGGCGCTGCTCGCCCGTGAGTGAAAAGGGGATTGGTTTTGGGGATTTATTGTTGTCTGTGACGCCACCCACGGTTGTGGTGATTGTGTGGACACCACCGCTGCTCTGTATGGGGATCCCGGGAGCGGTGACAGGGAGCAGCTTTGTTGATATTCCTCCCCTCCGTGGGTAGGGGGTTGGTTGTCCCGGGGCCCGGTGATGGGGTAGGGATGGATGGCAGGCCGGGTGCGGGGCCTGGTGAGGTGCAGGGTCGCGGGGGCAGCGCTGTGCCGTACGGCACGGTGGTACTCACTCAGCCTGAAACGTTGACACAGTTCTCGGTAAAACACACGGCTGGAAAGACGGTTCCCACGGACGGCTGCTGTTGCTTTTCCCCGGTAGTTGGCGGTGACGGTCTCTGTCCCTGCACCTAGTGAAATGTTGGTAGCGATGGGTTCCCACCGGTAACCCGCTCCCCGACTTGGATATGGGCCGGAGGAGCCCCTCTTTGCCCGCAGGCGCTGGCCCTGAGAAACTGGTGCCTTGGCGGTGGCGGTGTCTCTCTCCTACGGTTGGACTGTTGCCTTCAATCGGGACTTAGTTGTTGGGAGACCCGGAGGTCCCCTTCACTGACGGATTTGGCAAATTCACGGCGACTCCTAGCCTTGCCGGGATCCGAAAGGCCCCTGCCAATGGTGCTGGCTTCTCTTCGTATACCGGTCCGGTACCGCCGGGCCACCACCCGTCCACGGTCCTTTCGGCAACCTCCGATCAGCCTCTCCTGCAAACGGTCACCACCGTCTGCTAACCTTGCTGTCTCAGTCCGGGGCACACACCCGGACCAACTTCAGCCTTTCAACTGTCACTTTCTCTTCCACCTTAACTCCTCTCTCTTGCTCCTCTACCACTTCCCTCTCCTCTCAACTTCAGCTCCAACTAATCTGCCTGGTTTTCCCGCCTCCAGGGCTGTGAACTCCTCGGTGGGCGGAGCCAACCACCTGGCCCACCCCCTGGTGTGGACATCAGCCCCTGGAGGAAGGCAACAAGGATTTCTGGTGTAGCTTTGGTGTACCTATCCAGGGTGTAGGGTGTGGTGGTGTCATTACCTGTGACCCCTGGCTTGCCCAGGGCGTCACATTCCCCCTTAGCAAAATGCAGACCGTCCGCGGGCTGCCCGTCCAACACCGGTTTTATTTTTCTGAAAAAAGATAAAGCATAATACAAATAGAAGAACATCATCCCACAACGGGAGGCACTTTTCTTAAACGTTACGGTAACGGTTGCGGCTGCCGCTCTCTCCCACCCAAGTAACCTGGCCCTGATGCTGCCCCTAAGAAACAGGCAGCACCCCTTGACCCCAGTCCTGAACCAAGTCACCCGAGCGGGATCTGTCCTTCCCCTCCAGAGGGTAGCCACCGGTTCCTGTGGTGGCTGGGCCCCAGCCTGCTCCACTGCGGGCCCTCCCTCCAACCTGCCTCTCCGGAGGCGGTAACGGTAAGCTGCAACAAAACATATTTACATGCCACTAACGTTTGTGGTTGCCCTGCAAGTTCACGGGCTTGTCCGTAAGGAGTCGCTTACGCAACTTTTCAATCAGTCCCCTCGGGGACAACGGTGCCGGCAACGGCCGGTTTCAAATCACGGTTGCAGACAATCAGATGAGACTTCGGTGATCATTTTCATCTTTCTCATAACTTTTAAAACTTTTAAACACACATACTGGTCCCAACGGGGACGGTGCAACGGTATCCCGCTGCCTTTACTGTGCACTTTCGTCCTCCCCACCCGGCTCTGGGTGGAAGAACACGGGCACTAGCCCCTCCAGCGCATAGCAAGCGCGGCGAGGAAGGGCCGCCCGATACCCGTTATTTCCACTCCAGGGGATATATGTGGCCTCCATGCCATGCAGAGCGACGACTCCCTCATCCTCTTCCGAAACGGGCTTGGTGTCTGGCCCGGAATCACTATCGTCCGTCCCTGCGTCAGACGGGTTGCCGCCAGCTGCCGCAGCTTCCAGGCTCGCCACTCTCTCGGCCACTGTTACAAAGGGGTGCACGCCCAACGGGCCAGGTGCAGTGCGGTGCCCGGGCAAGGAGGACTGAGGCGGCATGGGGGCCAGAGGTAGACCGGGTCCCTCAGCCGCAACGGCCGGTCCCTCGGGGACACAGGGGCGTGGGTCACTCACCAGCTCCTCCACCATGGCCTCCATTCCATACACCCATGCAACTGCAGCTACGTCCTCCACCTCCGCGGTCCACTGCTCCATCAGTCTACAGATCTGGCTCCGGTAGTCTCGGCAGATCCCTGCCGTTCGGGCCCTCAGCCATGCCGCTGTTCCGGGCACCGGTTCAGTAGCCTCCGCATAGCTAGGTGGAGCGGACATTCTTTGTAGGGGTCAGCGGAGCGTGGGGTCCCGGCGTCCCTATCTGTATAGCCGCGGCTACATGCGACCAGTCGCCATTTCGTCCCCCTTAGCCTCTTTCCGGCCCCTCCTCTATCGGGGCGGGGTTTTGGCCTTCGCGCCTCCACTACTCGAGGAGACGCTGGAGCGGGAACTCTTCGCGCCAAAGATGGCGGCTTCTGAAATTTTCCGGCCGGACACCTCCGGCGGTAACAAGGCACACCTCTACCCAACGGCAGAGCGGTAAGATCCTGTTCGTGACACCAAGTTGTCGCGGGCGGAGGAGGGGACGCTGCGCTCTCTCACTGCTCGGGTCCGGCTGCCGCTGCTGCTGCGGCCTCTGCTGCTTGGTGGCTCGAGCGATGGGCCGGATCCCGGGGACTCGAGCGGCGCTCCTCGCCCGTGAGTGAAAAGGGGATTGGTTTTGGGGATTTATTGTTGTCCGTGACGCCACCAACGGTTGTGGTGATTGTGTGGACACCACCGCTGCTCTGTATGGGGATCCCGGGAGCGGTGACAGGGAGCAGCTTTGTTGTTATTCCTCCCCTCCGTGGGTAGGGGGTTGGTTGTCCCGGGGCCCGGTGATGGGGTAGGGATGGATGGCAGGCCGGGTGCGGGGCCTGGTGAGGTGCAGGGTCGTGGGGGCAGCGCTGTGCCGTACGGCACGGTGGTACTCACTCAGCCTGAAACGTTGACACAGTTCTCGGTAAAACACACGGCTGGAAAGACGGTTCCCACGGACGGCTGCTGTTGCTTTTCCCCGGTAGTTGGCGGTGACGGTCTCTGTCCCTGCACCTAGTGAAATGTTGGTAGCGATGGGTTCCCACCGGTAACCCGCTCCCCGACTTGGATATGGGCCGGAGGAGCCCCTCTTTGCCCGCAGGCGATGGCCCTGAGAAACTGGTGCCTTGGCGGTGGCGGTGTCTCTCTCCTACGGTTGGACTGTTGCCTTCAATCGGGACTTAGTTGTTGGGAGACCCGGAGGTCCCCTTCACTGACGGATTTGGCAAATTCACGGCGACTCCTAGCCTTGCCGGGATCCGAAAGGCCCCTGCCAATGGTGCTGGCTTCTCTTCGTATACCGGTCCGGTACCGCCGGGCCACCACCTGTCCACAGTCCTTTCGACAACCTCCGATCAGCCTCTCCTGCAGACGGTCACCACCGTCTGCTAACCTTGCTGTCTCAGTCCGGGGCACACACCCGGACCAACTTCAGGCTTTCAACTGTCACTTTCTCTTCCACCTTAACTCCTCTCTCTTGCTCCTCTACCACTTCCCTCTCCTCTCAACTTCAGCTCCAACTAATCTGCCTGGTTTTCCCACCTCCAGGGCTGTGAACTCCTTGGTGGGTGGAGCCAACCACCTGGCCCACCCCCTGGTGTGGACATCAGCCCCTGGAGGAAGGCAACAAGGATTTCTGGTGTAGCTTTGGTGTACCTATCCGGGGTGCAGGGTGTGGTGGTGTCATTACCTGTGACCCCTGGCTTGCCCAGGGCGTCACAATAGCGTTTCTATGAATGTCTGTATTGAACCAGTACTCACACCAAAATCTTTGTTAGACAGTGTCAGCTCCGCTGCAGAGGCATGTATGAAGATCACCGGGGAGCTTCATTCTCAGGCTGAAATTCTTGGAACAGTAAGACTATGTGCCCACAGGACATTGTACCTGCCGATATATCCGCAGGTTTGTCAACAGGTTTTCCACAGCAGCTCCCTGGAATCTGCAGCTATCCATTGCTGCTGGATTCCAGTGAAATATCTGCGGTAGACCTGCGGACATTCGTGCGACTTACCTGCAGACGTCCCGGCCTCTATCTCTATAGTAGAGAGGCGGGATTTCCACAGCTATTTCCGCAGGAATAATTGACGTGCAGCTGCGAGACATCCGCAGCATGTTCCGCAGCCGCACATACCGCAGAATGGACACAGACACTCCCCATGTCACATAGGATAACATGGGGAGTGTCTGTACTTGTTACAACCTGCGGATTTATCTAGAAAATCCAGATAAATCCGCAGGTTTTTCATGGCAAAATCCGCAAGTACATTGTCCCATTGGCACATAGCCTGACAGTAGGAGAAAAGACGAAAGTTTACTTTCAGTGATTGGTTTGGCGATATTTTTCTGTCTCTATATTGGGATAGTAAAATATGAAGTACAGTGCGTGGTCAATATCGGCATTTCCTAGTGATTTACCGACATTGTCTGTGATGAGAAAGCCTAGCATCATTGCATTGATGTCTTTTTAGTTTCATGTTTTCCCTTGTTAAAATAGTCTCAGATCTTCTTTTTCTAAGAAGTATTCTTTTCTAAAACCTTAAGCAAGTAATGGGTTCATAGTGCAGTTACTGTACATGCACATTCGTTTCATACACGGTATAAATTTATCTTTGTCGTCTTTTACGCTCAGAACCATAATAAATCACGTACTGCTTTAATACAAGATGTAAATGGAACCAGCTAGAATGTCATCGTGTAGAAATGTCAGTGTTTGTTTTGCCCTTTACAAAGTAACTACCTCTTTTTCATAACAATTTATCAAAATCTGTTCAATGTAAGGAGATGGAAAGTGCACTGTAAAGAAATCTCAACTTATTGACGACGAGGCTATCCCAACCATGGCGCTCTGAGTAGACAGCGAGGGATTCTCACTTTCTGGCTATGCATATTAGTCACAGGAATAGGTTTCTGTTTACTCCATTATTATACATCACTTCATGTGTAATCCATGTTATGTATTTATGTTGCATAGGTGGCAATATAATGTTTTGGGGTCAAGCTTTACTTTACTTTGTACTTTGATTTTACAAAAGTCATATGATATAGATACTAGCAAAATACCCGAGGTTTCGTTTGAGGAAAATATGTTAAATTGTTGGTTACGCTTGCTACAGTTACAATTTCAGTTTCACCATGTTTGAAAAAACAATCCTTAGTATTAAGACCCTTAGTACTCCATTCACACTGATCAGAGATCTAAAAGCTGAATCTAAATCTGTATAAGGCAAAAAATGACTGTCCTGAAGGATCTCAAATCGCAGCTGTGAAAACTGCCTCACAGTCAGACTGTTCTAGTTCTCCAGAGCAACCAATCAGAGCTCAGCTTTCACTTTACCTCAGAAGCTTCAAAACTGCACTCTGGTTGCTACAGGCAACCATAATGATCTTACTATGAGGTAATTTTCTTAAATGAGGCCCAAGTTACTTCTGCAGTGGATATAAGCAACCAGAAGGATCTTACTATGAGTCAATTCTCATAAATGAGGCCCCAGTCACTTTTGCACTGGTTGTTGACAGACGTTGCTATAATTACAGACTTTAGAAGTGACTTATCAGGTGGCCCCACTTTAGTGACTATATGGTTGCTGCTCATTTTAAGAGCGACTCTTTGGGTGCTGTGGCTTTAATTCTTTAAGACCCTTTAGGCAAAAACTGTGTCAGCAGCTTCAGTACTGAAAGCTGCACTCTAGTTACTATAGGCAACCAGGACAATCTTACTGTGAGGCAATCTTCATAAATGAGGCTCCAGTTACTTCTGCAGTGACTGTAGGCAACTAAAACGATCTTACTATGGGGGAATTCTCATAAATGAGGACACAGTTAGTTTTGCAATGGTTGTTGACATCCATTGCTATAGTTACAGACTTTAGGGGTGCTTTACACGCTGCGACATCGCTAATGCGATCTCGTTGGGGTCACGGAATTTGTGACGCACATCCAGCCGCTTTAGCGATGTCGTTGTGTGTGACACCTATGAGCGATTTTGAATCGTCGCAAAAACGTTCAAAATCGCTCATCGGTGACATGCCCCCCTATTCCCAATTATCGTTGCTGCTGCAGTAACGATGTTGTTTGTCGTTCCTGCGGCAGCACGCATCGCTATGTGTGACGCCGCTGGAACGACAAACATCTCCTTACCTGCATCCACCGGAAAAGGAGGAAGGAAGGAGGTGGGCGGCATGTTCCGGCCGCTCATCTCATCCCCTCCTTTTCTATTGGGCGGTGGTTCAGGGATGCTGCTGTGACGCGGAACGAACCGCCCCCTTAGAAAGCAGGCGGTTTGCCGGTCACAGCGACGTCGCAGAGCAGGTATGTGCGTGTGACGCTGCCGTAGCGTTAATGTTCGCTACGGCAGCGATCACCACATATTGGCCGTACGACGGGGGCGGGTGCTATCGCGCTCGACATCATTAGCAAATGCTAGCGATGTCGCAGCGTGTAAAGCACCCCTTAGAGTGACTTATCAGTTTGCCCCACCTTAGCGACTATATGTTGCTGCCCCTTTAACCCCTTCACCCCCGGCCACTAAAACACCCTAATGACCGGGCCATTTTTTGCAATTCTGACCAGTGTCACTTTGACAGGTTATAACTCTGGAACGCTTCAACGGATCCTGGCGATTCTGACATTGTTTTTTCGTGACATATTGTACTTCATGTCAGTGGTAAATTTAGGCCGATATTTTTTGCGTTTATTTGTGAAAATTTAGGAAATTTGGCGAAAATTTTGAAAATTTCGCAAATTTCAAACTTTGAAAATTTATGCCCATAAATCTGAGAGATATGTCACACAAAATAGTTACTAAATAACATTTCCCACATGTCTACTTTACATCAGCGCAATTTTCGAAACAAATTTTTTTTCCGTTAGGAAGTTAGAAGGGGTCAAAGGTCATCAGCAAATTCTCATTTTTCCAACAAAATTTACAAAATAATTTTTTTAGGGACCACATCACATTTGAAGTGACTTTGAGAGGCCGAGGTGACAGAAAATACCCAAAAGTGACCCCATTCTAAAAACTACACCCCTCACACTGCTCAAAACCACATCCAATAAGTTTATTAACCCTTTAGGTGCTTCACAGGAACCAAAGCAATGTGGAAGGAAAAAATGAAAATTTTACTTTTTAACACAAAAATGTTACTTTAGCCATAAAATTTTCATTTTTACAAGGGAGAAAAGAGAAAGTACACAATACAATTTATTGTGCATGTTCTCCTGAGTACGCTGATACCCCATATGTGGTAAAAATCAATTGTTTGGGCGCACGGCAGAGCTCGGAAGGGAAGGAGCGCCATTTGAATTTTTGAACGCAAAATTAGCTGCACTCATTAGCGGACGCCATGTCGGGTTTGAAGACCCCCTGAGGTGCCTAAACAATGGAGCTCCCCCATAAGTGACCCCATTTTGGAAACTAGAGGCCTCAAATAATTTTTCTAGATGTTTGGTGAGCACTTTGAACCCCTGGGGGCTTCACAAAAGTTTATAGCGTTGAGCCGTGAAAAGAAAAAAAAATTTTTTTACCACAAAACGGTTGCTTCAACTAGGTAGCTTTTTTTTTCACAAGGGTAACAGGAAAAAATGCACCATAAAATGTATTGTGCATTTTCTCCTGAGTACGCAGATACCTCATATGTGGTGGAAATCAAATGTTTGGACACACAGCAGTGCTCGGAAGGCAAGGAGCGCCATTTGAATTTTTGAGTGCAAAATTAGCTGCACCTGTTAGCGGACGCCATGTCGGGTTTGAAGACCCCCTGAGGTGCCTAAACAATGGAGCTCCCCCACAAGTGACCCCATTTTGGAAACTAGAGGCCTCAAATAATTTTTCTAGATGTTTGGTGAGCACTTTGAACCCCTGGGGGCTTCACAAAAGTTTATAGCGTTGAGCCGTGAAAAGAAAAAAAATTTTTTTTACCACAAAACGGTTGCTTCAACTAGGTAGCTTTTTTTTTCACAAGGGTAACAGGAAAAAATGCACCATAAAATGTATTGTGCATTTTCTCCTGAGTACGCAGATACCTCATATGTGGTGGAAATCAAATGTTTGGACACACAGCAGTGCTCGGAAGGCAAGGAGCGCCATTTGAATTTTTGAGTGCAAAATTAGCTGCACCTGTTAGCGGACGCCATGTCGGGTTTGAAGACCCCCTGAGGTGCCTAAACAATGGAGCTCCCCCACAAGTGACCCCATTTTGGAAACTAGAGGCCTCAAATAATTTTTCTAGATGTTTGGTGAGCACTTTGAACCCCTGGGGGCTTCACAAAAGTTTATAGCGTTGAGCCGTGAAAAGAAAAAAATTTTTTTTTACCACAAAACGGTTGCTTCAACTAGGTAGCTTTTTTTTTCACAAGGGTAACAGGAAAAAATGCACCATAAAATGTATTGTGCATTTTCTCCTGAGTACGCAGATACCTCATATGTGGTGGAAATCAAATGTTTGGACACACAGCAGTGCTCGGAAGGCAAGGAGCGCCATTTGAATTTTTGAGTGCAAAATTAGCTGCACCTGTTAGCGGACGCCATGTCGGGTTTGAAGACCCCCTGAGGTGCCTAAACAATGGAGCTCCCCCACAAGTGACCCCATTTTGGAAACTAGAGGCCTCAAATAATTTTTCTAGATGTTTGGTGAGCACTTTGAACCCCTGGGGGCTTCACAAAAGTTTATAGCGTTGAGCCGTGAAAAGAAAAAAATTTTTTTTTACCACAAAACGGTTGCTTCAACTAGGTAGCTTTTTTTTCACAAGGGTAACAGGAAAAAATGCACCATAAAATGTATTGTGCATTTTCTCCTGAGTACGCAGATACCTCATATGTGGTGGAAAGTAATTGTTTGGGCGCATGGCGGGGCTCAGAAGAGAAGGAGCGCCATTTGACAGCAAAATTGGTTGGAATCATTAGCGGACACCATGTCACGTTTGGAGACCCCCTATGGTGCCTAAACAGTGGAGCTCCCCCACAAGTGACACCATTTTGGAAACTAGAGCCCTCAAATAATTTTTCTAGATGTTTGGTGAGCACTTTGAACACCTGGGGGCTTCACAGAAGTTTATAGCGTTGAGCCGTGAAAAGAAAAAAAAATTTTTTTTACCACAAAACGGTTGCTTCAACTAGGTAGCTTTTTTTTTCACAAGGCTATCAGGAAAAAATGCACCATAAAATGTATTGTGCATTTTCTCCTGAGTACGCAGATACCTCATATGTGGTGGAAAGTAATTGTTTGGGCGCATGGCGGGGCTAAGAAGAGAAGGAGCGCCATTTGACAGCAAAATTGGTTGGAATCATTAGCGGACGCCATGTCACGTTTGGAGACCCCCTATGGTGCCTAAACAGTGGAGCTCCCCCACAAGTGACACCATTTTGGAAACTAGAGCCCTCAAATATTTTTTCTAGATGTTTGGTGAGCACTTTGAACACCTGGGGGCTTCACAGAAGTTTATAGCGTTGAGCCGTGAAAAGAATTTTTTTTTTTTTTTACCACAAAATGGTTGCTTCAACTAGGTAGCTTTTTTTTTCACAAGGGTAACAGGAAAAAATGCACCATAAAATGTATTGTGCATTTTCTCCTGAGTACGCAGATACCTCATATGTGGTGGAAAGTAATTGTTTGAGCGCATGGCGGGGCTCAGAAGAGAAGGAGCGCCATTTGACTTTTCAAACGCAGTGCACTGATCGGCCGCTGCAGGACGCACGGTCGGATGCGATAAAAAAAAGCGTCGGGGATACGTAAAAAAAAAAAGTCACGCCAAAAATTGACCATGGATGCAGATACGTTATGTGCATCCCTGATCAGCGCTTGGCGGGACGCACGGACGGATGCGATACAAAAAGCGTCGCAAATACGGAAAAAAGTCACGCCAAAAATTGAGCAGGGATGCCGATCCGTTATCTGCATCCCTAATCAGCGCTCGGCGGGACGCACGGACGGATGCGATACAAAAAGCGTCGGGGATACGGAAAAAAAAGTCACGCCAAAAATTGAGCAGGGATGCCGATCCGTTATCTGCATCCCTGATCTGCGCTCGGCGGGACGCACGGACGGATGCGATACAAAAAGCGTCGCGAATACGGAAAAAAGTCACGCCAAAAATTGAGCAGGGATGCCGATCCGTTATCTGCATCCCTGATCAGCGCTCGGCGGGACGCACGGACGGACGCGATACAAAAAGCGTCGGGGATACGGAAAAAAGTCACGCCAAAAATTGAGCAGGGATGCCGATCCGTTATCTGCATCCCTAATCAGCGCTCGGCGGGACGCACGGACGGATGCGATACAAAAAGCGTCGGGGATACGGAAAAAAAAGTCACGCCAAAAATTGAGCAGGGATGCCGATCCGTTATCTGCATCCCTGATCTGCGCTCGGCGGGACGCACGGACGGATGCGATACAAAAAGCGTCGCGAATACGGAAAAAAGTCACGCCAAAAATTGAGCAGGGATGCCGATCCGTTATCTGCATCCCTAATCAGCGCTCGGCGGGACGCACGGACGGATGCGATACAAAAAGCGTCGCGAATACGGAAAAAAGTCACGCCAAAAATTGAGCAGGGATGCCGATCCGTTATCTGCATCCCTGATCAGCGCTCGGCAGGACGCACGGACGGATGCGATACAAAAAGCGTCGTGAATACGGAAAAAAAAGTCACGCCAAAAATTGACCATGGATGCCGATCCGTTATCTGCATCCCTGATCAGCGCTTGGCGGGACGCACGGACGGATGCGATACAAAAAGCGTCGGGGATACGGAAAAAAAAGTCACGCCAAAAATTGAGCAGGGATGCCGATCCGTTATCTGCATCCCTGATCAGCGCTTGGCGGGACGCACGGACGGATGAGGTGTAAAAATGGACAGGGGATACGGAAAAAAAAAAAAAAGTTATACTCACAGTACCCAGAGGACTAGCAGGAGGATCACTGACCAGAAGAGCTGCAGAGGAACAGATGGCAGAGAGATGGACAGCTTTACAGGAGCAGCAGGCAGATCAGCAGAATGCCCAGGAAGGACCCAGCGATGGACGCAGATGTGATCAGGCCGGTGAAGACAGGTAAGAGGACGTCGGGGGAGAGCAGAGGGGGAGAGGGGGGGGTGAGAGCAGAGGGGGAGAGGGGGGGGTGAGAGCAGAGGGGGAGGGGGGAGAGCAGAGGGGGAGAGCAGAGGGGGAGGGGGGGAGAGCAGAGGGAGAGGGGGGGAGAGCAGAGGGGGAGACCGGAGAGGGAGCTGCAGAAGCAGAATAGAAATAATGGGGGAGGCAGTCAGATCGCAGGGGGAGCGGATCGGGATGTCGGGGGGGGGGGGGGTGGTTGGGGGGAGCAGATCGCGGGGGGGGCACGGCAGGGGCTATCACGGCAGCGCGCAGGGGCACCACGGGAGCGCGCACGGGCTGCAAAGTGAGCACAGTACTCACTTTGCAGCAGCAGCGGTGGTAGCAGATCGGGATGCCGGGGGGGGCAGATCGGGGCGTAGGGGGGCAGATCGGGGCGTAGGGGGGCAGATCGGGGGGGGGCACGGGCAGGGGCCTTCACGGGAGCGCGCAGGGGCCTTCACGGGAGCGCGCAGGGGCCATCGCCGGAGCGCAATACTTACCTTTGGAGCTGGCGCGGTGACAGCAGAGGCGGCGTCTGCGGCGGCAGCAGCGGTGGCGTGGTACCAAAAGTACCAGCCACTCCACGCTGCAGCCATGTTGGGGGAGGGTCCCCAGAGCAGCACAGGCCTGGGGAGGGCGGCCACCGGCAGATCAGACCGCCCCACTGCACACTGATTGGAGCGATTGCGCGTCATAGCACGATCGCTCCAATCAGTGCTGCAGGGGCTGGGGGCGGCATGTTTGAGGTCCACCTATGATATGCTGCAGCAGCTGCGGCATCTCATAGCTGGATCTCACAGGATCGCACTAATTCGGGCATTATTTTTGCCGAAATTAGTGCGATCGATGTGGTTGGCGGTTCAGATTTGAACAGCCAATCACATCGATCGTCGATAGGGGGTGGCGATGCCACCCCCCCTGGGGTCAAGCAAAGGTCCCCTGCTGTAAGAAACAGCAGGGGACATCATTTGAAAGCCGTTGCTATGGCCACGGCAATCAAATGAAGTTTAGGCCGTAAAATTACGTCCCTGGTCGTTAAGTCACGTTAAAATAGGACGTAATTTTACGGCCCGCGGTCGTGAAGGGGTTAAGAGATACACTTTGGGGTCCATCACTTTAGTACCCTTTGGCCAAAAACTATAGTTTTGCATTCAACACATAGATACCCATTTCTTCCTTTATTCCTTGAGATCCTACATTTAAGGGGGCAAATCTGGTGATGGGGGGGATTTTGAGTTTGCAGTATTTTTAGCCTCATTTATCTCATGTATGGCTGGTATGCGTCATTTTTGTGTCACTAGTCAGATACTGGTGGTTTGGACCTTCACTAAACCTCTTAAGCTGGGTTTACACACTGCAACATCGCAAAGGACATCGCTGTAACGTCACCGGTTTGGTGACGCAATAGCGACCTCCTTAAGTCTCTGCTAAGTCTCTGGTGAGCGTTCAAACAGGCAAACCTGGCCAACAACTCAACAGCGATCCGGACCTGCAGAGCGACCTAGCTGGTTGTTGGGGACGTTGATAAGCAGCCTTTTGAAAGGGAAGTTGCTAACAAAGTCGCTGCAAAGTCTTCACACACTGAAACTTCATGCTGCACAGCGGGAAACAAAGGACCTAGGAATGGTCCTGAACGATTTGTAACGATTACAACTTCACAGCAGGGGCCGGGTCGCTGATAGGTTTCACACACTGCAACATCGCAAACAACATCGCTATTGCGTCACAAAACCGGTGACGTTACAGCGATGTCGTTTGAGATGTTGCAGTGTGTAAACCCAGCTTAAGAGGTGTGAGGAGACCAACATTTGCAAAGGACAGAGGGAATACATGATTGGTTATTCCTCATTGTAGTAAATAGGAGCTAAAGAGAAGATGTAAAGTCTGGTGTGTTTGCAAAAGGTATCTCCTATTTTAGCACATTCTCACTTTTTGTTGTGTTGCTTTTTCAGTTTTCTGTATTGGCCGCATTACTCTAAGCATATCCTATTAGTGTGACTTTGGGGCATGCTGAAGGTATGAATTTTGAGATTTAACCAGGTTTCATAGAAAGGTCTCCCTACAACTATGAGGCCTTGTGCGCACACTGCGTTTTTACCCGCGGTTTTGCTGCAGAAATTTCTTGAGAAATGTTTGTAACCTTTCTGTAGACATTTCCCAGCAAAACCTATGGGAAAAAAAAATAGCTGTGCGCACACTGCGTTTTTTTCTCAAGAACATTCTTTCTGCAGAATTTCTTGAGAAAATGTGCATGTCACTACTTTTCCGCAGGTACCTGCGTTTTTTGCCATAGATAATGGTAAAAAACCGCAGGTACCAACCCGTGGAAAAATCGAGGCAAAACCGTGGCAATACTGTGGGTGCGTTATTAACGTGTTTTTTGCCGCGGGTGCGGTATTCTGCCACAGGGTGCGGATTTTTCTTAAGAAAAATCAATTTTCTAGTGCGCATATAGCCTTACTAATTTTTATCCTTTAAAGGTAACACAAAGGACATATTTGACTTCTTTCTAAAGTCTCAGAGGAGTTGCAGTGCATCCACCAGTCTTGCAACTTCTCAGTATGAGCTGTGAATGGAGCTGAAGATCGCATGGGATATCATATGTAACTTTTTTATCAGTTTCTGCAGAAGCCAATTAGGCTACGTAAGTGACGTCTCTGACAAGCAGAGAGGATTCATGGCTGCCTACAATAGAATTGGTCCTGTCCCTTAATTGGCTTCCATATCAGTGGAAAGTCACCCTTGCGAAAATGCTTAAGGGAATCTACATTCCACACATACAAAGTGTAGGTAGACTTGGTCTGTGAAATTTAGCCTAGATGATTAATATAATGAGAAATTTCATCAAAGTATTTCGGACATGGGAAGAGTATGCAGCAAGAGCTGTTGCGGTGTATTCTTGTTTTGGAGGCCTTCTCTGTTAATGTCTCATAATCATATTATATTCTTTGGCTATTGGATAGTAGTCACGTATGTATTGTTGTACAAGGTTTTTTTTTATTTTTAACACTTTTGCCATGACCAAATGTATTGTGAAATTCAACAAGTTTTCTAGTATGATTGAATGCCATTGTTTCATATACTTTGCTAAGCGCCAATTATGATATGTTTGAGTGGTGGCAGTAAACACTTCAGGGTGCTCACAGTGGGATCTAGTTCTCTGTCACTTACTGTAGCGTATTAATAATATTCTTTATTTCTATAGCGCCAACATATTCCGCAGTGCTTTACAATTCAGAATTACTAATATTGACCGTATTAATGAATGACTGGCATATATTGTGCATTACTAGTAATTCTGGTCCTTTGTGGCTGAACATGGAATGGAGTGAGTGTACCTTCACTGCTGGAGCATAGGTCTCTAAGTATTGTTTTAACAATGGAAGCTGAAGAAAGACCTGTGGTATTGTTGAGGGGAGTCTAAAAGAACATTTCCTTAAACTGGTTGTTCAGTTTTCTATTTTTTTAATTGTTTGTTTAAAGGCAGAAAATGTGACAAAACCATTAGAAAGGTTGACCACTACTTTTACATTAATGGCCTATCCTTAGGCGGGCTTTGCATGTTGCGACATCGCAAGCCGATGCTGCCATGTCGCACGCGATAGTCCCCGCCCCCGTCGCAGGTACGATATCGTGTGATAGCTGGCGTAGCGAAAATTATCGCTACGCCAGCTTCACATGCACTCACCTGCCCTGCGACCGTCGCTCTGGCCGGCGACCCGCCTCCTTCCTAAGGGGGCGGGTCGTGCGGCGTCATAGCGACGTCACACGGCAGGCGGCCAATAGCGGGGGAGGGGCGGAGATGAGCAGGATGTAAACATCCCGCCCACCTCCTTCCTTTCGCATATCCTACGGAAGCCGCAGTGACGCCGGTAGGAGATGTTCCTCGCTCCTGCGACTTCACACACAGCGATGTGTGCTTCTGCAGGAACGAGGAACAACATCGGACCGTCACGTCAGCGTAATTATGGATTACGCCGACGCTGCACCGATGATACGATTCCGACGATTTTGTGCTCGTTAATCGTATCATCTAGGCTTTACACACTACGATGTCGCATGCGATGCCGGATGTGCGTCACTTTCAATTTGACCCCAACGACATCGCACCTGCGATGTCGTAGTGTGCAAAGCCCCCCTTAGGATACGTCATCAATGTTTGATCGGTTGGGGTCCAAAACCCCACACTCCCGCTGATCAGCTGTTCTCAGTCCCTGCAGCAGCAACAGATGGACGGAAATGCTCGGTTCCAGAGCTGCACCATCTTGTGATCACGGCCACAGACAGGTACTGCACATTTGCCTCCTTTTGATTTGAATGTGAGGCAGATGTGGAGTACCGGGCTGCAGCCGTAATCAGTTGACAGAACAGTTCCAGAACTGAGCATTTCCGGTTCCCATCGCCGGCACAAAGACCCCGATCAGACATTGATGACCTATCCTAAAGCTGGCTTTACACGCTACGATATCGTTAATGAATTATCGTCGGGGTCACGGTGTTTGTGACGCACATCCGGCGTCACTAACGATATCGCAGTGTGTGACACTTATGAGCGACCTTAAACGATTGCAAAAGCGATCAAAATCGTTTGCCGCGGAGAGGTCGTCCTGAAACAAAAAATCGTTTTGTGCTTATTAGCGATGTTGTTCGTCGTTCCTGTGGCAGCATACATCGCTATGTGTGACACCGCAGGAGCGACGAACATCTCCTTACCTGCCTCCACCAGCAATGCGGAAGGAAGGAGGTGGGTGGGATGTTACGTCCCGCTCATCTTTGCCCCTCCGCTTCTATTGGACGCCTGCCGTGTGACGTCGCTGTGACGCCGCACAAACCGCCCCCTTAGAAAGGAGGCGGTTCGCCGGCCAGAACGATGTCGCAGGGCAGTTAAGTCCGTGTGACGGGGGTAAGCGAGGTTGTGTGGCACGGGCAGTGATTTTCCCGTGACGCACAACCGACGGGGGCGGGTACGATCGCTTGCGATCTCACTAGCACGATCGCTTGCGATCTCACTAGCGAGATCGCAGCGTGTAAAGCCCGCTTTAGGGGAGGCCTTCAGTGTAAAAATAGAGGTGGTCCAGTACCTAAAATGTCCTTTCTAAATATATATCTTTACACCCTAACCACTTTTGTAATTACGTAGATTTGTTATAAAACTCCCTACACTTCTCTACACTACTTAATCCCTAAATGTGTTGTTTTTTTTTACTTTATTTTTTGTAACGTTTTGTTTGAGAGGAGTCTAAATGGAACGTCACAGGAAGCTGGGAATGCATTCACTTCCCTGCAGCATCTATCACCCCTGCTAAAACAGAACATCATCAAGATAGGAGGCACTGCAACTACTTACTATAGTTTCTTGTATTGTTGCCCTCTGGAGATGTCGTGGATCCATGATAATAGACACTGGGAGAGCTGAGTGCAGCACCAGTACTCTGTTTCTGTCTTCGCTGCTTTTAACTATAAAACAAGTCATCATCAAGAGGCAGAAATAAAAGTAGTGAGTGACAACAGTGCTGCCCCAAAGCTTCTAGCACTGCACTCAAATTAATCATCATCAGGGTGCGGCACTAGTTTCACTCACACAGATTTTATCTGTCTTCTGATGACAATTACTTTGACGGTAGTGATAAAATCTGTGATACAGTGCAGGTGTCACTCACAACATCTGTCTTTGCCTCCGAATCCTCTACCTGTGCAACAAGAAGCAGATTGCCAGTGATGTACTCAGCTTTTTTGCAGCTTCTATCGTCATGGATCCAGGATGTCTTCAGAGGGCAACAATACAAGAAACTGTAGGAAGTATCTGCAACGCTACCTAGTGATAACATCAGGTTTCAGGAGGGGTGATAGAGAAGTGAGTGCAGCCCCAGCCTCCTCTCAAATGAAACGGTGCATTAAGTGCAGTAAATAAACAAATTTATAGATCAGTGAGAAGTGTAGGGTAATGTATAATAAAGCAAATTGCAAATGTAGTTAGGGTATAAAGATAGATTTTTTTAGGTACCAGACCAACCTTTTAAGGTTCACATAAAGACTATCCACACTTAACGGACAGCCAATCAGCCTCTTGTTTGTTTATCAGCTTTTGTTTAATAGCTTGTTTACACCTGAAAACTACTCTTAACAATGTTTGCTAAACTATCTATGATAGATTGTTCAGTGCCCATATGCTGCCATTGTTTTCGACAGCACAGGTCCTGTTTACATAGAATGATGCACTGTCGAGGTCAGAATCTATTATGCAGCACTATTTACCTGACAAATGAGTGTTTTGCTCATTCATTGGGTGAATGGCAGCTGCTTAGACTACTAAGATTATTATGAAACAAGCGTTTCTAAGAATGCTCATTTATGATCCTATTGCAGTGTAAATGGACCCCTAGTTGTACACTACAGTTTGGAGGCATACCTGCATTATAGAGGCACAGCTGCGGTTAGGATGCATGAATCAAGATCCTTGCAGCCAGTGCAATGCTCCAGAGCTGCATCTACAAATCTGCTGAGTTTTGACAGAAACACATCTATCAATTGAGTTAAACTCATATAATCCAATGGTTTCTGCATCAATGCATCCTGGACAGGCATCAGACTGCTGTAATGTTCATGGTGAAAAATGACAACACCCAGAAGCAATGCTTTCTAAAAAAAAAACAAAAAAAAACACGGCACGTTGGGATATTTCAGCTCAGGAGTTTAGAGTAGTCACAATGAAGCCGACTGAAAGTTGTTATCTGAATAGTTACATCTTCATTTGAAATATTACATTGCTAGGTTATCTCTATCATGTTATGTAACCTGGACTGTACATCTAATGAAAGGATGCAGATTCAATATTTCTCACAAACGACATTCCAAAAGTGCTTTGAAATCACCTAAACAATCTAAAAAATCCAACTTGGCCGATCGATCGTTCCTCAAATCTCTTTTGTACGTCTGTTTTATAAAGGCACTAGCTGTAGTTGCCGGCGTTGCCCGGGATAGTAACTGTCTCTCTGTCTCTCTCCCAGTCTCTGTCTGTCTCTTTATCTCTCCCAGTCTCTGTTTGTCTCTCCCAGTCTCTGTCTGTCTCTGTTTGTCTTCCCAGTCTCTGCCTGTCTCTACCAGTCTCTGTCTGTCTCCCCATCTGTCTCCCCATCTGTCTCCCCATCTGTCTCCCCATCTGTCTCCCCATCTGTCTCCCCATCTGTCTCCCCATCTGTCTCCCCGTCTGTCTCTGTGTGTATGTCTCTGTGTGTCTGTCTCTTTCCATGTGTCTGTCTCTATCCATGACTGTCTGTGTGTCTGTCTCTATCCATGTCTGTCTGTGTGTCTATCTCCCTGTCTGTGTCTATCTCTCTGTCTGTCTCTGTATCAGTCTCTGTCTGTCTCTATATCTGTGTCTGTCTCTCTCTATCTTTGTGTCTGTCAGTCTCTTTCCCAGTCTGTCTCTTTCCCCTTCTGTCTCTTTCCCCTTCTGTCTCTTTCCCCTTCTGTCTCTTTCACCGTCTGTCTCTTTCACCGTCTCTGTCTCTTTCCCCTTCTGTCTCTTTCACCGTCTCTGTCTCTTTCCCCGTCTCTGTTTCTTTCCCTGTGTGTCTCTTTCCCTGTCTCCTTACCTGTCTGTCTTTGTCTGTCTGTCTCTGTCTGTCTCTTTCACTGTCTGTCTGTCTCTTTCTCTGTCTTTTTCCCTGTCTGTCTCTGTCTGTCTGTTTCTTTCTCTGTCTTTTTCCCTGTCTGTCTCTGTCTGTCTGTCTCTGTCTATTTCCCTGCCTCTTACTCTGTCTGTGCCTATGTCTATCTATCTCTCTGTCTCTCTCTATCCGTCTCACCACCGACATCTTGTTACCTCACACATAAGCTTCTTATACTAACAGTTTATTTTGTTCCTATAGCAACCACTCACAGCTCCTATTAATAACCTTTAGCTCGCAGCTCCATTGACTTTAATAAAGGTTTTTTGGAGAGTAACTGTAAAGCGCAGGGTTAAATTTTCCTGTCAAAACATAGTCTATGGCGTTCCCTGAGTCACATGGGGTGTCTGTGCAAAATTTCGTGATTGTAAATGCGACAGTGCGGATTCCTTTAGCGGACATACATACACACACTCAGCTTTATATATTAGATAGTGCAAATGTTTGTATTTGTATTCTGATCACAAAACTAAGCCCACTGTTTTTCATAGAAATATGATTTTGTCAGTTCAGGTCATTAAACCCACTGTTGAGACAGGACACTAAACTACTGCTAAAATTGTCAGTATTCATGTAAAAATTGGATTAAGGGGCACTTTGCACACTACGACATCGATGCTGCGATGCCGAGCGCGATAGTCCTCGCCCCCGTCGCAACTGCGATATCATGGTGATAGCTGCCGTAGTGAAAATTATCGCTACGCCAGCTTCACATGCACTCACCTGCCCTGCGACGTCGCTTTGGCCGGCGACCCGCCTCCTTATTAATGGGGTGGGTCATGCGGCGTCATAGCGACGTCACACGGCAGGCGGCCAATAGAAGCGGAGGGGCAGAGATGAGCGGGACGTAAACATCCCGCCCACCTCCGCCCTTCCGCAAAGCCGGCGTGAGCCGCAGGACGCAGGTAGGAGATGTTCCTCGCTCCTGCGGCTTCTCACACAGCGATGTGTGCTGCCGCAGGAACGAGGAACAACATCGTAACATCGGTCATTCCCAATTCATGGAAATGACCGAGGCTACACCGATGATACGATTACGACGCTTTTGCGCTCGTTAATCGTATCAAAAATGCTTTACACACTATGATATCGCCTGCGACGCCGGATGTGCGTCACTTTCAATTTGACTTCACCGACATCGCACCTGCGATGTCGTAGTGTGCAAAGTGCCCCTTAGGACCACGAGCAACCACAGAGAATAGAGGGCCCCTGTGCAAGAAGAATTTATATTCCCTTTGCCATCCAATAGCTCAACATAATGGACAATTCCTCTCACTGACATCTGGCTGTGCTCTGATTTACTGCAGAGTTGACTTGTCAGTCAATGCCAGGGTGTGGCTACAGCCGCCACACTCAGATTGATGACAATAATTGTTCTGGGCATGACTGAAAGCTGGTTGCTCCCAGGAGAAAAAAGTGAATTTTCTCCCAAATGGAACACTTTCAGTATTGGGCACCTTCATTAAGCTTTTAATCTGTAAAAAACATACAGTGCCTTCAGAAACTCTTCATTCCCTGTGAACTTTTCTTCATTGTTTCTCATTACACCCACAAACTTAAAATTTATTTTATTTGGAATTTATATGATATACCAACACTAAGTAGCAAGTATTTGTGAAGAAAATGATACTCTGTTTTCTAAATATTTTAAAAATATAAATCTGAAAATTGTGACCTGTACTCGGCTCCCTATGGTCAATACTTTCTAGAAGCACCTTTAGCTGTAATTACTGCTGCAAGTCTTTTAGGAGATGTCTCTACCAGCTTTGCACATATAAAGAATTACATTTTTGCCCATTCTTCTTTACAACATAGCTGTAGCTCAGTGATCGGATAGAGGGGTCTGTGAACAGCAATTTTCAGGTCTTAACCAATATAAATTGGTTGATGGATTGAGCAGTGCTCTGTGTGATGATCAGAGCTTGGGCTATGTGTTTGCAGTGTGAGAGGAAACCGGAGCGTGTGGATGAAACTCACGTAATTGTACTGACCTGGTGGATCATGCTACCAGGTCATTTCTGCCATACAATAAATGCCATATAAACAAAAACAATGGCAAAATTGCATTTTTCATAATTTCTTCCCACTTTGAATGTTTTTTAAGTAGATTATATTGTAAATTGTATGATGTCAATAAAAACAACAAGTTGTCCCATACTAAAACCCCCATACAGCTATATTGATGGACAAAGAAAAGCAATTATGGCACTTGAAAGAAGGAGAGGAAAAAAACAAAAGGGAAGAGTGAAAATTTGCTTACAGAGGCAATGGCTTTTAGGAATTGTCCACTTCTTTTAATACTGATGGCTTATCCATGTGATATGTCAACAAAAAAAACCATTTCTATTAAGTTGTTTGTCAATAGACTTAAATTTCAACCAGTGGGGTTCCAACACCTGGTACCCCCAATGAGTACCTGATATCATTAGGGATAAGCACACACTAAAATGCTCGAGTGCTCAGTACTTAAATCAAGCTGGTCGGACCCTCACATGTGCTTGAGTTGAGTATGATGCAAGTCAATGGGAAACTCGCAAATTTTGGGGGAAAATCTCCCTCTTGGGCAAGATACTCGATCGAGTACGGAACACCTTGAGCACCTTATGCTCAATATTGAGTAGTGCTGAGTACGCTCACTTATTATAACTAGCTACCATCTTTGACAGGGATAATTAGTAAATAGTATACTAAGAGGAACAGCACAGCTCAGTCCCACTGTTTAGTGCTGAGAACTGCATTTCATCTCCTGCTCATTCCCAAACAATCTGTTATTATTGACCGATCCTATGGATTGGTTATCATTAACAAAATAGTATGCAACACCTTTAATTTGATATTCTGTAAACCCTCCTTCTACCTTACACACTTATTTTACATTTCATAGTTGTAATTAGTATTAGCTCTGCAGTAAAATGGTTTTACGTTTACCTTGATCATCCTGTCAATAGATCACTGCAAGTCAGTGCCTCAACGGACTAGTCTTTTGTAACCATATCTCATGGGGATTTTTCATCTTTTCCCATTCAATTGACACTGTCAGGTTTCAATACAATGTCTCAATTCCCATGCTGGTGTGAGAATGATTAGTCTGATGCAGTACATTGCACAGTCACACTCACTTCATTAAACCGCATATTAAACCTAAAAACGCTCAGTCAGCGCCTTTCATGTAACCCATTAATGACTGAAGCTAGCTGGGCATCAGTTTGAGGCATCGCACAGTACAACTTTGCTCATCATGAATTGTAAAGGGTTGATGTGCTCTCAATCCTAGATGTTTAAATTGTACAATGTCTGTATTAGACATGATAGATGTCTAGATATAGTCCAATAGCCTGCCATCCATGCCATCATCCTCTCCCACCAGGAAAAAGAAAATACTGGTTACTCCCAGCCTTACGTCACAATAATCATGATGAAGGTATATATAATATACAGTATATACTGTGTGTATGTGTATATATATATATATATATATATATATATGTGTATGTGTATATATATATATATATATATATATATATATATATATATATAGACACACACTGTATATACACACTATTCTTATGAAAAAGAGTCTTAAAGAAAATAAAAATGATATCTACATACAGATAGATACTGTACGGATACTGCTCACTCGGCGTCATTTGAGGTAGGAGCGGGAGGTGACTTAAACAAAGTCTTTAGGCTGCTTTATTAAAACTCCATAAAGCGAGCCACACTCAAGGAGCATAAACGGCCTTTCTTGGTTGGAAAACAAGATACACAGTGTTAACAATGTCACTTCAGTCATAACCAGCATACTAATCCAAACATAGTGATTCTGACAAGAGGACTTCTTACCTTCACACACACATGCCATAATGAATTCACATGGACCTTCTTCTGTCCACCATGCCACGCCCCAAGGGGGAGATATGTGAACAGCCTGCCCCACTCATCTATATGACTGCGCGTAAATCCAGCCCTTGCCTCACCCTATGAACACTTTCAATACTAAACATAGAGGATAACCACCTCTGTGATACAGTATATCACAAAGGTGAGCACACCCCTCACATTTTTGTAAATATTTTATTATATCTTTTTCATGGGACAACACTGAAGATATTACACTTTGATACAATGTAAAGTAGTCAGTGTACAGCTTATATAACAGTGTAAATGTGGGGCCCTCTAAATAACTCAACACACAGCCATTAATGTATAAACCAAATGTAAATTATCAGTGATGTCCCATGAAAAGATATAATAAAATATTTACAAAAATGTGAGGGGTGTATTCACTTTTGTGATATCTATATACATATATATACTGTAGATATATATGTATTTATAGATACTGTAGGGATGTGGCCTACTCGTTGGTGTTTGAGGTACAATATATAATTGTCAATATATAAATACCGCATTTTTTGGATTATAAGACGCACTTGTCTTCCCCAAAATTTGAGAGGAAACTGAGGGGTGCATCTTATAATGCGACTGTAGCTTACCGGGAGGTGGAGAATAGGCGCTGTGCTGGCTGTGGTGGGCGCTGTGTTGGCTGCGGTGGGCACTGTGCTGGCTGCGGTGGGGACTCTGCTGGCTGCAGTGGGGACTGTTGAAAGCAGGTTGGTGCGGCGAGTGAGATGCTCTGTCAGCGGTGTGGGCTTCAAATAATGATGCCTAGAGTCGGCATGCGCAGATGTAGTGCTCGGCTGAAGAGCTCATGTGCACACGCGCCGCCTCTGGCCCATTGTTCTTCCAGCAGCGGGCTTAAGGAAAATGGTGCCCAGAGCTGGCAAGTGTGCAGATGAGATCTCGGCTTATCATTGAGCCGAGCGCTCAATCTGCACACATGCTGACTCCAGGCACCATTTCTTTGCATTCCTAAATGCCGACAGAGCATCTGTGACACCCGCCGCACAGACCTGCTCTACACAGCCAGCTCACAGCCAGCACAGCCCCCACTGCAGCCAGCACAGCCCCCATCGCAGCCAGCACAGCCCCCATCGCAGCCAGCACATCCCCCACCACAGCGCCTGCAGCTTCGCCCTACACCAGCACCTCCCCTGCCTTCTGTGACCCAGCTCCACCACCGCTACCGCACCCCCTCTGGTAAGACACCACCGGAGTATAAGACGGACTCCTTTTTTTTTTCTTTTTTTTTTTTTACCTTTTTTATCTCTAAATTTGAGGTGCATCTTATAAACTAGTGCGTCTTATATAATGAAAAATACAGTATATAATATTTAATTTCTTTAAGACTTTTTTGTTTTATGGTAGGGAAAAAAAAATTCTGTGTAAATAACTTTCCATTTGGCATCATTTTGAAAACATCAGCAGTTATTAAATTTTACAAGACCAAACACAGTTTCATTTTAAAGATTGGCATTGTAGCCTTAAAAATCATATTCTATATACTTGCTCCAAATGAGATTTTTTTGTTATTTTTTTGTGGGGGAAGTGGGATTTGTGTAACTATAGACTTGAATAGCCTATTCTCATCCAACATATGGAAGAAACTACTGCAATGTTTTTTTCATGCGCAGTTTTGATCCATAAAAAATTCTACTCATCTGAACAACCCAATTAAATAATAGTGGTTTGAGTGCTGTCATTATTTTAACGGATTACACTGAGACTGAAAATACAGTAAAAAAAATTAGGTCCATCCTATACTCCGGTGCTGTCTTACTGGAGTGAGGGCATCAGTGGTGGTGGAGCCGAGGTCACAGGTGGCAGGGGCAGTGGTGGAGTAGTGCGATGCTGCAGGTGCTGTGGTAGGGTCTGTGCTGGCAGCGGTGGGGTTTTTGATAGCAGCGGTGGGGTCTGTGATGGCAGCGGTGGGGATTGTGATGGATGCGTGGAGCAGGGCAGTGCGCTGAGTGTCACAGATGCTCTGTCGGCAGTGCAGGCTTCAAATAAATACCGCCCGGAGTCGGCGCATGTGCAGATGGAGCTCTTGGCTCAATGACAAGCCAATAGCTCCATCTGCGCAAGCACTAACTCTGGGCACGATTATTTGAAGCCAGAGCATCTGGGACACCCGCCGCACCGCCCTGCTCCACACAGCCCTCCGCACAGACAGCCAGCCAGCCCTCTGCACAGTCAGACAGCCATCCGCACAGGCAGACAGTTGCCCCCACAGGCAGCCAGCCAGTCGCTGGTACAGACAGCCACCCAGACAGACAGACAGACAGCCGCCCGCACAGACAACCATCCACACAGACAGACACCCACACAGACAGACAGACAGCCGCTGGCACAGACAGATAGACAGCCGCGAGCACAGCCAGCCGCCCACACAGACAGCTGCCACCGCAGCTCACACAGCAGCCAGCACAGCGCCCATTCTCCACTCCAAGTAAGCTACATTCGGATTTTCCTCCCAAATTTTTGCTAGGAAAAGTGCGTCTTATTATCCGAAAAATACAGTAAATGCTTAAAATGCGAGCTAAGCACTTGCAATATACCATATACTGTAGAAATCACTCTTGTTTTATTTGCTGGTAAAAGATGGCTCCTAGTACAAATTATGCTATGAGATCAAATGTTATATTTGGTATTAGTCTGGGGTGCACAACATTTTTTGGTGCAAAGGCCAAATTGCAATAATGAATCAATCCTAAAGGCCGCAACATTTTTAACATTTTTTAAAGCGGTCTTTAGATGAATATATAATCAGAACTACCATCAGTACATTAACACATGACCAGAACCACGTTTTTAGTATTTGAAGAGGATTTAGAGAGTTTCTGCTCAAAAAATCAGTGTGAGTATACGCTAACTTAAACTGAGCTTTTGGAGCAGAAGTCACCAAATCCTCCTCATAGTGTCGACCAAATGGAGTAGAAGAAAGGGGATAAAATGCCACACTGCCAGACAAGCTCAGGAGAGTTATCAAAGTGATCAGCAGGTTTTATTGTTCATAGTTCATTGTTCACAGTTCCACGTGTTTTGGAGCTAGCATCCTCCTCTTTCAGGAACCAACAATACCAATGGTACATTTGTTACATTGCTATTGTTGGTTCCTGAAGAAGGAGCATAATAGCTCTGAAACTTATAGAACTATGAACTATGAACAATAAAACCTGCTGATCACTGCTAACTCTCCTGAGTTTTTCTGGCAGTATGGCATTTTAACCCCTTTCCTCTACTTTATTTGATAGACACTGTACCTCGTGGGAGGAGGTGGAGAAGTTGTTTTTCTCCTGTCATAAAAATGCTCCTTCACCCCAATTCCACTACCACCCTCCGTTACTCTCCCCTGTTTTGAGGTGCACTCCGTCCGCATCTATTCCCCCTCCATCTGGCTGTCATTTACCACCTCCTGGGCCGGATACCACCTTTCTTGACCACTTCACAACCTAGCTACTTCATTTCCTTTCCACTGACATCAGCACCATCATTATAGGTGACTTTAACATCCCCATCCCCATCTCCCATTCATCTGTCTCTAAACTTCTAACACTCACTTTCCTCTTTCGGCCTGACTCAATGGTCCTCTGCAGCTACTCACAAAGATGGCCACACACTTGACCTCATCTTTACTCACCTCTGTTCCCTATCCAATCTCTCAAACTCACCTCTCCCCTGGTCTGAACACAACCTACTTACTTTCTTTTCCCTTTCTTCTCCACGTACACAACCTCCTCCACAAACTTTAAAACCCACGCAGAAATCTCAAACACCTTGATTTACATTCACTTGCTCAGTTCCTTCTTCCTCTTGCAGACATTACTTCTGTACACGATGCAGATGCTGCTGCCACTTTATATAACACTACAATCTCTGCAGCTCTCAAATCGGCAGCCCATCTCATGCGTACCAAAACCTGCACAATCAACAGGCAACCAAAATGGGGGACATATATGCCAGGATAGACCCAGGAGAAGGACATATATACCAATATATCAGAATGGGGAACTTATATACTAAGATGAGGGACATATATATATACCATGATGGGCCCAGGGTGGGGATCATATACACCAGGAGGGAGGACTTATATACCAGGATGGGGGACATACAGTACAGAAAGGGCCCAGGATGGGTCAAAATTAGTACAGAATTGGGGGATCGCCATGACCACATTTTTTGCTTCAGAATTCTTTTCCTTATCTTCCTCCTCTAGATACATCCTATGGTCCGGTGCATTTTTTAGTCTGAAAATTAAGTTATATAAGAATATCTCAGCACAGGAACATTTTTTTAACATATTCAATTTTGGAACTTATTTATATCTCAAATCTATTGATTAAATTGAACTTTGTTTTATGGAACAACCCCTTTATGTTCCTTGGGCAATTGGCCCTTCCTATAATCTGCCCCTAAACTCAACGATACAACTATATATTCAGTGCGAAGTGACTAGAAGGAATATAACACCTATGGTTATGTTCTCATGGTTTTATGAGTTTTTGACATTGTGTATTTTTACTGAACAAACGCAGTTCCAGTAAAGTGTATGGGATTTATAGAAATCTCAAATCTCATGCCAATGGTTTTTTTTACACATCATAAACTGAACTACAGTTAGGGTAAGTGCTTGAAGTCCACAATATATCAATTTGTTTTATTCACACAAAGAGTTTTATATGCAGATTTTCCACATAGAATTGTATTTGTATTAGGCTAAGTTCACATTTCCGTTGATTTGTATCAGTCACATGCGTCGCTTGACGCATGTGACTGATGCGCTGTTCAACGCTGTACAACGGATGACAAAGAACAGAATTCTTTGTCGGATTCCGTTGTGTGCGGGGGGCGGAGTTCGGGGGCAGAGCCGAGCGGGGGGCGGGGCCAGGCGCTGAGGATGTCAGTAGAAGTGCTGCGGTCTGCATGGCTGGGGACAGGTGAGTGTATGTGTGAGTGAGTGTGTGTATGTGCATGTATGTATGTATGTATGTATGTGTGTGTGTGCACATGCAAAGTGCGGGAGGGGGCGGAGCCGAGCGGGGGGCGGGGCCAGACGAGTGTCAGTGGCAGTGCTTGTCTGCATGGCTGGGGACAGGTGTGTGTGTGTGTGTGTGTACATACATGTGCGGAGTGCGGGAGGGGGCGGGGCCGAGCGGGGAAGTGTCGGCCTCCCTGCACACGTAACCAGCCTAAATATCGGGTAACAGCAAAGCACCCGATGTTTACCTTGGTTACCCGATATTTACCTTGGTTACGGGCCTACACCGCTTAGCGCTGGCTCCTTGCACCGTAACCAGGGTAAATATCGGGTAACCAACCAAAGCTGGTGACGTGTGCAGGGAGCCAGAGAGCATGCGCAGCGAAATCCGACGGATCTCGCTGCTCAAAAAACGTTACATGCTGCGTTCCTCCCGCCTGGCGGTCAGTCGTTCCACGACTGATCAGTCGGGCGGAGGGTGCAACGCAGCATCATCAGTCACAATCCGCTGCTCATACAAGTCTATGGGAGCAACGGAATCCGCTAAACGGATTCCGTTGTTTACAAGAGCAGCGGATTGTGACTGATAGATTTTAGCGGAAATGTGAACTTAGCCTTAGATGTGGAAAATCCAAAGGCAAAAACCTTTGTGTATTTATTGTGTTTTTGTTGTGGAAATTCACTAAAAATGCATGTAATCCACACATGACTGAGTTGTTAAAAATAAGATATTTTATTTAAAACATGACAAGAAAAGACAAAAAACGCAGCATAAAAAAACACGATTAAAACGCATGAAAAAAATGCTGTCATAATGCAAAATAGAACACAAACAGCCTAAATTTACCTATTCTGTGTAGAAAATCTGCAACTTCAAAAACTACCCAAATATTCATTGGGGACACATAGGCAAAAAAAGTCAGGATGTATTCAGTTGTAGAAAGACAAAAAGTTAGGAAATTGTGGCATTAGGTCACTATTGCTATATTATTTTGATGTTGCAAAACTTTAATTTTCATTTTGATATCAAAGCAGAAACAGTCAGGAGTGCATTGGGAGTGTCTGCCCCACATATATAGGCCCCCTTTTTTTTACTCTTGCCCCAAATTTTGCATTTTCACAAGCGTAACAGAAAAAAATTCACTATACAATTAGTTGTGCAATTTTTCCTGAGTACGACGTTACCCCATATGTTGTTTAAAACTACACTCTGGGCGCACAGGAGGGCTTGGAAGTGAAGACACAAGAATCGACTTTTGCAAAGTGAAATTGGCTGGAATCGATAGTGGACGCCATACTGCATTTGGAGAGCCCCTGATGTGCCTAAACAGTGGAAACCCCCCACAAGTAACCCCATTTTTCCATCACTATAGCCATATGAGGGCTTGTTTTTCTGGGACAAGTTGTAATTTGAATGTAAATATTAGTTTTACCATATACCGTAGTTTACTGAAAAAGGGGAAACAAATTCCAAGTGCGATGAAATTGCAAAAAAAAGTGTAATTGCACGTTGTTGTTTTTTTTTATTATTTACCATGTTCACTATAGGGTAAAACTGACCAGGCATTATGATTCCCCTGTTCAGTACGAGTTTGTAGACACCAAACATGTATAGTTTTACTTTTATCTTAACTGGTGAAAACAAAATCTAAATGTGTCCAAAAAAAGAATCGCACTTTTGTCACCATTTTTCCAGATCTGTAGCGTTCTCATTTTTAGGGATCTGGGGTTTAGTGACAATTATTTTTTGTGTCTTGAGCTGGCGTTTTTAATAACACCATTTTTGTGTAGATGCAATGTTTTGATCGCCTGTGATTGCATTTTAATGCAATGTTGGGTCGACCAAAAAAACATAATTTTGGCATTTGGAATTTTTTGTCTCACTACGCCGTGTACCGATCAGATTAATTGATTTTATATTTTGATAGATCGGGCATTTCTGAATGCGGCAATACCAAATATGTTGGTTTTTTTATTGTTTTACGCTCTATGGGGCAAAAGAGGGGTGATTTGTACTTTTTAGGTTTTTTTTTAATATTTTAAATATTTAAATATGCCTGATGAAGAGACCTGAGGAGTCTCGGAAGCTTGCTTTGTAATATCATTTATTTTATTTTTGTTAGCCATTAAAAGGTATCAGAACTACAAGATTATAATTTTGTTTCTCTCAGTAAGAGAAATCAATCTTTTTTCCACTGACTAATACGGTACCAAAACTTTTTTCTGTTAGTTAATAGGGATGATCGAATACCTCAGATATTCATCTTCGCAAATATTTTCCAAATAGGTCACCGATATGCGAATATTGTATGTACGTCTATGGGAAGCCCTAATAGTTTGAATAGTTGTTATTCGGGTTTCACATAGACTTACATTGTGCATCGAATATTCGCGAATAGTTGAATAGCGGCAACCTATTTGGAAAATATTTGCAAAGCTGAATATTTGAAGTATTCGATCATCCCTATTAGTTAACTATCAGTGCTAGCTGTAGGTACCGAACTGTCACTGCGTCTTTACACGCACTGACGGTTCAAATCCATGATGGATATAGCACGTCATGGTGCAGGAACTGACATCTGCTCATGAAATGCTATGTCCGTCATTGGTCGTTAATTAACGGATTAATCACCCATCCGTGTGTTCGTTTTTAAAAATGTGTGTTATTTGTATGGCCTTCTTGTTTTTCCGATATGGATATAGAAAATTAAATTACAAAGCTTCTCCTTATACTTTCAATGTTAAACATGTACAGCACACGGATGGGACAGGGACGCTATCCATGTGCTGTACGTGTTTTTCACAGACCCATAGACTTGTATTGGCCCTTGTCATCTTATCTGCTGGGAAATTTGGATATGTCTCTGTGTGGTTCACAAAGGTATGTGAGCAACACCATAGATTATGATGGGTACGTCTGGCATCCGTGAAAAAAGTGTCACATGTATGGATGCCACACGTACCGGAAACACTGCCGTGTGAAGGAGGCCATAAGGTTGCTTCTATTGACCAGCAAATGTAGAGGAAAAAAAGCAATTGAGCATATTTTAAGACTTTTTTTTATTATTCTAATGAGGCAATTATTCTTAGACAGATTGTTCTTAGGAAGCAACATGCTCATGAAGATTAAAGAGAAATATGATGCATGTAAGTCAGGCGTATAAATAACCATCTGTTTGGCCATTGTCATTATTATGCAAGTGGTAGCTGCTACATGTAGACCGCTGTGCAGAGAGCTGTATGTGTTACCATTACCAATACATTTACATTTAGATGGATAGTACATAGGTATTTGGCCAAAAGCAAGCACAGGACTCGTATGATCATCTGTCAAATGCATTGATGCTGACCAGACTAGGAGCGGAATGATCTGCATCATTATTATCATATTTATCTGTGATACAGATTTAATACATGAATATCCCTTGCTAAAAAAATGCCAGTGTGATTGTACTGCAACCTATCATACAACACTTTTATATATACTACGCCCATTAGCAATCAAATTTTAGATGCATTTAGTCATCGTATAACAGGTGTGCTTGCAGCAACTACCGTAAGTAAATCTAAGTGACTGGATGGAGCACTTCTACTGCTTCGGCTCCCAGCTACTTTCTCTGCCTAAGGCCTATTTCACACATACGATTTTTCCACATACCAGAAAAAAAATGACCTATTATTCTGCTACACAGACAGTCTTCTGGTCAGTAGAACTTGCCTTGCCTACAGAAATTTGTCTGCTTCTGTCTGCATGAATTGATACACAGCAAAAAAAGACCAGTATATTCACTAGTCTAAAGGCCCCGTCACACACAGAGATAAATCTTTGGCAGATCCGTGGTTGCAGTGAAATCATGGACATATTGTTCCATTTGTACACAGCCACAAACCTGGCACTGATTGTCCACAATTTCACTGCAACCACAGATCTGCCGCAGATTTATCTCTGTGTGTGACAGGGCCTTAAGGGTGCGTGCCCCCAATCAGTGTTTGCTGCGATTTAAATGCAGCATGCTTCAGCTGCATCCAAAACGCTGCATTGTACAGTACAAGCATAGTGGATGGGATTTCTAGAAATCCCGTACCCACTGTGCTTGTTTTTTCCGCAGCAAACACTGACCTGCGGTGCGGCTTTCCATGCCGCAACATGCCAATTGTTTGCTGCGGATTCGCATGCATCCTCCGTAGGGAGAACACAAGCAAAAGACCTCAGCGCACTGAACATGGGTACAATCAGCTGCAGTCTCCTGCGATCTCCTGCGGAGGAGACTCATGGCCAGTAAGTCCCTATCGTGGGACTCACTGATTCAGGTACTAGAAAGCAATATAATGTGAGAGTTATAAAACATACCTTTGTGTTGGGCATTCTGAACATGCGCTCTGACTCTAATGCGGGCTGCACACGAGACGATCTATCGTGCGATCGCACGAGCGATCGCACCCGCCCCCGTTGTTTGTGCGTCACGGGCAATTAGTTGCCCGTGTCGCACAAAGTCGTTAAACCCCCGTCACACACACTTACCTGCTGAGCGACGTCGCTGTGGGCGGCGAACATCCACTTCCTGAAGGGGGTGGGAAGTTCGGCGTCACAGCGACATCACACAGCGGTCGGCCAATAGAAGCGGAGGGGCGGAGATGAGTGAGACGTAAACATCCCGCCCACCTCCTTTCTTCAGCATTGCCGGCGGGACGCAGGTAAGCTGTGTTCATCGTTCCCGGGGTGTCACACGGAGCTATGTGTGCTACCCCGGGTACGATGAACAACTGGCGCAAAGAAGAATAACCGACTTGTTAAAAATGAGCGACGTGTCAACAATACACAATTTGTAACCAATTTGCGAATGTTCAGAGTCGCTCGGAGGTGTCACACACAGCGACGTCGCAAACGATGCCTGGTGTGCGTCACGAAAACCGTGACCCCGATGACATATCGCCCGCATAAGCCCAGCGTTCTGAGGCGGTGTCAACAGACAGGTACGCGCATCATCGCTGATGACTCTGGGCAATGTGCATTGAATAGCATGTTAGCATGCCCCCGTGGGTGTGCTAACATGCTAAGAGGGCGTAATGGGCGCAGGAATTAATGCCCTTTACCCGCGCTCATTAGCATATTATAAAGGATCTTTAGAAATACTTTTTATGTATGCTACTATAACCTGAGACAGTTAGGCAGGGATTAGAAAGATGCACCCAGAACTGCTCGTGGTTCTGGATGCATATTGGACCTGACAGGTTCCATTTACAATTAGGACATCCTTTTTATCATGAAATGTGACAAGAAGCATGTCCTCATTACAGAACTTCTTAATTTCGCCTGCCTTTAATTTCTTGGCAACGCTCTTAGATTTCGGCGTATGGTGCTACTGGCCACAGTTTTCTTGGCAGACAGGCACATGAACAGTGGGGTACATTTGTATAATAGTTAACTATGCACAAGTAGTCCCCTCCCTTTATCGAACAGGGGATGCACCAGGTCACAGACAATTTTCCTAGGTATGTTCAGGGAGGGGGGGTATTCAGGAGGAATAATTTGGGTGTCCTTCCCTTTATATACCCTGAATTTGTGTGTGTGTGTGTGTGTGTGTGTGTGTGTGTGTGTGTGTGTGTAGCCAGTCTCTTTCACAGAATTTATATCAATTCAGGACACTTAAGGCCCCGTTACACGCAATGACATCGCTAACGAGATGTTGTTGGGGTCACGGAATTCGTTACACACATCCGGCCTCGTTAGCGACGTCGTTGCGTGTGACACGTACGAGCAACCGCTAACGATCAGAAATGCTCACCTAATCGCTGATCATTGACACGTCGTTCATTTTCAAAATGTCGTTGCTGTTTCAGGACGCAGGTTGTTCGTCATTCCTGAGGCAGCACACATCGCTACGTGTGACACCCCAGGAACGACGAACAACACCGTACCTGCGTCCTCCGGCAATGAGGTGGGCGAGACTTCCATGCGGCTGCTCTCCGCCCTTCCGCTATTATTGGACGCCTGCCGTGTGACATCGCTGTGACGGCGCACGAACCTCCCCCTTAAAGAGGTTGTTCACCGGCCACAGTGACGTCGCTAGGAAGGTAAGTACATGTGACGGCTCTTAGCGATATTGTGCGCCACGGGCAGCGATTTGCCTGTGACGCACAAACGACCGGGTCGGGTGCTTTCACGAGCGACATCGCTAGCAATGTCGCTGTGTGTAAAGCCCCCTTTAGTCCTGCAAATACTGCTTGAAATGCAGCCTACTTTTAAAAAAGAACAGATAGTCATCACAACAAATATTTTTTTCGGGGGTACCATACAGTATGTCAGATGACCAAAAAGATCTGCCAAAAAGATCTGATGGTGATTTTATTTTTTATCAGACCTATGTTGAAAAGCAGGCTGTCATGCCGTAGCGAGGAGACGCTTGACGTTCGGTGCAACAGAAGGGGAACACCAGGGAAAATGTAAAAGGGAGGCCCAGGCGATAAGGACAGGGAAAAAGGGACACCCTTTAACAATCACCTGAGCCTGAACCCTGTGCTCCCTATTGTTCCTAGATGAGTCCTTCCTCACATGCGCCATCCTATGCCTAGGCTCTGGCTGACCCAGGATTAGCCCTAGCTTGTATGTAGGGCAGCAAGATGCTAGTATTACTACTGCAATAAGACCACATGAGGAGAGAGGCAAACAACCAGGACGAAACACAAAAAGGAACTACAAAGCTTCTCCAGAGAGGGATATCACAGCTTCTACTGGAAAAAGTCCACAGCTTCCAATGGAACAACTTCACCAGAGTGGTCAGTATAGAAGATCTATAACCAGCATAGGAGAGAGCTAGGAGTGAGTTTCTACAGAGGAATGGAGTGGTCATAGGGTGCAGCAGGTGAGATTTAAAGCTACAAGGATTCTCAGCAGAAAAAGAAAGACACACTTAACCTCTTCAGAACAGAAAGGAGATAATTCCGCTCCACTCCTGATAATCACCGAGCAGGCGCTAAAGAGGACCTGCCATCAGCCAAACACTGTGACCTTCTAGTCCCAGATACCCTAGAGGTTACAGCAGGGCGTGACACACTCATGACACAGGATGAAAAAATTTAAAATATCCGCCACATCAGCAGGTCTCCAGTTACTACTTTTTGAGTAGTAGGATGTTGGGTTGGCGCTAATGAATTGAGCTGCATATTAATTTGTTCTGCTTAACCATTAAATTTAGTAGTTCTTCAGAGAGGAAAGTTAATAAAAAAATCAACTTCCCTAAACCCTGTAGTATCCACATGGACGCCCATGACATTATTAAACTCAGGCATGCACGGAGTGTATGATTCAATGGGATCTCATTCGCTTACAGTGGCATTAACTCTACACTGAGCATGTTTTTGCCCACTGCACTGTTGCTGAGACCCATCATTGCTAGACCTATCTGTATCTTAACAGATCGGACAAAACATACAAAACCATTGATGGCAAGCACAGCAGTCAGATGTTTTTTGTAGTTGATGGTGAGATTTGCGCACATGTCAGGAGAAATTTTGGTCCACTCCTCTTTGCAGATCATCTCTAAATCATTAAGATTTTGAGACTGTTGGCAACTCGGAGCTTCAGCTCCCTCCATAAGTTTTCTATGGGATTAAGGTGTGGAAACTGGCTAGGCCACTCCATGACCTTAATGAGCTTCTTTTTGAGCCATTCCCTTTTTGCCTTCGCTGTATGTTTTGGGTCATTGTCATGCTGGAAGACCCAACCACGACCCATTTTTATATCCTGGCGGAGGGAAGGATGTTGACACTCAGGATTTACAGTACATGTCTCCATCCATTGTTCCATTGATGCCGTGAAGTAGCCCTGTGCCCTTAGCAGAGAAATACCCCCAAAGCATAATGTTTCCACCTCCATGCATGACAATGGGGACTGTGTGGTTTAGGTCATAGGCAGCATTTCTCTTCCTCCAAACATGGCGAGTTGAGTTAATGCCAAAAAGCTCAATTTTTGTCTCATTGGACCACAGCACTTTCTCCCAATCACTATCAGAAAAATCCAGGTGTTCATTGGCAAACTTCAGATGGGCCTGCACATGCACCTTGTTAAGCAGTGGGTCTTTGCGGGCACTGCAGGATTCTAAGCCATTATGGCGCAATTGTTACCAATGGTTTTCTTGGTGACAGTGCTCACAGCTGCATTGAGATCATTAAACATTTCCCCCTGTGTAGTTTTAGGCTGCTCTCTCACTTTTCTCATAATCCTGGATACCCCACGAGGTGAGATTTTGTATGGTGCCCCAGATCGATGTCGATTGACACTCATTTTGTATTTCTTCCTTTTTCTTACTATTGCACCAACAGTTGTCTCCTTCTCACCCATCGTCTTGCTTATGGTTTTGTAGCCCATTCCAGCCTTGTGCAGGTCTATGATCTTGTCCCTCACATCCTTGGAAAGCTCTTTGGTCTTGCCCATGTTCTAGAGGTTAGAATCTGACTGATTAATTGAGTCTGTGGACAGGAGTCTTTTAAACAGGTGACAATTTAAGACAGCTGTCTTTAATGCAGGTAACGAGTTGATTAGGAGTGTCTAAGAGGTCTGTAGGAGCCAGAACGGTTAATGGTTGGTAGGGGATCAAATATTTTTTTCTCCCTCCAAAATGGAAATAAATTAATATAATTTATACAATGTGATTTTCTGGATTTTATTTTGGATATTCTAAACTTACAAAATCAGCAAGGAATCAAATACTTATTTCATTCACTGTATTTGGCTGCAATCATGGGTCCAGGCTCTGATTCGTGCTGCCAAGGTTTGGTAATCATAAATCGACTAACAGATTCCCTTTTAACCCCTTAACGACCGCGGGCCGTAAAATTACGTCCTAAATGACATAATCTTACTGCCCGCGGTCCTCCGGCGGCAGCATGCCGCGATCGGCACACATCTCAGCTGATTTTCACAGCTGAGATGTGTGCCTGCTAGGCACGAGCAGAATCGTTATCTGCTCGTGCCGATTAACCCCTTATAATGGCGCTGTCAATACATGACAGCGCCATTATAAGCGCAATCGCGGTAAAGTTTTACTTACCGCCGAAACCGGAAGTCACGTGACGCGATCACGTGACTCCCGATAGTTGTCATGGTAGTACAGGGTCATGTGATGACTCCTGTACTACACATGAATTGGTTTCACTTTCGCTGTGCCCGGGGCACAGCAAAAGAGAAAGACAGCGTATCTGCTGTTTACAGCCTTCCAGCTGTGATCAGCAGATACTGCAGAGCGATCGGAATGCTGATCGCAATAGCCCCCTAGGGGGACTAGTAAAATAAAAAAAAAAAGTAAAAAAATAAGTTTTAAAAAATTAAAAAAAAACAAAAAAACCTAAAAGTTCAAATCACCCCCCATTCGCCCCATTGAAAATTAAAGGGTTAAAAAAATAAAAAATATACACACATTTGGTATTGCCGCGTTCAGAAACGCCCGATCTATCAAAATATAAAATCAATTAATCTGATCAGTAAACGGCGTAGCGGCAAAAAAATTCCAAACGCCAAAACGACGTTTTTTTGTCGCCACAACTTTTGCGCAAAATGCAATAAGAGGCGATCAAAACGTAGCATCTGCGCAAAAATGGTACCGTTAAAAACGTCAGCTCGAGACGCAAAAAATAAGCCGTCATTGAGCCTAAGATCCCGAAAAATGAGAACGCTACGGGTCACGGAATATGGCGTAAAACGTGCGCCACTTTTTTCAGACAAACTTCCGATTTTTTTTTAACCCCTTATATAAAAGTAAACCTATACATGTTTGGTGTCTACGAACTCGCACTGACCTGAGGCATCACACCCACACATCAGTTTTACCATATAGTGAACACAGTGAATAAAATATCTCAAAAACCATAGTGCTATCGCACTTTTTTTGCAATTTTTCAGCATTTGGAATTTTTTTGCCATTTTCTAGTACACAATATGGTAAAACTGATGGTTTCATTTAAAAGTACAGCTCGTTCCGCAAAAAATGAGCCCTCACATGACCATATTGACTGAAAAATAAAAAAGTTACGTCTTTCAGAAAAAGAATGGCGAAAAAAAAAAACGGAAAGCGAAAAATCGGCCGGTCGTGAAGGGGTTAAACTACAGAGTTTTAGACTAATGCTAAGATTTTTTAATCTCAAAAATTAAATTTCAATAAGATTGTTTTATGCAATACAGAAAAATAATGATAAACATTTGTCATGAACAAATTATAAATTGAGAGCATATTTCAGGCAGTATAAAAATCTAGAGATTTAACATATTAGAGTGCGTGCCCACAATCAGTGTTTGCAGCGTTTTGGATGCAGCATGCTTCAGCTGCGTCTAAAACGCTGCGTTGTACAGTATAAGCATAAGTGGATAACTGATAGGGAATTTAGATTGTGAGCCCCAATGTTGCCAGTGTTGATAATGTATGTAAAGCGCTGTGGAATTAATAGCGCTATATAAGTGAATAAATATTATTATTATTATGGGATTTGTAGAAATCCTGTGCCCACTGTGCTTGTTTTTTTTCCGCAGCAAACACTGACCTGCAGTTCGTCTTTCCAGACCGCAGCGTGTCAATTGTTTGCTACGAATTTGCATAGGGAGAACACAAGCGAGAGACCACAGTTCACTGAACCCTGATCGTGGGTACAAGCAGCTGCAGTCTCCTGCGTTCTCCTGTGGAGGTGTCGCGGGCGGGGAGGAGGGTGTCGGCACACTACGCTCACCCCTTCTGCTCGGGTCCGGCAGCTGCTCAGTGGTGGCTCGAGCTGTGGGCCGGATCCCGGGGTTTCTCGAGCGACACTCCTCGCCCGTGAGTGAAAGGGGTTTGTGGTTGGGTGTGGGGATTGTTATAGTTCGTGACGCCACCCACGGTTGTGGTGATTTCACCACCGCTGCTCAATTCGGGGATCCCGGGGATGGTGATGCGGAGCAGCCAGGTGTTGTGTTGCCCCTCCGTGGGTAGGGGTTGGTGATCCCGGGGCCCGGTGGTGGAGAAGGAGGTGCGGGGCCTGGTGGGCGCAGGGACGCGGGGGCAGCGCTGTGCCTTGCGGCACTGTGGTACTCACTCAGCCTGAGACATGGACACAGTTTGTACGGTAAACCAAATGGCTGGTAGGACGTTCCCACAGACGGCTGCACCTGCACTCCCGGTAGGTGACGGTGATGTCCCTCTTCCTTGCACCTATGTTTGACTTGTGGTAGCGGTGGATTCCCTCCGGTTACCCGCTCCCCGACTGCAATCTGGGCCGGAGGAGCTCTACACTTTGCCCGCAGGCGCTGGCCCTGAGAAACTGGTGCCGTGGCGGTGGCGGTGTCTCTCTGCTTCGGGTTGGGCTGTTGCCTTCAATCGGGACTTGGTTGTTGGGGGATCTACGTCCCCTTCACTGACGGATTCGGCAAATTTGGCGACTCCTAGCCTTGCCGGGGTCCGAGAGGCCCCTGCCCTGGTGCTGACTGTCCTTCGGAACGCTGCTCCAGACCACCGGGCACACAGCCAACGGGGTCCTTCCAGGAACTTCCAAACGGTCCCCCTCCAGACAGTCACCGCCGTCGCTGACCTTGCTGATCTGGCCCTACACAAAGCTGGACCTTCCAGGCTTTCCTTCCTTCTTGTCACCTCACTTGCTTTTCTCCTTTTTCACTTTCACTTAGCTGTTTACTTTTGCCCTGTCTAGGCTTCTCCTCCACTCCTTCTACTTCCTCCTCCCTGACTAGACTGCCTGGTTTCTCCCGCCTCCAGAGAGCTGTGACCTCCTTGGTGGGCGGAGCCAACCGCCTGGCCCACCCCCTGGTGTGAATCATCAGCCTCTGGAGGAAGGCAACAAGGATTTCTGGTTAGCATTGATGTGCCTACCTGGAGTGTGGGGTGTGGTGGTGTGCGACCTGTGTCCCCTGGCTTGCCCAGGGCGACACAGAGGCAACTCGTGGCCCTGCAGGTCAGCACCCGCTTCATCCAGGATGCAGTGAGTCCTGATCGTGGGCACATACCCTAAATCTTAGTAGAAGACAGTCTATACTGTTACCATTGTTGTCACGATGATTTGTTAGTCATCTTTTTTGAATATTTTTGTGATTTTTGTCATAATGTATATAATTTTTTGCATCTCTAAGCTTAGTGCATAAAATCCTTATTGGACAGATTTATAATTTTTCTTTGTCTTCTGTGTCCTTTATTTAAAGACCACTTTACAGAAAAGCCATCCGCTATTATCTGGGGGAAGTAATGGATGGATGGCCTCATACCTGCTAATATACACATGCTGAAAGACCATCTGTAAGAGGGACTCAGCCTATTTTATATGCTGAAGTTTTATGAAAATATTTCCCTATTGTACGATCAGTGACAGAAGGTGAGAACGTGGCCCAGTTTATCTGCTCAATGGCTTCCCAGTTGCACATTTTTTTTCTGCTTGGCATGTATCTGCATGCGGCTGAACATGAACTCACCTCTGCCAATGTGAAATTGGGTTTTAATGGAACCTTTGACTGTCTTTGCCAAGTGGTCATGATTTACTCACAAAAACTAATAGTATAACAATAGACCAAAACAGAAAAAATATGTAGAAAATATATAGAAAGAAAACAGCTGTAACATTGTCAAAAAATCATATAGTTTGAGTTTTGTCTTATCTTAATTTGTTTTGTCTCTAAAATTGAAAAGAAGTCAATTTGTAATGTTTCTGGTACAAAATGCTTTTGAGTGGGATCCTGAGTATCTCGAATAGTTAAACTGATGTATTTTCGCATTTATGAATCAGCAGATGATGCTTCATTCGGCCCATCCAGCTGCTCCTGCAGAATCTCTTGACTTCAATTTTAAACTTCAAGTAAAAGACCTAGAGAATGAAGCTCTGTTTATTCTAGAATATATAATTTAATCGTCAAATTATGGTAATTCAGGAAAACATCCTGATGCCATTTGAACAATTACATAAACACTATATGTAACTTATTAAATATTTTAACTTAAGGCCGCTTTACACGCTGCGACATCGCTCAAGCGATCTCGTTGGGGTCACGGAAATTGTGACGCACATCCGGCCGCTTTAGTTATGTCGTTGCGTGTGACACCTATGAGCGATTTTGAATCGTCGCAAAAACGTTCAAAATCGCTCATCGGTGACATACCCCCCTATTCTCGATTATCGCTACTGCGCGGTTTACGATGTAGTTCCGCGTTCCTGCGTCAGCACACATCGCTACGTGTGACACCGCAGGAACGAGGAACCTCACCTTACCTGCGGCCGCACGCAATGCGGAATGAAGGAGGTGGGCGGGATGTTACGTCCCGCTCATCTCCGCCCCTCCACTTCTATTGGCGGCGGTTCAGTGACGCTGCTGTGACATCCTGTGACGCTGAACGAACCGCCCCCTTAGAAAGGAGGCGGTTCGCCGGTCAAAACGACGTCGGTAGGCAGGTAAGTAGTGTGACGGGTTCGAGCGATGTTGTGCACCAAGGGCAGCGATTTGGCCGTGTCGCACAACCGATGGGGGCGGGTGCGCACGGTAGCGATATTGGTCATGATATCGCAGCATGTAAAGCGGCCTTTAGGCCTCCTTCAGACATCAATTTTTAACGTATTCATTTAAGTTGTTTGTTGCCAATAGAACACAGGTACTCGTTATAGTCTATGGACCCGTTCACATGTGCATTTTTGTTTCCTTCCGCACTGTGTCCTCAAAAAAAAGGACACAAACATGCCTGTTTTGATCAGACTCAGAAATCAAACTCGCTCTGTAAAATGAATTGGTGTGTGAAAAAAAGGAGATTGCACACGTATGCCAGCCCTGTGTATGAAACTAAGCAGACAGTACACGTATGCCATCCCTGTGTATGAAACTAAGCAGACAGTACACGTATGCCATCCCTGTATATGAAAATAAGCAGACAGTGCACGTATGCCATCCCTGTGTATGTAAATAAGGTAAATAAGCAGACCACACACGTATGCCATCCCTGTGTATGAAACTAAGCAGACCACACACGTATGCCATCCCTATGTATGACAATAAGCAGACCACACACGTATGCCATCCCTGTGTATGTAAATAAGCAGACCACACACGTATGCCATCCCTGTGTATGACAATAAGCAGACAGCACACGTATGCCATCCCTGTGTATGAAAAAAACAGACAGTACACATATGCCATCCCTGTGTATGAAAAAAGCACACAATACACATATGCCATCCCTGTTACACGTCGTGGCTCTCTTGTTGCAAGGAATGAGGTGGTCCTCCATTCCTTGTCGGCCACGAGCCCTACTGCTCAGCAGCACCAAAGGTCTGGGAGACTGCAGGAGTTGCCTTCTCAGAGACACAGCAGAAGGGTGACACCTAGTGGTTCTCCCCTCGCAGGGAATGGAGCGGTCTCCCATCCCTTGCCTGCCACGAGCTCTCCTGCTCAGCATCATGGAGGCTCTGGGAAGTTGCGCAGTGTGCAAAGAATAGATGCTCAGGGAAGCAGCAAGACTTCCCATGTCTCTGCACATTGTGAAACCGGGGATCCCGCCTTTATGACCCAAAGGCAGGAGGATGAGCATGTGCTCCACGTGACGTCTTCTGATTCGCTCACTGATATCACACGGCCCCATGACGAGGCTGGTGATGTGCTGAATCCTGACTGGCTGGGCCAGGACGTCACGAACCCTGATTGAGTCACGCCCGTCTCGCGCCCGCCCTTGGGTGGAGCTACACCTCCCTAAAAGCTCCCCCTGCCATCATGGCGGTGCGCGACCGTCCTTCTATGTTTGGATGTCTGGCAGCGTGCTGCCACGCCACTGTACAGACGTCATTGTCTTTCGTGGGCTTTGCCCTTGCTGCTCAGGCAGCACCTGGTTTGCAGGCCGTGTTCCTGCCTTGCTGCTCCGGCAGTGTCTCCTTCAACAGGCCGTGTTCCTGTCCCAGGTGAGCTCCTCGAGTCTCCACCGGACTCACCTGGTTATTGAAAGCACACGTGCGTGGGCACCTCTGTGCTACCCTCGTGCCATATCCTGTGACTCCCGCTGGCACACGTGCGTAGGCACCTCTGTGCGTCCCCGTGCAACAGGTACACCGTACGAGAAGCCCCGAGCCATACAACCCTCACGGGTTAGGGCGGACCGGTGTACATAGATCGTCTGTGACGTTCCAGACGATCACTAGTAGCAACCCGCTCACTCTTTCCTGACCATAGCAGCGGTCCCTTACACCGCACAGTGGACCTTGACCGGCGGAAGCTGTCCATTTCCCATCTTGGCACGCTTCCCCGGGTCCCCCTCGTAACATTACGGTCGCGCCAAAGGTCTGGCTATGGCGGAAGAGCAGCAGCAGTTGCTGCGTTATGTGCAGCAGTTGGAGTCACGATTGGCAGCAGTGGAGCGGTCTTCCCCCAATAAGGCTGCTCTAGCAACAGTCGCCACCCAGGCGGCTACTCAGGCGGTGGAATTCTGCGGAAGGTCGCCTCGCCTTGCGCTCCCAGAGCGCTTCAGCGGGGACAGCTCTGAGTGCCGTGGTTTCATAAACCAGGTTACCACCTACTTGGAGTTGTCCGCGACTGATTACGCTACTGAGAAGGCGAAGGTAGCCTTCGTCCAGTCCCTGCTCACAGGGAAAGCGCTAAAGTGGTCCACGCCGTTGTGGGAGCTCGGAGATTGGGTGGTGAATCACCTTCCAGTTTATCTTGAGGCCATGAGAAAGGTGTTCCTCGGGCCTCAAGTCACCCACGACTCCGCGCTGCGGCTCCTACGCCTTCGGCAAAGGTCCACTTCAGTCGGGGACTTTGCAGTACAATTCAGGACACTCGCCGCAGAGCTGGACTGGCCAGATAAAGTCCTGGTCCCTGTGTTCTGGGAGGGTCTGGCAGGGTTCGTCAAAGACGCGCTGGCCACGCGTGACGTGCCGACCACCTTAGAGGCCTTGATTCGGCTTGCCTCTCGCATAGACATCCGCCACGCGGAGCGGAGGCTCGAGGTCTCTTCGGCACCCACGTCTTCCTGGTCTACAGAGCCTCTGACTTCCCTTCCCCACCAGACCGGTCTCCCAGCCAGCTCTATTGACGATTCTGTGGAGCCCATGGAAATCTCCACAGTGGTCTCCTCTACCACAGGTTCTCGGCCGTCGGTCGATTGCTTTACCTGTGGGCAGAGGGGACATGTAGACACCCGATGTTCGAAACCATCGGAAGAAACACAGTGTCTTGTTCCATCTCCGGTCAGCGTGAGAAGGGTCACTTCCGTTTCCCTAGACCAGGTGCCACCTGGTAAGACCCTCATTCCCCCTGACCCACGGAATGATGTGCTGTCATGGGATCGTGCTTCCAAAAGCAGGGGTCACTTCAGGGTCGACAGGACCAGAGACCCTGCGGTCAGGCATTATTGGGGGCCGGCGGTAGCTCAGGATGTACAGAAGAATATGGGAGTCCGTACGTCGTGTGCGTATAATATACCGTTCAGGCGGAGGCCTGCGGGTCTTCCATATCCTGTGCCATCTTTCGCACCTGGTGACCTAGTGTGGCTGTCTTCTAAACATATTAACCTTCCGGTACAGACAGCCGAGTTTGCTCCTAGGTACCTTGGCCCGTTTACAGTAATAGAGCAGGTAACCCCGGTAACATATCGACTCCAGCTCCCTCCGCGCTGGGCTATTTCTAATACTTTTCATGTATCTCTCCTGAAACCCGTACGACCTAAAACCTCGGGGTCTCTGCTGTCCCAGGTTGGCTTCTCATCTGACGACCCTGAAGTAGCGAAGCTAGTAAGAACAAAAATTGTACAGGGCAAGAGGTACTTCCTCGTGGAGTGGGTCGATCGTGGCCCGGAGCATAGGTCCTGGGAATTGGAGGAACATGTCCGCGCCCCAGGTTTGGTGGCGGCCTTCAGGCGCAGGCGAGGGGGGGGCCCTAGACGGTAGGGTAATGTTACACGTCGTGGCTCTCCTGTTGCAAGGAATGAGGTGGTCCCCCATTCCTTGTCGGCCACGAGCCCTACTGCTCAGCAGCACCAAAGGTCTGGGAGACTGCAGGAGTTGCCTTCTCAGAGACACAGCAGAAGGGTGACACCTAGTGGTTCTCCCCTTGCAGGGAATGGAGCGGTCTCCCATCCCTTGCCTGCCACGAGCTCTCCTGCTCAGCATCATGGAGGCTCTGGGAAGTTGCGCAGTGTGCAAAGAATAGATGCTCAGGGAAGCAGCAAGACTTCCCATGTCTCTGCACATTGTGAAACCGGGGATCCCGCCTTTATGACCCAGAGGCAGGAGGATGAGCATGTGCTCCACGTGACGTCTTCTGATTCGCTCACTGATATCACACGGCCCCATGACGAGGCTGGTGATGTGCTGAATTCTGACTGGCTGGGCCAGGACGTCACGAACCCTGATTGAGTCACGCCCGTCTCGCGCCCGCCCTTGGGTGGAGCTACACCTCCCTAAAAGCTCCCCCTGCCATCATGGCGGTGCGCGACCGTCCTTCTATGTTTGGATGTCTGGCAGCGTGCTGCCACGCCACTGTACAGACGTCATTGTCTTTCGTGGGCTTTGCCCTTGCTGCTCAGGCAGCACCTGGTTTGCAGGCCGTGTTCCTGCCTTGCTGCTCCGGCAGTGTCTCCTTCAACAGGCCGTGTTCCTGTCCCAGGTGAGCTCCTCGAGTCTCCACCGGACTCACCTGGTTATTGAAAGCACACGTGCGTGGGCACCTCTGTGCTACCCTTGTGCCATATCCTGTGACTCCCGCTGGCACACGTGCGTAGGCACCTCTGTGCGTCCCCGTGCAACAGGTACACCGTACGAGAAGCCCCGAGCCATACAACCCTCACGGGTTAGGGCGGACCGGTGTACATAGATCGTCTGTGACGTTCCAGACGATCACTAGTAGCAACCCGCTCACTCTTTCCTGACCATAGCAGCGGTCCCTTACACCGCACAGTGGACCTTGACCGGCGGAAGCTGTCCATTTCCCATCTTGGCACGCTTCCCCGGGTCCCCCTCGTAACACATCCCTGTGTATGAAAATAAGCAGATCATAAAGGTATGCCATCCAGGGCCGGATTAAGGTTGGTGGGGGCCCCTGGTCAGAAAATCTGGTGGGGGCCCCATAACGTTAACATTTTTAGCTATAACAGTAGAGCGCGAACCGTAGCATTTAGATATAAATCCAATGAACATTTATCTTATCCTGTTCATATCCTGATCACATCCGTCACTTATGCACACAGTACAATACAGACACAGTCCAGGATCACATCCGTCACTTATACACACAGTACAATACAGATACAGTCCAGGATCACATCCGTCACTTATACACACAGTACAATACAGATACAGTCCAGGATCACTCACAGCCATCACTTATACACACAGTACAATACAGATACAGTCCAGGATCACTCACAGCAGTCACTTATACACAGAAAGTAGAGTTAGGCTATGTGCGCACGTTGCGTTTGTCTCTGCAGAAATTTCTGCAGCGATTTGAACAGCACACGTGCGCTTCAAATCGCTACAGAAAGAGTCCGTAATGAAAAGCCAATTTCATGCGCTCTGAGTGCAGCCCCTCCCATAGACAGAGCAGGGGCTGCATCCAAAGCACATGAAGAAGTGACACGTCACTTCTTAGAACGCAGCACTTCAGGCAGCAGCCGAATCACTACACTCTAATACGCCACGTGCGCACGGCTCCTGCATAATCTTCATAGATTGTGCTGGGGACGCAGGACGCATGCAGTTATGCTGCGGTGCAGATCGCAGCGTAACTGCATGCAAATAAGCAACGTGCGTACAGAACCTTACTCACATATTTTTTATTGATCTCAATGTTAAGGCAGCCAGGGCCAGCTCCAGGTTTTTGTGGCCTCCGGGTGAAAGTGTCTCAGTGGACCCCATCCACACACAGACATGCACACACACATACAGGCATACGTATATATACATATTTGAAGACAAATTCAGAAAAATACATATAAACAGACAAATATATGCACAGTCATATACACTGACATACATGCAGACACAGACGCATTAGGGCTCGTGCACACGTTGCGTAATTCCATGCATTTATGCTGCGCATAGCACTGCAGTGTAAATGCATGCGTCCTGCGTCCCCTATACAAGCTATGTAGATTGTGCATGATACGTGCGCACGTTGCTTTTATGAACGCAGCGATTTGGGTGCTAAAATGTTGACCCAAATCTGTGAGTTCATAAAATGAGCATGTCTATTATTCCGTGCGCTATGGATGCAGCTCCCACTCTGTCTATGGTGGGGACAGCAGCCATAGCGCATGAAATCGGCATTTTTTGTAAAGAAAAACTGCATCCATTATGCAGTGTTTCTGCAGCGATTTGACGCGCACATGTGCTGTCAAATCGCTGCAGAATATTCAGTAGTTACGTGCGCATGAGCCCTTACAGGTATTAATATGGGGAAATTGCCAGCAGCCTCACTCACCTCTCCCGCTTGTTTCCGTCCAGCTCCTTTAGGACATGTGGCTGTGTTTCACGATGGCTGTCACTAACAGACATGACTGACAGAACTCCTGTATATACATCACAGGAGGGGCTGGGGGCTACAATATATACATTACAGGAGGGGCAGGGGGCATAGACGTTACTGGAGTGGCAAACAGATCTGATGGTGTACTCATTACTGGGATGGGTGACATAGCGCTCTGGGGGACCCATATAGTTCTGGGGGGCTGCACAGACTGCTTCTTACACACACAGCTCTGACACACACACACACACACAGCTCTGACACACACACACAGCTCTGACACACACACACAGCTCTGACACACACACACAGCTCTGACACACACACACACACAGCTCTGACACACACACACACACAGCTCTGACACACACACACACACAGCTCTGACACACACACACACACACACAGCTCTGACACACACACACACAGCTCTGACACACACACACACAGCTCTAACACACACACACAGCTCTGACACACACACACACACACACACACACACAGCTCTGACACACACACACACAGCTCTGACACACACACACTGACACACATACACAGCTCTGACACACACACACACACAGCTGACACACACAGCTCTGACACACACACACACCTCTGACACACACACACCTCTGACACACACACACCTCTGACACACACACAGCTCTGACACACACACACACAGCTCTGACACACACACACACACACACACACAGCTGACACATATACACAGCTCTGACACACACAGCTCTGACACACACACACACACACAGCTCTGACACACACAGCTCTGACACACACACACACACACACACAGCTCTGACACACACACACACACAGCTCTGACACACACACACAGCTCTGACACACACACAGCTCTGACACACACACACACACAGCTCTGACACACACACACAGCTCTGACACACACACACAGCTCTGACACACACAGCTCTGACACACACACACACAGCTCTGACACACACACAGCTCTGACACACACACACAGCTTTGACACACACACACACAGCTCTGACACACATACACACACACAGCTCTGACACACATACACACACACAGCTCTGACACACATACACACACACAGCTCTGACACACACACACACACACACACAGCTCTGACACACACACACACAGCTCTGACACACACACACACACACACAGCTCTGACACACACAGCTCTGACACACACACACACAGCTCTGACACACACACACACAGCTCTGACACACACACACACACAGCTCTGACACACACAGCTTTGACACACACACAGCTTTGACACACACACAGCTCTGACACACATACACACACACAGCTCTGACACACACACACACACAGCTCTGACACACACACACAGCTCTGACACACACACAGCTCTGACACACACACACACACAGCTCTGACACACACACAGCTCTGACACACACACACAGCTCTGACACACACAGCTCTGACACACACACACAGCTCTGACACACACACAGCGCTGACACGCACACACAGCTCTGACACGCACACACAGCTCTGACACACACACAGCGCTGACACACACACACAGCTCTGACACACACACACACAGCTCTGACACACACACACAGCTCTGACACACACACACATCTCTGACACACACACACATCTCTGACACACACACACATCTCTGACACACACACAGCTCTGACACACACACAGCTCTGACACACACACACAGCTCTGACACACACAGCTCTGACACGCACACACACACACAGCTCTGACACACACACACAGCTCTGACACACACACACACAGCTCTGACACACACACACAGCTCTGACACACACACACACAGCTCTGACACACACACAGCTCTGACACACAGCTCTGACACACACACAGCTCTGACACACACACACAGCTCTGACACACACACACACACAGCTCTGATACACACACACAGCTCTGACACACACAGCTCTGACACACATACACACACAGCTCTGACACACACACACACAGCTCTGACACACACACATACAGCTCTGACACACACACACACACACACACAGCTCTGACACACACACACACACACACACACAGCTCTGACACACACACACACAGCTCTGACACACACACACACAGCTCTGACACACACACAGCTCTGACACACACACACACACACACAGCTCTGACATACACAGCTCTGACACACACACACACAGCTCTGACACACACACACAGCTCTGACACACACACACACAGCTCTGACACACACACACAGCTCTGACACACACACACACAGCTTTGACGCACACACAGCTCTGACACACACACACAGCTCTGACACACACACACAGCTCTGACACACACACAGCTCTGACACACACACACACACAGCTCTGACACACACACACAGCTCTGACACACACACACACACACAGCTCTGACACACACACAGCTCTGACACACACACACACACACACACACACACAGCTCTGACACACACACAGCTCTGACACACACACACAGCTCTGACACACACACACACACACACAGCTCTGACACACACACACAGCTCTGACACACACACACAGCTCTGACACACACACACAGCTCTGACACACACACACAGCTCTGACACACACACACACACAGCTCTGACACACACACACAGCTCTGAAACACACACACAGCTCTGACACGCACACACACAGCTCTGACACGCACACACACAGCTCTGACACACACACACACAGCTCTGACACACACACACACAGCTCTGACACACACACACAGCTCTGACACACACACACACACACAGCTCTGACACACACACACACACAGCTCTGACACACACACACAGCTCTGACACACACACACACACACAGCTGACACACACACACACAGCTCTGACACACACACAGCTCTGACACACACACAGCGTTGACACACACACACACACAGCTCTGACACACACACACAGCTCTGACACACACACACAGCTCTGACACACACACAGCTCTGACACACACACACACAGCTCTGACACACACACAGCTCTGACACACACACACAGCTCTGACACACACACACAGCTCTGACACACACACACACAGCTCTGACACACACACACAGCTCTGACACACACACAGCTCTGACACACACACAGCTCTGACACACACACACACACACACAGCTCTGACACACACACACACACAGCTCTGACTGACACACACACACACAGCTCTGACACACACACACAGCTCTGACACACACACACACACAGCTCTGACACACACACAGAGCTCTGACACACACACACACACAGCTCTGACACACACACACACAGCTCTGACACACACACACAGCTCTGACACACACACACACACAGCTCTGACACACACACACAGCTTTGACACACATACACACAGCTCTGACACACATACACACACACAGCTCTGACACACATACACACACACACAGCTCTGACACACACAGCTCTGACACACACACACACAGCTCTGACACACACACACAGCTCTGACACACACACACACACACAGCTCTGACACACACACACAGCTTTGACACACACACAGCTTTGACACACATACACACACACACACACACACACACACAGCTCTGACACACATACACACACACACAGCTCTGACACACATACACACACAGCTCTGACACACATACACACACAGCTCTGACACACACACACACACAGCTCTGACACACACACACACACAGCTCTGACACACACACACACACACACAGCTCTGACACACACAGCTCTGACACACACACAGCTCTGACACACACAATGCACCCACCCATCACCCCCTACACACACACACACACAATGCACCCCCCTTTACCGCCTACACACACACACAAACAATGCACCCCCCATCACCCCCTACACACACACAATGCACCCCCCTTTACCCCTACACACACACACACACACACAATGCATCCTCCATCACTCCCTACACACACACACACACAATGCACCCCCCATCGCCCCCTACACACACAATGCACCCATCACCCCGTACAAACACACACACACACACACACACACACAATGCACCCCCCATCACCCCCTACACACACACACACACTCAAATACAATGCACCCACCATTCCTTCCTACACACACACACACACACAAATACAATGCACCCCCCATTACTCCCCCCACACAAAACACACATACGATGCACCCACCCATCACCCCCTACACACACACACACAATGCACCCACCCATCACCCCCTACACACACACACAATGCATCTCTCCATCACCCCCCCCCCACACACACACACACTCAAATACAATGCACCCACCATTCCTACCTACACACACAAATACAATGCACCCCCATTACTCCCCCCACACAGAACACACACACACAATGCACCCACCCATCACCCCCTACACACACACACACACACACACACAATGCACCCCCCTTTACCGCCTACACACACACACACACAATGCACCCCCCATCACCCCCTACACACACACAATGCACCCCCCATCACCCCTACACACACATACACACAATGCACCCCCCATCACCCCCTACACACACACAATGCACCCCCCTTTACCCCTACACACACATATACACACACACACACACAATGCACCCCCCATCACCCCCTACACACACACACAAACACACACAATGCATCCCCCATCACCCCTACACACACACACAAACACACACAATGCATCCCCCATCACCCCTACACACACACACACACAATGCACCCCCATCACACCCTACAAACACAATGCACCCCCCATCACCCCCTACACACACACACAAATACAATGCACCCCCCCATTACTCCCCCTACACAAAACACACATACAATGCACCCACCCATCACCCCCTACACACACACACACACACACACACACAATGCATCTCCCCATCACCCCCTACACACACACACTCAAATACAATGCACCCACCATTCCTCCCTACACACACAAATACAATGCACCCCCCATTACTCCCCCCACACAAAACACACACACAATGCACCCACCCATCACCCCCCCACACACACACACACAATGCACCCCCCATCACCTCTACACACACACACACACACACACAATGCACCCCCCATCACTTCTACACACACACACACACAATGCACCCCCCCATTACCCCTCCCCCCACACACAATACAATGCAACCCTCATCACCCCCTACACACACAAATCACACTGCCCCATTCCTACACACTCCTGCTTCCCCCCCCCTCGGAATACAGTACCCCCCCTCTGCCTGTCACAAAGCTGTGTTCCACTTCCTTCACAGATGTTCCCCATTATGTGTCCTCAGCCCCTCCCCACTCATCATCATTAATTAAACCTGTCTCTTCGGCTCCTTCATGGAGCGCTTACCATCTGATGTCCCCTGTGTGCCGGCGCCCGCTGCACTGTGATGACGTCAGCAAGGTGCTGATCTCATCACGTTGCTGCACGTCGGGGGCGGGGCCCAGTCCCGGCGCGCTGTTCAAATGTATTTACGTCTGAAAGACGCAAATACATTTGAATAGGAAGAAGGAGGAAGCTGCGAGCACCGGCTCCGGCTCCGCTGCGCTCCTCTGCATTGTGTGCATGCCGGGCACACAGCACACAGCAGAGCCGGCACAGCACAGTGCTGCCTCCTTCTCCTGCTGCAGCTAGTGTGTCGGGCCTGCATGCACACACTGTGGAGGAGCGTGGCTGAACATACAGCGGCCCATTACACCGTGACCCTGCTTCTAGGAAGGGGGGGGGGGCAGATGCCCCTCGCTGGGCACGCCCATGACGGCCGCAGCACATAGCAGGGAGCTCATTGGCACACCTCTGACCCCAGAAGTGCAATCGCTGGTACTTCCGGGGTCATTCAGCGTCCTGTGCCCGCAGTTTGGTTTTGCGTCTTAAAGACGCAGATACAAATAAATGCCGGTGCACCGCCCCACCCCCCCCCCCCCCCTCCGAAAACACAGCTGATTTATTAGACTGTCTTTACGGAGGGGGAGTGGGTGTGAAGACAAAAAAAATGCTGACAAGTATGACCCTGGTGGTGGGGGCCCCCTTAGAAGCTCTTTTTTGGTGGGGGCCCCTGGGCTGGAGCCCCGCTTGCCCCGCCTATAATCCGGCCCTGATGCCATCCCTATGTATGAAACTAAGAAGACAGTATATGTATGCCATCCCTGTGTATGAAAAAATCATACAATACACATATGCCTTCCCTGTGTATGAAAATAAGCAGACAGTACACATATGCCATCCCTGTGTATGTAAATAAGCAGACCACACACATATGCCATCCCTGTGTATGACAAAAAGCAGACAGTACACGTATGCCATCCCTATGTATGAAAAAAGCAGACAGCACACGTATGCCATCCTTATGTATGAAAAAAGCAGACAGTACACGTATGCCATCCTTATGTATGAAAAAAGCAGACAGTACACGTATGCCATCCTTATGTATGAAACTAAGAAGACAGTATATGTATGCCATCCCTGTGTATGAAAAAAACATACAATACACATATGCCTTCCCTGTGTATGAAAATAAGCAGACAGTACACGTATGCCATCCCTGTGTATGTAAATAAGCAGACCACACACATTTGCCATCCCTGTGTATGAAAAAAGCAGACAGTACACATATGCCATCCCTATGTATGAAAAAAGCAGACAGTACACGTATGCCATCTCTATGTATGAAAAAAGCAGACAGTACACGTATGCCATCCTTATATATGAAAAAAGCAGACAGTACACATATGCCATCTCTATGTATGAAAAAAGCAGACAGTACACGTATGCCATCCTTATGTATGAAAAAAGCAGACAGTACACGTATGCCATCCCTATGTATGAAAAAAGCAGACAGTATACATATGCCATCTCTATGTATGACAAAAGCAGGCAGTACACGTATGCCATCCCTATGTATGAAAAAAGCAGACAGTACTCGTATGCCCTCCTTATGTATGAAAAAAGCAGACAGTACACGTATGCCATCCCTATGTATGAAAAAAGCAGACAGTACACGTATGCCATCTCTATGTATGAAAAAAGCAGACAGTACACGTATGCCATCCTTATTTATGAAAAAAGCAGGCAGTACACGTATGCCATCCCTATGTATGAAAAAAGCAGACAGTACTCGTATGCCCTCCTTATGTATGAAAAAAGCAGACAGTACACATATGCCATCTCTATGTATAAAAAAAGCAGACAGTACACGTATGCCATCTCTATGTATGAAAAAAGCAGACAGTACACGTATGCCATCCTTATTTATGAAAAAAGCAGACAGTACACGTATGCCATCTCTATGTATGAAAAAAGCAGACCGTACACGTATGCCATCCCTATGTATGAAAAAAGCAGACAGTACACGTATGTCATCACTATGTATGAAAAAAGCAGACAGTACACGTATGCCATCCCTATGTATGAAAATAAGCAGACAGTACACGTATGCCATCCTTATGTATGAAAAAAGCAGACAGTACACATATGCCATCCCTATGTATGACAAAAGCAGGCAGTACACGTATGCCATCTCTATGTATAAAAAAGCAGTCAGTACACGTATGCCATCCCTATGTATGAAAAAAGCAGACAGTACACGTATGCATCTCTATGTATGAAAATAAGCAGACAGTACACGAATGCCATCCTTATGTATGAAAAAAGCAGACAGAACACGTAAGCCATCCCTGTGTATGACAATAAGCAGACAGTACACGTATGCCATCCTTATGTATGAAAAAAGCAGACAGTACATGTATGCCATCCTTATGTATGAAAAAAGCAGACAGCACACGTATGCCATCCCTGTGTATGACAATAAGCAGACAGTACACGTATGCCATCCTTATGTATGAAAAAAGCAGACAGTACACGTATGCCATCCCTATGTATGAAAATAAGCAGACAGTACACGTATGCCATCCCTATGTATGACAATAAGCAGACAGTACACGTATGCCATCCTTATGTATGAAAAAAGCAGACAGTAAACATATGCCATCCCTATGTATGACAAAAGCAGGCAGTACACGTATGCCATCTCTATGTATGAAAAAAGCAGACAGTACACGTATGCCATCCCTATGTATGAAAAAAGCAGTCAGTACACGTATGCCATCCCTATGTATGAAAAAAGCAGACAGTACACGTATGCCATCTCTATGTATGAAAATAAGCAGACAGTACACGAATGCCATCCTTATGTATGAAAAAAGCAGACAGAACATGTAAGCCATCCCTGTGTATGACAATAAGCAGACAGTACACGTATGCCATCCTTATGTATGAAAAAAGCAGACAGTACACGTATGCCATCCCTATGTATGAAAATAAGCAGACAGTAGACGTATGCCATCCCTATGTATGACAATAAGCAGACAGTACACGTATGCCATCCTTATGTATGAAAAAAGCAGACAGTAAACATATGCCATCCCTATGTATGACAAAAGCAGGCAGTACACGTATGCCGTCTCTATGTATGAAAAAAGCAGACAGTACACGTATGCCATCCCTATGTATGAAAAAAGCAGACAGTACACGTATGCCATCTCTATGTATGAAAATAAGCAGACAGTACACGAATGCCATCCTTATGTATGAAAAAAGCAGACAGAACACGTAAGCCATCCCTGTGTATGACAATAAGCAGACAGTACACGAATGCCATCCCTGTGTATGACAATAAGCAGACAGCACACATATGCCATCCCTGTGTATGAAAATAAGCAGACAGCACACGTATGCCATCCTTATTTATGAAAAAAGCAGACAGTACACATATGCCATCCCTATGTATGAAAAAAGCAGACAGTACACGTATGCCATCTCTATGTATGAAAATAAGCAGACAGTACACGTATGCCATCCTTAGGTATGAAAAAAGCAGACAGAACACGTATGCCATCCCTGTGTATGACAATAAGCAGACAGTACACATATGCCATCCCTGTGTATGACAATAAGCAGACAGTACACATATGCCATCCCTGTGTATGAAAATAAGCAGACAGCACACGTATGCCATCCTTATGTATGAAAAAAGCAGACAGTACACATATGCCATCTCTATGTATGACAAAAGCAGGCAGTACACATATGCCATCCTTATGTATGAAAAAAGCAGACAGCACACGTATGCCATCCTTATGTATGAAAAAAGCAGACAGTACACATATGCCATCCCTATGTATGAAAAAAGCAGACAGTACACATATGCCATCCCTATGTATGAAAAAAGTAGACAGTACACGTATGCCATCTCTATGTATGAAAATAAGCAGACAGTACACGTATGCCATCCTTATGTATGAAAAAAGCAGACCGAACACGTAAGCCATCCTTATGTATGAAAAAAGCAGACAGTACACATATGCCATCCTTATGTATGAAAAAAGCAGACAGTACACATATGCCATCCTTATGTATGAAAAAAGCAGACAGTACACGTATGCCATCTCTATGTATGAAAAAAGCAGACAGTACACGTAAGCCATCCTTATGTATGAAAAAAGCAGACAGTACACGTATGCCATCCCTGTGTATGACAATAATCAGACAGCACACGTATGCCATCCCTGTGTATGAAAATAAGCAGACAGTACACGTATGCCATCCTTATGTATGACAATAAGCAGACAGCACACGTATGCCATCCCTGTGTATGACAATAAGCAGACAGTACACGTATGCCATCCCTGTGTATGACAATAAGCAGACAGTACACATATGCCATCCCTGTGTATGAAAATAAGCAGACAGCACACGTATGCCATCCTTATGTATGAAAAAAGCAGACAGTACACATATGCCATCTCTATGTATGACAAAAGCAGGCAGTACACATATGCCATCCTTATGTATGAAAAAAGCAGACAGCACACGTATGCCATCCTTATGTATGAAAAAAGCAGACAGTACACATATGCCATCCCTATGTATGAAAAAAGCAGACAGTACACATATGCCATCCCTATGTATGAAAAAAGTAGACAGTACACGTATGCCATCTCTATGTATGAAAATAAGCAGACAGTACACGTATGCCATCCTTATGTATGAAAAAAGCAGACCGAACACGTAAGCCATCCTTATGTATGAAAAAAGCAGACAGTACACATATGCCATCCTTATGTATGAAAAAAGCAGACAGTACACATATGCCATCCTTATGTATGAAAAAAGCAGACAGTACACGTATGCCATCCCTGTGTATGACAATAATCAGACAGCACACGTATGCCATCCCTGTGTATGAAAATAAGCAGACAGTACACGTATGACATCCTTATGTATGACAATAAGCAGACAGCACACGTATGCCATCCCTGTGTATGAAAATAAGCAGACAGCACACGTATGCCATCCCTGTGTATGACAATAAGCAGACAGCACACGTATGTCATCCCTGTGAATGACAATAAGCAGACAGCACACGTATGTCATCCCTGTGTATGACAATAAGCAGACAGCACACGTATGCCATCCCTGTGTCATCTGAGTGCAGTGTTTGGGGGAGGGTTTACAACATGATGGATACGAGAAGCTTGAAAGTTGTTTTCTTATTCTTCATTCGAGAAAAATGGTTGCCACGTGGACTAAAAAGTGGATGAAAATTGGATCAAATGGAAATAGTCCATTTTTTTTGTTTTGTTTATGGCCTTATTCTGGCAGAGTGCCATAGACTTTGTAATGAATAGCATCCATCTTTCCTGTTGGTGTAGAAGCCTTTGCTCTAGAGATAGTGAGTCACTCCTCGTTACCATCCTGAATTTATTTTCCACATTTACATACATTTAGACTAATGCTGGCCGCACTCATTGTTATCGACAGGTTCAGCCGACACTCCAATGTGTATGAGGGCACTGGCCAACTGTATATTGGCTTAAACCTTAACCTGTAGTTGTATTGAGAATTTAAACTGCTCAGTTCAGGCAATGTTGGTTCTCCAACTTGTTCTTGTAAGAATGTGTATGGAATTCATATTTCCTTGCAGTAATTATGTGCAGTGCCTACCTGTCTGTCACACAGACTATCAAGAGAACAGACCCACATCTTTGAGTTATTGCATGCATTCCCTCTGGTAATATACTTGGTTGTAAAATATTATTCAACTCCTTTCTAACATCTATTTTTAACTAGGTGTCAGGAACACATCCAACAGTTAATTCATTTATTGTGAGTAATTTACTGACTGCTTTTAGCTCAGATATTTCTAAAATAAAACAATTTGATAGTTTAATAGGATGGTATACTATAAATGTAATGAGGGAAGTCTTCAGTCTGTTCCTAATGTAAATGTATAATTTAGCGCTGAGAACATAATACATTCAGTGATATTGTGACAGAATAAGGCTCTATATACACTTCATTCAAGCCTTATGTCAATGGTATCCGCTGATATCATAAACCTCAGAAGGAAGACTCAGACATGCCCGATATCGGTATACAGTACCATAGGGTCACATTGTGAAAAAGATGAAGACTCTATACTACATGCATTGTGAAAAAGATGAAGACTCTATACTACATGCATTGTGAAAAAGATGAAGACTCTATACTACATGGTATTCAGTATTGTATGCCGTGGTGTTTTGTATACTTCTACACACTTGTCAAATAAGACATTCCAACTCATACTGGTCTGACATATACCAAAAGGACACTCTTGGCATTTGATGGGTGATTTTGAGCTTATGGATATGTTTAATGCGAACCTGACAGCTAATTCAGGCTTCCTGAACAACGGGCAGCCTGAATCTAGACACTTGCTCTGTCATTTCATGTGTTTCAGAAAAAATATATATTTAAGAGCCATCCATTGACCATTTAGCTCTATTGACTACATGAAAAGTCCGTGCTGATGAAGCCAGTCATGGTGAAACCTGTCGGGGAGGCTATTAGCTGAATGTTTTTAGGTAGGCAGTGTAGAGCTATACCATCATTATAATTAGTTATAGGATCTCTATCCAATAGAATTGGTGCCTGGTCCGCAGCCGGACACCTAAATTAATGAATGGATTTGGTTGCCCCACTTGCTAGTTTTAATATAGTTTCTTGAATTTAGTTCATAAAAGTTGATTTTCATAGGTCTTTAGTTAGGGTACCTCTTGTTGCCTTTGGGCAAATTGTGTTTGCTTGATTAACCCTACGTTAATCAGGGTTATAAATTGAGGTGTTTTTTTTTGCAAAAAAATAAGTGCAACATGTAGGTGCACATTCACACTGTGGCCATTTAAATAACTCACCCCTTATGTGATGGCTGGAACTGTTTATCTTAGGTGAGATATCTGTGTTGTTAGGTGGTATTGAAGCTGTTTAGAGATGAATAGACTGTGGAAGTTTGGATTTGCCATCCACTTAGAGAAAAATAATATTAGCTGGTTCACCTGATGGCCTATAAAAAGGTGTCTCATTACCAAGGTTCCACACAAGAAACATCTCATGATTGGTAAAACTAGTGAGCTATTTCAAAACCTTTGCAACCTTATTGATGTCTGAACCTGGTCGAAATGTAACCCTGGAAATAGTATGTGATGTTAGGATGACACCAGCTTTTATCGTGTATGTTTTCTGCAACACTATAAATTTCTTTTATCAATGGCAAATTCTATTAAATCATGTTTGCAAAGGAGAAAATTACCTTTTAGTGCCATAATAACCACTTTTAACTCTGTATTAGTATAACTTATCATGCTGTAATGCCCAAAGCTTTGGTCTTACGGTCTAATCAACCAAACTCCCATAATAAAGTATTTCACAGGTAAAATGCAATCTGAAAGCTATTGCTCTGACAATTTCAATTATAATTTGCTATAGCTAAAACACAAAATTGGTGTAACTGCGGAGCTTTTTTATGCTTCAGTACACAATATCCATTTTGTATTACTGAATGCTAATGTGTTATGGGATTCGGCTTATTTCTCTATTGACGAACTCTCTCACGCTATGCTGGTGATATAATAAACTTGGTTTGGCTTTTTGCTTGTTTAAAAGCCAGTGAGGTTAAATAATTTTGGGGGCTGAGGGGGATCAAGATGAATCTGCACTTCTGAACAGGCCCATTGCTAGCGAGGAGGATTAGCGAGAGTCTAGAAATCTGCGAATTTACGTCTAGTGAGGATCTTTTGCTGGGATGATGCTAGATCTGATCAGGGAAAACAACTTTTTGAAGTTGAGAATTAATGTTTGTAAATGTTATTCAGTTAATTTGCAATTTTGGTACTCCTGAGGCTACTATTAAAGTTTTCTAAAGTTTACTGCAAAGTTATAAGAATAAAGGGAAAGTAAATTATATGTTCATCTACAGACATTTTGTCTATGAAATCTAATATTTAGGAGATTTTTTTTTATTTAATAGAATATGATTCAGCTCATAGCAAATGCAATTACCCGTAAAGGTAATGGAGAAATGTAATCTGCACCAAGAAGCCACAGTGTAATTTACTATTGCAATGGTCCCGGGTAACAGCTCACAAGGCTTTAAAATTAACAAATATTGTGATTACCATTTTGACCCTATAAGCAGTCTTTCGCACTTGATTAGCTGATTGCCCTTTATATACGTAGCTTATCCTTCAGTACAGATAGATAAAGGGTTGATGCAGCACTGCCCACTTCTGCAGGGAGGTGAGTGGTACTGATAATTTTCTATCGTCAGGTGCCCGACAGGACAAATGCAGGTGTAATTCAAAATTAGGTTGAATAAAATTTGTCAGCAGGTTTTTGCTATCACATCCGAGATCAGCATGGTATAGGAAAAAAAATCCTGAATCCAAGAATGTATCACTTAGATTAGTGGGTGCAGCCATTCTTACACAATCATAGTTTTTAGCTTTAGCAATGCAGTAGTGCTGAAAAAGCTGATCCTGCCCAAACCAGGCTCTGCATACAAAGTCTATAAATAGTAAACTGCTAATCACAAGAGGTTGGAGTTAGATGAGTCCCCCCCCCCGTGTGTCAACTAGTCACAGCAATGATAAAACTGTTCTAAAGCCAAATTGGTTCAGAGACGAAAACAGTTGAACTTAACTAATTTTGGGTAGCATTAATAATTTCCCAGATATTCTCAAATATTATATTGCCAGTTTATTGAGATATTGTTTAGATTGGCTGAAATCATCTAATTATTGCTTTAATTTATTTCTGGACATGAGTCTTGTTTACACTTGATCTTTAGAATCTTTACTGCATACCTGATTCTCTAAGCTACCCAGAAAAGTTCAAAGTGGTCTATTGATCAAAGTAGCCTGGAAAGGCAGGAGAGAAATCTTTTAGCTACTCTTCCTTTCTATCAAGGTATCGATAGTAGACTATTGAAAATATGGAAGGCGAATGGCATCAAGATAGTGAAACACATGAAACATATACTTGAGAAGAGATAATTAAACCTATGTGTAGTCAAAATGAAATATGATCTATTGCGTAATCAGTTTTTCCTTCATAATCAGTAAATACAATTTGTATGGGCCAGAATTAGAAATGTCTCAGTATTGTGTAATCTGGAAATTTTTGATCAGATATTGGTGAACTCTCAAGAAGGACATTCTTAATTCTTTAGTAATATAAGATTGCAAGATAATATACCTTAAAAACCAGTTATTCAAAAGTGCATTTAAATATACTAGAAGGTTGGGGAAAAGTCTCTAAAACAGTTGGAAATTAATGTTACTTACCAAGAAACCTTATAATACTATTAATTTTTAATTGTATAGTGCCAACATATTTTTGCAGCTGTTTACAATTTAAAGGGTACTTTTACAAATGAGATAAGACATTACAGAGTAACACATAGTCCAACGCATAAAAAAAGTGGAGTGAAGACCCTGTCCCCAACCTTACAATCCATGAGGAAATAGGGGAAGACACAAAAGGTAAAGATAAGTGCTTGTCATTTAAGGTTCAGTCATCATTAATTATAATAAATAGGGGCATTCAAATAATGCTGCATGAACCAGTCACCTGCCAGCATTTGTTCAAGTACAGGTACAAAGTGCTTCTGAGTACGTCGGAGAGTAGAGGGGATAGTTAAATTAGTAGGTTAGGTGATAGGAAAGTCTATCTGCTTGAAACTCTGGATATTGTGAATGAACTGGATTGTCTAGGGTAGCACATTCCAGTAAACTGGTACAGCATGAGAGAGGTTCTAGAAACGGGAGTGGGAGATTTGGATTAAAGAGTATGTTACATTTAGGTCATTAGCATGATGAAGTAGATGGGTAGGATTTTAGACAATGAGATGTAGGGTAGTACAGACCTGTGCAGAGTTTTGTGTGTAATAGTTATGTTTATTTTCTATTCTGTAGCGGATGGGCAAACTGTGCAAAGACTGGCACATGGTGGTATCAGTGTGACGGATGGACAGAAATATTATACTGGCTGCTGCATTCATGATAGATTGGATAGGGGAGAGTTTAGTATGAGGGAGACAGATTAGTAGAGAGTTGCGAGAATGAATGAGAGCAACAGTAAGAGTATTTGCAAAGTCTTTAAACTTTAACCTTTCTGTAAATTGATGCACTCAGCCATCTAAGGCCTTGACATTCCCTGTCATTCTATTGTTCCGGATTGCTTGATGACATTCCCCAGATTTATAAAGTCTCAATTTAACTTTTTTCAAGGGATATGGGCTTTCAGGCAATCTCAGTTGTTCAAAATGAAAATCTCAATCTCAAATGAAAGCCTTACGTGTATTTTCTTTGCTGATCTATATTGTCCAAAACTAGTTATCCACTTCTTTTTATCAGCAGCCAAAGACGTCTACTTGTCAAATGGCTACAACCTAGTGTTCTGCAAATTACAGAAGGGTAATACTACTTGCATATAGATAGACTAAGGACAGAAAGGAAAGACGTACAAGTTTTTTTCAAAACATGGAAACGATTTATTACCACGTTCCTAAGTGAGTCAGAGATTAAAGGAACACAGACACCATTTACTTTTACAGGGTGGGTTTACAAGTAGAAATTGCAGGAAATCCAAGCAGAATCCACTTATTACTGTCCAAGTTCTTTAGAATAGGGCTTTTTCCCCCTCTTCGTTTAGTTATCTAAAGATTTCTGTAAACCTATGTAGCTCTATTGCAGACTTTCTTCTCTTTTGTATTAAAATGTCAATAATTTGTACTTTATATCTTGAAAACTCCAATACTCTATTTAAAAAAAAAACAAGCAAAAGAAAAGAAACTTTTGAAATGCTTATATTGGTATTTCAGTATACTGTATAAAAGATCTAAAAACACTGAAGCTTTGTGAAAACCAAAATTTGTGGAAGTCTCAAAACTTATAGTATAATACATTATAAGTCGTACAATTTACTAACTTCTTCAATATTTGGAAACAAGCTAGTTTAATGTTATTTTTAACTAAGCTATGAGACTAATAGGCTATCATTTGAATTAGCTACAAAGGAAAATATATAATTTTTCTGACTTTCCCCCTTGCCTTTGTGCACTCACATAGCCTCGTCTGATCATCATTTTAGCAATATGTCTGCAGAATACAAAGGACAAGTGGGAGGGAGGAATTTATACAGCAGTTCTTAGCTTAGTTATTTCTTCACAGCTGAGAGAAAAGCAATCTTCTGGGTAGCATTAAATTGAAAATAGAAATTGACAGGCTAGAGCGTTGTGATTGCCTTTATCTAGTTACTTCTATATTGGGTTAAAATGCATAATATAGAAAACCAACATTTTATAGAAAATGCAAAGCATACACATATTTTCAAGTCTATTCTGATCCTTTCTAAAAAAGCTAATTTTTATTGAAATGTATATTTTACCCTCTTAAACTATGGCTTTCTATAAAGTCTCATTCCAGAGATGTGCACCAGATAAACTTAGGAGAATGGGAAAGGAACAACTAACATGGAAAGTGCTTTGTTTTTGTCAAAGAAACTAAATCTTTTCAGAATTTTTACTTTCACTTTTTGTAAATATCTGTGAGAACATAGGAACTAAACTTCCATTTTGTAACCAGGATCTTTAGGTAGCACTTAATTTAAGCAAAACTGTCCTGTTACAAAAGAAATTAAAGGCAACCTGTCACCAGGTTTTTCCTTTATGAACTGTGGCCACCACCAGTGAGCTCTTTTATACAACATTCCAGGCTACTGTATATAAGAGTCCAGGTAAAATGACCTTTATTATACTTACCTATGGGGTGGTCCAATCCAATGGGTGTCTCTGCTCTCCAGTCCGGGACCTCCTCCATCTTGTGCAGTCGCCGTCCTCCTTCCCAGCCCCATGTGCATGATGAGTCCTGCATCATCCACATAGAGGCTGCCATTGCGCTCATGCGCATGCACATTTTGATCTGCCCTTTTGGAGCAGAGCAAAGTACTGTAATGCACAGGTGTGTATGAAGCCCTGCGCTGTGGTCCCCTGACACCAGAAATAGGAGGGACCATTCTCTGTCGTGGTACCCTCGTAAAATATAGTCCTCTTCTCGATCATGTGACTATTTTGACTTGCTAGCTCATATTGGAGTTTATGTGTGCGTTGGAAGTCACTTTTAAAATGTTAGTCAGAACAAGGCTCCAAAGGATTACATTGTTAAAGCACCTTGCAGCTCACACATAAAACCTAGTATGATATAGTTCATCGGAATAGCAGTCACGTGTCCCAGACGAGGACTTAAGTGCTAGAAGCCAGTCAAGATGGTGATCGGGGATTATATTAAATCACCAAGCTTTACTAAATGTACATTCTAGGAGATTTAGCCTATAAAAATGTTCATGGTACTGCTTCTTTAAATAACTCCAAATAATCAGAATTAAAAGAACTTAACCCCTCACATACATGCTTTGTCTTGTTATTATGAGGTTAGACTCATCCTATTGAGTGTGGTGTATGTAATTTCTCTTTTTAGATATTTTTAATCATCTTTTGTTTATTTTATGCTATGCTTATGCTATACTGTGCTGTGCTTGTAGAAATTATACTGAAAAATTATGCATTTTTAGACCTTAACATATAAAAAAATCTATGATAAATGTCAGGGTGTTGGGTAATACATATAACTTAACTTCCTCCCTGATGCTTTTACTCTTTCATAATTAGGAGAGTAAAAAAAATATAGACATAATAGGAAGGGAAAAAGCACTTTCATATTTAGCCAGTAATGATGCCAATTAATTTTAAGCACACTTTAAACATACTGCTTTTATACTGACATATTTATTTTAATAGCCATAAATCAACACATTTACTAACTATCTTCATATTTATCATCTAGTGCTCATTAAATATGCTCATTAAAAGATAAAAGTTTGACACATCCAAACTTATTATAATTTGCCTTGAAACGAAGGACTTTGTAGAAATTTTCCAGTAAATATTTTGAGAATTAGGTGAATTACCTAAGGATCCAGGGACAGGTACATGTGGCACTTTTTCAGTACCTCCATAATATTGATCAGAGGCCACAGCTAGTTGAATGATGCTTGGACAATTGTTTGGCCATATTAGCCAACACTCCCTGACACAAGAGCGTCCATTTACTGAGCTGTGTTCTTTATGAGAAACATAACTAAAGCTAAAAATTTGGATTGCGTAAGAACGGCTGAAGCCAGTAATTTAAGTAATATATAGTTTGATTCCGAATCCCCTTGCCTGATCATGCTGCTCTCAGATGAGGTAGCAAAAACCTGTTGACAGATTCACGTGCAACACAATTTGGTCATCCAGTGGCCCCTCACAGAAGGGGGGTACTGTCATGCCTCGGGTTCCTGACTCAATCCAGTGATCTTGTGCTATGGGGTCAGTTTCCTTCTATGCTCATCCACCGCCTTGTCAGTACATGTTCAAATGCTGATGGTCTTTTCACTTTGCTTCTATCCTTTAGGTTTGAAGTTATCAAGTGTTTTGACTTGCTCATTTTCTATTTTCTATTTGTTTTGTAGGAGTTTACCCTTGCTGGGATTGATTTTTTTCTCCTTTTGTCCATGTATTTTATATTTCCTCACCTTGAGTCCCTGTCTAGCTCTACACGCCTTCCCTATCTATGTTTGTGGTGCGTAGCAATTTCACTTCTGGTTCATTAGGAGGAACGAGTAACAATAGGCTATATTTCCCCTTTAATCCCTGTTGGAATACTTATGTGCATAACACTTACAAGACCAAATCAAATCCTATACCAATACCTCTATTTCTGTTTCATTTAAACCCACATATAGAAACTTTCCTCAGTGTGACTTTTAATGCAGTTAATTTGTGCGCTTTCCTTATATGCTATGTATTAGTTAATGGAAATGTTATTGATGGCTTTATGAGACCGTGCAGTAAAAACAATAGACAAATGTTCCATTTAACCAATTTTCAGGCACATCTAAAGAAGACCAATATGACTCATGTATCCCCAAGACATCTAATGAAAAGTCATTTATGCTTCATTTACATAAATTTTGTTTGATCATTTCCTCCAAGGCATGTGTCCAACATCTGAACCTTGTGTTTTATTGTACTGAATCTTTTACTGTAAGCATATTCTTTCTTGTACGGACCCTCCCGTGCAGCACATTCCATCCTAAATATAAGCAGCCTGAACTTCCTCAGGGTCTGGTTCTCTTCTCCATTGCTCCAGGCATAACATTTGTATTCTTTTTTTTTATTCATTCTGATGCATATGTGCTTTATTGTGGCGTTTTCCATAAAATACACATCTGAATATTTGAATTGGAGTTATATATAGTAATTAGTGGCACAAGACAAAACAACAGGGAATTGCATTACATCTACATTAAATCAGTAATTATATACCAGAAACAATCACAGCATTTATCAGTGTATTACAAATGTGCTCCAGTGGTCTGTATCAGCATGCCAAAGTGATATCACCTTGGCAGACCTTTCCTCAGACAACCATCAATGACCCCCATGTTATATTACAACGCGCAATATTTTTGTTTCCTTGTGGATAGGATACCACTGGCGGTGAACCTTATTAGGGCCTTACTACCCTTCTCTCTATTGAAACACATGCATTCTTGGTTGAGTGTGTATGGGGCTATCTTGAGTAATAAACCGTTATGTAAGCTTTTATTATGGTGTCTGAACCTTTTAAGATTAACTTCAAAAATGCCCCTATGCGATACAGATTAAGCCCTGATTTTTTTTTTATTTAACTTGAGGTCATAAATATTATGTAGACAGAAAATGTGACAACTTTGCAGTTACGGAGGACAATCCATAAGTTAGTCCTTAGATCCCTTAGGGTTTGTGCACAACAGCATCTTTTTCAAGCGGGTTCTTCCTGGATCCTGCCTGAAAAACACTCCTAACATTTCAAAAATAACAGGTGAGGAGGTACAGGATATGGACATCATGGATGTTTTAGACTTTTCCACATATGAGGACTATATCACCTTACCTGACACCCAAGCTCCCCTCAATGAATCTCTTACGGAGATTACTACCCCTGAAGTTGAACCCACAAATATCATCATTGACAATACTAAAAAAAACAACGTGTGTCCCTTTTTTATCCCTTGGATGGTTTCAATCCCCAAACCCTATACAAAGCCCTATAACCAATTATCTAACCTCAAGGGTAGGAAAAAGGAAAAACCCTATAGAGGAACTAGAGCAAGTTGTAGGGTCCAACAAAAAAGAAAAAAAGAACTTACCAGCCTAAATCAAATCTCAGGCATCTTCAACCTTTCTAGACATGATCTCACAAAAAATGAGTACAAGGTCCTTAGTAAAGGTTTATTTTTTTTGTCCTGATTCTTCCTCTAATGACATTGAACTATACCTGGACGTTCAGAGATTTATAAGAAAAATCACATTGACCAGGCATTTCCAAATTTATAAATCTAAGGCTCCAGAAACAATTGATACCACAGATAAATGTTTTCATAAGGACCTTAGACCAAATTCGAACTTCTACCCCATAAATAGTAAGGGACATCACATAAAGACTCTCTGTGACCTGGTACTAGATGATCTAAAAAAATTAAAATCTAATAAGAGATCAAATAAACACAATCTCACTATTGAAGAACAGAGGGAAATAAAAACCCTCAAAGATAACCATAATCTGATTATTAGGCCTTCTGATAAGGGTGGTGGAGTGATCCTGCACTGGAGTGATCCTGGACAAGGATGCCTTCATCAAAGAGACCCTTAGAAATCTCTCTAATGAGGTCCACTATGAAATCTCAGATGAAAGTAAATATACAGTAGCTGTGAATGAATATCAAGCTCTTATACAGGGAGCGATTAGGAATAATATACTTAATGATAAAGAAGGAAAGTTTTTTAGAAAATAAACATCCTAAAATGGCCTTTTATTTCCCTCTCCCAAAGATACATAAGGACCTTACCAACCCCCCAGGTAGACCAATTATTTCTGGGATTGATTCCCTTACGGTCAATTTAGTGACTTACATTGATAAAATTATGAATATTCATGTCATCAAGCTCTGAAGTCATCTTTGTGATTCTATACATCTTATTAACTTTACTAGAGAGATCTCCTGGGCTGATTCATACCTTTTTGTGACATTAGATCTATCTGTATTATATACTAATATTTCTCATGAATTGGGAATGGAGTGTTTTAAGCAATATTTATTGATGGACGACAGACTGCCCCCACCTCAAAAGGAGTTCATTTTAAAGGGGATGCACTTCATCTTAGCTAATAATTTCTTCACTTTCATGGATACCATCTATCACCAGCGGTGCGGGACAGCGATGGGCTCAAAGGTCGCACCGACTTTCGCAAATTTATTCATGGGGTGTTTTGAGCAGATTTTCATATACAGCTCCCCGTATTTTAAACATATTGTTCTATATAAGAGGTATATTGACAACTTGGTTTTCATTTGGAACAACAGTGAAAATAATATACTAGAGTTTGTTGAGTATCTGAGGAGTAACAATTGGGGTCTCACTTTTTCTTCAGTGATCCATAAAGATCAAATAGATTTCCTAGATCTGAGCCTCGCACACCATAAAGGGGAAATCGTGACCAAAACATTTTTTAAAAACGTAGACTGTAATAGGTATATTAATTTTTCAAGTGGCCTCTACATAAAATGGCTTACAAATATCCTAAAGAATCAATATAAAAGCATTAGGAGGAATTGTACCTCTGATGAGGATTTCAATGATCAAGCCGGTATCCTAAAAAGTCAGTTTATGGAAAAGGACTTTAGCACTTAGTAAGAAGGCATACAGTGATTCTAAGCTGCTTAAACAAGCAGATTTAATTAAACCAGATATAAAACCTTTCAGGACCAATAATAAGGATTTCACCTCCAATTTTCTCACCACTTATAGTAAAGACTGTGACCAAGTAAGGGCGATCTTATCCAGACACTGGGGGATACTCTTAAACGATCTGTTTTTAAAGGGCAATATTCCTGAAAAAACAGGTATCACTTTCAGAAGGGCTCCTAATTTTAAGAGCATTCTGTCCCCAAGTAGACTGAAAGCGCTTGCAATAGGGGTTAAAACATCAGACTCCGGCATGATGCCAGGTTCCTTCAAATGTTTCAGAAAGAATTGCCTGTGCTGTAGATCTATCTCACACAATAGATACAATTTCAAATCTTCTTTGGGAGAGGAGTCTTTTCCTATTAAAGTCCACCTTACCTGTCAATCGTCCTTTATCATCTATCTAATAGAATGTGAGTGTGGCAAATTATATGTTGGGAGAACAATACAGGAACTCGATAATAGGATTAATTCCCACAGGCATAACATCAAAATTGGTTTTATGCTACATGGGTTATCGAGACACACTACAATTGAACATGGGAAAAATGCCAGAATAAAAGTCACCCCTATTGACCATATTCCCCCTCAAACTTACAATCGGGTGGAAGTCCTGAATAGAAAAGAGACCTACTGGATTTACCAGCTAAATACCTTGAATTCAGTAGGTCTCAATGAGGTCACCGATCTGTTCCATTAGGTGACTCCTTACAAGCTCCTAATCCGCATCACCTGTAATTTTATATAATTGAGTTTTTAAAATGGAAATATTTTTATCATTACATTTATTTATGTATCCATAATAATATATATATATATATTTTTATATACTAACTCATGTCTACTCCTTTTATTGTTTTTAATGGCAATTTTTTCCCCTCTTGCATTTCCTTTATACATATCATTATATAGGATACATTTTGTTTATTTATTATATATGAGTGTTCTTTATATAAGAAAAAAAGTGCTGACTTTCCCTTTTTTTAAATTAAAATAAATATTGAGGACTTACTTCCAGTGTGGAGTTTAGAACTGTGAACCCTAAAGTGTTGAGGAGTACTTGCTAGTTTCATATGTGCGCTACCATTCGAACCAATGTAAACTTGGTTGAATTGTCAGTTCTATGCTAAGCTCATGGAGGACAAATAATCCTTACTCTCCCTGAGCTCATATTTGTATTACCTCTATAAACTCTGTTTTTATGAATGAATTTGACCCCAACTAACCCCCAGTTAAGCCGCAGTTCACGGAGGCTGGCTCAGTATCTGTTACTCTGCTACTTGCCTCCACACTGCGATGTAAAATGGATCACTCCTTCCCAACTTTTTTCTCCTACAGTATACATCGCATCCTCCTTTCTTTCAATGAAAAGTATCCATATAAAAGTAATCATTTACATTAAATGATATAACAAACATTTTCATTACAGTTTGTAGAGCCCATGACGGCTGTATAACAGCACAGACTAATATCTAAATCCCGGGTGGTACAGGCAGTTAGGGCTCTCCATAACACCATCTATGTATACTAACCCTCTAGGATAACTGGTTCTAGCACAATAAAGATTCTGACAAATTCCAAATAAATTATTTTATTTATTTACATAAATTTTATACACTTCTTTGCAATTTAACCCATAAAATTCTGGTTTTAACATTTTATAATATGGTTTTATATGAACTTCAATCCTTTTCCCTGATTTCCCTTCTCTTTTGATGTTTTTTAATGTTTTCCTGCTATATGCGTCAGTGCAGCCCGCCAATTTTTTATTTTGAGGGCGTGTCTTATGTCCTTTTTTTCTCCTTGTCGTATATTTATGCTACGATTTGTGAATCAGCAGCAGATACAGTGCCTACAAGTAGTATTGAACCCCCTGCAGATTTAGCAGGTTTACACATTCGGAATTAACTTGGCATTGTGACATTTGGACTGTAGATCAGCCTGGAAGTGGGAAATGCACTGCAGCAAAAAAGAATGTTATTTATTTTTTTATTTTTTTTTTAAATTGTGAAAAGTTTATTCAGAGGGTCATTTATTATTCAACCCCTCAAACCACAAGAATTCTGTTTGGTTCCCCTAAAGTATTAAGAAGTATTTCAGGCACAAAGAACAATGAGCTTCACATGTTTGGATTAATTATCTCTTTTTCCAGCCTTTTCTGACTAATTAAGACCCTCCCCAAATTGTGAACAGCATTCATACTTGGTCAACATGGGAAAGACAAAGGAGCATTCCAAGGCCATCGGAGACAAGATCGTGGAGGGTCACAAGGCTGGCAAGGGGTACAAAACCCTTTCCAAGGAGTTGGGCCTTCCTGTCTCCACTGTTGGGAGCATCATCCGGAAGTGGAAGGCTTATGGAACTACTGTTAGCCTTCCACGGCCTGGACAGCCTTTGAAAGTTTCCACCCGTGCCGAGGACAGGCTTGTCCGAAGAGTTAAGGCTAACCCAAGGACAACAAGGAAGGAGCTCCGGGAAGATCTCATGGCAGTGGGGACATTGGTTTCAGTCAATACCATAAGTAACGTACTCCACCGCAATGGTCTCCGTTCCAGACGAGCCCGTAAGGTACCTTTACTTTCAAAGCGTCATGTCAAGGCTCATCTACAGTTTGCTCATGATCACTTGGAGGAATCTGAGACAGACTGGTTCAAGGTTCTCTGGTCTGATGAGACCAAGATCGAGATCTTTGGTGCCAACCACACACGTGACGTTTGGAGACTGGATGGCACTGCATACGACCCCAAGAATACCATCCCTACAGTCAAGCATGGTGGTGGCAGCATCATGCTGTGGGGCTGTTTCTCAGCCAAGGGGCCTGGCCATCTGGTCCACATCCATGGGAAGATGGATAGCATGGCCTACCTGGAGATTTTGGCCAAGAACCTCCGCTCCTCCATCAAGGATCTTAAGATGGGTCGTCATTTCATCTTCCAACAAGACAATGAACCAAAGCACACAGCCAAGAAAACCAAGGCCTGGTTAAAGAGGGAAAAAATCAAGGTGTTGCAGTGGCCTAGTCAGTCTCCTGACCTTAACCCAATTGAAAACTTGTGGAAGGAGCTCAAGATTAAAGTCCACATGAGACACCCAAAGAACCTAGATAACTTGGAGAAGATCTGCATGGAGGAGTGGGCCAAGATAACTCCAGAGACCTGTGCCGGCCTGATCAGGTCTTATAAAAGACGATTATTAGCTGTAATTGCAAACAAGGGTTATTCCACAAAATATTAAACCTAGGGGTTGAATAATAATTGACCCACACTTTTATGTTGAAAATGTATTAAAATTTAACTGAGCAACATAACTTGTTGGTTTGTAAGATTTATGCATCTGTTAATAAATCCTACTCTTGTTTGAAGTTTGCAGGCTCTAACTTATTTGCATCTTATCAAACCTGCTAAATCTGCAGGGGGTTGAATACTACTTGTAGGCACTGTATGTTATCTTTGTGCTGTATGTCCTGATGAAGGGAGCAGAGCTCCTGAAACGCGTAGACACAAGCTACAATAAAGGAACATTGATTATCTTCTCATCCATGTACCTGGTGAATAGCGCGGCCTAAAACCCCTTCTCCATTACTCTCTGTGAAAAACACTCAAGAAGTGTTAAAAAGAATGAACATATGCACAGCAATGTAAAAAAGAGTTGCTGTGCATGTTTTCCATCTTTTAAAACCTTTTTTTTTTTTTACTGCTTCAGGCTTAAAACACTATGAAACGACTAAAGGAAGTCACCTGAACATTATTTAGTCAGCTTCTGCTCGGGAGCCACCACTACTGTGTATGTAGATAGGAAAAAACTTAGTCAACTTCAGACCGCCTCAAAAAGAACAGTAGAGACAATAAGGAGGATACTTGAGGAAAAACACAGCCAGCATTTTCCTAAACCATCTTCTGCTTTAAAGACAAAGTGGGTATGTCAGTGCCTATGCCTTTGAAGAGTGGAGTAAACGCCAGGCCAACAGGGGTCTGCACTCCTTCTCTAAACAGAACCTGTGTTTGTGATCCGCCCCAGATGGGGGGAGCGACACTTACTTTGGTTTTCAGGGGAGCGTCCACCACCCTGCAGGCAGCCACGATCATAGACATGGCAGTGCAACAAACAAAGAGTCTCTTTACATCACAATATGGAACAATTCATTTCTTCTTCAACTTTTTTGACAGACATGGCCATTCCTATCCAATTTTGCTACTGCTGTTCCCTGAGCTACTTCTTCTTGCCTAGTCCACTGCCTAGGATTTAGCCTTCCAGGTGTCGAGCCTAAAGGCTGCTTTATACGCTGCGATATTGTGACCGCTATCGCTAGCGTGCGTACCCACCCCCATCGGTTGTGCAACACGGGCAAATCGCTGCCTGTGGCGCATAACATCGCATGGACCTGTCACACTACTTACCTGCCTAGCGATGTCACTGTGACCGGCGAACCGCCTCCTTTCTAAGGGGGCGGTTCGTTCAGCGTCATAGCGACGTCACAGCAGCGTCACTGAACCGCCGCCCAATAGAAGCGGACGTAACATCCCGCCCACCTCCTTCCTTCCTCATTGCCGGCGGTCGCAGGTAAGGTGAGGTTCCTCGTTCCTGCGGTGTCACACATAGCGATGTGTGCTGCCGCAGCAACGAAAAACTGCATCGCTAGCTGCAGCAGCGATAATCGAGAATAGGGGGTATGTCACCGATGAGCGATTTTGAACGTTTTTGCGACAATTCAAAATCGCTCATAGGTGTCGCTTGAGAAGATGTCGCAGCGTGTAAAGCGGCCTTAAGCCTCTACTTAACCCCGTTCTTGTCTCCATGGCTACCAGTGTCTAAATGGTGCTTCGAATGGCTTTCCTAGGCCTGTCCCAAGGTGAGCCATAGGTTCCGGACACTCGGAGTATTACCTCCAGGTTCCTCGACGTTCCCAAGTTACTAAGCACCAGGAACCCTATTGCAGAACTAACTTCTCTCAGGCCTGTCTCACCAACCAACCCTCCAGCTCTCTGTCACTCCTCCCATCCTTGCTCTCAGTTCCCTCCGCAACCAGGAAGTATCTGCCACACTGTACATACTACAACCTTACTTACTCTAATCCCTATCTAACTGACATTCTTATATTTTACATTTCACTGTTAACACATTGCTCACACATAACAGATCATACTTTACATCACTATAAAATAAATATTACAGTAAAATGCAATATTCAGAAAAAACACTTTAAACTCTCGGCTGCTAGATAGCGCTGACCGCGGGCACTGCTCTTGCCCAACAACACTTAGACATTACTTTCTAAAACACAACTGTTATCTTCTCTGAAATGCTGCCGTTTCTGAGGAAAACGTAAACAGCTGTCATTACTAGTTTTAATCCTGCTGGTTCAGGTAGCTTGAATGAGCTGACAAGTTCCCTTAAGTGAGTTAACTGATTAATATATCATTGATCAAATAATATTATAGTTATAACTGCAATTCACCAGACCATAAGGGATACATGGTTCATAGCCTGCATGGGCAGCTATTGGTGCAGGTTACATGCTACCGACTTAGAGTACCTATCACCAAAAATACCCCTGCCTGTTTATATTTTAATATATTACTGATAAAAAAAATAAACAAAATTGGAAATGTATGGTAAGTAATTACAAAAAATTGTGAGCAAAGGGTTTCTTAATGGAGAAAAAATATGCAAGTTGTATACTAATCCATCTATCAGGAATATGTCGCCATAATTTCTCAACATACTGTGAGACTGTGACCGGGGTTATCTATGACGGCCGGTATGTCTCGCCCCGGTTGTGCTCACTCCATGATAGAAAGTAAATCCACTCTAGGGTTAATGCTGTTTCCCTACAGGCTGAAGGAAGGGTTAAATAGAATCAGGAACAAGGGCAGGTGTGCCGGGTGTGAGGGAGTGAACAGAACTCCCTGAGCTCTTTGCTGGAGAGGCACATGTATTTTGTTATGGACTTTTGTTTGGACATTAAAACCGTGTGCTGTGAACCTTAATGCCTGGATCCCGTGTCTTCTGCTGCGCAGCCGACTGTGCTACCTCACATATAGTGGAGAATCGGCGGGCATCATAGCCGGTGAGGTGTAGCATCCATCCCTGGTGACCCGGTAGCACATGTCCTGGATTCGAGCGGCTATACTACAGCCCAAACCCAGCGACGCCATGGAAGACATACTAAGGCTGCAGCAACAGACTAATGCACAGCTACAAGAGGCTAATGCACAGCAACAACAGGCTAATGCACAGCAGCAACAGACCAATGCACACCTGCTCCGGGCGTTGGAACGTCAGCAGTAATCCTTGCAAGTGCAGGAAAAAAACCTCCAAGAACAGATGGATCAGGCCAATGCACGTCAGCAGCAAGCCTTGCAATTGCAGGAAAAAAGGCACCAAGAACAGATGGTTCTCCTGGCCAAGTCGATCCGTACCGGACTGGCAGCAACAACCCCGGGACCGGGTGACGACAGCAGCGTCCGGAAAGCGGTGAGACAAGCGTTGCAAAAGATGACCCCGGGTGATGATGTGGAAGGGTTCCTGGCGGTGTTTGAGCGGGTGGCCGAGCGGGAAAAGCTGCCGACCCCGCAGTGGGCTGAGGTATTGTCGCCCTATCTGACAGGGGAACCCCAAAAAGCGTACCTGGACCTCTGTACCGAGGACGCCATTGACTATGTGACCCTGAAAGCCGAAATACTGGCTCGGTTGGGGGTGAATACCTATGTACGGGCTCAGCGGGTAAATCAGTGGTTCTATGAGGAAGCCAAACCCGTACGCTCCCAGGCCTATGACTTGTTGCATCTTGTAAAAAAGTGGTTGCAGCCTGACACTCTGAGCCCGGCGCAAATGGTGGAAAGGGTAGTAGTGGATCGTTTTGTACGCACTTTACCCGTCACCGTTCAACGGTGGGTCGGACAGGGTGACCCGAGTACCCTGGACCAATTAGTGTCCCTGGTAGAGCGGCATGTGGCTACGCAGGACTTGATACGGGACACTGAGACTTTGCGTACCGCCCGTCGGTCCGGCCCCTCCAAGCCTAGGGCCAAGGACCCACCGCTGACAACGGTGCAGGAGTCCCCTACCGTCCCGTCTGAGGCCGCGGCCGCCATTCCTGAGGTCCGGAAGGTTCTGTACCCTAAATGACAACCCGTCAAGGGGGTTTCCGTCCCCATTAGATGTTGGCGGTGCCAGCGGGTGGGACATATGGAAGCCCAGTGTCCACTCACCACGGAGCCCATGGATTGTGGGGTTACCCGGCGGGGTTCAATGTATGCTCAGGTGGTGTGTACCGCTGACCTGGTCTCCCCAGAGACGGAGCCCCACTTGTGCCAAATACAGGTGAATGGATGTCCGGTTACAGGGTTGTTGGATTCCGGAAGCTTAGTGACCCTTGTGCGATCCACCTTGAGGGCTAAAGTAAAGGCCACAGGACGTACCGTGGGGGTGGTTTGCATACATGGGGACCGCCGAGACTATCCCACGGGGATTGTCACCATCACAGCACCTTGCGGTCAGGTGCAACATGAGGTGGCACTTATTAACACTCTTCCCTATGACGTGATCCTAGGAAGGGATCTGCCCTATTTTTGGACTTTATGGAAGGGACCCCCTAAGTCCCCTCAGATATTGGTCAGTCCGGGACCTGAGCCCTACAATCCTGAATCCTGGACGCCTGCCGTAGGGGTCCCCATGATATGGACAGAATGTGAACCCAATAGGTCACCCCTAGAGGTATTGGCAGGAGAGGCTGAGATGGTCGAGCCCATCCCGGAGTTGGAGGCGTCCCCGGATACGTTTGGGACAGCCCAACTCCAGGACCCTACGTTAATACATGCCCGGAGTCGGGTGACAGTAGTTGACGGGGTGGCACAGATGCCCGGTGCCCAGGTAAGGTACCCCCATTTCGCTCTTAAGCAGGATTTACTCTACCGGGTAGATGAAATACGGGGCGTGGGGGTAGAACAGTTGGTGGTGCCCCAGCCGCATCGCCGGCGGGTCCTCGACTTGGCTCATAAACACCTGATGAGTGGCCACATAGGGGTCAAGAAAACGCAGGAGCGAAAATTGCAAAGGTTCTATTGGCCCGGGGTCTTTGGGGAGGTAAAACGGTTCTGCGAAACCTGCCCGGAGTGTCAGCTTACCGCACCCCTGACCCATTTTCGCAGTCCGTTGGTACCGTTACCCATTATAGAAGTCCCTTTTGAACGGATAGGGATGGATCTGGTGGGGCCCCTTGTAAAGTCCGCTCGAGGGCACCAACACATCCTAGTGATCGTTGACTATGCCACCCGGTATCCCGAGGCGATACCTCTCAGACATACTGCAGCAAAGCTTATAGCTCGGGAGTTGTTTGCTGTGTTCTGCCGGGTGGGATTGCCCAAGGAGATCCTTACGGATCAGGGGACCCCATTCATGTCTAAAGTGACCAAAGAGCTATGCCGGCTACTCCAGATCAAGCAGTTGCGTACGTCTGTGTATCATCCTCAAACGGACGGTTTAGTCGAGCGTTTCAATAAAACCCTGAAAACCATGCTCAAAAGGGTGATTTCCAAAGACGGGAAAGACTGGGATATGATGCTTCCCTATTTGATGTTTGCCATCCGAGAGGTGCCACAGGCATCCACGGGGTTTTCGCCTTTTGAGTTGTTATACGGGCGACATCCCCGGGGATTGTTGGACCTGGCAAAGGAAACATGGGAGAAAGAGCCCACCCCCCATAAAAGTGTGATTGAACACATTTTAGGTATGCAGAACCGCATAAGCGCGGTCATGCCAATTGTAAAGGAGCATTTACAGGAGGCTCAGGCCGCGCAAAGCGGCCGCTACAATAGACAAGCCACCGTGCGGTCCTTTAAACCCGGGGATCGGGTGTTTGTATTAATCCCCACGGCGGAGAGTAAATTCCTGGCTCAGTGGCAAGGCCCCTACGAGATAAAGGAAAGAGTCGGGGTGGTCAACTATAAAGTATTGCAGCCCGGTAGGCGGAAACCCGAACAAATATACCATATCAACCTATTAAAACCTTGGCAGGAACGGGAAAGCCTGATGGCTGTTTTTTCCCCACCTCCCTCCTCTTCGGGTCGTTCACATCCGGCTCCAGCGACCTCCGGAGAGGACGAACCGGAAGTAAGGATTGGAGAAGCCCTCACCAAGACTCAGAGGCGAGAGGCCAGACGGTTGGTTCAGCAGAACCCCGATGTCTTCTCCGAGCTGCCCGGTAGGACCAGTCTGATACGACATGACATTGTCACCGAGCCCCACCTGAAGGTACGCCTGAAGTCATACCGGGTACCGGAGGCTCGACGACAAGCCATATTGGAGGAAGTAAAGACAATGTTACGCCTGGGGGTCATCGAAAAATCCCGGAGTGAATGGGCTAGTCCGATTGTCTTAATACTAAAACCCGATGGCTCCTTAAGGTTCTGCAATAACTTTAGGAGATTGAACGAAATATCCAAGTTCGATCTCTACCCCATGCCCCGGGTGGATGAGCTGATTGATAGGCTGGGACAGGCGCGATAGTTTACCACGCTCGACCTGACCAAGGGGTACTGGCAGGTGCCACTAACGGAGTCCGCCAAGGAGAAAACCGCTTTTGTTACGCCGGAGGGTCTCTTCCACTATGTTGTCTTGCCTTTTGGGTTACATGGCGCTCCGGCCACGTTCCAGAGGTTGATGGACTTAGTGCTGGAACCCCACCAGGCGTATGCATCAGCGTACCTGGATGACATCATTATTTACAGCTCCGATTGGCAGACCCACTTGGAACAGGTACAAGCGGTGGTGGACGCGCTTCGAACAGCCGGATTGACAGCCAATCCCAAGAAATGTGCATTGGGACTCACGGAAGCCCGCTACTTGGGCTACGTGATAGGCCAAGGAGTGATTAAGCCCCAAATTAACAAGGTTGAGGCGATCCAGAAGTGGCCTAGACCCCTGACCACGAAGCAGGTTAGGGCCTTCCTGGGTATCGTGGGGTACTACAGGAGGTTTGTAAAGGATTTTGCGGGACTATCAGCCCCCTTGACGGACCTTCTCAAAGGCAAGAAGTCCGTCATGGTGCGCTGGACTCCGCAGGCCGAGGACTCCTTCCGGGCCCTGAAGGAGGTCCTGTGCGGACAGCCCGTTCTTGTACACCCTGATTTCCGGAAGGAGTTCATAGTACAGACTGACACCTCGGAGGTCGGCCTGGGGGCAGTGCTGTCTCAGGTGGTTCAGGGGTAGGAACACCCCGTCACCTTCTTAAGTAGGAAGCTCACCCCTCCCGAGCGGAATTATAGCGTAGTGGAGAAGGAGTGCCTGGCGATCAAGTGGGCCTTGGAGTCCCTACGCTATTACCTGCTGGGACGGCAGTTTCGCTTGGTGACGGATCACTCTCCACTGGTCTGGATGAGGTCCGCCAAGGAACGGAATGCCCGGGTTACCCGGTGGTTCCTTTCTCTGCAGAACTTCCGGTTTACGGTTGAACACCGGGCCGGTAGGTTGCAGGGCAACGCCGATGCCTTGTCCCGCGGCCCGTGTTTGATGGCGGGAGTTCAACCCCGCACGCTTGAACTGAGGGGGGGGGTATGTGAGACTGTGACCGGGGTTATCTATGACGGCCGGTATGTCTCGCCCCGGTTGTGCTCACTCCATGATAAAAAAGTAAATCCACTCTAGGGTTAATGCTGTTTCCCTACAGGCTGAAGGAAGGGTTAAATAGAATCAGGAACAAGGGCAGGTGTGCCGGGTGTGAGGGAGTGAACAGAACTCCCTGAGCTCTTTGCTGGAGAGGCACATGTATTTTGTTATGGACTTTTGTTTGGACATTAAAACCGTGTGCTGTGAACCTTAATGCCTGGATCCCGTGTCTTCTGCTGCGCAGCCGACCGTGCTACCTCACAATACATACTAATGCTACGTCATTCCACAGCACGAGGTGACATATCTGCTTATCTGTTGTGAGCAGCGTGGTCTCAATGCCTCCATGCCCCTGTAGCTGTCTGCAGCTTCACAATCTACCATTGTCACATTGGTCTGTGCTTTATCTAGAGTGAATATATTAAAGGGGTTGTCCACTACTAGGACTAACCCTTCTGATTCCACTTGTTTTCTCCAGTTAAAATAAAAGACCCTGTACTCCCCTCCAGTTCTGGCATCGTTCCAGCGCTGTTGGTGACCGCGATTCAGAGTTCATGTGGCATTGTGGCGTTACATGTGCCCAAAGTCCAATCACTGCTGACTTCACTCACCATGCCTTCAAACCAAATGAGTTACTCAACAGGAAGTGATGCGGTTGCTGCCATTCACTTCCTGTTGATTGCTCATTTTGTCTGAAGGTGTGGTGAGTGAAGTCGGCAGTGATTGGACACTGGCTTGCATGATGTCAGAATGTCACATGAGCCCCAAAGAAAAAGAGGAGAGTACATGGTCTTTTACTTTAACTGAGGGAAACAAGTGGAATCAGAAGGTGGTATCCTATTAGTTGATAACCCCTTTAAGGCACTGTAAGTAGAATGAAACAATTTAAATCAGGTTACTTTTTTCTTTTTTTAAATGTGGTATTTAATTACTATATTTATTTAATTTCATTATTTAGTAATCATGCAACTTTAACTCTGGCCTCAGTGACTACTTTAAACTCATACTTCATGGCCATAGTTTCAGGATGCTCTTTATCACCAGAGGCAGGATTAGAATGACAGGTAACTTCTCTATGTACAGCTGATAACTCAGGAGCCAGCATTAACATTAGGTGACATCACAGCTCTAACTGCTCCTAACCTCTTCACAATGACCTTTGCACTCATACATTGAATGTTTCAATACAAAAAATACGATGTGTTGATCTATTGCTGCTAACATACATGTTCATTTTATGAAACAACAGGAAGTGTCTAGGATAGAGCGAAAATAACATGATTTCAATATTTTTTTGTTATTACACATTGCAATAGAGAACAAAATACTTTTACCCCAAAAAACTAATTTAGACAGTAGGTCATTTTCCGATGACATATTATGTTTAAGGCTAGAACTAGAGATGAGTGGACCCATTGAAATTTGGTTTGGCGGGTTCAGCTGGACTTTAGAAAAAGTTAGCTTTGGTGCCCGGACATGACCTGAACCCCAATG